>NW_024609837.1:31776188-32479938 GCF_016920785.2 Ixodes scapularis
CGTATGCCTCACCACTTCACTGTCCACCATTTAGTTTCTCCTGACGGTCTACAAAGCGCCATCGAACGAGTCAAGTCATCCCGCTCCGTCGGGCCTAACCACAAGCTGATTTAGCCTCTCTTCTCCCATCCGCTACTGAACATGCTGCAATCATTTGCAGACAATGTCTTTGTTCCGGACATATAGAAGCGGGCTTTCATCACCCTCATTCAGAAGGGCAGAAGAAAATCAATATACTCTGCATGCAACTACCGACCAGTGTCTATCACATCTATACTGTATCCGACATATGAGCGCATGATCAAGAGTAGCTTGAAACACGAAAGAATAAAACACATAGCGATGAACACGCACGGACAGGACAGTTATTTCAGTTAGCGACCGAAATTTATTATGCATCCTCAATGGGTCAGCGCTTCTCTAACCCAACCGTCGAAGCAGAGGAAGAAAATCCGCGAAAACAGAGAAAATATTACCGTTCAAACAAAAAAGGAAAGAAAAAAAAAAAAACAAAAAAAAACAAAAAAAACAACGAGATGCTCAAATTAAAATTAAAAGTATTAAATGAAAGAGACCTATGTCCCCTGGAAAAAGAAGAATACGCCACCGAAAAAGGAAAGAAAATTAAAATAAATATAATAAATATTCCTAACTCTCCTACGGTGTCCTATCAAGCATTGTAAGCGACACCACTACGTCGAGGCTAGTTTCCGCGATGGCGCGAAATGAAGAATTGCCTGAAGTGCGAAAAGCTCTCCATGCATAAAACTAGGGACCGCGAACCACTTAAGGTTCGAATTCGAAAGTTTTTTTTTTTATATTTTCGAACCGAACTGGAGGTTCGAACTCGGAAGATTTCGATATTTTCGACCGTACGGAGGTTCGAATTCGAACATTCGCAACTTTCACGTACCGTGGAGTTTCGAATTCGAAAAGGTCGAAGTTTTCACGATTTCTAAAAGTTCGGGTTCGCTTATTTCGAACTATATTTTTACTCGCGGTTCGAAAAATTTGAAGATTTCGAACTTTCCTAACTTGAAAATCGAGAGAATCGACTGTTTCGAATTTCTTTAGATCTGAATTTCGAAAAATTCGAACGTTTCGAATTCTTATAGACATATCGTTCGATAAATTCGAGGATTTCGAATTTCTTTCTACGTAAAGGTAGAAAAGTTCGAAAGTTTCGATTCTCTTTTAGAGATAAATTCGAAAAAAAAACTTTGAAGGTTTCGAATTTCTTTCAAGTCCAAGTGCGCGAATTTTGAAGTCCGGTTTTCATGTTCTGCCACAGTTTCTGCTTCAAATAATGTTTTCACACTTCACTGGTTTTCACTAAATCAGGTTTAGAAAAGTTCGGGTTTCATATTTAGACTTTGCGAAGTTGGTTAAGCAATTAAATGAGACGACAAGTGTCCCGGATGTGCTGAAATATTTGCCAGTGCAGAGTGACACGTGACTATAGATCAGTAATTGTGAACGCCAGCTCGGGGGTGGGGGGTCATTAACATGCATCACGAAGTAGTGATCACACGAACGCACTGTTTAACGATACTCATCTAGTTCGAAACGGCCAGGAGCAGGCAGGTGGTTGAGGCTCAGAAAAACCTTGAAGCGATCTGTCAAACTGCCTGCCTACCCCCTTGCACGCTGGTAGTAATCCGTTCGAACGCCGCCCGATTGACGCTGGCATTGAGTAAGTTTAGTTTGTACATGATGCAAAACCCTGAGGCTGGGAATGAACTTTGAAAGAAAAAGTGTAAGAAGACAAAAAAAAAAAAAAAGGGGGGGGGGGGGGGCAGGACAACGCCTCAAACTCAGCTCTAGGAATGAAATTTGAAAGAAAAAGTGTAAGACGGCAAAAAGGGGACAGGACAACGTCTCAAACTCAGCTCAGGACAACGTCTCAAACTCAACTCAGCTGAAAACTCAGCTCAGGATAACGTCTTAAACTCAATTCAGCTGAGTTTGAGACGTTGACCTGTCCCTTTTTTTTATTTCTTCTTACAATATTTCTTTCGAATTTCATTCCCAGTCTCAGGATTTGGCATGATGATCAACATACACCAGCTGGCCTGCACTTTGACAATATTTTAGTTTGTAATTGCTTCGGAGGTTTATTTTCCGATACGGAAGAAACGCCGAGCAAAAAGTAGGATGCCGGCAACGTTTGAGGTCGAGGAGCGCTCTACTATACCAGTGGCGTCGGAAGAGAAAAACGGGGAAGGGGGGGGGGGGGGGCGAGGACTCCAGTCTCTCCCCCCCCCCCCCCCCCCCCCTCCTGATATTTCGGACTGTTAAAGAAAACAATACGGGGATAGAGGGCATGGTCGAGCTTATTTTAATCTGAAATTATTTATGCATGTGTATAGCTACTGTCGCTCTTCACTGCATAAGATGTTGTTAAACTTCTTAGTTTAACAAGATCGAAAATTCGACTTCTGTCGAGTTTCTCCACATGGAAGGTTCGAAAAATTCGAAATCTTTCGAATCTTTCGAACCGCTTGGATCGATCATCGAACCTTCGGGTCGAAAAAAGTTCGCGGCATCCTTACATAAAAGTGTTGTACGGAACGGCGTTCCAAGGAACGGCGTTCCTGGAACGCGTTCCTTTTAGGAGGAACGAAGGAACGCCGCCGTTCTATTTTGCGTCACTGGAACTGGAACGGGAACGCGTTACATTTTTACTGGAACGGAAAGAGTAACGGCGTTCTTTTTTTCGTCCAATGGGGTAATTTTTATTTTATTTCTAACAGGGAAAGTAGGAAAGTACAAAAACAATATCTTTACGAAGTGCAGGATCTCTTAACTTTTTGGCTACTAATCTTATGGATTATTTTGTGTCGTCTTCGCTTGCTAACAGTTTCGGGTGCAGGAGAGCTGGTGGGCATTGATACTCTTTTGAGTGCCCGAAACTGCGGTACAAAAAGCAAAACTTTTTGTTGTAGGAAAAGACAAAGAAAGAGGGACGTTTCAAACTCAGGTACTTTCTTTGGTTTCACGAACCCTCATACACCCAGAAATCTTACTCCGACTACAGCCATTTTTGAACTTCAATAACGAGACCTACAATTACAACAAGATCACAGATTGCCAGATATCGGACTCACCCTTGTATCCCGAACATTACTCACTTAAAAGATACATAAAAAAAATAACCTTTATTCCTTCTCTTTTCTCCAACCTTCAAACTGAACAACAAATTCAACCTTCACAACGAAGTATTTGTAGCTTTCAAGACTGACTCTCCAAAATCCCTACCCTCTTCTTCACTTGCTCGTCTTGCAGACAGCAACATGAGGAAGCAACTGTTGTTAAGTTCTAACACGGGGCTCTATTAAATTGAAGCGTGTGAGGTTGTTGCAAAACGCTCGTGCAATCGTGGGTAAAAGTACATTTGGCTCGTCTGAATTGTCCACTACAAACATGGACATAGCTGAGATTTTTAACATGAATATATCAACAAATGTAACCCTACTTCCGCGTGTTTTCTACTCCTGGTGCCCTTCCATCACGACATACAAACTCGTATGTTGACTATTAATGGGATATATAAAAAAAACTCTGCTTGATTTAACTAAATATGGTAATTAGCAAAAAATACAAATGTAACGTATATGTAACGATACGTTCCATTTTTTAAACTGTAACGGGAACGAGTTCCTTTTTCACATATGAAACTTGTAACGGGAACGCGTTCCAAAAATCAGAAGGAACGAGGAACGAGCTTTCGTTCCTTTTTTTGAGGAACGTGTACAACACTGCATAAAACACAGTTTAAGGCCAATTGGCTTCTTTTTCATCTTAACTGTCCTGCGTACGAGGCATAGTGATGCGCGGACCTAAAGTTGTAATCCCCAAAACAATAAGAAAGAAATGCTTCCCCTACTGAAAAAAACCATTTGAGATTCAAACGGGTGGCAAACTGGTCGCCCGTCTGAATCAAACTTGTCGATCCGTTTGGATCAAACGTGATTATGGGATGCGGGTACCCCTTTGAAACGGTACCCGTTCGAAACGGTACCCGTTTGATACAGGTGCCCGTTTGATACGGGTGCCCGTATGATACGAGTACCCGTTCGACCTGGCACGTGACCACACGTTTGAACGCGCCATTCGAATTGGCAAATTATGCGCTAGCCCTAAATGGGTATCGTCTGGGAGGTTGGTTATCTTAAACATATTTAAGACGTCCCGAACTCATAAACGTATTTATAACATGGAGAAAACACGTAAAACAAATGCGCTCGCGTAGGTGTTTGTAAATGGACAGGAAAACCGACACAAAAGATTGTTTTCAATTCTCCTCGAAGTTTATTTCCTCTTCTGTAGACAAGTACAAACGTGCAAGCGATCTGGGAAGACTATACAGGTAGACTTTCGGGGAAATGATTCTCCCTGCTGCCGCGCGAATAGGCGCTGCATAATTCTATAGATAATCTGGAAGAATACGCGTAAAATAACGGTCAATCGTTGCCAACACGTAGGTTGCAGTGCACTTACCATAACAATAGCGGACTTGAAAGATGTAATCCGTGATATTTGTCGACACGGTCAAAGCAGGACAACCACACAAACACAAACGAGAGGGAACGGCTCCTTGGAAGTTTCAACACGATGCGGCGCACAAGCTGTCATTTGCCGAACCCAACCAAACCGCGAGAATTTGCGACTTCTTTGAAGAATCGCTCGTTGCCGATATACACGTGGGACTTTTCGAACACTGATAGCTTTGGTGCACATCCAATACGTTGTCGAGAGATCCCAATAAGACCCCAGGGTTAGGCGACAGATTGAAGCAGGTAGGACGAGCAAATTCGAGCAGCAACTGACAACAAGCAAACAAAGAAAAAAGCGGCTGCAAGGCACGCCCTTCCGGATCTCGGTGCTTATCCGCGTGTAGCTCGCGCGCTGCTGTGGGTCACGTGACAGGGGTGACAAGAGAGGAGGGAGGGCGCGAGGTTAAGGCCACATACTTTACTAGGGGGAATACATTCCACTCCTCTCAAATACAATAGCTTCGGCGTGGACAGGTTCTCTGGGCTTGGCGAGAGCCATCAATCGTCGTGGAGGTCTCGGCTACCGGGCGGTAAATATACTTCGTTTCACCTTATGTGCGAGCGAAGGCAAAGCTGGAAGCGCCAGCACGAAAGCTCCGCGCGTTCAGGCTTTGCTCGAGCGCGCGAGCTGGGCAGAAACGCAAAAAGCGCTGCTCTCGCGCTTTTAGCTTTGCCTTCGCTCGCAGATAAGGTGAACCGAAGTATAGCTCAGTGCTGCACCAAATACTTTGCTGCGCTGTGCCGCCGTAATCTTCCCAAGGGTTGCACGTTGCACGTGCCTCGTGCATCGACGCACCTCGCGGAGACGACACCGCCGCGGCCGCCGCGAACATCCACGTGCACATGCGCGTGGACTGACGCGGACCTCCACACCGTCAGCGGCGCTGTAGGCGTTCTGTCTAATGCAAATGAGCAGAGTGGAATGTATTCCCCCTAGTAAAGTATTTGTTAAGGCGCTGGGACCACCGGGACAGCCCCTCTCCCTCTCCCCAGGCATTCCAGTGAGATGTTTTGTTGTAGCCTCGAAAAACAAACGCGCGCGCGCGCGTATTTTAGCACGCTCAAACCTTGGAAATGGCGGCGGGGCGGCCAGAAGCTCGGCTTGCGCCCGAGCGAAGAAAGTACTCAGCGCGAGCTCGTAGTTTGAGTGCTGCAACGGCGGGCGTGCTCTCGCAATGCTCGATGTTCTTGCAGCCGCGTGTACGCGTGCTACCTTCGCTGCGTCTTGAATTAAAGTGAAACGGAGTCTAGACGTACATTCTTTCACGCGGTCGCGTCTTCTGCGAGAGAGATTCGAGCTGAATAAGTAAATTAAGGCAACAAAGATGGACAAAGTTTTAAAGTTCTGTCAAAAATATCGGCTCACCAACGTCGCGCGTTTACGTAAAACAAAAAAAGAAGGTGTTAGTTTTAGTTGCAATATAATCAAAAATCAGCGTAATTGAAATATAAATATAATTACTTGCATTACGCGGACGATCTGAAATCGATGAACCGGCGCTCCCAGCTTTCCGGAAACATTGGCTGCCACGGCTGAAACGCTAGGCGTGCCCACGCCGCCGATCTGTACGTTCAATATCAAACGGGCTCCGGAGAGCCGTTTGATTAAACCGGTACAGTTTGCAACATGGTCACCGGTTTGAGCAAACGCGCGACAACTTTTCCCCCACGAGTCGCCCATTTGCCCAGACGAGCGACCCGTTTGCCAAAGGAGTGACCTGTTTGTCCTAATAGGTGACCGTTATGGCTCATACGGGGGACCCCTTTGACAAACTGGTGACCGGTATGGTTAAACTGTTACCGGTATGGACCCGTTTATTTTCGTATGGGCGCCAAATGGTTTTTTTCATTAGGCTATCAGCACATATATGAAGGAAATTTATGATTAAACTCTTGCAAGGCACGAGCTAGGCTTTTGATCTACTGCCCTGGCATAAGCACGGACATTGAACACATGGTTGCGAAATGTGCATCATGTGAAGTTGACCTAGTTGGCTGAAGTTGAGCTAGTTGTTACATAATGTAAAAGAAAACGTTCAGCTAGAACGGTAGAGAAAAACATACACGGGGAGAAACAGAGATATCGACACCGCTGACTATCAACGGAGACTTTATAGTTCTTCACGACTATAACCCAAAAATTCACACCTAAAGTAATGCCAGTAAATCAATAAAGAAAATAAGAGGGATATGTGCCGGTGATGGTTCGTGGGTTGGGTCGGGGAGGTGTAAGTAGCAAAATCTAATAATCTAATATAATAAAATTTAATTTAGTTTAATTTAGTAGTGTAATGTAAGTATTTAGTTTGATTTATTGGCATTACTTTGGGTTTGAATCTTCAGATTAAAGTGATGAAGAAGTATAAAGTATGAGTTGATAATCAGCGGTGTGTATGTCTCTGTTTCGCCCTGTCTTTTTTTTTTTTCTTCATCATTCCAGCTGGCCGTTTAATTTTTGCGACTTGTCGCTCATTTGCCTATAAACACACCTTCAGAATTTCAATCTAATAGGCAAACGCCTCGGGTGCCATGGGCCCGTGTGGGTGTAGATCTTTCTGAATACGCGGACAGAAGTTATCTTGTTGCCTACGTCGCATACTCGAGTTATCCAGAGGTTAAAATTCTGCAGACTACATTAAGTAAAATGGTGATAAAGCAATTGTCAAGGATATTTGCCAGACAGGGAATTCCGCTTGAGGTGCGCACCGAAGGATGAAAAGGGTGTGCAAATAATCAAGAGGCTACTGAAGAAAACCAAGCATAAAAGTGAGGACTTCTGGATCGGGCTTCTGAACCACCGAACAGCTCCCCTGGAAGACGAGCGATATCCTTTAGAAAGGAGGTTGAGAAGCCGAATTCTAGACTTTGGCGTGCCGACCTCCTCAGTGATTCACAAGCATGATCAGGAAACAAAGATCTCTTCGAGTCTCTCACCCCTGCAACGAGGAGACATCGTGCGCCTACGAACCGACAATGAGCGGAGCAACCCAGCTCAAGTCCAGCAAATTGTGGCGCCAAGGTGCTACCGGGTAATGACGGAGGAAGGAAGAGTTGCGCTGTAATCGACAGCACCTGAGGAGGACTACTGAGGAATTTTAGACAATCCAAGAGTTTGATGATACAGAAATGCCAGAGCAAAGCCCTGAAACCGAGTGGGAGTGAGCACGTCAAACGTCGCCAGCTGTAAGGCTTCCAGTGTCGCCATCATATCAAGCTGGCCTGCCGACCCGATCCGACCAACCTCCAGCACTGGAAGTTCATAGGTTGGGGAAGGACGATAAAGTCACAAGTGCGTTTGAAAAATAATAAAGATTTTAAACAAATATTAGTTAAATCCCTACGCCTGCCGGTTTCGGTCTGGATGAGCATCGTACCGCCGTGCATGCGGTCGTGTATTACTACTGCGTGGTGCACGTTAAAGACCCCAGGCTAGCGGTTGTACTGCACTGGCTAAATTTCTCATCTACAGCTGGGAGACTCGTCGCCCTTGTGAGGCAGACCAAGTTCTAGGCTGTATAAACATACACACAACCCTTTTTTCATTAAACAAATATTATAGCCCTACAGTTCGTTTTCGAATGACACAACTACGCTCAGCTGCGTTCGAGTTTATACGTGTGAAATTGTGTGTGTTTGTTGTTTTCTTTTGTATAACGTTATAATGTTCAGCTCGTTTAGAAAAAAGAAGATGTATCGGCCGTTGCCTGGCCACGCGCCAGGGTTCAGGCTGACGAAGACGAAAATCCAATAAACTTTTTTCAGTGTCATTTTAATCCACGTCAGCGACGTCCCATATTTGAAACAGTTTATTTATCCTTCCGTACTGTTTTAGATAACTAATTTTTAGTTTAATTAGCCAGTTAGCTTAACTAACCGTGCGTGGGCCGGTTTTTTAACACTTTTGCTTTATTAATCATTTACTGACTGTAAGGCGCCCAAAAAGGCAAAAAAAAGTAATCCAGAAAAAATTTTAAGCAAGGATTCATCGCAGTGCATAGTCGTCTTCATTATGGCGATGAAAATGCCTGCGGTGACTAAATGTTTCTGAAAGTGCACCCTCTACCAGAGTCACCGCTAAGCTGAGAGGTTGGTAGAAGCTGCGTGCTCCTGGGCCCGTTTGCTCGAACAGCTAACCGCGGCTAAAGTTAGCCGCAGTACCTAGGAGAGGGATTTTTTAGTCACGTGACTGGCTCGGTAGGGATACGGGGAGCTACGCATTGCCCCGTCGCGTCGTTCGACAAAATGGCTGCGGCGTACGCAGTTTCCGCGGTCGGGATCGCATTGGTGTTTGTCTTCAGAGCGATGATTTAGGTTCCGTGTTCTAAGTTAAGAGTGTACAAGTATCCTACGTGCGCCTTAAAGAAACTGACATTTCGAGGGGACTGCGACTGAAGTCGACGGCAGCAGCCCGTCGACAAACAGTGGCTCAGAGTCACCGATTTGTAGAAGTACAGTGGCCCGGAGTCGCCGACTGTCGAAGCTTCGCATCGGCTTCATTGAAGCACGGCAAGAATCATGCATCGCAGCGCCGAAATGTGGGATGCGTTCCAAGGAACACGATAGCCGAGTACGACAAGCGTTTTACGGTGAGCACCAAAACATTTCGCGATAGGGTTGTGATGAGGCCAGCCTCATACTCACGTTATGTTGAGCGCTGTGAAACTAACTTCAAGCAGGAGCAGGATCAGAATACGTTTATTGAAAGGAAGCATTACGGAGAGTTGCCTTTTGAGTAGCGATTGCGGTTTATTGAAAGTAGTCACGCCGGGAAAATTTCTGTTCAGGGTGTCCATTTTGTACAAAATCCTCGTATTCTGCTTACAGTGCGACTGCAGCTGCAGCATCAACCGTTCTGCAGATAAACGGCGGACAGAGGCTCAACGGTCCAATGGATTTTAGCAGTGATGAGTAGCAGAACTTTCTCTGGGTTTAGTGAAATGCTACGTTGTCCATAAAAGACCAGTGACCTGCCGATCGTTCAATTCACTCGCCCTCCAAGAAAGCCGGTACATGCAGTTTTTCCGAATCAACTCCGTTGTGCCGTCTGCGAAAGTTGTAGAACCGAGAAATAAACAATACTGAAGTTGTTGGAAATGCACTTGTTTGTTATTTCGCGTTGCTTCTGAAAAAATATTTTACGGTTAGCAGGAATAATGTTGCAATTGTATAGATAAACAAACCAAGGTAGCAGACGATCATGCTCCTTCTGCAAACGAAAATGAACCGAGCGACTACCTCAAAGGGGACCGCGCCGCTGCGTCAAAAGAATTGGACCCTAGATGAAAAATTGGAATTAGTCCGGGAAGTTGAGGCTCGAAAATACCAAATCCTGGGAAAATTCGGCCCTACCGTGACTACTAAAACCAAAAGACGCGCCTGGGACCAAGTCGCCAATTCCATGACCCGCCGCCACCAAGTTCCGCGTTCAGTGAAACAGCTTCAAGAAGCATGGAGAAAATTACTTAAAAAGTGCCGAACTTTGTACAGATTGTACAAAGAACATGACCAACGGACAGGTAAGTTCCAATATTTGCGCTACAAAAACAGAAAAAAGGGCGATATTTGTCAAATCTTTATTGGAAACTTTGGGTGCACTGTACAAATTTATTAGAGAGTGATATATTAGCCCCTCAAATTTTTGGGGCAAATATCTCAACCGAAGACCCCATTCAATGCGCGACAACTAACATCTCGCTCAATATCATGAGAGGGCAAGCCCAAAGATTAATTAGCTCTTACTCGCACAAGTTTCAACACAGTGGCACTAACACAGAAATAGCCCCAAAGCACCTTGGATCCTGTTCCATGCAGTGGGCCTGCGTAATTTCTCAAAATTAATGTCCAAATTTTGCTTGCCAAAAACATTGTCTTTAGCACTGTAAACAATGTAGACACTATTGTTCAACTAAACACAGAAGAAAAATGTATGTAGGCAAGTAGCGTGGGAACAAGGGCAGGGGGGCTTCAGACCCCCTTCCCCCCCCCCCCCTTGAAATTTCAGACAGCTGCGGTAAACAATGCTGCAAAAGGGGGCGGGGTTAAGCTCAGAGGCCCCGTCGCCCCTCCACGTTTCAAACACTTCCGACGCAACCGATTCAGGCGCAGAGTGGGCCAGGCTAGCCGGTAGCTGGCAACAGTGAGTTTGCTGTCAAACAAAAAAAAAAAGAAATAAATTGCCCAACATCACATATTACCCGAGACCGGATAATAGGAACCTGAGGGTGAAAAAAAAAAACGAAGGTAAGAAAACAATCTTATCATTATTGGCAATTACATGTTTACGCGTTTTCTGTTCATTCGCACATTGATACTATGTTGAATAATGAACACCCTGTCTCCCCTCCCCCACCTTTAATTGTGCTTACATCCTAGAAAACAAAATAAGTGTACTTCAATTCATAGGTGCTGGTCCCAACCCCCATCAGCTGACACCACTTGTCGAGACTGTTTTAAATGTGATCGGGGACGATTCCCCGACGATCTGTGGGATTGACGTCATCATCGGTGACACCGAAAAGTAGGTAACACTTTATAGGCCATGCTGTGTATGCTATGCTCCTGTTGATACTTTATACATTACAATACTAAAGTTGTAGGTATGAGCACGTGGCTTCGTCAATCACCTTACTTGTGCTAATTGAATGGCCCACCCTTACGCCTACAAGTTTGATATCGTTGCACACTGTATGTAGACTGTGACAATGGAGGCGATAGTACAGTGGAAGCTCTGCACCCAGTTACAGCTTACTAGCCCTGACAGCACAAGGATGCACAAGCAGCAGAAGAGAATGAGCACGCGCTGAAGGTGCATTCTTTTTCTGTTCTGCTCGTCACATTATGAGTACTTCCACAAGATGATAGTTATGAAACTGATGATAGGGATGTTCTGCTGTCACTGATGATAGGTATGAAACTGAGCACAGACACAAGGCATATCAAAAGTCACCAATTGTTGGCATGCTCCTAGAAAACATTGATGAGCATAGGGAACAGTTTGGATTGTCATAAAAGAATATATTGGTTTTCCATCTCAAAGTAGACATGTCAGTTGCATAACACTACTGCTGCGTGCCCTTACATAGAGACAAACTTCATGAAGCAAAACGACAATATTAGGAGCACGAGTCAAAACCTGTCCAGTAGAGAACAGAACACAGCACAAGGACACCACCTTCACATATTTAGCCATTTCTGCACTGCTGAAAAAGTGCCAATGAAACCATTTATTAGGGTAAATGCAGTAAAACTCACAGTTTGAAACTATTTGTACCACAAAATTACAAAGAAATATTTACATCATAATCAACAAAGCTATGGTAGTCTTTCTCTCAAGTTGAGATCACCTATTTTCTTCAAAGTCAGGTCACTCAATACCCAAATTTTTCCACTGTCAGTGGAAATGTTTTTGCATGATCTTCGTACATGCCTGCTAACGTAGCAAAAATCCATTCTTTTTTGGTAACGCTTATGAGATTAAGTTGAGAATGCACCAATGACTTATTCGATGCTGATCTGTGCCAACAAAATCTGAAAAAGTATCAATGTCCCAGTTAGCCGGACAGTGCTTGGGTACACAATAATCACATATGACGGCTGGTGTGAGTGTGCCACATCTACTTGTTTTAAATCTTGTACAAATGTCTATGTGGCGACTCTACCAACCGCCAATGAAACGAAGTTGCGGGGTTAGGCACTCCAGTCTGTTGTACCACCAACATATGTGGTAAAATTATGACAAGTGTTACTGTCACATCTGGATTAAGGTTGCCGCACGTTGCACTCAGTTCTCCCACACATATATGTACCCTGATCCAGGGTGACGTCAAAAATGTCATGCACTGCAGCCCTCATGCATCACTTGGAGAGATAGAGGACGGAGAGAATCATGTCACGGAGGACGTACGTGCACGAGTATGGTGTCTAGTCACAATCCTTTGCTTCAATGCTCTGAGCAGCTCTCTGGAGCTGTAGCCCTTGCAGTTTGCTAAGTTATGCTGAAATTTACAAGTTCACTCCTGCCCAACAATAGCCCTCTGTGAGCTGCCATTTTTCTCACTGCGCATGCTCGGAACACGTCCCGAGCATTAACTTTATGCAGGACAATATTGTACCTCGGGCTGCCATCCACAGCCAGTCAGTCACCTGGGTTTTTAAGTTTGCTGATAATCGTTGTAAAGGCTTATGCGTTAAAGGGATACCTCAACGAAATTAAAAATATACTCGTCGTGTTCAAAAATAGGTTGAATATGATCCACTGTATCCCTAAATGACAATCGCACGTTTGTATTTTGAACCTGGTGGCTATAGTTTTCGTTACAAACGGCCCACCCTGACAAGCGCTCGGAGAACAGCCAGCGGAGAGCATGTGACACCCAACGCAATCGTGACGTAGTTCGTCTCGGGACGAGCAAAGCTGCGACGAGGCTGACGTCGAGAGGATGGCCTAGTCGTTCCAGCCACCAAAGCGGCTGCTTTTGTACGAATTTTGAGTGAAGGGTTAATCTTTTATAATCTTGTAGGGGGACAATAGCAACTTCTGGGACATACAAAAAGGATTCTTTGGAAGAGGAGAGTTCCTCCTTCCCCTCTTCTATTGTGGTAGCCGGAGGCGAGACAGTTACCGTCACTAGCTGTCAAGGTTCTTAGACTGGCATTACAAACGAGGCGTTAGCGACATCCACCTGGTGCTCTTTGCCAATCGCTTTATTCGTTTTAAAATTCCTTTTCGTGACTTTTTTAACAAGATATTGTTGTGTTCGATGTGATACTGCTCCTTCGAACACATATAGACCAAAAAATGAAACCCGAAATTTTGTTGTAGTATCCCTTTAACCTCAAACAATTTCCTGGTCATGCGTGTCACTACAGCAGCTGCACGGGAAGGGTGACGACGCCGCCACCCTCGTCATCTGGCAGCAGTACAGTTGAAGACGACGCAGCACAGAGAACACTGGCCTCTCCTGTTGTGCAGCACAACCAGCGCTGGACCCGTGAGGCTGCACAGCAGTACCAGAGAAGGGCCGAGCGACAGCAGGATCTGGAGCATGAGAATATACTCCTTGAGAGAAAGTACACAAATGGGGCCATACAGGCTGCAAACGCAACCCTCGCTGCAGCAGATGCTGCACGGAGTTTCTATGCTATAGGGGAGGAAGTGCTCAGGGAGCAAAGAGAACTCATTAGACTTGAAACCACCCGAGCACAGCTGCAAATTGAACTGATAAAAAGACAATTAGGACAAGATTAACTCATGTAATGAGCTACTTGCATTGTTTGTCGCTGTGTTGTATACATATTTTGCGTTTTTTCTGACCTACATACTTGGTTGCACGATTATAACGCTCACATTTTTTTTGCCAAAATGGGTGCCTAAAATTAGATGCACTTACAATTGAAACCAAAACTCAAAAGAAAAACGCAAGGCAGCTAGCCCAATCGCCTTTGTGACCGTTTGTTTACATTAGATATTTTGGTATCCGTATCGCGCGTTCTTTCGCCTTTATGTCATCACACTGACGGGAAACGATAACCACGGAGCGACACTGCGTAGTCTCGCAATCCCAGCGACCCAATGAGCTCGCGAAGTGTTGTATGAAAAAAAAAAGTGAAGGCCGTTTACAACTCTGTAACGCCGAATTAGAGCGCAGCTCTTGAGGAGGAGTAGGGAAGGGTACTGAGGGGGAGGGGGGTCACGTGACCTCGGCGGGGGGGGGGGGGGGGGGTCACGTGACCCCCAGGTCACATGACCCCGCAGAGAAATTTTTCCGCTAGGTTTAGCGGACAAATTTTTCCGCTAGATTTAGCGGGGAATTTTTTCCGCTAGATTTAGCGGGGAAATTTTTCCGCTAGATTTAGCGGGGAAATTTTTTCACTAGATTTAGCGGAGAAATTTTTCCGCTAGATTTAGCAGAGAAATTTACCCATCATGCACCGGCGGTTACGACGACGGCGACGGCGACGCCGCTCAAGCCGGAAACGAGCGCCTAAGAGCTGCACTTATGGGTGTTCAAAGTGCATTACTTTACCTGCGCGGTAGAATCGGCAGCAATTAAATTTTTCGATATCTGGGAGCTAAAATTGCCTGCATGTAAGTATCGGGGCCACGTTAGAATCGTGCAAACATGGTATGTTTGACACTTCATTTATTTTATGCATGCTATCTACAAGGGAAGCTTGCACACAATCTTTTCCATGTCGTTGACTATCCCTACACTAGACCAGCGTGGTTGTTCTGATCGCAATATTTTACGCTGTGGTTAAGTAAGCAACAGAATATCATACTGGCAGTATGGCACCCAGGCTTTCGACGCCCCAAAGGTGGCACATAATTTACATGGATACCTAAAATAAAAATATGGGTTAAGCTCAAAGGCAGATGTATAATTCCTTCTTTCCTATATCCCTTCACATGTTTCCCTTTCATAACGCGGCTCCCCGTCACAGCTCAAGAGAGGAGGTCGCCAAGACGATTAGCCTCCCGGCAGAAGACCAAGGTCGAGTTTCTGTGTTTTAAGAAAATGTTCGAGTAATCGATGAGTGGACCACAGACACTTTCTGACTTGCATCTGCAAATATTCCTTCTGCTTTTAAGATAAAGGCTTTTTCTGCCTGGATATGCTCCTGCGACCTATGGACTGTGTGCTGCTTATGTACGAAAAAGTTCATACTAAGAATATCCCGAAACTCAGGAACAGAAAAAGGGATCAAACACAACACTACATCATTTTGTTGCGTGTGTCACCTTTTGGGGCCCCGGGTCTTCAACTCTTATTACTTTGAATCGTCACCACTTACCTTGTTCTTTAAGTATTTATTTATTTATTTATTTATTTATTTTATTTAAAGAGTACCTTCATCGCCTCGAGGGCATTATTGTAGGAGGGGTGGGAAATAACACACATACATAAAAACACAAAGTGATCACTTGTCCGCACAGAATAGATATACAACCGAGAAAAAAATACACTGTTATCCAACACAACAGTTTTTTGGAGCTGAAATCTACTTGCTGCTTGTACGTAGGCTCGCGATAATTCGAACTCGGATATTTCGTACTTCCAGTTAATTCAAACAGGTTTAAAAATTTTGGTTGTCCCGCTAAGCTTTTTTATGTATTTATAAGCCACTTAATTCGAATGGCGTTTTCGCTTAATTCATAGTTTTTTGCTCTCGCGGCCCTGTTGAGTGCGCTTCTTTCCGAGCACCGGTGCACCGCAGAGAAGCAGTCCTGCGGAGCTTGCTTTTGCGAGTGTTGCTTCTCCGCAGTGCACCAGTGCTCGGAAAGAAGCGCAGTCAACGGGGCCGCGAGAACAAAAAACTATGAATTAGCGAAAACGGCACACATGAACGGAAAACGGCGTTCAAATTATGTGCTTCAAGACTAGCAATGATGAGCAAGACGACAACGAGGACGAGGCACAGCTCACTGGCATCATGATTTCTGGCCTTGAAACACGTAATGTGAACGCCGTGCAGGCGAACTATATTAGTCTTGACGACGATGTGTGTGTTTGTCATGATGACTCATTAGAGGACATAATACGGAAAGTAATGCCAGCACAGTGCAGCAGTGAGAGTGAAGATGACGATGAAGAAATGGATGGCCCACTACGAACTGTCACAGCCGCAGAGGCCTTTGAGCACATCGCTCAGCTCCGGAAGTTTCTGTCTGCAAAGGAAAAGTCCCGTAAAGAGCTACTTGCGTTGGCTGGCATTGAAAATTTTGTTTTGAGATCTCATGTGCTGACTAAACAGTCCACAATTGACGACTTTTTTGCCGGATGAATAAACTTAGTCACGGTTCTTTCACAAATGTGTTATGCCTGTACTTGCTTATAGTTATGCATTAACTATAAGCAAGCTACTGTGCTATGTAGAGGAAACTGGCCAAAATCTGCTTTGTATATATCGCTATCCATGTAACAAATCATAATGTTCTCTAGTATCATATATATCCAACTAAAATATGTGACTTTCTGGAGTTTGAATTAATGAGAGTGTAGTATGTACAATAAAGCTCCTCTCTGGACAATGCCCTACTAAAAATAAATGTTTTGCAAATGATGTTATCATGCCAGCCAGGATGAAGAAAATATGAACTAACCCTAGGAGGTTTGTGAAAAATAAGAGAAAAGCTTTGCAGGTTGGAAAAACCTGTGAAAGGTGTTATGACTCAACACTCAGAAGCGTACACTATGTAAATCCTATGAGCTAGTAACCATGAGTATGCAGTGAAAAATGAACATTCTATGGGGTAGTATATATAATTTGTACTGATAGCTTTGAAATTGGTATCAAATGAACATTGTTTCACTATACTCTCCTATTCATGCTTCTGTACCCATTAAATAGTATCGGTTTGTAGATATTGAATGGGAAAATAACTGTCTTCTTCAGTTGCCTCATTATAAACTGTGCACACATAGTCTGTTATAGGGCTGACTTCAGCACTTCCCATAAAGCATCCGTCGGTGTGGGAAATGTATTACAAAAAATAATGACAGTATAAAAAGAGAGCTCCAGAGAGTGCGAAGAAGTGCACAAATTTGAAGAAGCATCCCTCGTGTCATTAGTTAGAAGTTTGAAAAGTGCATTGTTATGAACTCCGGAAATCAAATTCAAAATCTATTAGTTTAAGAGAGCCCGTGTGTGCCTATGCTTGTAGCTCTGCGAGAGTGCAGGAGTTGATGGGGAGGAGACCAAAGCAGTAACAAGCAGTTGAGCTGCAGCGTGCGATTGCAGGAGTGTTGGACATTGCACTGCACTCCCGTTTGACCAATAGCTTCGGCAGGGATTTTTTTCGAGCACACTCTTTCCAACGAGCTAATTATAAGTGCCTCAAATGACACATTTCGAGCTTTGTAACAATAATGCGGGAAGTAAGAAAATTTTTTTTCATTACTTATTTCGTCGCTCATGCTGCAATTTACACATACTGCTATGGAAGCAACAGGTATAAGGGGATGTCCATCAATCATTCTTTACATTTCTATCATCCAAATTTCGAAACTCTATGTGGGATATCTGCAAGCACTACCCGAATTGATCTGTGCAAGAGTGATATATGCATTGCTGGAATGTCATTGTCATGTTGATAACACACTTTCAGCATTGTCACGTGTGTCACACTCCTTTATGGGTTATTTTGGGTAGAACTTATGATAATCTTACATCCAGTTAGATCATACAAAAAAAGCTTAAAATAAAATTAATCAATATCTCAAAGCTGTTGGCTTCTTGCTAACTGTGCAGCACGGTTGAGCCCCTAACTGTTGCAGTTTCCAAAAATACAATTGATGTTTAAGTAGCAAAACAATAAATATTATTTCAAGCAATTATTTGATCTAGTTAGACAACTGTCTGACATAATTTTCTTATAATTATCTGCAAAGCCTGATAAACAAAAGGTGAAAGCAATAGCCACGATCATAACAAAGCATCTTGCATTAGAAATGGACAGCCAGAAGATACCTATCCAGACACTTACACTTAGCCGAAGAAATGGTTGACAATAAAGTCTCGGGCCTCGTTGCTCTCAGCACGGTTGGCTGCTACGGGCTCAACGGGAACCTCAGCGGGGATGGCGGCCACGGGTGTCCTGCAGGGGTACCTCTTGGCCAGGTTGTGGAGGGCACAGCACGCGACAATGATGTCGCAGCACCGTTCTGGAGCCATTCGGAGCTCAGCGTGAAGGCAATGGAACCTCCGCTTGAGTTGGCCGATTGTCCTGTACAGAGCGCATGGATCAAAACCACATGTTATTCCTTCCCAGAAACCCAATAGCAAAATCGGACAACAGCGTGGAACGCAAATACTCAAGAGGATGACACGCAACAAGGACAAATTTACAGCAGAATTCGAATCGCAAATTGGCTGCCGTGCCCGATATCACACCTCCTAATTTTTCCAGCCCAAGCTCCAGCCCATTGCTCCAGGATATCGAAAGCTGGGCATTATGCATACCATTTTATTTTCCTTCCGAATTATTTTTACACTGCGTTCACATCCGGGGTCACCTGAGGTTAGCCTGTGCAATGTATTTTATAGAAAGCAACAAGCAAAGTGCAGCTTTATTCAAGCGCTATCCTCAAAGGGTTTCGTGGATATGCTTCCAACCAAACACCTGCATATGCACAGGCCAATATGTTAGAATTTTTTGCTACCTGATTGCTGCCAACGCTGTAAGAATTAACTTGTAACCAAGCTTTATACTGCAACAAATACAGTACCATCAAAATTTCATTCTACATGTTACTTGTGAGACAGAGTGAAAAGAGAAAGAGAGCCAGACTCTTGTCTTGTTGAGCCTTTTCCCTTCCACTCTCCAGGAATAGATGTTCGTGGTAGCGCAACCCATCTACTTTTGTCATTGATCAATAAGAATCCGTCTTGTAAGTCTGGGAGATGTAAAACGTAAAGCACTTGATATAACGCCTTATCCAAGTACTCCTACCCTTTGATTGTGCCGCTAGTGTTCCTATTAGTTAGTGGTCCACGCACCGCCATTTCTGACTCAAGTGGAAGCTCCTGGACGCATGCAGCCAAAGTTTTGGTAGAGGGTCTTATGGCGCTTTCACAACGGAATCCCAAGCAAGATTTGCCTGAACATTTGAGATTGCAGCGACTCATCATCAGTCGTGAATGACGTGTAAGATGGTGTCTAGAGACTATTTGTGGAAACTTGTTATTGCATGCTCAACTTCAACATTGTCCAAAATGATGCCTTGGCACTACTCTTAAATCCATCGATGAGAGCAGAATAGGTCATGCTAGGCATGTACTCTTGGCCAATCGGTCAAGACGGTCAGCAACACACAATTGTTTGCGACTTACACCGATGTGCCGCTATTTTTGGATCACACGCATCTTAGCACGCACGAGCTTAGCTGTACTTGTGCACTCAATATGAGTACATACATATCTAGCACGTTTAGTTAGTTTTCATTAAACAGCCCGAAACTGACATTTCAAAAAGTAGACATATGAAAGTGCCAAGGCACAGTGTTACTTCCACTGCTGTGTCTAGGAAAAAAATTCCATTGTCATTAATGCTTCTTTTTGTCCAATTAACAAAATATCAACTTCTGTCCGGGTCTTGCGTAGCACTGGCACCTGAGGTGAGTTTAGTGCTTTTCCCCATTATTGCCAGTCCTGGGGACCTAAGACATAACTGAGTTTCTGCATTTTCAGTCTCAAGCGATAAAACCCAATAAAGTGTGGTGAGGTAAGTTTCGAAAGTTTGATTTTAAACCTAAATGGTCAGTACTTTAGACCATTACAGGTGCATGTGACCGAGTAAACAGAGTATAGAAGCATGTGACCGAGTAGTCAACTATCTTATCTCCGTGCTTTCAAACTATTCTGTTGGAAGCACACTTTAGGAAGTATTTGGGTTTGTCATCGATGCAATTTGCGTTCCTTTGTCCATCAAGTTTGCTGTGGTTGTCTAGAGGGCGGATTTGGAGCGTTTTCATTGTTTGTCAAGCCATTTGGTCTTACTTTTGTTCTGGGAGGAATGGAATGTCATTCTGTTCCCATTGTAGGGAGCATAAGAAAAAAACCAAAGCTGTTTAAACAGCCTCTCTCAAGGTGCTATCTGGTTAGAGGAAAGCAGCTTTAATAGTCCTCCACATGTGAAGAACAAAGAAGCTTGCCAAGAATTACGTTTGCAAATTTTGCGATTAAGAATTTGTCGTCACAGCACATGTATAACCAAGGTTACGTTTGCCATGTCCGCAAGTGTTGCCGCTTGACGAATAACTCAGATATGAACCTAATCTACTGCATTCTCGACAAACCTGCTTGAAAAAAAACGTAACTGGTCAATAGATATCGACCGGAAAAAGGCAGTAAGCTTTCGACTAAAAATATTCATCGATAAAAACTGAAAATTTCATACTCACAATAACAACCGAAAAAAGTATGCCGATTCCAGAAAAATAAAAACTGAAACCGCAGAACCCTAGGCAGCTATTATAAGTTGTATTGATTCGTAATCTCAGGATACTACTTTCATCTTGCTTACATAAAACCACGGTATCTTATGCTTCGTTAGATTAATATAAAAATTTGTATGAATATTTTTATGCCATAAAGAATAGCAACAGACGTAAGGAGCATGCACGTGTTGCACATATTACGTCAAGACAGCTAGTCGTCTCGAAATGTCTTGCATGAATATCTCTGTGCCCTTCACAATATATGGCCTAGATTTACCGTTCAACAATGCTTCTTGTCGTCGTGTGTGCCGTATTGTATGCGACCTCGGCTGCTGATGACGGCGACAGGAATGGCGTCATCAGCCATGGTTGACAGGAGTAGCCGCTGTCACCAAGCAGCAGGCCGTCGTACTCTCCACTGGCCAGCTTGACTGCCAAGGTGCTCTCCGTGAAGATCCGAGAGTCGTGGGTGCTTCCAGGCCACCTTGCAACCACGTTGCGAATCCGAGAAGAGGCGTCAACGACCACCTGTACGTTGATGGAATGGTATCCATGGCGGTTGACGTACGCCTCCTCGTGCACATGGGGTGCCTGGATCCGGACATGGGTACCGTCAACAGCACCCACGACCAAAGGAAAGCCGGCCATGTCGTAGAACTTGTGCTGCAAGGCTGCCCCCTCCGCAGCGTCAGGCCATCTGCGTCGTTGATCCCCTCAGCAATTAAACCACATATAGTAAACTTACAGCTACAATGCTTATGAATACCTTTTTAATGAGGAATGCTAAGGACTTTGGCTGTGCCCTTCAAGTTTGTGGTAGCAGTAAAGTGCCTCAGTAGCACCTGTTCAATAGTGAAGTTTGCATGTTTTCATAGGATCCCTTTTTATTTTTGTTCAGTTACCAAGACCTATAAAGTGACTGTGATTCGGTGCAAGTCCTTACCAAAAGTGCAAACGGGTCGCTTTCTGAGGTTTCTCAGAAAAATGGCGTGCCCGGGCCCTTTCCAATCGGGCAAGTAGGACGCTTACGGCCGTAATCATTTTTTTTTTCTATTGAAAAGGGGGGGGGGGGGGGGGGGAGGGAGGGCTAGTTACTAGTAGGTAGAATATTACTGCCATAAAAAGGCAACCTACAAAACATCCCTATCACCAGCAATTCAGATATATTTTTAGTGTATTTACTTTACTTCAATACGGCTGGCAAACTACAATTAAAAGGAAAAAAAAAGGACCCTTACCGTATGAAGTCTTGTGCTCGACGAGCCAGCGCTACGGTGACTTGCCTCACAGCCCGTGAAGCACTTGACACATGCATAGTCGCCTGCAGTGATCAGAAAGTTCCCAGTTGCGTAGAACTGCAAGGCGATGATCACTTGCTGCTCCGCAGAGAGGGCGCGGCTACGACGTGTACGGCGCTCCAAGTCCGGACGCAGTGTGTCGGCGAGAAACATTATGCCCGCTCTTCCAAATCGGAACCGTTGCTGCAGCCCATCCTCGTCGAAATCCTCAAAGGGGTTCAGGCGGTCCCGCAGCACACGCTGTCGCCTCATCATTGCCGCTGCGTACTGCGCGTCCGTGCGGTCTCTTCTGTGTCGGCGATTCCTTGCGTTGGACATTCTGCCCGGTAGCAAAGTCGGAAATCGGTCCGCAAATCTTATCAGTCAGTCCGTGGCCGGTCGGAGGGTTTGTCGGTGGGTCGGTCGGTCGAAGGGCAGAATACAGACAGGAAAACTCAGATGATAACTGAAAACGAGAAAGGCGCGTTGCGTGCAACGAGGCGAAACTGGTTGTATAAACAAACGCCGTGCACGCGACACGGCACACACGGCGTTGCCAGACTTGGAAGCGACGGTCGACGCACTTGCTTTTTGCAAAACACGACAACAGAAAACTGCAAAGCACTTTGACTAGGTGTCTTGTCTACGCTTCCACACTTCGAAAGAAAGAATTTCGATGCAAAAAAGAAACTATCCTTTTTCTTTTCAATTGAGCAAACGTTTCTTGCAAGTTACAACTAGATTTAGCCGAAAACGGTTCCCATAAAGCAAACGTTGTATCATAAAAAAATAACGATTTATTTTTTTCAGCACAAGGTGGCGCAGGCTCCAGCCCAATAATAAAGGACGGATTTGTTTTATGTCCAGCCATTAAAGTTTCGTAGTAGGTACAACGTAGGTACAACTAGGTACTTTCGGTACCTACTAGGGACTTTGGCCAACGCTAACCGCGGTTAGCTCTTCGAGCAAACGGGCCCTGGACCTAGTAAAAAGTCAATTTTTCTCCGCGTGATCTGGCTCCTGCCCCTACGCACTCGCAGGGAGGGGTGAGCGGGGTTCGCTGTAAGCTTAAGAATGAGCTGATCGTGCCCGAATCACAAAAAGAGCAAGCGTCTGGAGAAAACAAATGATTGCTTTTTAGCTATAGGGTTATTACACCCTCTTTTGGTCGTCAAGAGTGCTTCTGAAGCAGTGTGGGGGACTTTTAAATACGCGTTTGTGAGAGTCAGAAAATATAGTTGAGATAAGCTATCTACCGCGGACAGAGCTTTTCGAAGAACAAATTTCCCTCTGGATGTTGCGCTGTTCTATATATTTACCTGTGGGAATCGCAGAAGCGATATCGTACAAGCGGTGGTGAAGCGTCTGCGCACATGTGTTGAAGGTGCAAAAACTGGGTTTGGAAAGTGACGAATTTTTTTCATGCCGTGTCTAATATTACGCAAATTAAAAAGGCTCTTCTTTTTTACTGTGCATCCTACATACGGTAGCAAAAGAAATAAATATTATTGATCTGTATATATCGAGCATTCAGGCTAAAAAAACAAAGAGAGTGTTACCCTGGTAGAAAATTAAAAAAAAGTTTAAAATGAAACGTCCACTAATCATCAAAATGAAAACCAAGGTTTCACAACAATACACCTCATACACACGAAGACACCGTAAGTACTACAATCTCGCAACACTACAAAAACAAAGAAAGAAAAAAAAAAAAGACAGGTCGAAGGTTTACACTCTTCATAAACCTCGTTTTCTATAATCACACTATTTAACACACAGGAGCTCTTCCTATTGCTCATGTGCAAGAACCCGCATCTCTTTAATATCGCGAGGCATATGTGCCTGCAGCGTCTCACAACGACTTGGTGGGACGTAAAAAACATGAGCTGGTATAAAAATAAAACAAAACATACAAAAAATACGTAAACCCAAACAAAAATGCTGAGATTTTTTTCTTTTTTTTTCAGTTTGTTTTGTTTTTGCGAGTGTTCTCTTCCTTAAAAGCAAGCCTCGAGGGGGTCAGCTTAGGAGCGATCTCCGCCGAGCCCATCTGCCCCCACCCGGTTCAAGCGGCCCTGATCTGTCACTGCGAATCCCCTCTGACTACCATACGATTCACCTCACGACGGAGCACGGCGGACGCTACACTAGCTATCGGAGCCAATCCCCACGTCGTTAGGTGTCACGTGACCTTACGGATGGACGGAGCGACGCGCGGGGCGCGCAGTCTCGTGATATGTTTTCAGCGCGAGATTTGCTGGGATGGCTCGCAGCGTTCACTGCGTTCGTTCGTAAATTGAAACTAAGTATATCAGCAAGGGGCACCCACTCTCCCCACAAACACATACTCTAGTTCTCAGCAATGATATCCCCTCTTCGTAATGTTATTTTGGGTTGGCTTCCTTTCGACTTGTCACCCTGGCTTGAATTTAAAAAAAGACGCACTTCCGTCGCCGGGCTCGGGGTGAACCCCCAACCAAACCCAGCCGGGTTTGACCCATGTAAGAGGGATCGGGGAAGAATGCGTGGGAGGTCTGTTTGTTTATTTGTCTGCGTGCGTCGCACATGCGACATTATTACACAGATCGCATTTGTGTAGCTTTCACGTTTTGTTTTTCTAAGTTTTCAAACGAACATGCTTGGGTTGTGTGAGAACATCGTGTTGCATCCTCGTTTGCTTGGATGCGCAGAGAGTTGGGCACGTTTGCGGCCTTGCGGTTGATTTTGTGTTGTCTTTTTACTCAAAGAAATTAGTATGAATTGTTTAGACAAAAAATACGGCCCCTATTTACCTATGGACGGTAATGCTATTTAAAAATTAATACGAATGTTACGTTTTTTTGCTTTGTTTTTAAATAGAAAACACAGAAGATAGAAACACACACAAAAGACAAACAAGAAACCGGTGTCTGAGCCTTTGGCTCCTGTCACCAGTTTGCTGTTTCTTTTTATTTTGGTTGCTTTATTATCTTCTTTCGCCCAGCCTGGTTTGTTTAAAAAGGAAGTGGTAAGCATACAGCCAGTCACCTTCTCCATCACTCGGTTATTCCCCTTTTTGCTCTCCCTTTTGCGTTATCTGCCCGTTTTTATGCATGTATATGCATTTTAAGCATGTGAAAAGTTTTAAGCTTTCCTATAATTTTTAAGTATCTATATTTGTAGTTAACGTGTACCTCAAGTTGCACGTTTTACCGTAAAGACCTTCGGGTTGTGGGTCTCGTGAAAAATAAACGTTGAACAACAGTCCTCTTTATGTACCTATATTGATCTAAAACATATATGCATACTGTACGGCCTTATTCAGACATTATAATAAAACAAACAAATATTTCTTAAGCGATACACTATTAAACTCAGATGAGCCACTCCGCAGAGCTGGACAAATCAGCTTGTACATACTATACTTCGTTTCAGCTTCGGTCCGAGCGCGGCCAATGTTATGAGCCGAAGGGCCAATCAAACAGCGAAAGAGGCACAACGTCATGGCGTGCTCTCTTCAGTTGATAGGACCAGCCGCTATTCGCCGTCTCTCTGTCCGCGCTCCTCCGCCGGCTAGTCCTATCAAGCGCAGAGAGCACGCCATGACGGTGCGCTTTTTGCGCTGTATGGTTGGCCCTTTGGCTCATAACATCGGCCGCGCTCGGACCGAAGCTGAAACGAAGTATAGAAAGGGCAAAAAAGAGGCCTGGAATAGATTAGTGGTATTGGGATCGATGCTGGAAGTTACAACTCGTCGCCGATCCGTTTTATGACTAGCCCGTTCAGAAATCATGAAAGCTATTCACTAGGTTAGCTTAGTTCACTACTTACTACGTTAGCTGGCGCTGACCGTCTGTCCCGCCCATGCTGGCTACCAGACGCTCTGTCACCAGCACGAGCGTGGCAGAGATGCGGTCCATGAGGGCCAGGACTTGAGCCGCCGACGGTCCAGCGTCCAACTCCGCGTCGCTGGGGTCGTCCTTGTCCCTTTGTCCCTGGCTCGCAGCTTGAGATGCATGGACAAGATAAAAAAAAAAAAAAGAAACGCGCGGCAAAAGAAAAGAAACCAAATGCGTGAACGCGGTAAAACGAAAAAAAAAAAAATATTGGAGGACGCTTATGCTTCGTCTTTAAGAGTGGAACGCGATAGAGTTATCGGGCACCGTTTGCATTGGCTTCTCATTCGTGCAAGCGCGCATTGCGTGGCCTTATCAGTTGCGTGTCTACCTTGCAAATGAACGATTATGGGTTCCAGTCCCGCCTAAAATTCTCAATTTTTTTTAAGGCCATTGATTTACTTTTTAAAGTGAAATCATTCGAGACATGCCACGATCTTTATTTCACATAACATGTCATGCTTTAACCACCTTCATTCCATGCGTGACGTCCCGTTTTACGTGAGCGTTGTGGGTTGTTTGAAATTCCCGCGTGAGGTTATGTGGCTGTGGCGTCAAAACACTATCGACCAATCAGAATTTTTCCCGTCACGCCACCGACGCTGGCTTTTTTTGCGACAAGAGCTCCTTAACGCTATCGCATTATAAAAAAAATAAAAGCTGGTTCCGGAAAGAAAGGTGAAAATTCGGTACCCGGACGTGAAGAAAACATGCCGAGCAAAAACACGGGAAACTTGAAAACAAGACAATGCATTCAACCGCCGCGCCGATCGAAAAACAATAAAAACGCCAGACATGTCGAAAAAAAAAAGTCAGTAAGCGGGCATTTAATAACAAAGACGTGTTTTAAAAAACCGCGGAAGATGGGCAGAAAAAAAAATTAAGAATACAAGAAAATTTATGCCGGCACAAAGAAAGAAAATGCAAAAATAAACGCGTCACGAAACAACAAGGATCGAGATTTGTAGAAGCCACAGGGGGGGTGTTATCGATGAATGCGATAGCGTTTATCTTTGAACATCGCCCAATGTAGTGGGGAAACTGAATTGGTGCATAGAACGTGACGTCAAGTTTTGCGTTAAAATTAGCTTCGTCCCCTAGGACGACGCTAAATATTTGTCGTCCTTGAGACCATTCCAGCGCTCGTCCTTAAGGTCGTTCTAGACGTCGTTCTTAACGTCGTCCTCTAGAACGTCGTCCTCAACGTCGTCCTAGATGCCGTCCTTGACGTTGTGTAGGACGAATTCCTAGAGGACGACGTCAAAGACGACATCCAGAACGACCTCTAAGACGACCTCTTGGGTGACCTCAAGGGCAACCTCTAGGACGACCTCTAAAAAGACTTCAAGAACGACGTTGAGAATGATGTCCTATTAGACTTTGAGGACGACCTCTAGAAAACGACGTCTAGGACGATCTCTGGGTTGACCTCAAATGGCGACCTCTAGGACGACATCAAGATCGTCAGGTCCTTTGAAGAGGGTGCGAATGTGAAGGGGTCATTACTGCCGATCCGCATACGCGAGGCGCAATGTTGTGCAAGCACTGTGAGCTCAAACGGTCTAAGGTGCATACCTCCAGAGCATTAGGAGGTCAAAATATATATAGCTGAAAATCTTCAGTGGTACCTTAATAATGCTATCGCATTAAAATACGAACTAATTGGACGAGTTGGCCACTGGCGGCGAACGACATAATTCACATTGGGTGCCGAATGCGGCATTGGACTTCCGCCGTCCGCTTCTGCCCGTCAACCAGACCAGCCAGAAACTCAGATGGAAGAGTTTATTACCGTTCTGGCTACTCCGCGACTGCAGTGACGCCCCGCGACGGGCCGTCAGGGCCCCTTTTGTATCCTCGAAAGTTCGGGGAAGCGTCCCCGTTCAGCACGGAGCATGGTCACGCGCGCGCCTTCAAGCTGAAATTACTGCAACTAGCGGAGATAACGCGACCGCCACTCTCTTTATAAGCGTCAAGATAGTGGGATACCAATTTGTTTCGTCCTATTTGAACCGCGACTTTTTTTGTTTTTTTTTCATCATCCGCATGACTTGCAAAAAGTCTATTCTTTCATTTGCTTCGCTTGTTTCTAGGTCGGCGAACGCAGACTCCTGTAACAAAATGTGGCACTTCGAATTAATGGCTCGTATTAAATTTAGTTTAGAACAGGCAGAAGGGGAGACGATGGGCACCGAGTAGCCGCACCGGCACCAAAGTTCGCATTTTTGAGGTGCGGCGTGCTTAGTGCCATCCATCTGCAGCGTCATCCTTCTGCAGTTTCCCAGACGCTTTACTAGAGATTACCTGCCGGTCTCCCAAGGTCCTGATATTTTCCCAGCTGTGCAAGGGTCGCTCGTTCTCTCCGTCCAGTCAGGCCTGATGGCTACACCAAGCAAGGCAATCGGACTTTGCATACGTGCTCGGTGGGTCATCCTTCTGCTACTGTGTTCCTCCGCGGCACCGTCGCCCCCGTCGATTGCGGCCCGTCCATCTTTGGACATCACTGATCAGAGGTAACGTTGCACCCAGCCCTGGTCTTGTGATGGTCTGCCGGCACTGTGACAGACGACTTCGCGACAACCAAGCTGCCCTATGTTGGGATTCCTATGATCACTGGTGTCGTCTGTCATGTGTTTATATGGCCCTGCCGCAGTACCGAAAGCTCCACAGATTTTCGGACCCGTGGAACTGCATCGCGTGCTCTTTCCCAGTCCTTGACGATGAATTTTTTTCGGAACCGTCTCTCAATGTTGCATGAGCTTCAACAGTCTGCGCCCCCTTAAGATCCATCCCCGATAAAGCAACTCGGCCTGTAAACGCTTTTGGGCCTGCCTGATACAGCACCAACAAGAGTCACACTCTGGTATACCAACTGCCGCAGTGTGGAAAACAAAGTTACCGACTAGCGCATAACGGTGGCGGGTTTTCCCGCCTAATGGTACGTTTACACCTGAGACGAAATCCGCTGCCGCGGGAGCGGATCCGCTCCCGGCGGCGGCGGCGTCGAGCGGGTTGCGTTTACATCTATTTCCTTCGAGCGGCGGCGGCGGCGGCGGCTGCGGCAGCTGTTCTCGTAAGATCCCGTCAAATATGACGAGGAGGCGCGAGAGTTCCCACCTCGACTGTCTCCCGGCCAATCCCGGGCGTTGCAGCGCCCGGAAGAACGACTACTCATGACGTAGGCAGCGTCGCGCTGCGCAAGAATGTCACATCCGGTCAGCGAAACGCCTCGTTCGGCGGCAGAAATAGATCCCGGACCTAAACGGCTCGCCGCCGCGTTTTCCGCCCAGCGTTTCGCCCCAGCGGCAAAAGCTGGGCGGGTTCGCTGGTGGATCCGCAAGTGTAAACGTACCATACCCCGCAGGGGGCACCTTTGAAAGCAGGTGTTTGGAGAGTGGCGTCTCCACGGACCCCGAGCCATGCGAGTTCACCCGCCCAGGTATGGCTGTGCGTGGCTTTCCCGTGTCCGGGGAAAAGGGCATCCTGGTGGTTGAGCCGAGCCCGGGGTAGGTTTGGACCCTTCGGGGCCCCCGGGGCGAGGCAATACACCACTTCGGCCCCTGCTTCTCGCAGACGGGAGTCCTGGTAAGGCCCGGCCAGGATGATTCAGTCTAGTCGCCACTTCTACTATCCCCTCTCTACTTTCACCCTTGTCTCCTCCTCCTTTTCACTCTTCTCATTTCTCTTCTTTCCTTTTCAACTTCTTTGGCGGCAAGGGCTAACCTTGGGTGGTGACAGATACTCTCGTCCAGATCCACACTTGGTTATAGTTTCTGGGTAGCGCTAATAGAGTAATGCTTCCAGCAAAGCCATATTTGTTATGGGGTGTTACCTATTCCCTCGTTGGGCTCCGTGGTGGGCGGCGTGCCACAGATTCTGAACACCCTTTGCCTTTTTATGGCTCCCCTCTCTTCTAAACCCCGAGCAGAGCGACCCCCCAAAAGAGTTCGCCCCGCTCCCCCTGCTTTTGAAAAAGCCAAAGAACCCGACACCTTTTCACGATTTCTTGTACTTCATGCTGCGAACGACTCTCAACCATTATCAAAGATGTCACCTTTTCTTGTCTCTAAGGTCCTAGAGCAGACGATCGGAAAGAATTACAAGGCAAAAAAAACTTGCTGGAGACCTCCTGGTTGAGGTAGAAAACCAAACTCAAAGCACAGCATTACTGAAGTTGACTAGCTTAGGCGAACACCAAGTTTGTGTAACCCCGCACCGGACTTTGAATACTGTCCGCGGCGTCATCTCTGAGGATGACCTCCTTCAGTGTACTGAAGAAGAAATCCTTGAAGGGCTGCGTCGGAGTGCTGCTGTGGCCGTGCGGCGAATCACGCTACGACGAGACGGACAGGAGATACCAACCCGACACCTTGTCCTGACTTTTGAAATCCACTCTCTGCCTTCCACCGTGAAGGCAGGGTATCTAAACTGTAGAGTTCGTCCTTTCGTTCCAAACCCACAGCGGTGCTTTCGTTGCCAGCGTTTTGGGCATGGCTCCCGAAACTGCCGCGGCCGAGAAACTTGTGCGAAATGTAGTGCCACTGACCACGTCGCTGACATATGTGAAAACGACCATAAATGCATAAACTGTGGCGGACCACACCCCGCATTTTCACGCACATGTCCGAAATGGAAGGAAGAAAAGGAGATAATTACATTTAAGGTCAAACACAATCTCAGCTACCAAGACGCTAGAGAACAGCTTGCCTTCATGGCAAGGGGTTCATATGCCGAGGCAGTGCGAAGGGGACCCCAACTGTCTATGGCATCCGTGGAGACGCAGACTTCCCCGGAAGAACTGTCATCCCCACAAGGGTCCTTTTACGTACGTCCGAAGACAGTGGGCAACCCACTGCCTTCATGCTCCAATGAGTGTATTGTGCCCTCTAAGGAGGGTGCTGCACCCTCCAAGGAGCCAGACGTGTCGTCACCGGCACTAGCTGGCCCTTCTGGCCGGGGTCGGGGGCTGCCTCCCCGTGCCTCTGGAAGCTCTTCAAAGCCTGGGCGGTCAGATTCACCTCTACCGCCCAAAGGACCCAAGGTCTCATTGGATGAGAAGATGGATGTGAGCGTCCCACTCTCCGATGAGGACCTTCCTCTCTCTAAAACAGGCTCTGTTTCCTCGGCCTCCTGCGAGGCTGGAGGACGGCCTAAAGACACTGCAAAAAAGAAAACCATCCCACGGATTGTGGCACCAAAAGACACATAGACTACATTTCACAATTTTTGCGTAAAACACTTTTGAGGCGTTTCCTTTATTGAAGATAAATGTCTTTCTTCCTTCAGTGGAACTGTAGAGGCCTCCTGTATAACTACGATGATGTGAGCGATCTTTTAGAGGATCACCGGCCCATTGCATGTTGCTTACAGGAAACGGACCTAAAAACCACCCATACCAATGTTTTAAAACACTTCCAGGTGTTTCGTAGGGACCGTACACATGCAGCTCACGCAGCTGGAGGTGTTGCGGTGGTTGTCCAACGTTCAATTCCTACTAACGAGGTAGCCCTGTAGCCCTGCAGACTTCACTTGAGGCGGTGGCTACACGTATTTTGTTAGATCGAATAATTACAGTCTGCTCATTGTATGTACCTCCCAATGATCAGTTACATATGGAGGAGCTAGAAGACCTTGTTAATCAACTTCCTTCACCTTTTTTACTTTTAGGAGATTTTAATGCACACAATCCTCTGTCGGGTAGTGACAGACGGGATTCTAGAGGGGCCCTTGTTGAACGTTTTTTGTTTTCTGCGGGATTGTGCCTGCTGAACACAAATGAATCTACATATTTTAGCTCAGCAACTCACACTTTCACTTCCATTGACCTATCTATTTGTCACCCATCATTATTCCCATTGCTTTCATGGAAGGTCATACCGAGTCCTCACGGAAGTGACCACTTTCCCATCATCTTAGAATTTAACCATCTTCCCACGACAGTCCCAACACGCTGTCCTCGTTGGAAATTCGAAAATGCCAACTGGCCTACCTTTAAAGAATCATCTCTTTTTGCATGCACATCACTTGACGATCTCGGTATCAATAAAGCCACTCTTACCGGGCATTCACTGTCCCACTCTTGAGTCGGAATGGAGTTTGTTCTGCAAGCCTTGAGGAACAGGCCAACATCCTCGGTGAACACTTCGAGTATGTCTCCAGTTCGGAACATTACACCCTAACGTTCCAGCGATACAAGATCAATGCAGAAAAAAAAGCTGTTATCACATCAGGTGGCACGCACGAACCCTACAACACTCTATTTACATTATACGAACATCAAATGGCACTTCTTTGTTCCAAACAAACTGCCCCTGGACCAGATGGTATTCATTATAAAATGCTCGAACATCTTCATCCATCCACTATGGAGCTAATTTTGTACCTTTTTAATAGAGTTTGGCTCGAGGGCCACTTTCCATCCTCCTGGAAGACCGCTGTGGTTGTACCAGTGCTGAAGCCCGGCAAAGATCCCTCTTGTGCATCTAGCTACAGACCAATATCTCTAACTAGCTGTCTTTCCAAGACATTAGAAAGGATGATTAACAAGAGACTCATGTTTTTTTCTAGAACGAAACAGCTGCCTTGATAAGTTCCAGTGTGGCTTTCGGTCAGCACGGTCCACTGTCGATCATCTCGTCCGCTTTGAGACCTTCGTACGTGAGGCGTTTGTCAACAGACAACAGTGTCTCTCCATCTTCTTTGATTTGGAAAAAGCATACGACACAGCCTGGCGTTACGGCATTCTGCAAGATTTATTCGATCTTGGTTTCCGTGGTCGAATGTTGAGTGCCATGCAGCACCGTACGTTCCGCGTGAGGCTGGGAAAAACTCTCTCTAGGGAGTTTTTACAGGAGAATGGAGTCCCTCAGGGGGGTGTACTGAGTGTCACTCTTTTTATTGTCAAACTTAATTCCATTCGCCGTGTAATTCCTCCTTCGGTGCAATATTCCTTATATGTTGATGATCTCCAGATCTCCGTTTCATCCTGTAATCTCTCAATTTGTGAACGTCGCGTTCAACTTGCGGTCAATGATTTAGTCAGATGGGCCGATACGAATGGGTTTAAATTTTCTCGCGAAAAAACAGCTTGTGTCAACTTTTCTCGTCGACGTGGTGCTCTTCAGGAACCGTCTTTGAACATGTATGGTTCTCCTATTGTTGTAAAAAATGAGCACAAGTTTTTGGGCCTTGTGTTCGATTCCAAGTTGACTTTCGTTCCACACATTAAGAGATTAAAACTCAAGTGCCTTAAATCTCTAAACATCCTTAAGGTCTTGTCACATGCATCATGGTGCTCTGACCGACTGTGTCTGCTGCGTATCTATCACTCAGCCATTCGCTCCCAGCTTGATTATGGTTGTATTGTCTATAACTCTGCTCGGGCATCAGTTCTAAAGATGTTAGATCCTATTCATCATCAAGGACCGCGACTGGCTACTGGTGCATTTCGTACCTCCCCAGTGCTTAGCCTTTACGCGGAAGCAAACGAATTGTCCCTTGAGTATAGGAGGTTTTCCCTGGGTTTTATGTACTCTGTCAGGGTTCGCTCGGTCGCAAAGCACCCCGTTCGAGATAATATTGAGACAATCAAGTTCCAACGCACATTTGAAAACAAACCTTCCACAGTCCCCCCTTTTTCTATGAGGAATAATACTGCAGCACAATCCGTTGGGATGGATGCACAGCCTCAGTTGGTCCAATACCCTCCGGATATAGCTCCATGGAACAACTGCCAGATACATCGCGACCTTACACTGACCAAGTATAACAAAAAGAATGTTCCACAGGAAGTCATAAGGCAGGACTTCTTTGAGCTTCAGACCAAATATCACGAGTATGCCAGTTTTTATACAGACGGGACAAAAAAAGACTCCGTAGTAGGCTGTGCTATGGTGGGACCATTGGTAAATCAGGTGAGGAGAATAAATTCAAAAGCCTCTATACTAACAGCAGAGCTTTATGGTTTGTTGTTAGCTGTTGACTACATAATCAAAAAACGCCTTTCTCACGCTGTAATCTACACCGACTCTTTAAGCTCTCCGAAGGCTGTCGCATCAATGAACCGCGTAAAAAACCCACTGGTTTCCGAGTTAAAGTACAAGATAATCCTGGCTGCAACGAAAAATTTTGACATAGTCTTATGCTGGGTTCCTAGCCATGTTGGCATTCCTGGAAATGAAGCAGCTGATAGTGCAGCCAGTTCTGCTAATAATAGAGAAATTGACACACACCAAATACCCTACAAAGATTACCACAATTCTCTGAAACGTTGCATCAAAGCAAAGTGGCAGCTGCAGTGGAACGGCGAAACCGGCAACAAACTACATGCAATCAAACCTCTTCTAGGCGAGTGGGAGAGCACCCGACATCGGGAGCGCTTTTATGAAGTCGTATTGTGTAGGCTACGAATCGGTCATACTCGTCTTACACATGGACACCTCTTGAGCGGGGAGGATGCCCCTGAATGTGTGCATTGCAACCTACCTCTAAGTATTATGCACATACTCATTGAATGCCCCATGTATGACCAATGCCGGTATAAACACTACTCACTGCTTTATAAAGAACACATTCCACTACACCTTGCCCTACTACTAGGTGACGAGGCGCTCATTCCATATAGTTGTGTTTTTAATTTCCTCACAGATATCGGCCTTCTACACCGACTGTTATTTTACTTTTTATCCTAAACTCATTGTCATATTGTTTACACTTATACACATTCATGTTCATGGTTTTATCATATATTTCGCTACTATAGCTATTTCCTCTTCTTAAACCCGAATTGCAATAGTCTAAGCTTGGCGCAATATAGCCTTAGTTGCTGATGCGCCATAAACCCCCAATCAATCAATAAACGTACCATAACGCAGTAGTACTAGTACTGCTCATGGAGTCCTGGCTCGACCCTGGCGTGAGTGACGATGAGCTTCTTGACCTTTCGTCGCGCGCTGTAATCCAGAAAGACCGAGAAATCAGGAGAGGAAGTGTATTAATCACTTTCCCTTCAGGACTCAGAGCAGTACGCCGCGATGATTTGGAACACCCTGAAGTTGTAGCGCTGTTTTTCGAGCTTTTGCTGCCACGCGGTACGATACTACCATTGCTGCCATGCGGTATGCTACTTCTTGGCTGCGTTTAGTGTCCTTCTCGCAAGAAAGAATCGCCGTACAAACACCTTGGCTCTTCTTTCACCCGTGCTGCGAATACGTGCAAAGACTTCTTGATAATTGGCAATTTAAACTCCCATATTGACTGGTATTGTCATGATGAGGCATTTTCTTGCGACCGATGGGATGACCTTCTTCTTGACGCGGTTTCTTCCGCCGGACTCTACCAGGTATGTCGGTCACCCACGCACACTTCAAACGACGGCAATACTAGCTTCTTCGATTTGGCGTTCGTTTCAGACCCTGCAAAAGTTGGGGGTTGCGATGTCATTGCCGGCCTCACCGGAAGTGATCACTCTGCAATTGAGCTGACGTACTCTATCACGCTTGCCCGGAGGGGACGGATGGCTGGGACGTTTTGAAATTATGCCGACACAAACCATGCCCCCATGTCACAGCTGGCATAACTGACTGTGCATCAAACTATGGTTTCTGGTGCGACCTTGTCGCCGCTATTTAGCAAGAGTGCGTTCCAAGCACGCCAACCTCAGCGCGACGGACACGGTCCCCATGTATGACCACTGAGTTACTGAAGGTGGCTCGTAGGAAGCGGACTTTGTTTAAAAAGGCTACCCGCATACACTGCCCTGTCCTATTCCAAGAAGCTAAGCAGCTCCAAAAGCATCTAAAAAAAACCATTCACTTTGCATTTAACAACTATGCACGCATCATCGCCGGAAAGATCAAGGACAATCCTATCCTGTTTTGGGCATTCATTAGTCGACTGTGGTTCACCCCTCACAAACCGTGCCTCCTATCCGGAGTTCGCCGAGTAAAGGCTGCGCTACATATTGCCCAACTCTTCACCACAATGTTCTCATTGGTCTACAGTAGCCACTCACGTGACTTCGATATAGACACGCTTGTTGATAAAATGGAAGCACACCGCATCCGTTACACCACTGTGCTCTCCGCCATTTAGCTTTCTCCTGACGATCTACAATGAGCCATCGAACGAGTCAAGTCATCACGCTCCATCGGGCCTAACCACCTTACTCTTACCCTCCTCAAGCTGCTTTAGCCTCTCATCTTCCATCTCCTGCTTAACATGCTGCAATCATTTACAGACAGTGTTTTTGTTCCGGACCTATGGAAGTGGGTTTTCCGGACATATGGAAGTGGGAAGTGGGTTTTTTCCTCTGCCCATTCACAAGGGCAGAGGAAAATAAACACACTCCACATGCAACTAGCGACCAATGTCTATCATATCTATATTGTGTCGGACGTTTGAGCGCATGATCAACAGTAAGCTGTTTGAAATCTACGAGGAAAACAATGTCCTTGCTCCCACACAGTATAGCTTCAGGAAGAACAGGAGCTGGGAAAGTTGTCACTGACGTAATCATGCATTACGTCAGTGACAACTTTGATCGGGGTATTTAGACTGATATAATGCAACTAGATTTTAGTAATGCGTTTGACATTCTGAACCATGCTATACTGCTTCGGAAAATAAAAAGGGCAGGTATCCGCGGCCCTCTGCTTCTGTGGTCAGCTCGGTTCCTTACTGGCGTCGCAAACTACGTCCTCTTGCAAAGATCCGGTTCCGAAAGTTTCGCCACCTCAGTAGGGATACCTCAGGGGTCCGTCTTTGGCCCTACTTTGTTCTCCATTTAACTTACACCAACGATGTTTCCCAATATATCGACACTCACAGAGTCCAATATGCTGACGACATCACTCTGCTGGCACGGACTACACCTCACTCAAAATGTCCTAACCTTCAGCGGAACCTGTCTTTAGCGCATCAGTGGTCTGACTCGAGCTGCCTTCTTATCAACACATCAAAGTGTGCCGTCAGGCGGGTCTGTGAGAACCGCAGCTCAGGAGCCCTATTGTACACCGTGTCTGCAATCTCCCTTACATCGGTCACATCATTACCAATTCTTGGTATGACGTTTACCTCTGACTTGACGTTGTCTCTACACCTTGCCAGTGCTGTTGTTAAAGCCAGACGTCTTTCGAAATTCGTGACACGGGTTTGCAAAGCATGTGGTCCTACCTCCTTCTGTGTTCTATACACCGCACTCGTGCTTCCGTACCTAGAGTACTGTAGTGCTGTGTGGTGCCCACATCAAACTAACTTGGTTGACAGCCTGGAAAGCGTGCAGCGGCGTACCACACGGACATTCTTTGCCCACCAACACAAACCTGCGTTTCCCTAAGACAGTCGCTTGAAGAACACCAAATTGAATTCCCTGGCTCATCGAAGAAGAGTCGTCCAGGGTGGGTCTCACCTCCCGACTCATCGACGGCTCTCTCAAAGGGACATACCTTGCGTAGATCCGAAGGACTGACAAGAGGTCAGGGCAGCATGAACTTAGTTTAGCTCGTACCAAACGCCACATTGAACTGAATCTGTGGTAATGTGTCGCTTGTTTTCAAGGCATCCACATAAGCTGGTGTCATGACAGTGGTGCAGTGTGTGTGTGTGTGTGTGTGGCGATGTGTATATAGTCCTATAGAGGTACGTGGGAGTGATGTTGAAAACTACATTTCACCCACCTTTTTTAAACACTTTGGATTGAGGACTTAGGTACAAATTTGTGTGCTTGTGTACGCGTGTATATGTACGCATGTACTTTTTTTCTCATTTCCGCTTCTTTTTCAATTCATATTTTGGGTGGCGGGCTGACAGGCACACTCGCGTTCGGGTTCTAAACTTTCTGCACAGCCTTGCACGCAACCCAGGATAACATTTTTGTATGCAAATAAATATTATTCTGTATAATATTGTTATTATTATTGTTATTTACCTGTTTTATGGCACTACGCATTTTTTCCCACTTTTCTATTATGCTTGGATATGATATATTAACAGCTAATTTAGTGTCAATGTAAAATACCCCTCTTCAGTGAGCATGCAAGAAACCACTGGAAGTAGCTTGAGGTGTTTTAGATAATGTAGCTCTTAAAAACACCGAGCAATGAAGTTGATGTAGCTGCACCCATATCGCCACACGTGGAAGTACTTAGGTTTGGTATGGTTTGTCTTTGTCGTAACCAAAAGTCTGCATCTTCACATTTTATCTCAAAAGCCTTACCAGGTTGACTTGTCTTCAGCTGTGATAATGACCGGACTGTTACTCTAACAGACGTGACATTAAGAGAACCGTATGGTAACAGGAACAGCGTAATCTGTGTTTTCTCTTAATCCGGGGCGATGACTTGGGGGTGTTCGCGCTTCAACGTGAATTTGAGCGACTCTTTTTTTTCTCACCCTTTTGATCGGGGTGTGGTAATCAGCCCTTGCTGGCATTAGGAGCAAACAAATTAATCCTTAAGCGAGGCAATATCGGGGCGTGTTTTAAAATCCATTCTTTTTTTTTATATTTCCACTTTTTTTACAGATAGAACCTCCATGAGGGGTGGGCTTTTGTTGTGCGCGGATGAAGTGTTAATTTATCGCTACAATATGCTATGCTCTCACGAAAAGCTGTGTTACTTTTTGTGCTTTTTATTTTCTTTGTCTCCCCGCAAGCCGTATACCAAGTGGGGTCTTTCCATTTGTATTCTCTATTGCCGGTTCACGCTTCAGCGTACGTGGGCATAGATGCGTCTTTGCGAGAACGCGTAAATAGAGCGGCTACCTGCACGTATTGAGCCCGACACAACTAGCACGATGAAGCACTGATATTTTCCCGCTTTTTTACTCTTAAAACGTTATCAAAACAGCGTGATGTAATGTGCCTACCCCCAAAGTACAAACATTTGCAGCACATGTTCAATTGAAGTATAGAGATACCCCGAATGAACGAATATAAAAAGGAACTTTGGTGCCTTTTTCGTTGCGCTAGCTGTTTCACTATGCATGTGCGTGCTCCTGTGTCTGCGTATGCATGTGCGGGACTGTACACCTGGCCACTCATGTGCGTTAGAAAATTGATGCATGTATGTCAGAGTCGAGGTTACTCCACCATACCGATCGGTTGCAGTTGGGAATGGAAGAATAAAGGTGGGGGGGGGGGGGGGGGGGGCATGCACATTTTGAGCCGCGGCGCCGATCACAATTATCATAAGTAAGTCTGAGATTCGTAGTTCAAGTGGAGGCCACAGCACCTAGAGAAATGCGAGTATATCTAGAAAATTGCAAAGTGTTTATGAGGAGGTTGGAAGTCTGCATCACAAAAACGGAGCACTAATTTAGAGCCCTCAACACTTACACACTATTTTGGAGGAACGTTACATTAAGTTACAATTTGGTGGCAAAACAGTTGAGCTACATAAAATTATTGTAAGTGCAATTAGCACATAAAAAAAGTGAAAGGCCTGAAATATAGTTGAGGCAATAAGTCAGCGCATTTCGTAAGAATAGTGGGAACGGTACCAGAAATAGGGAGTAGTGTTGTCAGCTAAACTTATCTTTTTCTCTTCTTTGCTCACGCGAATAAAGTTAGGTTCATCCATTTGCGCCGACCACGTTCCGTCGTGTACCAGAACGCCTCCCCATTGGCTCGTCGTGAGTGTCGCTATAGCAACAGCTCCACGCAAGCAGTCTTAACGAGGTACAAGTGGTTGCAGTCGCACCCGAAGAAGCCTTAAACGATATTTATTAAGTTACGATTTGTCGTCTTCTCTTCACACCCGTCGTAGTTTATCTCAAACAGAGCACTAAGCTCCACGTGTAAGCAATGTAAGTAATGTCGCATTTCACTCTCTCTTTCTCTTCTCTGTTTTTTCTATCCTCTTAACGGGCGTATTGACTTCCTAAGGAAAGACTTCACTTCTCCGGAGTCTCTGCTAAAAGAAGCTCCGCATTGTAGTGCTCTTCATTTAGCTCTTGTTCCTGTTTTTCTTTTTATTGATAGTGCTGCTTAGTTGACCTTTTGCTTCTTCCAGCGTCAGCCCGCGAAGGAGCGATAATGTTTAGGCTTACTGCGAAGCGGGGCGAGGCCTTGCCTGAGGCGTATGAAAACATTTCCAGCACATACCATCGGTTAGTTGCCGAATCGATCCCGCTGCGCTGCATTTGCCTCGAGGCACGCTGTTGCCGCTCAAGCCACGCGATTTTGGGCTCCCGCGCAGTGAGGAACGGCCGGCAGCGCATTCAAAAACGGCGCCCAAGTTAATTCCCAGTTAGAGGCTACACGCTGAAACCATGTTTCGAATCTCGCGAACTCGCGAACTCGCTCACAAAGTTCACTTGGTCAGGTATGTTTTAATATGTTCATGTGGCACGTGGTACAGATTGATGCTCTACAAATATGGTAACTGTTCAGTTGCGAGTTTTCTTCTTTTTATTTAAGTTTTTGCATATGTCCACTTTTTTATTGTGAATACGTTTTATTCGTTTATGTGTGTGCAGTGTGCTATACTTCGGTTTACCCTAACCTTGCAAAGAACGAACGTTCTTTGCAAGGTTCGAATGTACGGCCCACTCAAGCCAATCGCAGCGATGAAGGCGTGAATGTAAAGCACCTGACAGTCCTTACCATATTTACAGGGCCGAGAGTTGAAGATGAAGGAAAGGAGGAACTCTCCTCTTAACCGGACCCTATTTCGTGTATCCCAGACGTCGCTTTCCTCTCCCTAGAAAATGAGCCCACCACTCAAAATCTGCACAGAAGCGACTTTCTTTTTTTTCCCGTCTGCATCCTGGACAGCACTACACACAACTAGTATAAAAAAGTATAGTCACGTTTATCCCCCCAAAGGCTTGACTTGCTCGCTCGGACTGTAGCCTTCGCCGCTTGCCAAGTTGCGGTGAAACAAAGTGTAGTAGTTTAATCACAGCCTCGAAGCGACCTTTCAGTAAGGTACAAAAAACAGCCGATCTCTTTTGCACGATAACTGTATCACGCATTCTACTCGCGGAGACGTGGAAGACTAATTAAACACCGCACAGAGGTTCTTGAGAGTTTCTGAGGTTGATACGGCTTACAAAACAATGTCACATACAGAAACCTTTTTACTGTGTCATATTTCCAAGTGACCCCGGTTTATTTATCATCCGAGTTCTTTTCCCCAAACTCTGACGTCATCCCCTTCCAATCGATTAAGTGGCTCTCAGTTGCCCCCTCGGCTTGCTCCTCCTTCTTCATTATCACTTAGTGTGTCGCCCTTTTTGCTCTTTCCTTGTTTGTTTCTTTGCTAGCTGGATCAGTCGGACGCTTGTTACCGTACTCTCCTTTGTTTGCCGCTCTTGCTGCTTCTTTTATTTAGCTGACGAAGCGAGTATTTTTTTCTTTCTAGCTCAGAGTGCAGATTGGGTTGTGTCCTTCTTCGAACAAGGTTGAACGAAAAGATAGTACCCGACGAAGTCTTCACAAAAGAAACAAAAAATAGTTAATAATTAGATGAAGTCGTGTCTTAGTTCGGTCTAATAAAAAAGAGAGGGTCAGCGTGCTTTGTAAGAAAGCTCAGTGAAGTGTAAAATGAGGACATATAATATAAAACTACGAAGAACAATACTACCATGTTACTTGGAGTTAGTGAAGATAAATAGGAGGTAGGGGGTATTATATAGCAGCGGAGTGCTCGGAAAAAAAGTTGTGTGTCTTTGTCGGGGGATTAGGTACGAAACTTTGGCCCTATATCTTATTTATCTTTTTCAGTTGCATTTTTTTGTTTCAAAATTCCGTACGAAATTAGTGAAATTTGAAAGAAGTTTTATGTCTCTGCAATTTGTGTATTTTTTTATCTCAATATCAAAGCGCAACTTCGAGCCAGTTAACCAATTATGCCGTATCACTTTCAATGTCTTTGTATTTGTATTTCCTGCTTAACTGATTCTAAGTGTGCCAAATTTGTTTGTCTATTCTTATGTGCTGCACCAATTCGAATTCAAATGTTAAAAAAAATACATAACTTGTTTTAAAGAATTCAGTGCTTAATTATGACACCTAGTAAAGCAACACTTTTCATACATTGTACATTTTAACAACTCGGTGTTCGGTTTTTAAAAGTAGTTTACAACAGACAAGCGTTCTCGTGGACATAAAAAAAATCGCTCCATGCCGCACGTGTAGCACGCGTCCTGTAACTAAATAATAACTTCGATATTTACAAACTAAAGAAGATACGGCTCACAGTAAACGTCAACTCTCCCTCTGAGTAATCCAGAAGGTACTTCAAGATATCTATGATAGCTTTGCTTATCTTCGTCATTTGTTTCGTGACATAAGATTTAATAAAACCTGTTAGCAATAGAGCCACCATTCAGTGATTCTGCGTGCTCACAAACGTGTTTGTCTGTTGTTGGTTGATGGCAATAATTTCATCAACTCCAACGGTGTTGTGTCTTTGTTATATTTGCCAGTCGAGAGTTGCTTTTGGGGTTTGACCTGTTTAACCCGGATACTGGTTTAAAGCTGGTTTACTTTAAAAAAAGTATTTTCTCGCACTTTGGTTTGGAAGTCTGTTTTATTAGAGCACTGTGCACGTCTAGTTCAGTGAAGGTGAATACATGACAAGTCTTTGGTTTTATTAAATATTCTTTTTTTTTAAAGAGAACTTTTGAATACATTACGCACACTTGTTCTCCCGATTTGTGTCACACCACAAAAAATAGCGTCCATATAATGTGAACGAACACGCTGGTGGAGCAGGTTGCGCAAAACAAAACTGGGGAATAGGGGGGTTTGCACCATTTGTCTTATCCGTCTCGGCGCGGGGATCCAACGAATACCTTTCTTTGTCCTCGCTATCTCACCTGCGTGGATATCACAAAGGAAAGCGACGGTTCTCCATCTTGGCGGTCCTTTGATGCCACACTGCATCCCTCGGGCGCATGGTACGGGTAAAAAAGCTTGAAGTTAGCATCATCTGTCTTTGCGGTGTAACGTGACCCGCTGGTATACATTGTCAACGAAAACAAATGACTCACAAATGCCAGAGTTGGTTTTGTCATAAAGTGGTAATTTTAATTTACTTATGAATATAAACAATAAAAAAGTATCCGAACATGACAATATACCCAACGGATGTCTGAGAAGATATGACGAGTGGGTGTCGTGGTATTATATTTAATTTTTCAAGCGTCCCTCTTTTAGACCAAGTCAGCAGAAGACTGGCTATGCGGAAAGATTTTGCCCGTTTACAAGTCCAGAAATAAGCTGGACCTTCAAAATTATCGCTCTATATTTTTAGCAACGGCATGCTACAAATACTATATTATTAGAACACCTAATATCTAAACATATAAATGAATGCTTAGAGAAAAATATCTTACTGTTTAAACACCAGCACGGTTTTCGGCAGGGTACATCGACTGTCACTCAGCCAATTGAGAGAACACGTGAGCTTGCATCGGCTATAAACGAACGAAGTAAGGTTGACATAATATTTATAGAAAACCCTAAAACATTGGAGCAGGTACCCCACGACAAATAATTTCAAAAGTTTCACTCTTCGGAATTAAATCGAGTTTTGATATTTTGTACACTTTCTTATTTAATTAGAAGCACGAATGCAGTATGTTAGTTGCACCAAAGTTTGTTCTTTTCCGTTAGCAGTTTACTCTAACCCAAGGATCAGTGGAAGGGATTCCTTTATTCTTAATCTATATAAATGATATAGCAACCACATTCCCTTCATCTCTTCAAGTTAAATTGTTCTTAGGCGACTGTATGGTATTTTCAAAAGTGTCTACAACACAGTACCAGGATATTTTCAACCTCTCAAAAATCTTCTCGTGCAGTAAGAATGGGGCATGTTAAATAATTTTGATAAAACTGCCTCGTGCAGTATTACAAGTAAGAAGAAGGTCTTAGACTTCCGCTATTCTATAGGCGGCGTTTAAATTATTAAAGTATGATAATTTAGGATTTATGAGTTATTTTAGTCAATACCCTACGCTGGAGTAGTCACGTGGATTACATATGCGCCATGGCTTATCAGAAGTTAGGCTATCTTTGAAGGCGTCTTAGACATGCAAATGAAAATTTTCGATTAGCTGCCTACAAATTTTCTGCACGCCCAATATTGAAATATGCGGGGTGCGTAAGGGACCCATAGAGAAAGCAACATGTCGCGCGAATAGAACATTTACATAATCTGGGACTTCGGTTTGTGTTTTCTTCGTACAGGCGCATTGGATCGGTTACTGCATTGATATATAAAGCGCGGCTTGACTGTTTATAGAAAAGAAGGAAAGCTTTTGGTTTGAAAGAATTATACATTGTGTACAATGGATTGACGCAGATTACACCTGAGCTGTACATTTTTCCTTCAACAGCACGCTCCAAAAGGAGGGGCAATACTTAAGCGATTTCACCCTGCCAGTACAAAAATGATGTCTTCAAATACATTTTTTTTATGCCGAACTATTATTGATTGAAACGCTCTACCATAGCAAGTTGCGAATTCTTGTAATCCTGTATTATTTGAATCATAGCCAAATGAGTTTAGTTAAGTTTTGCACGTGGGAATGCATATATTCAGATTGCGTGGGAGGCTACAACCAACCTTCGCTCGATCGCTTCACGCGGTGAGTGCATGATTGAATTTTTTGCTTTGTGCGTGTTGCATTTTTTTTCCTCCTGCATAGACCGAAATGTCAACGATATCTTAAATAAATAATATAAAATAAATAATTAAGTAAAAGTCATAGCTCGTCTAATTTTGACTGTACTCTGGCCGACCTGTTTTTTTAATAAAAGGAAACGAGCGCTGCGAATGCCTCTCGCCAGCTTCGGAGTAATAGTTGAGAAAAGAAAACATATGGAGCACTGTTCTTTTTATTATCGTGCACTCCACTTCTTATAGCAACCGCCATGCGGAGTTTAGTCCTATATTTTCTGTTTAACCAATAGTCTTTACGCAGTGAAATACTAGGAGACATATGGACGCGAACCCATAATGGGGAAGGTCGCTGCGCACTCCTTGCACTTGATTTGTTTAGCCGATGGTCGCGCAAGCACAAAAGATGACGACGAACGTGACGTCATAGTATCGGCGCAGCTGGATTGGATCCATCGGGTTGCAGTTTTGGCTGCGCAATGTACTTAAAGGGGCCATGAAATGAATTTTCGGCCGGGACAAATTGGGATATTACTAACCGCATATCGCTTAGTGTGCCAAAATAACACTAGTAAAGGAGTGCACAAAACCTGAAACCTGCCTTTTGGTACGAACATTTGAAGGCAGACCTGACTATTCCTTACCCCCTTTTGTTCGAGAGTTCTCTATCTTTTCACTGTGATGCATCCGCGGCGCCCAAGCACGTCAGCCTAACCCAGCTCACGCACTGAACACGAGCACTGCGTCGCTGGACGTATGCGCTCGTCAACAATCCATCCGTCGACGAATATTGGCGACGTGCGCGACCGAAAGCGTCGCTGTGGTCGGCCTTCCACGACTGGCCCAAAAGCTGACGATGACGTCGGAAAGGGTATACCATCGACGGAAATAAGAGGAATGAAAGAACTTTAATTTCGACGGTGTTGGCAGTGTTGGTTTGAGAGCGCAATGATTTCAGGCTTCCACCATGCTATTTACAAACACCATCAAACTTGTTGTTCGCAAGGTAAGACGTCACAAGGGGGAACCATAGGAGGGCCCCACCAAAACATCTCGCCGCTAATTGGAATTCGCGTTCATGGCTAATAAGGGCCGTGATTGCACTTATAATCACTTGAGAATCACATTTTATAAGGTGTGCACGGTGTAAACTTTGAGGCATCGCCTCCGCTGCCCAAGCACGTCGCGACCACGTGATCTTTTTTTTTTTTTTCACTTTTGAGTTGAAGATTAAAGGGAGAAAGAAGTTAAGAAATAATTTCATGTTCTCTTTAAGGTGAAACAAGTTATAGTCAGTATAGAAAGCAACTTGGTAACCTTTTTTAAGCACCAAATTTGTGAATTACGCGCGCTGCACGATAGATCGGCAACTCTATTTTGTTTCACGTTAAACTGACTTTTGTGAAGAGTGTATTAATGAGGCGTAATATTTATGAGTTGCTCATTTTTCGAAGGTGCTTGTGAAGGGGCGTAAAACGAAAGACTGCCGCTTGAGCTTTTATGTTCCCTGTAGATTTATGCTGGTCATATAAACGTCAACTGCTTCTGGCAAGCTAGAAGTTGACGTTTATGAATAAAACACATATTTGATGCTTTCATTGCGGATATGTGTTCTGGGTGCTCTACTCGTGCCATATTAAAATACAAGTTTTTTTTTTTTTACTTGTCGAGTTTACTACTTTTACTTGAAAATTTGTCGAGTTTACTGGTTAGTACCACAAATTGGCACACGACTGAAGTACGACGTTTTTTTTGTTTTTTTTTGTAGGCTGACAGTAAGTTGTTTTGTTAAACCGACAATTCACAGCTATTAACTCTCCACTTGAACTGGGACCCCATTCACCGGAATGTCGGTTCGGTTCAAAATGCTCGTATTATTTGTAAGAACTTTGGTTATCAAAACAGGGAAAAAGAACCACTCAAAGGTTTAAGAGAAACAATTGCGCAATTTGATTCCATTTTTTTATATAAGGTATTAGTAATAAAATTTATAAACGACTCAGATAGTGAATTACGCCCGTGCATCCTTAACGTTGATGCAATTACCCGTCATATGGGTTTGCGCAAAGTCTGAAGCCGCATATCTCAGAACGCAGGACGGGGCTGATCAGATTCATCACCTCCGCATAAATTCAATGATGTTTTGTTTTATAGAAGCCTGGTAGTGGTCCGTCGGCCCAAACGCTCTTTTGCTTTCTGCATAACCATATTAGCGTTGCTTTAAAAAATTAATAAAAATAGATTTTAAAAATTTCTACAACATTGTGCCAGAATTTTAATGACGTTCCGACGCCTTTGCGCAAGCCAGCGGTAGCGGCAGTAAATCTCAAATTAATTTCATCGCGGTCGCTCTGCGCAACAACAAACTCTGCTACTCGAAGAACAATTAACGTTTTATAGATTCTCGTTCAGCGTCACGGCAAATCCGTCGCTCCATGGAGGCGACGGGTGACTCGTCCGTTGCCCAACAGCCTCCAGACACTCCAGGCGCTGGCGGAGCAGAGGACACTCGCTCTAAAATTCAGAGGATTCTTTCTTGGGCTCCTAGGGAACCTTCATGTTACGAAAGGGTCTTTATTATTCAAGTGTATGGAATCGAGCGCGTGGCTCTCTCAAAAGAGAGGGACGTCAGGGACTGACAGGCAATAGGTTTTGTAACCTTATGTGGTAACGGTTTTGTCCTAGTGGCTGCTCTCGTTACATTTAAGATCGCTTTCACTTGTATTTCTGCATGATATTTGGTAAAACGCCGGGGAGTGGATATTGTCACGAATGACGAGGTGACAAAACAAAGAGTAACTGAGGAAATTGAAACGTTGAATGGGGCGAACTTGTACTTGAAAAGACAAAGGAAACAGAAGAGAACAATAGATCGTCGCGGGCGTCGAAGTCGGCGTGACAACAGGATCGAACGTCAGGTCCAGACTGACTCCGGCTTGCCACGTGGACCACCTTTTGCAACTGCGTGGGCTTCTGGGACATTCAACTAGAACGTTCGGCGCGTAGAACTATCGCACCTCGATCAGACGAGAAAGTTTTCAAATTTGCGAGAACGCCAAGTAGAAAGAATAAAAAAAAAGGACATTGCGCTCCCTGAAATCGAACCCAGATCCTCCGCGCAACAGCCAAGCACGGTAACCATTCGGCCACTTACGCTTTTTTTTTCTTTATTGCCGGATTTTAACACGACAAAACAGATTAAAAAAAAACACACACACACAGAACCAAACACGAGAGGTAATGCTAAAATTGCCAGCCGGCCTTCGGCTACCATTATAGGGATAAAATTTTCTCATTTTTAACGGCTTTTCAATGCAGGGCGTCCACTCAGGCGCGCATTGCTGAGCCTTATGAACTTGAACAAATAAAAGTGTACTTCCACAGAAATATTTTCTAGCTTCATGCACATCACTGTCTGCATGGCGCACAGCCATCCGAGACCTCCAGATACTATGCAGGCCCAGCAACATAACAAGATCGAATGGGCCGCCTCCCTGGTTTTCGACCGCCAGGTACCTAATCCCGTGAGAGTCAAGTGGTAAGTCTTTCTTCAAGGTGCGCTGTAGGACATCCATAGAAAGACGCTATCCCAACACTCTAAGAGACACGTTGAATAGTCTCTGGCTTTTGACGTAGGAAACAATGAACACCCCACGGGACAAACAAGCCCCTCTCTTCCATCCATGTTTTAACCGGTAAGGTGCCGGTATGTAAATAGAAAAAAGACTTGACACCGGGTGGAACGAACATCTTTTTCACACGTTTCAAAACGTCCTGTCCTGCGCCTGCATAGCTGGTCTTGTACAAGGAAACAGGAAAAACAGCTTTGCAAACATCTTTATACAACCACTTACGTGTTACTGTGCTCAAATACTCCGAAGAAAAACGGGCCGCCAAAAAGCGGCATGATGCGACTACTTCTTTGAGGTACCCATGAATACCGCCGGTCACACTGGACGAGGAAACAACAAACTCAGGCAAATAACGACCTAATCTTACTTGACAAACAGTACGCAAAAACGGATCACGAAAATAACAAAAACGATTTACTCTTTGGCGCAAAACCAAGTGCGATAAGCCTAGTTTTTCCTCGCGAACTCTTCGAAAAAGGTTGATTCTGCTTGTACGCTCCCAAGAGGAGCCCCAAATGAACACCGCAAAAACACAGTGCAGTTTTTGCACGTTCGCAGGAGAACAATGTAACACCTGCAAAACGTACCACAGTTTGCTCACAAGAAATAAACTGCAAACTGTAGAACGCGCAAAAAAAAACAAAAAAAACATTACCCCTCCAATTTTTTTTTACTTCTCGCGAAGCTCTACTGATTGACTGTGCCAATATTCCTCACTCTCACGGTAATACTCAAGTGTCACTCCTAAGTACTTTACAGGAGTGGTGACCCATTTAGCATTAGCAAACTCACTTGGGGTACAACTTTATTCTCCATGCCAGAAGCCCAGATATTTATACCATTTGACAGCACTACCACTTACGCGACAAAAATGTTTGACTCTAGTGACAGCTCTGATGATGCTTCGTGATTCGTACAGAAAATGGATATGTCGTTCGCATAAGCAAGGACACGTACTTCAGATGAATATAATTTAAACACACTGACAATTTCATGCCTTATAATACTTAGAGAAAGTGATTCCAAATAAATGCAAAAAAAAAAAGAAGAGGTGACAAGGGAAACCCTTGACGAACAGAGCGCTGCACTTGAATTAGCTAGCCGACGGACTGACTTATTACAAGGCTCGTTGTACATGCAGTCACTCTAAGCCATGCGTACGCCTTCGCGTATCACTGACCCCATACTAACATGATCAAGAGCAGCCAACAACACGTCGTAAGGTACACGATGAAACGCATATTTGCGTTTCATCGTCTCGGCCTAATTGTAGCATTGCCACGCCACTATGCACGCCACTACGCACTCCAACACACTCCGTGTGTTGGAGTGTGCCTCATGCCTTTAATCCCGCATATTTGGTGGGGGCGAAACTAGTTTCGCAATTACAGTCTGTAACCTCCTCACCATCTTCATAAGTATTTTATAATCAACATTAGTTAGACTGATAGGTTTATAAGAAGTTACCTGCCGAAGTTTGACAATGTCATTCGTTTAGGGATTAAAAGGGTGTGAAACGACAAGAAGGATGGAGGTAGGACACCTAGTTCGAAAGCCTCATTGAAGACATCAGCCAGTACTATTGAAAGTTAATGCTTCAGAGCCTCATAAAATTCAGCGCTGAGCCCGTCTGGTCCAGGGGAATTTCCCCGGTCCAGGGCTTCAATGGCTAACAAAACTTCCTCGACAGTGATGGCCGCTTCCAAAACCTCTTTTGTTTCGTTGTCTAACCCCGGCATTAAAAGCAAACATTCACGTTTAAAAAGTGACGATCTAACTGACAATGCATGCTCCCTGAGCCTATCATTTATACACCGTCCCGATTGGCCCATGTATACTTCGCCACATGATAAATGAATCTTGTAAACCACGCCCTCGCTGCACTCCACTACCTGGTCCTATGTTTCTTCTGACAGACACCGACGCGTGGCTCCCCTCGTCCCACCTTTCCATATAATCTGCCCCATTTTTGAGGGGTTGAGAGTAATACAGGAACGCCATGTCTTTGCCCCACTTTCTTTAATTGTGGCTCACCTTATTCACATAAGGTCTTACAACTGGTCGACGCCTTGGCTTCTCTCCTAAAACACAACATCCTCCCCGAAGTCTCTTTATGAGGCCTTCTGCCAGGTAGTGGCAGAAGTTCTACCGACGCTACCAAATTTGACGAGCGGCTTGAAAGCCAAGTAGTACACCTTATTAAAATAGCTAATGTAATTGCGACTGATTGCAAAGAAGTTACCGGGGTTTTCTTGGCTGAACTGCAAAACTTCTCTGTTTCTTTTCTGTAGACTTTGATACGTACTTTGGTTGTTCAATATGTTATATCGCACCGTCATCAACCCTCTCGCAAAAGTTCGGGCAATCAGTTCGACGTCAGCACGCTGTACGTCGAACTGAGGTTTAGGGGTGTCGTATATGTGACAAGGGGTGTAAGAATATTTTTTCTTTGGGAGTGCGTATGTGCAGTTGGGGAGGCGTCGTTCGTGGGCGCAGCCACTTATTCCTCTGGTGCTATAGCCTCATGCAGTTTTAATCTCTAGTTCCTCGTGCCAGACACGTAGCGGCGCGACGCAGCTCCAATCAGACCCACCCCAGCCGCATCGGTTCTGTCCGGAACTACTGACGTCGGACCCGTGCTCGCCCATCTGCGAAGACCCTTACTGACCCAGAGGGAGGGCACCCAAGACTTTCTAAGACGTCCCCTATTTTGTTTTTGGAAGGGAGTGGATGAGTGGAAACCTGGGGTTTTAAGGCTTTGGCCCAGCTTCCCCTCTGCGAAGTCATCAGTGGTCATCTGCGCCGCGAGGGGACCAAGGGCCACTGGCCACGCGGGCGGCACTCTGACCTTCAGAAAGGGCCGTCGCAGCGTAAGCGCGAAGGCGCTTGGAATCGCAGCGCGTGCGATCACCGTCATTAAATGTCTACGCGCTGTTGAAACGGTGCGCTCTGTCATTCCACTAGACTGGTCGCAGCAAGGGAATTCCCACGAAACAAGGCTGCGTATTTCTTTAGGACTCTTTGGCACGCTTTTGTTGATTCTTCGGCTGCGGGACAAACCGCGACCACTGCAATATTTGCTTGATCATCTTTCATTTTGGAGATAATTCGTCACGCATCCTTACAGGACTTGTAAGACATCCAGCCGCCGGCGGAACCAAAGAAACGGGAGCAGCTTGTGCATTGCAGTGGGCTAATCACATGAATGCCCCTTCGGCACATTGATACTTTAGACCCATGTTATTGTAAAAAAAACTATCTCCAAACTCCGGTCTAAAAACATGCTTTTCGTGCAAGGCTCGTCAAATTATGAGGCGCTGGAGAAATGCAGCCTTCTGCGTTAAGTCCTTATTTCGAACTCTTTTTGTTCGCCTTCCGCCCATTGAAAAGCATGCGGGAAGGGCCTTAGAACGCACCTGATATCGCTGCGCGGCAGCGTTCTTCCGCATCAAAAAGTTCGTCTGCTTTCCTCGCCGTCACCATGGCAACGAACGCCGAATGAATAGAAGCACGCACGGTACCGCCGCGTGAAGCCAGCAACAGCTGACGCCATTTTACGAACGCCGTCTGCAAGCCAAAGCCGAACGCGGTGTGTCAGATCAACCGCCTCCACCGGTGCGCCGCTAGCAAAGACGACGAAGCTGTGACACGCCGACGGCGATCGAGCAAGCAACAACACCGCGGGACGACTGCAACGGCGGCATCTATTCGGATCAAAGCCCGGCTCCGCCGGTGCGCCGCTAGCAAAGACGACGAAGCTGAGCCACGCCGACGGCGAATGGGCGAGCAACAGCACCGCGGGACGACTGCAACGGCGGCATTTATTTTGATCACAGGCGCGAAATAAGCAAGAACAATTTTTATTTGAATCATAACACCCGATATCCAAGTTGGGGACCACATACCTTTGCTGGGTCTTTCCTGTGAACTTTTTACAGAGACACGGGGTGCCGCCTTAAAAACACAGCTCCGTTTGCAAAATATCGGGGCCCTGAAAAGGACCGTTTAGACCGCTACCAGAACCTATAACTGACGTAACGAGCACTTGACGAGCGGTTGGCGCATAAGTCGTCTTTATGCATGCAGGCGGGTGACGGGCTCAGCGCAGCGGATCCCTCGAAGCCACCGGGGCCGTCAGAATCCTCGCCCTGTCTGCGTCGGGGCTCTAGATTTTGGCGGCCGCGGCGACGAACGACTGGAATCTATCAGTGTTTCCGCGCGCCTTGTCTCTCCTCCAAAACATGAACTTTGCAAGGTGACCAGTGAAATGGTGGCTCTCACGCCGTGCAGATGGAAGAGAGTTTTTGACGTGGGCCCAGGTGCAATCCACCGTATTGGTGTGCGCACCAGTGTTCACGTCGACAAAGTTAAGCTTATGGTTGACGGTGAGGTGCGTGAAGCGAGCGTCATCTGCAAGCTTGCGATAGCCAGCCCAACAATCAGTGATTATTTCTGTTTCAGGGCGGACCCACTCGGCTATTATCCCTTGCAGGGTTTTAGTGTCACGGGTCTCCACGGGAACAAGAAAGCAGCACCCGCTGCAACGCGCCACACCGCCGAAAACCCACTGGCCAGGCCTTAAATACCCGCGATGGTACTTGTGCCGACCGAACATACTCTCGTCTGGTTCTACAGTCACGCCGTCGCCACCAATCATGTCTGAATGCTTAAAGACGGCATTTACCACAACCTCCCGACAAAGGCTCGCCCAATCAGTTATTGTCTTACTTGCGATATCAGCCTCCCGCTGAATGACGGCGAACGGTAGGTCCTGGCATCCGGAGGATGCTTTTCATGAGTTGGAGAAGCGTCAGGTGCGTGCGATCCTTCGAAAAGGGAACCGCTCCGTATCGAGGCTTCGCCCCGGCACTGAACTTTGACCGACTTCCTCTTGGGCACCTCACGAATCATCCACACACCGCACCCCCCCCCCCCCCCCCCTTCCCCCGTGTAGCCATCCGCAGATCTAGCGCGGACTTGCAGCTTGTCATCGCATCTTCGCACTCTGGACACGCACGAAAACCCAGGAGCAAGGAGCAGGCCAACGCACTAAAGCAAATTAATTGCTTCAAGAGGGTCTTTCATGGCGCCAAGAAGACGGCACAAGTTGAACGCCATGGCACTGCGATGCTCGCCTCTGGAAGAACAAAGCGCCGAGAGGGAACTGCGCGCTACTTTGCATTTATTATATTTATTTCATCCGCCATTTTATACCTCGTGACACAATTCTAACAAACTCATTGGTTGCTCGGTCGGACCACACCATCGCGTAAGAAAAAAAAAAAAAAAAAAAAAGAAAAAACGCCAAACGTATGTCCACGGGCGGCATCGTCACAGAGAAGAGAGCAGTCGAACCCAACAACAAAATGAAGTAAAAAGTGAATAAAAACAAATAAAATAAGAAGGGAGCCGTTGGAGTTTCGGACGGCGTCTTCTTTGAAGAGAGGAGCTGCTCTGGCCAGAGCGGCCAGAGCAACCGTGCTGCTCTGGCTGCTCGGAATATTCCTTTTTGTTCTTTTTCTTACTGTACAGAGTGCCACAACCCTTATCTGAAGCTGATTTGTTAAATTAATAACAAACAACGCGTTCGAACGGAGGAGGTAGAGAGTCTTGGCGTCAGAATTTGACGTGGTAGAAAAGAAAAGAAAATAACGAATGCACAATACATACCGTATGCCAAGACCGTTATACTCCGCACTTGGCGAGGCCTTATGACGCAACCGACGACCGTTAGGCTATCTATTTTGTTTCTTTTGATTTTTTATCGTGACGACTACTCCAATGTGCCTCGGAGTCTCCAGCGGAGATCCGGCAGTTTTTAATAATTATTATTATTGTCGTTTGAAGGGCACTCTTCGTATGCTGCTTCGTTTCTGACGCCATAAAAATATGGGGCGGATTACTTTGCACCACGTATAAACAAAAATAAAAAAAGTTTAGTTCATGGTCGGATTCGTTTGTGGATACAATGAGTCCAATAAAATTAGTCCAATAATTGATAAGTACGATTATTTAGCTTCATTATTAGCATCTTTTTGTGTGCATGCGTGAAATACAACACCCAACGAGAAGACACGAGAAAAACGCTGCAACGGCTGGATCATAGACCACTTTTGAGAAAATGCGCCGCAAGACAGGGAGGGAGTGAGGGATACAAAAAGTAGACTATTTAATGTCACCAAATTCCTGGGCGGTGAACACTTGGCGGTATCAGTGTATCGTTTTGAAAGCGATACAAAAACACGTCGGGGACACTGGACTTCTGGACCGACTTTGAGTGCGTGTGCGTCTGATGTGTGTTTATGCCATTCTTTCTTTTTAGATTGTAGGCGGGAAAAATCCACACGGACTAGAGCCCGAGTAATGCAGAGTTGTTACTCAGGCCCCAGTCAGTGTGGATTTTTCGCGCCTATAATCTAAACAGAAAGAATATTTTTATGGCGTCAGGAACGAAGCAGCATAGAAAGAGTGCCCTTCAAACGACAATATTAATTATTAAAGCCTGCATGCCGGATCTCCGCTGGAGACTCCGAGGCACATTGGAGTAGTCGTCACGATAAAAAATCTAAAGAAACAAAATAAATAGCTTAACGGTCGTCGGCTGTGTCATAAGGCCTCGCCAAGTGCGGAGTATAACGGTCTTGGCATACGGTATGTATTGTGCATTCGTTATTTTCTTTTCTTTTCTACCGCGTCAAATTCTGACGCCAAGACTCTCTACCTCTTCCGTTCCAACGCGTTGTTTGTTGTTAATCTAACAAATCAGCTTCAAATAAGGTCGTGGCACCCTGTAGAGTAAGAAAAAGTACAAAAAGGAATATTCCGAGCAGCCAGAGCAGCACGGCTGCTCTGGCCGCTCTGGCCAGAGCAGCTCCTCTCATCAAAGAAGACGCCGTCCGAAACTCCAACGGCTCCCTTCTTATTTTATTTGTTTTTATTCACTTTGTTACTTCATTTTGTTGTTGGGTTCGACTGCTGTCTTCTCTGTGACGATGCCGCCCGTAGACATACGTTTGGCGTTTTTTTTTTTTTTTTTTTTTTCTCACGCGATGGTGTGGTCCGACCGATCAACCAATGAGTTTGTTAGAATTGTGTCACGAGGTATAAAATGGCGGATGAAATAAATATAATAAATGCAAAGAAGCGCCCAGTTCCCTCTCGGCGCTTTGTTCTTCCAGAGGCGAGCATCGCAGTGCCATGGCGTTCAACTTGTGCCGTCTTCTTGGCGCCATGAAAGTCCCTCTTGAAGCAATTAATTTGCTTTAGCGCGTTGGCCTGCTCCTGGCTCCTGGGTTTTCGTGCGTGTCCAGAGTGCGAAGATGCGATGACAAGCTGCAAGTCCGCGCTAGATCTGCGGATGGCTACATGGGGGAAGGGGGGGGGGGGGGTGCGGTGTGTGGATGATTCGTGAGGTGCCCAAGAGGAAGTCGGTCAAAGTTCAGTGCCGGGGCGAAGCCTCGATACGGAGCGGTTCCCTTTTCGAAGGATCGCACGCACCTGACGCTTCTCCAACTCATGAAAATCATCCTCCGGATGCCAGAACCTACCGTGCGCCGTCATTCAGCGGGAGGCTAATATCGCAAGTAAGACAATAACTGATTGGGCGAGCCTTTGTCGGGAGGTTGTGGTAAATGCCGTCTTTAAGCATTCAGACATGATTGGTGGCGACGGCGTGACTGTAGAACCAGACGAGAGTATGTTCGGTCGGCACAAGTACCATCGCGGGTATTTAAGGCCTGGTTAGTGGGTTTTCGGCGGTGTGGCGCGTTGCAGCGGGTGCTGCTTTCTTGTTCCCGTGGAGACCCGTGACGCTAAAACCCTGCAAGGGATAATAGCCGAGTGGGTCCGCCCTGAAACAAAAATAATCACTGATTGTTGGGCTGGCTATCGCAAGCTTGCAGATGACGGTAGCTTCACGCACCTCACCGTCAAACATAAGCTTAACTTTGTCGACGCGAACACTGGTGCGCACACCAATACGGTGGAGGGCACCCGGGCCCACGTCAAAAACTCTCTTCCACCTGGACGGCGCGAGAGCCACCATTTCACTGGTCACCTTGCAAAGTTCATGTTTTGGAGGAGAGAGAAGGCGCGCGGAAACACTGATAGATTCCAGTCGTTCGTCGCCGCGGCCGCCAAAATCTAGAGCCCCGACGCAGACAGAGCGAGGATTCTGACGGCCCCGGTGACTTCGAGGGATCCGCTGCGCTGAGCCCGTCACCCGCCTGCATGCATAAAGACGACTTATGCGCCAACCGCTCGTCAAGTGCTCGTTACGTCAGTTATAGGTTCTGGTAGCGGTCTAAACGGTCCTTTTCAGGGCCCCGATATTTTGCAAACGGAGCTGTGTTTTTAAGGCGGCAGCCCGTGTCTCTGTAAAAAGTTCACAGGAAAGACCCAGCAAAGGTATGTGGTCCCCAACTTGGATATCGGGTGTTATGATTCAAATAAAAATTGTTCTTGCTTATTTCGCGCCTGTGATCAAAATAAATGCCGCCGTTGCAGTCGTCCCGCGGTGCTGTTGCTCGCCCATTCGCCGTCGGCGTGGCTCAGCTTCGTCGTCTTTGCTAGCGGCGCACCGGCGGAGCCGGGCTTTGATCCGAATAGATGCCGCCGTTGCAGTCGTCCCGCGGTGTTGTTGCTTGCTCGATCGCCGTCGGCGTGTCACAGCTTCGTCGTCTTTGCTAGCGGCGCACCGGTGGAGGCGGTTGATCTGACACACCGCGTTCGGCTTTGGCTTGCAGACGGCGTTCGTAAAATGGCGTCAGCTGTTGCTGGCTTCACGCGGCGGTACCGTGCGTGCTTCTATTCATTCGGCGTTCGTTGCCATGGTGACGGCGAGGAAAGCAGACGAACTTTTTGATGCGGAAGAACGCTGCCGCGCAGCGATATTAGGTGCGTTCTAAGGCCCTTCCCGCATGCTTTTCAATGGGCGGAAGGCGAACAAAAAGAGTTCGAAATAAGGACTCAACGCAGAAGGCTGCATTTCTCCAGCGCCTCATAATTTGACGAGCCTTGCACGAAAAGCATGTTTTTTTGGCCATCCCGCGTCCTGTCTTTTTTTATCTGGAACATGGGTCTAAAGTATCAAACTGCCGCTCCTTCCTGCGCCTATAAAATTTTCGTCTTTTTCTCTATGTAAATACGTTAAAGGCATATAAAGCTTGTACCTTCTATTTTTTGAACGAATAAACGCACGTATGCAGCCACAAACACGGTTGCGAAGGAACGCGAGGAGAAGAATTTAAGATGGCGACTGACGTAGCAGAGGGTGCAAGAGGGGCGCATACTCATGAACAAAGACAGTTTCAAATAAGTAAAATACATGTCCAGGCTGGAACTAAGATATAACCTTAAAAGGTATTGAAACCACTGGATTCACGAAACGTTCACCGTAGCTAAATGCTTTCAGAGGTTAAGTTAAATGTAATAGTGTACGACTATAACTTATAAAGGACACTTATTCGAGACGATTTATTTTCAAAATCATAGTTACGAACGGACCCTGCCTCACTCAAGCTGTGCTCGTGGGAACTAATTCAAACCGTCAAAAACTGAGTTCCTTTTATTTGCGACCTGAACGCTAATTACTCCTTAAAATTAAATATTATAGCGCCAGTTCACACCGCTGACCTAAGTAGTCTCCGTGCATTCAAGCACTGCGCTACCATTGCTGATACCACATACTTTGGCACCCGCCATTGCACGGCGGGATTTTCAAAGGCTGCACAATTTTTCTGCTGCGTTAGTGACACCACAGAAGTTTGTAAGTCCCAGCGCAGGATGGCTATCGACCTGAGAGCGTCACGTTGCTACAAACTTTGACACAATTTTTGTTGCCCGTAGATTCAGCACCGGCACGCTTTATTTACCCTCTTTAGTCTCTTCCATTCATTTGCGAAAGATCAAAGACAAGAATCTTGTCTTTGATCTGTCGAATCCAGTCTTATTTTCCTTGTTATTATGTTATAGTCGTTTACAAAAAAAGAGATATATATAATAAGATAGGCACTGAGCTGAAAGGGTAAAGCTTAGTTTAAGGGTTGGAGGGGGGAAGGTTTTTCACCAAAACGCAATAAAAGAATTAAATTCGAACAAAAAAGGTTGCGCCAGATAGAAAGTTAAATCTGTTTGCCTAGTCCTAGACTCACATTCTACAATAAATATTGTTTGAACTCTTTTTTTTTTTGCGTCGATAGTCTTTTTATTATTTTACTTTGTCGTACGTTGCCATCTTTTCGTAATTGCAGGTTGCTTCAGTTCTGCCAGTATCACAGGTGCGCTTGCGAACTTTTGAAGGTTTTTGCCTGGTCGAAAAGTGTCGCACGTCAGAGTGTTGTTGGAGGAAGTAAGAAATTATGATTTTGTAGATGCTGCCGTCTTTGTTTTTAGAAGGAAGATTTTTTTCTGCCACAGTTTGCAAGCAACTCTAAGTTTAGTTAATGCCTACGCATAAAAAATGAAGCAAAAATGCGAGACTACTTCTCCAAAAAAACAAGGACCTACCCAGTTGGGACGTGTGCGCTACCGCGAAAACGCAGCGGTTTATCTTCATTTCAAGGAGACGGACGTCATTACCACCTTTCGCTAGACTCTACTGCCAACGGAAAGGTATACAGATTCCAGAGTCGTGCATAAAAGTTTTGATTTGGAGAGGTTGCGGTGAAACCTTCTCATTGTTAACATGTCCGGAGCATGCCAGCTTTTACAGTGTAAAGCAATCGACGATCTTAGAGTACACTAAAATTCATGTTCATAACTGTTACATTAAATTAAAATTTCACAGTGTTAAAAGAGACGGGTTGGGAGTGGTGCCTGACATGCATGGCCTTTTTTACTTTTAATAATTGTGGGGGACCAGTCAGCCCAACGCACCGGGTGGTCAACTCGTTCGGCAGGAGACCGGCCAGACAAGCCGACAGGGTGGTCAGCACGTTTGGCAGGAGACCGGCCAGACCAGCCGACAGGGTGGTCAACACGGTTGGCGGGGGAACGGCCAGACCAACCGACAGGGTGGTCAACTCGGCTGGCAAGAGCACGGCGGACCAACCGTCAGGGTGGTCAACCTGGTTGGCAGATATGGGGTGAGCAATCCCGACGTCGACCACGTCAACGAAGGCAGGGCGGCGGAGGCGCGGAGGACCGGGGAAGTGCCAGGGACACGCGGAAGGACAAGGTGCTCAAGATCATGCTGGTGCATAAGCAGACGCGTGCCGGCCAGCGCACCCGCTTCAAGGCCTTTGTTGCTATTGGGGACTTCAACGGCCAGTTGGCCTGGGTGTCAAGTACTCCAAAAAGGTGGTCACGGCCATCCCTGAAGCCACCATCTTGGCCAAGCTGTCCGCCATCCCCGTCCGCAGGAACTATTGGGGAAACAAGATCGGAAAGCCCCACACCGTTTTTTGCAAGGTGACCGGCAGATGTGGCAGCCTGCTGGTGCGGCTTATCCGACGCCCCGCGGCACAAGCATCGTGTCCGGCCCAGTGCCCAAGAAGCTGCTGCACATGGCAAGCATCGAGGAATGCTACACCTCGGCCTGCGGCTCGACGGCCATCCTGGGCAACTTTGCCTAGACCACCTACGTGGCCATCCAGCAGACGTACAGCTACCTGGCCCCGGAACTATTGCGGGAGCGAGGGCTCAAGTCCCCCTACCAGAAGTTCACCGACTACCTGATGCACGTCCACCGCCACCAGCGACGCGAAGATGGGTGGCCTGGAGTCCAGTGACTCGGTCCAGTGACTCCGGATGCTCCGGACCCCCCCGGAGTTTGAGGCTTGAAGGCAGGGTAGTGTGGGGGACAATGAGCCGCACTGCACGTGGATGGACGGCGCCGTGAGCGAGCAAGAAGAAAGGAGGCTCGTGGCAGGGCGCGAGGAGACAAAGACAGTTCCAAGGGCAGTGACGAACGGAAGAGACGGTGCTCAGCGAGCCCAGGGAAGACCCGGACCACAAGGCAGCCTTGGCCCTCCGCAGCACCCGACCACGGCCACTCGATTAGGACATCGAGCGGCCGTGACCCGACTCACACAATTGAGTACCGATAAAGTATTTCTCCATGATAGCACTCCCCATGTGACTTCCTCGGAACGAGTGGAACTCGGCCTGATCGGGCGATATTGATAGGCGACCCACATAATGTACCCTTATATCCCTTTTATACCTATCAACTGCAGCCATAGATTGAAATTGCAGTGAAAAATCTATTTTGTATTGAGGTTAAAATCCACCCTTGAGATTTTAACATACCAAACATATGCCTGCAACGCCACCGCACTCCCATTTCGTGAATGACGTGTTAGTCAGCAAAGTCAAATCTGCAAAGTTTAGCTTTGGATCGCTAGAGTAACGAAGACTACTGCATTACTGGAGAAAAGAATATTGCTCGACTTTTTTTGTTCACAATATTCGTTGCAGAGATTTTGATGAGACGCTAGACCCAGCTGTCTATGGTTATATTGATAGTGAAATTAATGCAAAGGTGGAAGCGAGCTGGATTTCTTTGGTCGCGCACCAGTCACTTAGCTTTGTTTAGAGATTTATTTTTGCCGTTTGTCTCCCTTGTTCCCCTTCTCCAGGGAGTATTTTCGTCTTTTCTACGGTTGTTTCTTTACACTCGTAAAATTATTTGCATCCTGTCCCATAATTTGTAAATCTCCGTTTTTAAGATTTTATTTGTGTCACTAATTGGCTTGTTCTGTTATTTCAAAAATTCGGCCGTTAAAGTACCATGACCAGACTGGAGGTTTTAAATGTGCGCAAAAAACAAAATTGTCACAGCAGCTTACCAGAACGTTCCTACCAGTACGGTGCCTGAAACGCGGATTACAGTGGTGTGTGTTAGTGTAACTGCAGCACGTCGGAGTACGTAGAGCGACAGCCAGATCCCAGATATACTGGGCCTTGCTATCGTCCAATTTGATATATACTCCTTGTCACATCAAGATAAAAAGAAAGATTAACACATTCTTCATTCGCTGCGCAAAATAGTCATCACAAGGCTTAGTTGTCGAAGGAAGAAATGATGCTCTCCGCGTTTGAAACGTGAACGTCTTTAGAAAATAACAAAGAAGGTAATCTAAGACAAACGTACATATAACTTAATTCGAAACATGAAAGGGGAAATAAGTAATTCTCTGCGAGGAGCCAGGCGTCTATTACTGCAAAATAGTTTGTTGTTGGGCGAGTTGGTGATCGTATAAATACATGGTTTTGCGAAAAAAAAAAAAAAAAAAAAAAAAAGCGGACACAAGAGAGAAACAGAAACACGAGCGCATTCTATTACTGCTGGTCTTTAAATGTTAATACCAGTATAGACAGGCATTGTATCGGCGTGCTGTCGTGTATCACAACTGCGCGATGCACGCTGAATAACTTAGGTCTGCGGTCGTATAGCATGCGATAAATGTCTCGTTAGCAGACGAGACAACACACGTTCCTTGGTGGAGCCTAACTTCCGGCTGACTAAACTTCCATCCAAAACTTTACGTATCTACCTCTTTGAACACGCACATCAAAGCAATTATTTCTTAAAGCGGAATGTTTTTTTTTTCATAAAGAAAGGAAAAAAATAAGGAGCTTTAAAAATAATGAAAAAAGAATTAGAGCAAAGGAGAAAAAGAGCAAAAGAGAAAAAGAATTGTCATTATAAGTATGCTAGCCTTCCCATAGGTGTGGAGCTTAAAATTAAGCGACAGTATTGTCGAAAGAGTGGGAGAGGTGAAAGAAAGAAAGGCGAGGTGAGCTTGACAATAGCAAAGAAGGAGAGAAAAAGGACGTTGAATATAAGATAAGAAAGAGCTTGAAATTTGACGTCCGCCAATTTAGAAAATTGCACCCACCTCCGGAGACAGGCCCAACTCTATCATAATTCAAACTTGTCAGTTTTTTCCCCGACCTCTATAATTCGGTCGGGGAGGCTTTTCAAAATGCAAATGATCTGTCCAGAACTCAAAATTTTGAACTCCTTTATTTAATCATTTTTATGCCAATATAAACTTACTAGTGTATTTATCTTTTTTTTTATTATTTTGCTCCTTCCCCCTCCCCCCCTAATGTGATGGAGATCACAAATGCTTGCAGGCGCGAGTGATTATTTATGTTACACGAGCAGCGGTGGCAAAGACAATAGGAGAATCAAGGATTCCCTCTTTTTATACTGCAGGGCACCGCAATGACTGCGATGGGGCCAATCATTAATCGTTCTGAATATATCAGGCATCCCTTACAAAAACGTTCAGCCTTTCCACTCTGGTGGGGAAGGAAGACCAGCGAAGCTGTACTGTTGTGGGAATGAAGTAATGGCCGGCCGCAAGTCCGCAGGCCAGAGTGGAAAAACTGCAAAAGGTTGCGCAACATATGAGCGACGATGGCATTCAGACGACCGGCAAGCCGGTTGTCTGGTTGCCTTCGTCGCTCATAGATGGCGGTAGCTGTCCAGACTTTCGCGTTATCATTTGGTTGCTGACTTACACGATACTGGGGAAACTAGCCCGTAACAGCTCGGCCGTAAAGAAGGCTTTTAATTTGCATAGTGAACTTTTTCGTGCTCTTCACTTCCCTTTACGGGAATTCTTCCTTCGAGTTTCGTTTTCGTTGGAGGATTGTTACATTGTTGTTATCAGACCCGTTATTCAGGTTCCTTTAGAAAGAAGAGGAATGCCCTTTTCTTGAGTCATCCCTTCGATATGTGGATTCCCTGTCATTGTTTTGTTATATAGCTGCTTGTTTTACGTACTGTTTTGCGCTTTTGCCGTCTGTAGAGCGAGGAACATAAAGTGGTCTGTGTCTTCACTTTTCATGATGATTTTTTGTTTTGAGAAACTGGAATTTTTATTTGAAAAACACAAAGAATAAAAAAAATTCGATTTTCGTGTGCGTGCGTGTGTGTGTTGTCGGAATTCCTTTGCTGCTCTCCGTCTTGGAGAATGACATAACACACTGGTTCAACAACACATAGACATTTAATGACCGTTATTGCCCGCGCCGCTATTCCAAGAGCCTCCGCACATCCGTTGTGACGGCCTATATCAGCGGTGGCTCTCGTGGCCAGTTGCCCTTGGCCCCCTTGGGGTGGAAATGACCCCTGACGATTTGGCAGATGGGCAACCTGGGCCAACATTTTGGATCCCCAGGTTGCCCAGACACCTCGCCCCTTCCAAAAAAACAAACAGGGGACGTTGTAGAGGTTTCGGGGATCCAAAGCGTTGGCTTCCTCCTGGGTCAAGAAATGGTCTTCGCAGATGGGCGGTACCAATGCGGCTGTGGTGGGTCTGATGGTGAGAGCTGTGTCGCCGCCGTTATGTGTCGGACACAAAACACTTAAAATAAAAAAAATAAAAACAAAAAAAAAAACATGAGGCCATGGCGCGGCAGGAAGAAGTGGCCGCGCCCAAGAACGACGCCTACCCAACAGCGCATACGGACGGCTACTTCTTCTGCTCCCTCCCCCCCCCCCCCCCCCCCCAAAAAAAAAACAACAAAAAACAAAAAAAAAAAAAAAAAAAAAAAAACGAAGAGGGCAGAAATATAATGCCCTTATAGCTCGTGCTCCTTTCGTCGCCTTCACCACCGTCGCAGGTGGTATCGTGGCAGAGACGGTGTGTAATCGACCGAGAGGGCCCGAATCGTCGCCATCTTGAACCTGCAACACATCTACATCCTTGGGTTCGTGGAAATATTTTAGGTTGGCGACATCAATAAACCCGTACACTCCACCAGATTCGCAATGCACCAGCTCGTAGGATAGGTTGGAGAGTTGCTTGCTAACAGGGCAGGGACCCTCCCATTTCTTTGCCAAAGAGGTCATGAATTCTCAGGAGCATCACTCAGCGGACGAGTTCGCCCATTACAAGATTTCCTACCTTGAACTGCAGATTTCGCCTCCCCTTGTTGTACTGGTTTCCCCGCTGCAGCCCAGAAACGTCGAGGCTCTCTCAAGCTTCACACAGGTTCTTCGGGAAACGCTTCCGGAGATCTTCTGCGAATTGCGTCGTAGGGCGCTGCATGCCTGCGGGATCTGTGTAAAGAAGGCCATTTACTAGGGGAAAAGTGAGCTCTTTCCCAAAGGTAAGTTGAGCCAGAGTAGAACCCATGAACCGGTTGATTGTTGTGCGCGTAGCGAATTTCATTTCTGCCAATTATGCATCCCAGTCTTTGTGTCGCTCTGAATGTATTTAGGTAACGGTTGACTCTTTACATAATATTCGCCTTTGGATAGTATAGCAAATGATGAAAGCCACATAAAGCACGCCCCCTGTTATTCAATAAAGCGTCGATTCGCTCAAATAGCGCTGTTCGCCAAAACATGACTGGCTTATGTGATACGAATAAGACGGTGCGGTTGAAAAACTATTACGGCGGATGTCTACAAAAAATGCTTCGCTGACGCATTTTCCAGCGAAGACATGCGGAACAGTTCTAGCGGAGTTTTTAAGACGGCAGGAGAACCTACAGTTTGCTTCCTGTTGTTTCCGTTTCGGTTTTTTTGTCGTTGTTTTTTCTGTTTTTCATTTGTAAAGGTGGGAGAGGGGGGTTAAGGAAAATTGCTAAAGTCCTCGTTTTCTTGCATTGACTAGGATGACACTAATGTACAAAAGAAATTCGCCTGCACTCACGTGCATAGAAAGTGTCTTTTTGTGCCTTCATGTGTACTCCCTGAACATTTTTGTGATGCATCTGCAAAGCTGGTTGCGCCAAAGTATCTGAAGTTGAACTAAAACCCGAGCAAAACGGGTGAGTATGCTTAGGCAAGACTGTAAAACGAAACTGTGGACCTATACTGTCCTACTCGTCTCCTAACGTGCTTGAAAAGTGCTCCGTGGAATTGAGAACACTGGCGAATGGCGTGGCAGGATTTTGGAAAGCGCTTAGCAACAGCCGGGGACTACGGAAACCAAAATGATTGGTGTGTGAATGCAGATGCTGGGGAGGCACATTCCTAGACAGATGTGGCTTCTAAGCACCCAATACTTTACGCTATTCTTTTATTCCCTGGTGTTTGGAAGAGCAATATACAATGTTCTTTTTTACTCCGTCCAGTTTTTTGTAAAAAAAGCTGTCAAGGCTTTTCTAATGCGGTCTCCGCCGGTGATTTTTTTGGCGAGCTCCACATTCTTTCTTGAACAATGTGTTCAAAAAGAATGCAACTGAATGATGACTAATTATCAAAAATTCACTAATTGGCATTTGATTACAAGTTTTATGGCCCATGTTGCAATTGCAGTTTAGAAGATAGCCACTCAACACGCAAAAAAAAAAAGAAACACGAAGACATTCCTTGATAAATGTATCACCTTCCTTTGACATAATTTAGAAATCAGACGCCCTCTGCGTTATGTGGGAGTCTTATTATACCGCTCTAGAGCACCGAGAGCTATATCAACGACACGATGCATGGGCGAAGGCGTCAACAGAGTATTAGGTATAGGTTCTGAGTTTTTGCAACAATTTACTAAAACATCTTACTTGTGCATCCCGTTTTGAAATTCCAAATCGATTTTAATTATCCTTCCATAGTTTGGTCGGATGTTTTTACTCATCTTAGTTCCCTCTCGTCTGAGTGCAAGGAATTCGAGAACTTGTGTATTGATTTTAATTTGTCACAAATGGTTAACCAACCTACGCATACTGCTGCTTCGACCTGTTGTGTTTTAGACCTCATCTTAACAACATCGCCTGAGCTCATCTCTTCCATAACTCATTTGCCAGATCTTAGTGATAGTTCCTTATTGCATTTTCCCTTAGATCTACCTACATGCTTTAGGTCGAAAGTAATTAAGCGAATTTCTGACTATGCACGAGCTGATTTTGATTCCAGTAATAGGAACCTTTGCCTTTTTCTTGATTTTTACTTGGATTGTTCTGATGAGCGCTCGGTTGAGAATAACTGGTGTTTATTTAAAAAAACAAGTTGCGTACCTCATGAAAGCGCACATGCCACTTCGCACTATCTCGTCCTCTCCTGAATCGCCTTGGTATAACATGTTTTTAAAAAAGCTAGCAAACAAGAAAAAAGGCGTATTTCGTGCTGCAAAGCTATCGGACAACGAACAGCGATTGTCAGCGTACCGTACTGCAGCTAGTGTGTAAAAAAATCACTTCTAGATGCGAAATCCCATTATTTTAATAATACGTTACCCTCCTTGTTGTTAAATAACCCGCGTGAATTTTGGAAGGTTCTTAAAATCCCTCTTTTTTTCCTATATAGCGCTTAGGGATGCTGATGGAGATGAATTATCCAATGATCAGTGTTCTTTCGTTTTAAATGAAGTGTTCACTAAATCTTTCTCTATTCCAGTGAATTCTTGTTTCCCTGTCTCCTCTTCTATCCCGTGTCTCCTCTTCTATTAGCCTGTGATTTTTTACCTATGCATCCTGTTGTTGTAGATAGTCTAGGAATTGCTAAGGTTATTGATAACCTAAAAAAATGTCTTCTGCGGTAGGTACTGATAACATATTAACACAAAATGTTTGAAGAAAACTAAAATGTATTCTAGCATTATCCAGTCCAAAATTTTTCTCATTCACTTCAACATGGTGTCTTGCCATTGGATTCGAAGGTGGGAAAGGTGGTTCCTGTACGCAAAGGTGGCGACAAACAACATCCATCTAACTACCGTCCCATTTCCATAACGAGTATACCATGCAAAATCCTTGAACACCGTAATTCACTCTCTACTTGCAAACTTTTTGGATTCTAACTCTGCTTAACACATCAGAAGCTGGCTTTCGGAAGTTTTACTCATGCGAAACCCAAGTTCTTACCTTTACTCATAATCTTCATGTCACACTTTACAAGAGTTCCAGAACTGACTGCATATTCCTTGATTTTTCCAAAGCTTTCGGCAAAGTTCTCCAGTCCCTTCTTCTCCATAAACTCAGTAGCCTTAACATCTGCCCGAACATTCTCGCTTGGATAGAGGCCTTTCTGACTAACCGTCTTCAGTTTGTCCACGCCAAGGGAACTAATTCTCCATACTCGCCTGTCAACTCCTGTGTCCACAAGGTTCTATACTCGGTTCACTACTATTTCTTATTTATATTAATGATCTCCCTACCCGTGTCTCCTCTTCTATTAGCCTTTTTGCTGACGACTGTGTTATTTACAAAGAAATCCTTAACGACTCCGAAATCTCTGCTTTTCAGACCGATATTAACAAGGTAACCCTATGGTTCAACGACTGGCTTATGGAACTTAACATCTCTAAATGAAAATCCATTTGTGTCTCTCGTCAAATTAATATTTACCCATCCTACTTCATCAATAACTCTACCCTCCTTCCTGTGTCCTCCTATAAATACGTCGGTGGTCACATTTCAACTCAACTGCCCAGGAATATTCATGTCAACTATTTCACGAAAAACGCTAATCAATTATTAGGCTACATCAAAAGAAAATATTCCTTGCCCCTCTTTTATTAAAGCTTCTAGTTGATATAAACTTAATTCACCATAAACTTGAATATGCCACCTCAATCTAGAACCCCCGTGTCACCCTTGCATCTGCCGTAGAATCTATTCAAAACCGCTCCGCCCGTTTTAAACCTTTCTGACTATGATCGGCACAGCTAGCACCACTTTAACGAAAGCATCTATATCGTTTCCCACTCTTTTTCTTCGTCGAAAGAGTCTATGCTTGTTCCATAAGATATATCACTCTGACGCTACTCTCCGCCAAGAACGATTTTCTGAACCATTTTACATATCATCACGCACCAGTCGTCAATTAAAAGTTGGGTTCCCTCATTGCAGCACATCCACCTTTAATGCCTCTTTTTTGCATCAAACCTCGGTTGACTGGAACCGCCTTCCCGCAGCCATTGTCACAATCACTGCCTCAGATAAATTTAAAATTTTCATTACTAACCTCTTACATAATGTTTAGTAGTAAATTTTTGTATTTTTTTCCTTTACATTGTTATTTGTTTTATTCCATGTACTGTGCCATTACTAACGTGTTAAATTATGTTTAGTAGTTATTTTGTGTATGTTTTTCCTTTCGTTGTTATTTGCTTTGTTCCATTTACTGTGCCCCACTCTTCTCTCTAATGCCTTCGGGCGCTGAGATACATAATAAATTAAATAAATGTTATGAAATGCACGATGATAAATTGGAGGCTTTAATAACATGGTCCGATTTTCAATACGTACTGCTTTATTCTTCCTGCTCTGTGCGAAGACGTTTGTTCTACCTTCAGAACATCGCCCACACGCTCGAAACACTTGAAAGACAAGTGCCTGATAAAAACTGCCCGGTATAAAAAATAATATAAGTAGACAGCTTTCATAAACCACGTACTTTAGTTTTTACGTTTTGAATGTTTTTACCCTGCTCGTAAAGATTCAAGACGGGTTATTTTCCTATAGTTGCAGGACTGGCATTTTAGAAATATGTATGTGTCACCGGAATGCTGGCTAACTTTGAACACCCACTCTACATTTCTTTCTATTCTTATTTTGCCTAGAATCGTCGCTTGTTTTTACATACCTGCTGTGGAACACAGGTTTGGGCCTGAAATAGAGCGAACATATTATTCAGTACGACCCAAATGACTAAAGTGTTCTATGCTTTTTCTTACGGCGAAGAGACTAAATTCAGGCGTGTTTTCTTATAGGAACGTACAGGAGCACCGCAAAAGTAGTCTGGTTGCTGTCTGCTTCAATTTGCTTCTCAGAAATCGCATATACACTAGCGCCAGTTAAACTTCTAGATTACATTATAATAGCTCTATGAACTCACCAGTTAGTTTCCTTGCGCCGCCGCTGCCGGCACGCCTCGTGGGAACTGTAGTCTTTCTGCACGCGCGACAACCTCACTATGGGTCGGCACGAGAAAAGCACGAGACGACACGAGCTAACCCGTCCACTGTCTCCTGCCCGCTGTGAACTACCATTATGGCAGCGTCACGCATGCGTGGAACGCTAGGTGACATCGGTTCATTTTCTATATTGCCCTGCACTGACAGCATTTTTTACGCCTTTTTTTACTTTTTAAAAAGCAAATAGCAAGAGTGCACGTGAGTACCTTTGATAGGCACTGAAGATGCGCGAGAACGGAGATTACGAAAACTCCTTTTATGACGTAACGCTTCAAGAAGGAGGGGCTTCAGCTACTTTGAGAACAATTTCCGGCAGCTGCGTATACCGAGTTGAAAAATAAAAAATACAAGACCGCCTCAGCTTGCCTTTAAGTACCACATAAGTATATAAATAAACTTTACACTATTTGGAGGTAAGAAATGTTTTCTCTCTCTTTTTCATGGGGATATTTGTACACACCTTCACAAATTGTGTCACAGTGTCAGTTCTAATTAAACGTTTAATTGCGTAGACGAAAACGCCAGTCGCAGTATTTAAATAGATTAACCAACTGCTCAGTTTTGAACCCGCATGATTTATCATACGAGGCGCAGATCACACTTCTCTTTTTTGGTGAGGTCTTCTTAAAGGCGTCATGAACCGATTTTCCTACTTCTTCCTCCTCAGCTTTAATCCACAACTCAAATGTGAATTGTGAAATTACGTCGTCTTGACATTCTTCGGCACCTTTGTGATGACTCCTACCTTCCACCGTGATTTTTATGCACATCATAGAACTTGTCATGTCCCAGTGACGATAAGTTCCGTCAAGGCACTCATTCGCCGCGAACGCGAATCCAAATATTTGTCGACGAATTGATTGTTCAGGAGCGCATACGTCCGAGTGACGCAGTTCTCGTGTCCAATGCGTGAGCTGGGCTCGGCTGACGTCAGGTTGGCACCGCCGACGCGCTTTGGAAGCCGCGGATGTATCCTAGTGAAAAGGCGGAGAGCTTTCGAAGGAAAGAAGGTACAAAATAGTCCGCTATGTTTTCAAATGTTCGTACCGAAATGCTGGCTTTTGACATTCTAGCTTCTTTCCTTTGGCCAACTAAACGATATCCGATTAGTAAAGTCCCAATTTACAATAATTTATCCCAGCCCGAAATTCGTTTCGTGGCCCTTTTAAAGAGTGTAATTTAAAGCGCTAGGTAATATGCATCTACATTATTATGTTGCAATTTTGTAGCATGGCATATTAGCGGTTTTACCCTATATTGCGCACCCGGACAGATAACCCTACAACTGTTGGTGTACAACAGTAGTTCCTAAAAAAAGGACTTTATACCTCTGAACCTTTACAATCTAATAAAATGTCGGAGTAATTTATACTGCCTAGCTTATAGTAGCCTGACTAAGTTTTGTGGGCGTAGGTGCATATACTGACGTGTGTAATTATGAGTTGAACAAAACGAATAAAGGCCACAGCCCATCAAAAACAAACTTACCTGATGACCTCGCCACTAAGGCGCTTTAATATTAAATTGTATATCTCAAGCACAAAGAAAAATAACTTTTCTAGCTTTTTTGTTATTTAATATATGGCTTGTATTCTTCATTATGCTAGATTTACTATTATTAAGAGTGCTTCGCGATGAAATGAATATATTCACGTTTCAAAACGACGGAATTGATGCGGTTTACAAGGTTTGGTTGATACTTGCCAATTTTCGCAGACGCAAAAACAAATACTTACAGAGAAAAACGATAACACACGAATATATATTGAACGTAGTGTCTCAAAATTTATGAAGTTAAATATAGCAGAAAAATGTTCGTTTTATGTCCAGACTCATGCAACGACTTGTAACAGCTTTATTGACAAAAACAAACAAAAAAAAAACAAACATAACGAATGTTTTTTTCTTGCTGTTGTGAGCATAGATACGGCGGTATAGACCGTTTTATCGTGGGTAGCGCCATTTTGAGAGCGAGAGAGAAAAGGGGAAAGGGCTACCGGCGCTTTCCTCCTTTCTGATTGTGTAGAAAGAGTGGAAATCCCGGATGAGAGGCTTGGCCGGTGTTGGGCGTCTGCAGTGCCCCAACTTCGTTCGCGCTTTCTTCTACGTTCCAAACTCCCAAACTTAATTAAAGCCATGGTCTTTGATGGCGACAGTCCCCCGGTCATCGGGACACCATTGCTGGGTGATAGGGTGCACAAATAACGACAGAAAGCGTCGAATACTGTCCGAGGACCTATGTAGCTTGCATGGAATCCGGCAAGGCAAGTACGGCTGGAATGTTTTTAAGCTCCATTGCTTTCCGAATGACTGGAAATGATGAACCATTTATACATTTTTGCCAGCAATGGGCCTATTTAAACGTAGCCGCTTTTAGTTGTAATCAGCAAGCGATACACGAAACGGGAACCTCAATTAACTTTGTAAACGCCCGGAGCTGCTACTGATCGTTTTGCTGCGCTGCTTTTATCTACGTGTCCGTGTTCTTATATTTCCTTGTGAATGAACGATGAAGACGCTGTAGATGTACTTTTATCGAACCGCAGAAAGCCTCGAAGCAGCCACGAATTACTTTACTATTTGATGCAATATTTTGAGTACTCACCTCCAATTTCTATCGCTGGCACGTTCGCTGCCGCTGTTTTCCCCGTCGCCACACTGGCGGATGCCATGACTCAAACAGAGAAACGTGCGCACTGGGCTCGAAAACGCAGATCGCAACACACGAGTCGTTCCCTGCAGTGACTATCAAGAGCCTCAAAGCGCCTTAGTCAACGGAGACAACCCACCAGCGGCACTCGAAGGAGCGCTTTTGCCGGCTCTCTGGTATCGCGCAGGAGATCGCAATTAAAAAAAAAAAAAAAAAAAAAAATCAATAGAACTACGTTTTCAACAATTTCCAGCCTCACCCGGCGGCGGAAATAAAAGCCTCTAACTAAGTGTTGTAGATGATAAAATCGATTCAGTCACCACTACAAATTATCACTATTAAGATAAATTCAGTTACGAAATTTTACAATCTGAAACAGCAGTTATCATGAGAAAACTCGCACGCACATTGCGAGCGTACCCCATGTTTATCGGCGGTACAGCGTTCGGTGCGCGCTCCATTCACGAAATGTTCCGAGCGAAGTCGAGAGGATGGCGTTGAGAAAACGCCTTTTCGGTTTACGGACGCAAGCAATCCACTGCCCCCGGAGACAGGAGTCACGTGGAAAGCGATGGAGTTCAAAGACATTGCAGCCGCTCTCGCCTTGCTGGATTCCTTGCAAGCTACATATGTCCTCGGACAGTATTCTATGCTTTCTGTTTTTATTCGTGCACCCTATGACCCAGCAGTGGTGTCCCGATGACCGGGCGACTGTTGCCATCGAAGCCTCTGGCTTTAATTAAGTTTGCGAGTTTAAAACAGAAAAGAAAGCGCGAACGAAGTTCGCGCACAGCAGACACCCAACACCGGCGAAGCCTCTCATCCGGGACTTTCACTCTTTCTACACAATCAGAAAGGAGGAAAGCGCCTGTAGCCCTTTCCCCTTTTCTCTCTCGCCCTCTTTCAGTAAAACGGTCTATAAAGATATGAGGTTTTGAAGACGACGCCATATACGTAAAGCGCTTCTTTTGTGGGCTCGAGCAATTCAACCCAAAGTAAACGGCAATTTCCGCTTCGTCGTGCCTATTTTAACTCACCACAAAAAAAAAAAAAAGAAAAAAAAAAACGCGCTGTTTTTATTGGCTGTCCGTTTCCTTTGTCATATTTGTTGTTGGTATGGAAGCCTATTTTACAGACTGCACAACTACGCTTGACGGCAATTTTTAGGCACATTTGAAAAGGAATAATGCAAACAGATATCGAAAATAGAAAAAAAAAAGAAAAGAAACCTCGACAGGATTGGCATGTTCGTTTGAAATATGAAGGAAAACAAAACAAATCAAAAACATAGGACGCGGAATGGCCAAAAAGGGAAAGAAGGCGAAATAGTAGCACCAGTACTACCTCTGCTCTGTCCCGGTTATCTGGGTTAAACGCGGCAGAACACGAAACGGAAGCTTGAATCTCGCAAGAACGTCGCGCACGCCCGAGGAAAGGGCCGTCTAAACAGGACAAAACAAATGCAGTGCATAACAAAAAAAAAAAAAAAAAATATATATATATATATATATTTTTTTTTTTTAAATATACATAAAATTTGCGGATTGCAAATTTTGTTGTTTCTTCCTCTCTCTTGGGGCTTTGACGGCAGTCAGCAGAAAGAGTGTAAGGAGCTGTTCGGGTCACGTGATGAGCGCGCTTCAAGCTTCAGTCCAAGGACGGAAATAAAAGTTAACTTGCCCCCCCGGGCAAAAAGAAAAAAAAAAAAAAACACGTTATAAGCTACCCGAAATCGTTGGAAAATTTACAATTCCGGCAGTACAAAAAATGCCGGTCATGGCGTCTGCTTTTTCCTGTTTGGACAGCCAGGAGTATAATAATGATAATGATAGTAGGAACGTCGACGCTTCGGGATGAAAAGAACAACTGGAATTTGTCAGAAGTTAGCGGTTTTGCGTGCGCAGATTAAATCATATCTAGATCACAAGACACGTGTGCACTTCTAATTTATGTATGAACCAATCGACCTGCAAAACTACTTTGACCCCTTGAATTCTTCCCGCAAAAACTAAGTTGGCAACGTTACATCGATTCAAGGCGAAACCAAATACCTTGGAGACTAATGCACGAACTCCGGAGTGAAGTGAGAAACTGAAGTAGAAAGTCAAATTTGGGGGTTTTACGTGCCAAACCAACGAAGGCATTTGGCACGCCCTAGCGGAGGACTGAGGATTAATTTCGACCACCTGGGTATCTTTTGACGTGCAACCGAAAGCTCGTTTACACGGCGCGATTTCCGCAATAAGCCTCTGTCAGACTGCGAGCACCTCGGCCAGCATTCGAACCCGCCATTTTGGGATCGGTAGGCCGGCGCTTTGTTTTGGAGCAACCGAGGCGGCTACGGAAGAAGAAATTGCGATCCCCGCCATAGCCTCCTTTATACTGACAAAGCCTGGCAGATCGTTGCAACGTTATTGGAGCAAGCTCAGCTTCCCAGCTCCCTATTCCCGCCTGCAGAGACGAGTGGCCCAGATGGCGGTCAAGAGAACTAGCGGCGCTGCAGTCGGATCTTGCTTTCCTGTCTCGCGCGTTGTCTACTACCACCGCGTTAGAGTGTACTAGAAGGAACGAGTGGGACGAGCTACAGGCTCCGCTCATGCTTCCAGTTGCACCTCAAAATGGGGAAAGCGATCAGGTGGACCCAAGTAACTTCGATCGCAGCGCCACCTTCGTAGAGTGTTCTAGAAAGGACTGAGTGAGACGACCGAAGTGTTCTTTCCTTGAGTGTTTGCAATTTATTTTTGTGCTCGTCTGTTTTCTTGCGCTGTGAAGTGTTAGTATGAATCAAGAATCCGCCCAAGCTCAAGTATCGCTACTCGAGCTGGGCGGGCTAGACAATCCGGAAGCAAGACTCGACTGCAGCGCTGCTAGTTCTCGTGACCGCCACTGAGCCAGGTCGCAGGCGGAGCTGTGAAACTGCGCTTGCTCCAGTAACGTTGGATCCTTGTGTGACGCGGCCGCTGAAAGTAAAAAGGTTTAGCAGCAGACAAGAGTGATGTAACAGGCGCCCCGCTGCGGCGAGAAACCCAAACAAACTTGGCCTGAACGATGGAATGTCCGCTCGTGCTTCTCGCGTTCCTCGGGCTACCGCTTCTTTTCTCGTCGGGTTTGAAAAGCATGTTTCGGGTCCTCGCGGCTGCAATAGCTGTGCGCTGAATACCAGACTCCCCGAGAAATGCTCTGTGCTACGCCTCGAGATCCAAATCATTGACCGGGCACTCTAAGGCTCCATTATCGAACTGCCAGGCTTTGTGAGTATAGAGGAGGCTATGTCCTGGCGTCAAGGAGTGAACAACTAACCATTTTCACCGGTACTGGAGCAGGTGGGTCTGACTTTGTAAAGAAATTGATAATGTACGAAATATTTATTTATTTTAATGGGCATAATTATTTTGATCTTGAAATGCAGTGTGTGCTCTTAGACGAGTCACGATTCGCCATAGCTATTGCGTACAATCTAAACAATTAATTACTTTTAGAGCGCAGCTCTTAGGCGCCCGTTTCCGGCTTGAGCGGCGTCGGCGTCGGCTTTGCCGTCGGCGTCGGCGTAACCAAGGTCATCCCAAGGTCATGATACCCCCCCAGGTCACGTGACCCCCAAGGTCACGTGACTCCCCGAGGTGACGTGACCCCTCCTAAGGTCACGTGACCACCCGAGGTGACCCCCCCCCCGTGACTCCCCAAGGTCACGTGGCCCCCTCCCCGAGGTCACGTGACCCCCCTTCCCCCTCCGAAGTCACGTGACACCCCCCCCCCCCTCCCCGAGGTCACGTGACCTTCTCCCCCCAAGGTCAGGTGACCCCCCCCGGAGCATATTAAAGAATGAGGGGAGGAGGAGGAGGGATCTACCCTTTCCTCAGTACCCTTCCCTCCTCCTCCTCAAGAGCTGCGCTCCAATTCGGCGTTACAGGGAGTTGTAAACAGCTTTCACTTTTTGAGCTTGTTGACTTATTTGTTTTATTTCTTCTGAGACATGCCCTATTAGATGTGATTGACTTTAAGTGACCATAGATTGCAATGAGCGTACATGTTTGATAAGTTCGACTTGAAATGGGCTTTAAATGACACGAGTGAATATTATTGATAAACAAGCGATTTTTATTTTTGTTTACACACATGAATGGTTTTAAGTAGCTTTTGTTGGCTATTCACATCTTTAACCGATTGACTTGAAATTTGCAAATGACCTTTGATAAGAGAATTGGAAATTATGTGCTCTTTCGATGGATGTAAGTGAGTATGGTTTCGATTCGCTATTATTGGAGATAAGTATCCAGTTACATATATATGCTGGATATGACTACAAATGTCTATGAATAACTGGTATTGAAAACTTTGAATTACAATCGTTTTATGAACTAGCATGGCTTAGAGCGGCTATTGTTGGCAATTAGCATCTATTTCTGACCAGATTCGCTTCAAACGTCTAGCAAAGGCTATTAGTGAGTATAATTGACAATTATGTTCAATTTCAGTGATTATGGACGTGAATGGCTTCAAGTGGCTAATAATGCCATGAGCGTAAATTTTTTTATTATATTCGCTTGAAATGGCTACATATGTCTATCAGGGCTATTTTTGTGTCTGCGGACTGGAATGGCTTTAGGTGGCTATTGTTGGCTTTTGGCATCTATTTCTGACCAGATTGGCTTCAAATGGCTCCCAATGGCTATTAGTGAGTATAATAGACAATTCTGTTCCATTTCAGTGTTTATGGATGTCAATGGCTTCAAGTGGCTATTGTTGATGTATGCGTTTATCTTTTTTATTAGGTTGACTTAAAATGGCTACAAATGACTATTTGTGACAAGTATTAAAAAGTATAAGCTATTTTGTGTTTACGAACTGAAATTGGTTGAAGTGGCTATTATTGGCTATTAGCATATCTTTTTTACTTAGATTGACTTTAAATGGCTACCAATGGCTAGTGGTGAGTATAATTGACAAACATGTGCTATTTCAATGATTATGCATGATAATGGTTGCAAGTTTTATTATTGCCTAGGAGCATATATTTCTGATTAGATCGGTTCGAGTGGTTATTATTTGTGTCATTTAGATAATAAGGACAAACAAGCAGATCGGTGTGGTCATGGCTGCTGCTGGTTGGAACAGCGCGTGACTTTTTTATTCGCATGTGAAGCAACCTTCCCCGTGCTGCTCGGTCGTACTAGGCAGATAACAGATACAACTTCCTGCCTCAAAAAAAAAAAAAAAAAGAAGAAAACCTTTATACATATATGCATTACACACACAAAAAAAATATCCCTCTTGCTCAAAGTTGTCGTCATAAGTTAGACGACGCGGAGCACACACTCGTCGGGATGATCTTCGGGGCGAAGGCAACGATGATGGAGTTTCCGGATGCTGACTAATACCAATTCACACGGCAGCGTAAAGGTACCTTTAGCTTAGGTCCCTTAGCTAAATGTTCCTGGAGTAAACGGCGTTCTTGATCACACGATAAATAAACGGATCACTTTAAGTTGATGTTGACTACATTCCTGCTAACCCGCGAAAGGAGCACGTGATAAACAATTATTCTTCGAAATCTGTTTGACACGCAGTTATTGATTATTGAGTGTGAAATATCACATTGAAAACCTAAATATTATTTGTGTTTGCTTTTGTGACACTTTATTTTATTTTTAGTCTAAAGGCGCGCCTAGAGCCACTAAATGAGTTGCTTATTTAGTGACACTAAGCGCGCCTAAGTGAGCCTTGCATTAAAACGTCAGACCCGTCTGGCCACACTGGCCCTATACACTCTAAGAAAAAAGTTGGCCTCAAGGGACTAATGGCAGCATTTGGTCCTCTGAACTCCCAGTTGCTCCCCGAAAGGATCATCTGGTTCAAGCTTGGTACCGTGCGCAAAAGCTGTGGACTAACTACGCTCGACTGGGACTAACCGATAGGCGTGCGCGAGCAAAAGCAGCCATTCGTCCCCCTCAGACAGGGTGCATCTGTAGGATTTAGTCCCCGAAGGCAAACGGAATGTTCGCCAGGAGGACGGACGCTATTTCGCTTGTCTTGGGGATCGGCGAGACTCAGCCCAGCACGGCTGAAAGTGCTGACAAAACTCGGACGAAACCGGCGAAGTTGTTTAATGTGCCACGAACGTTCGGACATTACATGGTAGAGCTTCACGGGTTTTGCGAATGCGAGTCAACGAATGTGTTAACTCTACTTCACCCACCTATCTTGTCAAAAATGATCTGTTGACATTTCACAAGTCACATTCACTTAATTCGCCTTCGCGCAAAAAATGAGCATTTATCCAAACGCAACACCTCCAAATACTGACACTTTTTTTTTTCTCTTAAATGAAACTTAGGAGTTCGTAGAAGCCGCGCTTTCAACACCGGGGTCTCGCAGTCAGAATAAATGGTCCCTTCAATCGCTAAAACTGAGTTACTGAGAACAAATCAAACCTCGTCTCTGCGTCTCCCCGCAACCGCCTTTCTGGGTAGTCCAATGTCGAACTCAAAATCCCCAACGACACACTTGATGCATGGCACGTTCTACTTAAACAACACATTCAGGGGCAGTATCCAGACGTCTTCATGCCATCGTCATCGTTGTTTAAGATAACATTCCAGATGAAGAACGAAGAACGAACTGCGCTCAGAATGTCACCCATGGCGACACCCTGCTAATACAAAGCAAATGCGAACTAAAAAAAAAAAAAGGCCCACGAAAAAACTGAAGAGAGAGAGAGAAAGAGAAAAAAGCGTGTTTGCTTGTACGTCTTGTACGTCACTTGGCCGGCGTGTTGAAAATGGCGACCTTCGACCTTCTCCCGTCCTTGGGGAATTGGTGTGTCCGTGTGTCGAATGTAGTGGGAGGGGGGGGGAGAGATTTTCGGGTGCGCGCCCTTCTCCTTCCCACCAAACCCCTACTCCACATTCTTGCGTCCTCGCTTCTTGCGTCCTTGCGTCCCCGTAACATTTTAACTTGTCTAGAAGGGTCTGGTGGTTTATTCGATCAAACGCTTTGCTAAAATCTATGAAAATCCGTAAAGTTAAAAGTTTAGTCTCAAAATTTTCTAATATTAATTATTTCTGTACTAGTAAAGCTGTTTCTTTGGATCTATGTTTCCTAAAACCGAATTGCGATTCCGTCAACAAGGAGTATTTGCCCAGAAAATTGAAAAGTCGAGAGCACATAATTTTTTCAATGGGCTTTGAAAAAATAGGAAGAATGGAAATCGGACGGTAGTTACTCAGATCATTCCTATCCCCACCTTTATAAAGAACAGAAACTTTAGCAACCTGCATCCTCTTCGGGAATATACCGGATGATAATATAAGATTATACAAATGAGTTAAGCATGAAAGTATCAAATCCAAGAAATTTTAACAGGTCCGATTTGGAGATCCTCACAGTCATGACTATGTCTATTTTTTATATTCATAAATATAGAAAAAACTTCACCTTCATCAGTAGGATTGAAAAAAAAAAAAAAAGATTTCATTGCAGGTGGTAAAATTATTTATTGCTGTACTGTTACAAGTACCGTTCCCCACACTTACAAAATAGTCATTGAATTTATTGCTCAGTTCGGTACCGAGTACTTCACTATTATTAATGGTCATGCTTTCAATACCGTCCTGGTTCGGGTTCCGCATTAAAGAGTTCAAACGCTTCCACATAATTTCGGGCTGCCTAAAACAAAACCCATCAAATTTGGAAGCAAAATAAAGTTGTTTTGCACGTTTTAACTGCGTATTTACGAAGTTTCTAAATTTTTTGAATTCACGCAACTTTACTTCGTCTCGAGTTTTAAGGAAGGAATCGTACAGAAAACTAATTTTTTTAATTCGTTTCAAGAGCTGTGTACTGATTCAGGGCTTTCGAGACTTCTTGTTGACATAAATTGTTGTGTATGGAAACGCTGTGCAGTAGGCACGTTTTAGCTCCTTTAGGGAAAGGTCATAGCATTCGTTGACATCTTTAGATCATAGCACATGACTCCATTTAATAGTGATAATATTTTTTCTAAATTTGTTACGTGTTTCAGAACTTATGTCTTGTAATATTAAAGGAGGTCTTATGGTTTCTTTTCGTGGGATATTTTGATTAACAAACATGAATATGGGACGGTGATCACTGAGCTCATAGCTAAGAACACCCGCAGTGATATTGCTCTCATCATTGTTGGTCACAAAACGATTGATCAATGTTGATGATGAGCTTGTAATTCGTGTCGGGGTTATAATCACATTACAAAAAACTATTAGACGTCAGTAAAACAATCAATTCATCTTTGAGGCGAGAGTCTTCTAACATGTTTATATTGAAATTGCCACCGCAGAACAACTGACATCTTTCATCATTGACAAAATAAAATACATTTTCTAAGAAGCTAATAAAAGCCGCAACGTTTCCAGTAGGTGGGCGGTATAAAACTGAGTAAATATCACGATTTGTTTTTTTTTTAAAGTTCTTCACAGCGCGCCGGCGTCACAATAGAATAATCACTGAGCAGCTCAAATCCAGAAACACTTGCCTGCAATGACACACCGCCACCACGACCGTAACCCCAATTAAGGACAAAATGACTGTAACCCGGTAGAACAAAGAAAGCATCATCGTCTCTATACCACGTTTCGGTGAGCATGACCACATCAAAAATGGTATCTAGTGACTCGAAAAGCAACGTGAGATCTTCGCCTTTTAATCTGGCGGATTGCACATTTAGGTGAAATAAGCTCAATGATTTATTAGTCCACTGTTTTCAATATCGGTTTAGGACTTCTACTATCACTATTCCAAGATTTCCAGTCATATCGGGAAAAAAAATCAAACATTGAAGTTTTCATAAAACTAGCTTTCGGCTAGCAGATCATATCAAGATCTCTTTCATCGGAAATTGTAACGATGGGGGCATTGTCTGCCTTACGAGCAAGTATCTTGGCATTTCGCACCCAAACGTATTGCCATTGCATCTCACGCTTCCATGACGTTGCAATTTCAAGTAGTATTTTGAGGGTGGGGCATAAATGCTCGTTTATGTCAACAGGCGTGGTATCTGAAAGACCTAGGTCCCGGCATGTAATCCTTCTTTTCTTTGCTTTATCGAGAACGGCGTCTCGTTTTTGCTGCCTTTGAAACTGGACTATGACGTTACTTTACGGCATCTCCCTAGTCGGAACGCGGTGGCAAGTTTCGATGTCGGTCAAGGTAATGGACCTTTTCCACATACCGACGGCACCAGGCGGTGGCTGTACGAGCTAAAAATCGAGGAAGTCACCTGCCTGCGCTACCAATCGATATAGGGAGCTACGCTACCAGTTTCTTCGCTCTCTGAGCAGCGGCGCCTGCCCAACGCGACTTTAAAGAGGGGCATCCGTAGCGTCCACCCAAACGTCGTGTTTTCCTTTCCGTGGACGTTCTTTTTTTGTCTAACACAAATATATATATGCTGCAGTTACGTGTTCTACTCGCTGATATATAGCCTCCTTCCGAATTTCCTCGATTTTTTGTTGCGACTTCCGCCGCTTGGCATCGGGCGCTCGCGCGTGCGCAGAACGCTTCTCGGAAAAGGTCCATTTGCTTTCCAATTAGATTTCCGATCTGAAATATCAGATCCGTGTTGCCTTTTTCTTTCTTTACTTTTTCCTCAAGTAAGTTCGCTCTTCGCAAATTTTACAAAACAAAAAAAAAAAAGCACCATCTGTGGGCAACGTGCTGCACAAAGTCGTAGCGCGATAGGTTAAGAAACCGAATTTTCCGGTCGATTTAAAGAGCCTGGCGTCTCCTTGTTTCACCCTATACAATACAACAAGACGACTAAATTTAGTAACCATAAATACACCACGAATTCGAAAACAAAGTAGCGGGATAAAACGACATCCAACTATGCTTCATAAAAGGAACTGGAAATGGCACATTTTTACGCAGTCAGCTCTTCTTCCATCCTACATAATTGTGCCACGTTTTTTACTATTTATGGAAATAACGTATTTCAGGATGATATCAAGGCACTGTTATGGTGGGCTAGAAAAGTATATGGATCGCTCGCTTTGACCAGTGGTTGGAATGAGTCTCTTAATTCAGCTAACACAGCAGGTCATCGCCTATTGTTGGTGCTACAACTTTTACTGCAGGCCTCTTGCATCATGTATTTTTTGATGTAATAGGTATCATTACTATTATTAAGAACTTGACTGCAGCGCCACAACTGCCAGAAGTTACTCTCATTCCTTCACTCTCGAACGCGCAATTTTTTTTAGCTCAGTAGGATTGTAGCGTGGCTCTGCAGTCGACTCTTAGGTTATAAAACTCAAAACGCCATTTTATCTACTCACACATAAAGAAAAGACACAAGCTTCGTGTTGCTAATTGTCCTAATGGCAGCAGCGGTGATGCGTTTTTAGCATATTTTTTTCAAGAGTGCGCGCCGTCGTCTGTCTGCCATTGCTTGGGAACGTGCACTGAGTATGTATTGGACACAAAGGCAGCGTATGTGTTGGGCGAGAACTCGGTGGATCTCTTTTAGGAACCGATTGCTGAGTCAGGAGTTCGCCGAGGGCTTGTATCCCATCACAACCTTCGTGCCCAAGAAAATGGCGACCGTCAATGTTGCTTGACGGACCTTCGAAAAAGATCTGTGAACAGAAACTCATTTTACTAAACAGTTGAGGACGGCTCAAAATTCAGTCGAATTAAACACCTTAAGAAAACACGAACAAACACCAGAAGTTAAAATACTAAAAAAGAAAGCTATGTAATAAACCAAAACACAGCGTAAGAAAGAGAAGAAAAAAAGGCGGCTCAGGAGGGCAGCAATTTAAGAATTGGGAATGTTTAGAAAAGGGTTTAGACTCAAGAGACGCCCTAATAGACATATACAAGGACATTGGAATGGCAGTAAAAAAAAAAAAAGGCTACATCGAGGGATGCAAGGCAGGCTGGAAGAAAGAGAGAGATATCGAAGAGTGTAGAGATCAAAGGAGGTTACCAAAATAAACGATATAGCGTTGAACGTCCCAGCGCGCAAAGATTATGGGTAGCTCCCAAACCGGTTGTAATTAGTGGGCCACACGCGTAATCTCGGCAGTCGATTCAGACTCCGACCCAAAAAACGGGATAGCCCGAGCGCAGTCATAAGCATGGAAAGGAGAAGATGCATGTTTCACTGTACTCTCCTCCTTTCCTACGCGATCCTTCTCGATAATGCCCCCATGGGACCAGCTGATTGGTCCCATGGGGCCAATCAGCTGGTCCCATTACCATGGGGGCATTACCCCATGGTAATGCCCTCATACCCTGAGATTTCATATGGCGACCATATTTGACTGAGTTGCTCTAATTTGAAAACACAACCACGCCTACAAAAAGAAAAAAAAAAAGAAAAAAAGCAAGGCATAATAAACGAGTACCAAGAGAAGCAAGAATGAGTTAGAAAAAGTTTAAAACTAAACGATTAAGAACCCGCCTCACTGCTTCGGTATATTGACAACATCTACTCTGCTGGTCGATGTTGCGTCAAAGAAACGTGTTCGCTTACTTCCGTCTTTGACCCCGTTGGGAGGCTCAGGGGCGCGAGAACAAGCCGGTGCTATAAGGTCCGCTAAATACAGAGTTTGATATTGCAAAGGTTTCTCTAATATGTTTATTTAGTCCGAAGAATGGCCCCAGCAATTCAAAGGTCGGTTGTCACCAATTTTGGCGCGCGTCTCCGGTAGCGATTCCGAAAGAAATTCGACGAAGCGATTAGTGAAACGGAGAGTAGAGTATCAAAAAAAAATTTATCGTACGCCGCTTCCTCTCAGTTACAGAATGCACCACGTGACTCTTCAATGAATCCTATGTGCGATTACAATTTGTCGAATAAAGCAGCCTACAGTTTGTCTTGTTCTGAAACTCTAAAGCGCACTTTCTGCAGTGATTAGTGTCAAATAAAAGAACCGGATTCGTTTAATTGAAGATTAGTGTGACTGTACGCTGAGGACTGCGGGCCCTGTGGGTGTGCTCAATTCACGCACCAAGTGAACGCAGCTCCCACTAGCAGCGCCAATATTCCTTACTACAAATATTCCTTACCCTTACCAAAATAACGTTGGAGATAGAACAAACAGCCTCACTTTCAGACCTACCCCATAAAAACAGGGTATACATAGCATGTACAGAACAATTTACATCATACAAACTAACGCTCATACATGAGGACATGTAGAGGTTTCTCCATTATGTCCCGAAAGGCCTATGTATATTTCCGGCGACATATCAGTCAAGATACTCTCCAAAGGCTCATTGCGACTCAGCGCGAGAACAACTACTGTATTTACTCGAAATAAGGTTGACCTCTTTATGAACAATGCCTGCGCGTGTAATTCTCGGCAACGTTAAAAAAGAGCCAATCATTGCGATTTACGGAAGAAGCCAGGCGAATGACAAGGCACCGATAACGTGGAAAAGCAAAAATGAGATTTGTTTGAATCTACTTTTTTTTTATTCGAAACGTTATCTCTGCTTCGACATTCGGCGCCTCCTTTCGTACGTTTCACTTATTGGTCTCCGTGGATTCTGTGGGACAGTAGACACAGGGGAGTGTAAATAGAATTGTCAACCTCCTTTTGAATAAACACGGTGCACTGCGTTTCACATTAGGGAGTTTTAAGGAACTGATTTTGCACATGCGATACGGTCCGATGAGCCCTCCGGTACGAACTGCGGATGTGCGAGTCTTCTGCGGGCTGCACATGCGCGGTTCGTTCCGGAACACCCATCATGCCGTATCGGATGTGCAATAACGCTCGCCTAAAACTCCTTATTAAGTCCGGCCGTAGCCAGAGCTTCGAAGCAATAAAGCGCATGATGCCGCGCCAAAAGTCCGTCGCCAGGGCCCTCAACGTCTTTGTGCGGTTGCTACCACGGGCGAAACCAAACACACCACTTAAGAAAAAAACGGGATTACGCCGCATTCACTGTGCGTGATTGGTTTAGCCAATCGCAGCAAGCGCGCAAAAACGGCAAATACCATGACGATGCATTTTTGGCGCTGTCCGATTCGCTAAATTGTATCGAAGCGCCGGCTGTCGGGACGAAACCGCTGGCTTAATTAAACCAGGATGGACAACGGCTTTTCCTACAAAAGGGTCGGCTCGTTCAATCATTGAGGATAAAACCCATTGAAGTAGAGGGCCATAAAGCGATAAACTGCCATGTGAAAGTGACCCGTTAATTGGCCGCCGTCATGCTGCACATTTTTTACCATCTGGACACGTGAACTTATAGTTTTACGTCTAGATTTTAACGAAGTACCGCACACAAAGAATTGCTTATTGATCTTTAATAACAGTATGGACGAGATAAGTAACGTTTCTTTTGTTTGAAGTCCGAAGTGTGGTTTTACGACAAAAACTCGGGCAGCTTCCCGATGCCTCCACTAGCTGCCGTCAGCCGCGATGCTGTATATTGTGTTTTTATTGAAGCTAGACACTAATCTCTGCGGCAAACAGTATTGAAAAAATAGTTTATCGTACTTTTACAGCTATCGCAATAAAATCTCGGCTCAGTTTCGCGTAAAAGACTCAGACTTTGGTACGGTCACGTGTTTAGTGGTCAAAATTGTACAACATGGCGGCAGCCAAGTGTGGGTCACTTTTGCCTGGTGAAAGGGATACCAGTTTATCGCTCTAAGTACCTCTACCTCGTTGGTGAAACCGCTCTTTTTTTTTTTTTCCCCTCAGTACATAGGTGCAGCGTGGTTTTGGTCGTGGTTGCTTCCCGTCATTACCATGTTCCCGGGATTGGACATGACGTGGCGTTGTTCATGCTCTGACCGTGCCCGTCGTACCGGCGTGAGCGACCTCGGTGGTCTTTATGAAAAGCGGTTAAAGCTAACCGCACGCCAAGGAAAGTCAGTTGAGAGAATGGTATTTCAACATGAAGAATTTCCTTTTATCTGGGGGCTGTCAAAGGATATGTAATGCGATAACATTTGAAATCCTTTGGTACCCTTTAACACGTCCAACTCAGCGCCCTCAGTCTGCCTCGGCGCGGCGCCGTTTCCTCGTGAATATTTTGATTCTTTAAGTAAAATATTCAATTTCGATATATATCTTAAGGACAGTCCCTCTGAAAAAATATCAAAATAATGAAAAATTATATATAACGGAAACACTGGAACAATGAAACTTGATTACGTTTACGTCGTGACGAAACACATTTATTCACATTGAAAACTGCAATTAACAACCAGGAGATATGCCAATACGGCATCCCGTTCCCAAAACCGCAAGAAGAACTTAATGTGCCGCCATACGGCAAGTCAATTCGGTCGATATTATCAGTAGCAAAGCCGAAATCAATATCTTATTTTTTTTTTTTATTTTACAGAAAGACATTTACATATCTAACCCCAACTACGGCCTCGTTCCACCGGAAAAAAATTCCCCTTTCAAAGTTTGAACGGAAGTCGACTTGAATCGTTTGATCTGCCAACGCATGGCCTTGGCTATTACGCATTTCAGTCAAACCAAACACAGAAAGAGAGAGAGAGAAAGAAAGAAAAAAAAACGAAAAAAAAAAACGTATATTTGAGTCTGGGATGTTAGCCACAGCACGGGGCTTTCAGAAGTTTCTCTGGAGATGGCTTTAAAAGCGAAGATAAAATAAAGAAGTCGATGAGTACCATTTGTTGCGAGATCACTTCAATCTTGCCTGGTCGACACCGTGAACGCGTTCCCAAAACTTTGAATAAATCACAGAGTGAGCGCCATGTAAGTGCGATGTGACGCCAATATATTTCGCAAGGCAACGTCACCTAGTTAAAAGAAATTGTTCTCTGCCTGGACCAGATCCAGAATTCACTGACGAGGACGTAACGCGCGAGCGTTGTGCCATCGTTTAGGCGTTATTACACAAACATACACAAATAATCAATACGCCATGATAGTTATTTGAGAATCTGGCAGGCCTGACCGATTTCCTACTAACCGATAACCTCATTTAACCCAGACATATACTGTCAAGAGATTTTTCTTCTTCTGATGTTAACCGGGGAGCACCCGTTATATTCAACTTTGGCATCCTTGCGCGGGCCTGCCATCTTAGGTCTTTGTTTCGCAGAGGAAGCAGACAGGCTGCCTCAAGTCAATGACAGTGACGAAGACGAAAGAGAAGGGTTCTGGAAAGACAGTGCCCGCCAAAGTTAGAAACAGGAAAAGAAAGTATTAAGAGTCGATTACTTAATAAAGAAGTAAAGGGGAAAAGAGAATATAGAGAAAGGGGATCAAGGAAGTTGCCTCGAGAGTCAGGGATATCAGGTCTAGCTATGCTGTGGGGAGGGCTGCCGAGCCGATGCGTGGCGCTTGCTTCGCCGGGGACCTCCTACACGTAGATTAAGAAAGCGCAAGGTGAAGGATGAATACGTAAGTGTGTAAGAGGGTCGAGCAAAGAAAAGCAACGAGAGAGAGAGGAGATGCCTTCGTAAACTCTCTCGTGATCGAATGATGTGTGATGAGAGCTATGGAAGTTGATACAAAAACAAAACTTTTTGTAATGAAAAAAAAATTGTTGTTTCTTTCCCTTTTTAGATTGTGACTTGACGTTTTATTGTTGCTATGGGATATGTAAGTCAGAATTTTTATGTGGGGGAAGCAGCATATTCGATATAAATATTGCTTTCTATTTTTACTCCTCTTAAAAAGATTGGTACGCTGATTACATGTAAAAAAAGTGAGGCATCCTTCTGGAATGAAGTTTTAGTTTAACTACAATAACCAAGTATGAAAACAAAAAGGCCTAAACTAAAGCGACAAGGCCAAAACGATTGTCGGCGTTCTGAGCCCCGATTTTGGCGCGACGAGTTGAGATGGTTTCTGGCCCGGTTTTGAACTCGCTGTTGGTAACGGGCTGTTATGCGTATCTTCAGGAAAGGAAGGGTACCGTCAACAAACAAAGGGAATGGTACCGACGCAAACGACGAACACTTCTCTCGTACGGTTAAAGCAGAGACGAAACAAACAGCGATGTAGCTGTTAAATGAAGAGCTGGTGAACGTTTTTGCTTTGTTTGTTGAAAAAAAAAAAAACACAAAAACTAGAAATTTGAATTGTTTTCGAATTTCGCAAGTCGCTGAGAAAGGCCATTGCTTAAGGCCTTGGTTCCGAAAACTTATGATAACAGTCGCGCTTGCTTGCCACTGCAACCAACCGTTGGCGCCAGCGAGGAGACAGCGCCGTGCTCCCACGGAACGGCCCTCTTCCGCCCTCCACGGCGGATATTTTTGGATCCCCGAACAATAGGAGCAAGCAACTTCGGCTCCTACTATTTATCTCCGGTTTCCAAACAAAACCAATGTGAACCATAACTGCACAAAAAAACGCTGATCTGTTTTATTTACAACTCAAATACGCTCCACGTGGATTCCCTTTCACCGTAGGGTATACACTGATGGAGCCAAGCTCTCAATGTATGTAGGCTCTGCTGTTCATTCAAACTCGTTTACACAAGTGGCACGGCTAAAAAGCGTTGCTAGCATTTTTACTGCTGAACTATATGGCGTGCTGTCAGCACTTGACTATATTACCTGAAACAAAGTGATGAAAGCTGTTTTTTTCGTGGGTTCTCAAAGTGTTCTTGCTGTGGTATGTTCCCTGACACTAGCCAAGAATAAGTTTACTCAACTCGTACGAGCTAAAGTTCAACTGGGTCTCGGAGATGAGAAGGATATTAAGTTTTGTTTGATCCCGAGCCATGTGGGCATTGCAGGCAACGAGGCTGCACATAGACTGGCCGCCTCCTCGCGTAACCTTTTACCATCACACGCCTGCATACCATACCAAGATCTTGCAAGGCCAATACGGCTTGCACTTTTAGAAGTGTCGCAGGCCGAGTTGGATTTGGCCTATAACAAAAAACTTCATACCATTAAGCCAGGCCTCGGTACCTGGGAAAGCTGTATAACCGGAAACGTTTCCGTGAGGTTCTTCTATGCCGCTTGAGGATTGGCCACACCTTCCTCACCCATCGATAGCTGCTTGTTAGTGAGGAACCACCGGTGGTACGACCCCTGTGAAGACACTTTGTTCTATATGTCTTTCTTTTTCCCTGGTCTTCTAGAACAACACAAGTCCTTTTTTCCAGAGCTTTTCAAGTACTGGTATACATTTCCATCCTAGCCTGTTCCTAGGGGAACAGCCTCTGATATCAATCGGCCGTCACTTAGCTTTTTCTGGAAAATATAGCGATTTTACACAAACTAGTGTGGAAATTCTTCCTTAGTGCATCTCCTCTAGTTTATTTTAGTTTACCTAGTTTGGCGCAGTATGGCCATCGTAGCTCTTGCGCCATAAAGCCCGCAAACAATCCCCAAAACGACAATCAAAACGTAAAGTTAGGCCTGGCGTTAGGCCTAATGTCAGGCAAGCGCATACCCGCCCCCCCCCCCCCTCCCCTCACGTCAAACAGCAGTGCGTACCGGTTGACGACGTTAGACCTCAAGGCGTAACGATAGGCGTAACATTAGGCCTAAAGTCAGGCTAGCGCATACCCGCGTCCGCCTCCCCCCTCCTCTTGCTGCACCGCCAGCAGTTCAGCTGGCTTTTTAGTAACGATGATGCCGTCGCTATGGAGCCATATCGCATATGACGCATCGCATCCAAAGGAGAATTTAGGTGCCGTCTCGCTCAGCCCCAATGTGTATCTAGGTCCCGCTTTTCACTGCTACAGACAACGCCGTCTTTCGCTTTATGGGACATTTAATGCTTTCAGATTAATGAGGAGGCCGCATCAGGCGCAGCGACATGAAAGAAAAGGTTGTGACTAAGGTTGTTTAGGTGTTTTTGGAACTTGCCAGTGAATAAAGATGTTTGTCGGTGTAATTATGGGCGGAGTCGACGTCCTAAAGCATCCTTGCGAGGCGGCTGATGCGAGCTGCTAATATCGATCCCTGCCTGACGCAGGATCAGCGTAGGGAGCCATAACACTGGTTGTGATGACGCGGAAGAAATCCTCCACTAGTTGCTTCAAGGTTCAGACCGTGCTGGCGGCTCGTGACTGCGCGCCACCGTCAGTACGAGCGGCTCCAAAACAAAATTGGAAATTTCGCAAGATAATTTTTTTCTTTAAATCCATGTCCGCAAGTCCGATGTTTCATGGTAGATGCGATTGCACCACCGATGTAATTATGCGACTCGGCACTTGCCAGTTTGCAAAATATATCTTTGCGGCAAGTAGAACGAGCACTAAGCATCTGTAAGCAATCGGTATCCGGAAACTCATATTTCTGCTGTCACGCAAGGTTGGCAGCGCTGGCTGTAAAACGGCGCATATGCAAAAACTTTACTGAAAAAAAAATTAACTTCTATTTACCCTGTGAAGGTGGTCGGGCAGCGAAGATCTGGTATCACCTGCAACCAGTGACCACTGCACTATACCAAATGATTGATGAAAGAAAAATAGTAAATGCGCTGGACCAAACCTTTCATCTTGAAAGTGCATTGATACTTTGTGATCACTGTGGTACACGGTGATGTTTTCCGTTCTCACTCAAAAGAGATCGTTAGCTAACGTTAGATCAATGCATGACCCATGCTCGATGGTAGGCTAACTTGGAAAGGTTTTGGAACAGTCCATTTTCTTTTCTGTCGTTCATCATTTCGTATAGTGCAGTGGGCAATAGTTGCAGGTGATACCAGAGCTTCTCTGGCCAACCACCTCCACAACGTGGATTGGAGCACCAACTTTTTGTAATGTTTATTCTGCGCAAAGTGCAGTAAGTTTTATAAAATTTGCACATTGCCGCGTGCGTGGCCGAGTAGCAACGCACCCGGCCCGCATGCAGAGGCCAGAGTTCAATTCCTGAGGGCCGCACAACTTTTTTTTTTCGCTTTAAGATTCATGGAACGGTATTTTGCCGACTGCTGTTTTCTCGACGGACACGAAGAAATACCCACCAAGGAATTATATACAGCTTAGCTGTGAAACAGGTTTGTGTCCATACAAAGTGGCCAAAGATGCTGTTGACAGACGTGGATTATTTATTTTAGAGAGAGCTGGTTTCTAGACGAGTGTTAAGAAGTGGTATTAGCGTGTAACTTGAGTTCTTTTCTTAAAATTAACGCTCTCGCTCAAGTGCGTCCAGCTAGGCTGCTTAGAGCTTATCAGAAAAAGCATTGCGCTCTATCTCTTCACTAGATAATGGTACACGTGACGTTTTTTGTTCAGTGCACGCCTAGGATCAATGGGCCTAATTTACTCTTGGTGAAAGATGTGAAGTTTCTGCTGTTGAACTTCAGCGCAATCAATCTAGTTTATGAAAAGAAAAGCAGATGTAGAAAAAGTACTTAGGATTAACCTTATTTGTTAACATTAGATGTCTCGAAACGAAGAAAAGACAGAAAACTGGATGTCACGAGAGAAGGAGTTTGCTTGCGGGAAATAAGGATAGGCGGCTCTATGAAAGAATTTGCAGTTGCTGAGTATTTCGTCCTGAGTTGTCAAGGCGATGGCCTGTTTGAGGTCCACTCGTTTGCTGGAGTGGTGAGCGGAGATCAAAATCGACATCGCTGGTTAGAGATGAAAATGTTACCACGTTACTATACATTTAGTAAGTGACAGATACAGAGTATTGTAATTTTTTCGACTTGCCATGTATTGGCGAATAAATTGTCACATTCGCCAAAAGGCATTGCAGAATGCCGAGTTTTGATTTGTACATATTTTTTTTTTGTACGAGAATTATATATTTTACACTCAACTTTGCAGAGTAGAAAGCTTTTTGAAACTTATTTGTTACACATAACCACGTGGCGGACACCTCATCCTCTGTAACATTCCGTTTTCACTTCATTCGGAAACACCAACCTAAAGGGAACGCACAACATGTACAATGATCCACGACCTTCTTCACGATGACCTCAAACTAACACATGCCCGCGAGCACGTAGTGCACAAATAGACCAGCATGAAACGCCTCAGGTTGCCTATTCGTCAATTCACGAGTCTGTATATTAACGCTAACATTTGTTCTTATATCTTCCTCTTTCTGTTTATAACAAAACCAAAGCCTTTCCAATGTTTTCCGGTCTATCACGTCTACTTGGCGTGCCTTTAACGCTAATGATCTTCGCAATAATTACTCTTCAAGGCAAGGACCCTGCTTCCTTCTGACCTTACTGCGTATAACAATTTGAAGATATGCTGGCTTGCACTTTTGTTTTATGCGGGGAGATTCGTGGTCTTACATACTAGGATTACGTCAGAAACGCGAAACTCAGCCCTACCTCACCCAGAAAAAAATCCGGAAGATGTCGACTTCACGCGTTAGACTATTATGTCAAGGATACGATTCGCGTCACAGCGCTGCCCTAGTAAATTAATCGGAGTCCTTTTGTCGGCCTCCGGCATACCGTACGTCGAATCTCCGGTGATGAGGTTTGGTCCAGCCGGGGATCCGGTCATGCCATTCCGAAACCTGAAACGCTCAGGCATCTCGCGGCTATCTCTCGTTTCCGATCCTTTTTTTTGTGGTGTTAGCACGTAAAGTATAGCAGGCGTTAGTGTTTTAAGTTACTTTTTAGTGTCTACTTCATGTACCTTTTTCTTTAAAGCGATGTGCGGACAGTTTTAGGCTGCCTACTTATAGTCACTCAGAGTTTTAGAAACGCAGGGCATAGCAAGCACTTCTCATTATTGCTCCGTATCCAATCGAATTGCTGCATTCACCAAAAATAACAACTAACAACACGTCACGAAGCAAGGAGCCAGAACATAAGCATTAGGGTTTCAGTGAGAATAGCCGATGTAGCCTCTCCACATACCCGACTCATTGGACTCATGGGCATTATTTAATTTTTTATGCGTTCTGGGGTGTCGCGACAAACTTAGAAGGGTATCGTCGCGAACCTATCGTAGTGGGTGCGTGAGATGAAGACGATCGAGGATGTAAAGAAAGGCGAGTTTGGGGAATGCATACGTTAGAGTAGAGGGCAAGATGTATCGCTATACGAAATGGCGGAGTGCTTGCCTGCAAAATAGACCGCTAGCATCTTTTACGGCCAGTTTAGCTTCACATCTTTATTCACGCAAGTATTAATTCACTAAAAAAACGTGATGGTCGGGTCTTTTTTACTAAAATGAAGCCGATGATAACCAGCAACATATACACCGTTTCAATCCAAATCCGACCGGTGCCGACCCTACAATTCATTGGAGCCAATCAACCAGTCTTAAGTCCATCGTTATGCCGCTCGTAGCTGTGCCTGTCTTGTCACCAACCAAACTAATCACGCAAATAAAAGAAAAACGCAGGACAACGTAGAATTCGTGGCGCGTGATTGGCTAAGCCGGTGGTAGTAAACGTAGGTACGACGAGCAGCATGACGATGCACTTTTGGTGCTACTTGATTGGCTCCAGCGAATCGAAGCGTCAGCTGCGATCAAACTAGGGTAAAACGTAGCCTAGGTCCGCGGAACGCGATTTTTGGAACATTTACTCGCAGTTTTGTTTGGGTGAATAATATATAACCGGCGCTGCTCTTTCCACTTTCACCTCTTTTCCTCACATACAGTATAATTGCCACTTTAACAGGCCATAAAGTGCCCCACTTTCAACTGCAGCCGGCTCACCCCGCAATTACAAGCTAGCTGCACCACCTTAAAATCTATGGCTTCGAACCCCTTCATCATCTGGAATGCAAGTGTGAACAAAGGCGTTCTGCGAGGTCGGAGCTTGATAATCGACATTTACCGCGGAACCCAAACTCGGTGCCAAAACCACAAGGTTCGTGTTTAATCTTGCCCTCCCCCTTCCCCTCCATTTTACCATCTTCAAACGGCCGACGCACCAATACATCGCGTATTGGTGCGTCGTCCTTTTGAAGATGGTAAAAGCCATCTTCAAAAGCGAGTCCGAATTTTGTATGGAAAGTCCCAATTTGCTATTGAAAGATAGGTATACTTGGCTCGCGATCACTCGCTACATTTGATGAATTAAAGACCAGTTTGTGGAGCATACGGCTCATTTATTCACGCGTTATTGTGGTGGCAGGTAAACTACAGGCTTAGAGGAGAAAGTCGGAACACCGCAGGTTAGTGCTGAAATATTAATGAACCTCAGAGGTATAATCCTCATTAAATTTGTATTGTTTGTACTTGTAAAAGCGAGCGAGGAGAACATGAATACTTAAAGTCCAAAGAATAAAACACAGAGGACAAACACAGGACATCCACGTTTTTTCATTTATCAACAACGTTTATTTTGGATAGTACAATTGGACACCGAACGAAATCCCAACTAAGATAGGGAGATAAGAGGGAAGGAAAACTGGGGGATGAAAAGGGGAAGGAAGAACCACGAGGCACGGGCGGAACTACAGTGATGGTGTGGTTTTTACGGGGAGTTGCGATATTTTTCAAGTTCCTGATGAATTCTGTTTCCCGTCTTGATAAGGTTACTGTAGGCTGATGAAACATTGTTTTCTGTGTTCTTGATGAGGAAAGATTCGATGATCTGATGTCCATAGCTATAGCGGTGTCCCCCCTCTATCTTGGCGCCCGCGAAGTCTGGCGCGCATCCAATGAATTCGTTTGCGTGAACCGCGATTGGATGAACGGGGGTATTAGTTCTTCAAGTGGCTTCATTTTTGTGTTCACGTAAGTGGTCATTCATACATGATCGTAAAATGGGTATCATAAAGACGTTAATCACATCAGCTAAAACGAAATCCTGTAAGCATTTGGTAACAGATACCATAAAGAGCCAAACTCGACGACTCATGAGATCCGGATATCCGGTGGAACGCCTTTTGTCCGTTTTCCAGCAGCTTGTTAACCCCCAAGTATCTACAAAAGCGTCTTTCAGTCGAAGGATAGCCAGCATACCATACATTCATAATGCTTCCCATCGTATTTGATCCATTGTATTATGACATGCACGTTGTCTTTTCCAGTAGATTCAAATTGGCAAGCATGTGCAACATGATCAACCAAAAATTAAGCCAAGCCAGCTTGCAAAAAAAAACAATAAAACACGCTACGTTTTTCCGGGCTTGCTGCACAGAAAAGTGTACTCTATCCCTCTTAAATGCGGAGCTGAGTACACAAACCGGCCGATGTATAAATGACCGCTTACATGAACACAAACATGAAGCCACTTCAAGAACTTATAACCCATTGATGCGATCGCTATTCACGCGAACGAATGCATTTATTTATTTATTTATTTTACCCTCAGGGCAAAAGGCGTTAAAGAGGGGAGAGGGTTTAAAAAGAAAACACATAGAAAAACACACAACAGCAAAACGGCAGGACTATAGTTGTGCGAAGCAATACATGTTAGTCAAGGCATTTCTATAACTCTGACTGTCCACGATTGAGGCAGCATCCATGGGAAGGTGATTCCAATACAAATAGGTGCTGGGAATAAAGCATTGATAATATGCGTTAGTTTTGCAGGATGAGAGGTCAACTTTGAATTTATAATCGTTCCATGCTGAGCGATAATGAGGTTGCATTAGTAGCCTTTGCTTGAGAAATGCATTATGATGATATATTTTGTGGAACAAACACAAGCGAGACAATTTTCTGCGCACAGAAGGATTAGGCACGATAAGCTGGTTTTTAATACGGTTACGCTGATGGTACGATGGTAATTAAAAATAATAAAGCGGAAAGCACGATTTAGGACGGATTCTAAATCAGAAATGAGCGATTAAAGACCGGGGTCCCAGATAGACGCAGCATATTTAAGCTTACTCCGAACAAGGGTTTTGTAAAGAATGAGTTTCAATGACATAGGCGCGAGAAAAAAGTATATTTTGCGCCTGACTTCGCGGGAACCAAGACAAGGATGCGCGCCTGACTTCGCGGGAACCAAGGCAAAGAGGGGACACCGCAATCGCTACGGACGTGAAATCATCGAATCCTTCCTCATCCAGGACGCAGAACTCAACGTTTCATCGGTTTCCGTAGCCTCCTCAAGATGGGAAGTAGAATTCGTCAGGCCTGAACTTGAAAAATATCGCGACTCCCCGTAAAAGCTACACCATCACTGTAGTTCTGCCCGTACCTCATGGTTCTTCCTTCCCCTTTCATCCCCGAGTTTTCCTTCTCCTTTATTACCCTATCTTAGGTGGGATCTCGTTCAGGGTGCAATTTTCCTGCCCCAAAATAAACGTTGTTCCTAAATGAAGGAACGTGGTTGTCCTGCGCTTATCCCCGTGTTTTATTCTTTCAATTTTAAGCATCGTTTGTAGCCTTGCCCGTTAGTTTATTACTCCTGATATCTGAATTTATACTGTTTCCTAAGCTGCTTGTCAGCATACTTTTGTCTCTTACCATTCTTGCACTTTTTGCTCATCAGAATTTGTATTTAAAATGTCATGAATATTGAAAAGCTTGTTTTACGAAGACCACCCCGCATGCTGTTTAGGATGATTTGTATGCTGAAATATTTTTCTCAGTCGACTTAATTTGGACCATCACATTTCTGAAAGTAAATTCCTGCGCACTAAAAGAAGAGTCTAGTATAGTGGAATCGAATCTGTACGCTTACTATTTTCAATCAAGACACGATGAATTGCTTCTTCAATGCAGATGCCTCCAATGTTTTGACGAAGTGGGAATTAAGCTTTCTATTTTGGAAATGGCACTAGCCTATTCTGAATTATCCGCACAATTTTCTACAAGCCGCATTCGTCAAATAACCTTCTCAACTGCAAAGTGTTGTTGGTACTGTCAATTGCAATCTTACGAATCAACCAGCATCCATCCATAGTAGTAGATCATGCTTGGTTCTATTCAGAATAAATTTCAAACGGCAGAAAACACCGGAACAGATTAGGTGAGGCATGCGTCTCAAAACGCAATGCGCAGCAAATAAAAAATTCGCAATTACAACAGCGCAGACTCGGCTATTGGTGACTACAGCGAAATCGACGCCGCCTAGCGGCAACGTCGAGAAGCTCCGAAGAGGAGGTCGATCGACCCTGTCGTCTGCTATCGCTGCTTGGTTCTCGTGGGCAGCATAGAAACAAACATCGTTTCCAGTGATTTGTTTTATGTTTCCGCCGGGTCATTCCTACGCACTGACTAGAAGAAGCTTTTACCGTCGAAAAATTGTTTTTGCTTTCCTATGTAACACCGATTTTACGCTGTAGTGCAAGAAAGTTATGGTGGTTCGCGTGCTCAACGACGAAAAGGAGCTCCTTTCGTCCGCCAGTTTGCCTGACCAGCGCGCTCCCTATATTTCGCTGGAGTCGCGAATACAGGGTAGTTTTGGTTCAGCCTATGAGTGAAAGGCACCATTAAACATGGCATTTCCGCCAGTTTGCGCTCGGACTCCGCGACTCGCGCCCATCGGAAACGCGTTCGATGCTCGTCACGGTACCAAAAGGAGCGTTCGATACGACCCAGTTTTTGGTTACCCATTTCGATAATTGTCTCGCCATCAAGCATCCATCGGAGGCCTGTACAGGGAATATTGGATGCGGTTCCAGTTAGAGCTTGTCACACTTTATATTTTACTCTCTCCCTCTCCCCTTTTTCCTAACTCTCCTTTCCACCTGAATGTCTTATTAACTTTCTTGCATTTCTTTTTTCCCATTCTTACTTTCCGTTATCTTCTTGTATTGTATATTTTTTATCTATTTCATATATCTACTTTTTCGTTCATAATTGTTTCTTCTTTAATTACTTTATCTTATGTTTTTGATAATGTAATGCTTTAAAAAAACAGGGTGTTTCTTTTTAAGCTTTACATATTTGTTAAAAACAAGGCGTGAAAGTTTCACTTATGCGGTTTGTGCCGGTACGTTATACGGCCAGGGGGACATTATATTGGCGGATAATCTTTGGGATAAGTCGGAAACTTAATTAAAATTTGTGAATGAAATTTTTATTTAGGGAAAATAAACATTGCATTCCAATTAGAAACTTATTAAGCGTCGTCGAAGACCACAAAATCAGTTCTTTTAAGATTGAGGCTCGTGGGAAACTCGGGGGCGCGCCAAAGTTACCACTCGTGAAGCAGGCGCAAAGCTAGCAGTGGCGGAACGTGATAATGACCCAAGCATCCGCGTTCCGCCACTGCTAGCTTTGCGTCTGCTTCACGAGTGGTAACTTTCGTGCGCCCCTGAGTTCCTGACGAGCTTTATGTCGTTCTAAAATGGTTGATTTAGCGGTTTTCGATGACGCTCAGCAAGTTTCTAATTGCAAGCATCTGTCTATTTTCAATAATTAAAAAATATTCAACAATTTTTAATTATTTCGACGACCCATCGCAAAGATTTGGCATCCCCATAATGTCCCCTTGGCCCTTTATCTAACCTGCACAAACCACATAAGTGCAACTTTCACCGCTTTTTTTATAAAAATCTAAAAACTTTAAAAAAAAAACCCTATATATTTTTGTATTCTTTCCATCTCTTGTTTAGTCACTCTCACTCTCCAGCACCCCTCAATCCATTTCTGAATTCTATCTACAGTTCATCCCCACAACTTTTCTATCTTCCGTCCCTAATATTTTCCATCCTCTCCCCTTCTATATTTTTTGTCTAATACCACAGTCTCAGCGACTTTTTTTTTATTTTTTTGAAGCCATTGTATTTCTACGTCTCCTTTTTAATCGAACGCATTTCACTTCAAAGGCCACAGCTCCATCAATATTACTTTTTTTTTTCTTAAATTTTATTGTATCCTTTCTCTAATTTTTTTTTCTTACTGCCAATTGTTTGGCGCCAGTATACTTATAATCCCATCACGAAACAACTATTGTTTGGCGGGAGCGAGCAACGGGTGCGTGTAATCTTCTGAAAAAAAAATTTGGTAGTGATTACATCCTGTGTCCCCCCCCCCCCCCCCCCCTTCCCAATTGGTTTATTATTATTACAGAGAGTATAGTAGGGCCAGCGTCCTTCGATATCTCGGATATAAAACAAAACAAAGCCTGCATTTTTCGCGATTTTTTTTCTCAAAAATGACGGGAGATAAAGTTGAACGCCGGAGAACCACTCGAGATGGCGAAGCAGATTATGTGATATTCATATTCTTTTAAAATCCGGCAATGCCGAAAGAGCTTCTATAAACGTTGTAAGAGGAAACGATTGAAGATCGTCTGGTTCCTCCGAATTAGTTTCGTTTTCTTGTCTGTTGAGGAGGCGAAATGTGGATGGAGAAACTTTAAGACAAGTGGGGACACATCTGTGAGGCTTATTCAATTGCGCTTGAATTTCTTTCCGTGCAGTTCAAATCATATCAAGATTTATAGTGTGCAAAAATGATGCCAAGCATGTTTAAGTGAGAGGGGAAAACGCTACAAAGAAACTAAACGTGCCATTGTAAACATTTGTTTTAATTCAGGTTTTTTTTTCTTCTAATTTTGCGAATAGATGAATGAAGGTCATCCTTGTCTAAACCGACTGATATAGAAAGTGATTTATCTGGAGAATCCTGAAGAACACCCTGGCGTCTCGGAAATGCTTCGTGTCAGAACTCAACGTACAAAACGGCCGACTTGCGCTGTTGCTTGCAGGCGATCTTTGCTCTTTGGAATCAGAAAAATTAACGGGCAGAAGAGTGTAACTGGGAACTGTGCAGGGTTGTTCCACGCTAATTCGACATGCTCTAAATGGCTACCTTTTAAAGCTATGTTGTCACGTCCTGTTGTTGGCGATTTTGATGCTAAGAAAACACGCCATCGCAGCAAAAAGAAAATGGGATTCTTAATAAAAAGTATAATACCAACGACGCTTTTTTTTAACTAGAAGCTCCCCAGAATGTGTGAGAAACATATTCGCTATATAAAAGCACTGTTGTTTCTATGTCCAATTTTAAGCTGGCGGGGCAGCGAAGGCTGCATGTCGTAAAGATAGAGTTGGATTTCCTTTTACGACCAATCTTTCCGCAGAAACACGTTTCAAAGCTGCGATCTCGTGCAGTAAACTTCACTTATATGTAAGGTTAAGGGAAACTGACAGGAAACAGCACACAATCATTATTCCAGAAAAAAATATGCGCTCTAATAATGGCACAAAGGCCAACGTAATTGCCGACAACAATTAAAACAGCGAAGAAAGATTAAAAAAAAGGCGCAGGCGAGATGGTGAATGATTTCCATAGTAACCCTTAGACGTAGAAACAATAAAAAGAACAAAAAAAAAGAACAACAAAGTCTTTAACACAGCTTGCTGTGTTAGTCTCTAACACAGCAAGCTGTGCTAGTCTCTAACACAGCAAGCTGTGCTAGAGACTTCGCTGTTCTGTCCGTTTCTTTATTGTTCCTACGTCTCAGGGTTACTTCGAATTAAAACAGCAACAACAAACTACGCACGAAACGAAACGCCTTCGGGTAAATTGATAGAGTGACAAGGAACAGATTCGCTCGCCCAAAAAGTGTGCACCCATAACTGAATGAACATTCAGAGGGCAAGAGTGCGCTGTCACCGCTCGCCGCTTGTCGGAGTTGGAAATTATGAGTCGCTGACAGTTAGAGCGTGGAAGGCGGCAAACGTGATGCATCGCCCCACATATGTCGTGTTTGGTCGACCACGTGAAAGAAGGGAAGTGCTGTCGACATTGATCGCCCGCTTGGCCCCCTTGCAGCTAGCATTGAAAGATATGTATGAAATGAGCACTGACGGCCGTGTTGCATTTCTCCGACGCGTATTGTGTTAATATCACACCGGGTTTTAGCACAGTTCGGTTTGAGTCGTATCTTCTGTCGGAATTGTGCCTATTGTGTCACGATAATATTCAAGTGTTAGGAACTTTATATTTACTAAACAGGCTTAGGCCTACCAGGTTATTATCACCACTTAGCGGATGTGGAAATCAACAGTGCACCAAGGAAATTTTTATTTAAAAAAGGGGACTTGTACAGACTCTTTCGCTTTGTTTAGCGTCTCTCTAACATTATTGCACCCCGGCCGAGATGTAGCTAGGTTTTCAATCAATAAACATATTAACTAATAATGTTTTCTTTTCAGAATAATTCAACTTTATCCTATCGAATATTTGACAGAAGTTAAGAATACCAATTAATAAAGTGAAACTATGCCGCAAAATTTTCTTAAACATGGGACTGCTTGTTTTCTTTTTTTTTTACTCAAACCTAAATAAAAAAAAACGACAATGTCGGTGCTCTCAAAACAGTTTATATTCCGTAGTAAAATAAAAATTAAGGTTAAAACAAACATGAGCACAGAAAAGGGAGAGGCGCACTCCGAATACGGTTTATTTTGTTTGTTTATGCGTTTAAATTCATTTTTATTTGACTCAATCAAGGAGGAAAACGATTGAATTAAAAGGTGATATCTTTCTTTTTCCCTTGGGGGGGGGGGGGGGGGGGGTGGAAGGCGGGGGGGGGGGGGGAGAGAGAGAGAGAGAGACTCGAGTTCTACTATTCTCCGTTGTTACGACAAGGAGTAGAACTGAATTTATTTATCTCATTTTTTTTTACAAATACTACTGATCCCTTATGAGGCATCGTAGAAGGGTATAAAACAGAAAACAAAGCATACACGTGCAAAGGAGTTACATCAATCGGAACACAAGACGGAAACAAATGCAATGACAGAGTCTTGATTAGTAGTTTCGTAAGGAAGCCTGCTCCATTCTACAATCGCTTGGGAAAAAAAGCACTTTGAAACTATTGATGCGCAGTTGATAAGATGTAATGGTAAGCGGGTTACTTTCACAAGTTGCATACCCAGCAACAAAGGTTACATATTCATCTACGTTAATTTTATACTGTCACCTAATTAATTGAAATTAAAATCGAAGTCTGCATGTGGGGTTTCTTTCTTGAATTGAGACAAACCCAAGATTTTTGTTAAGCTCTAAAATGGAACCTTTTCTGCTGTATTTAGAAACAAATCTGACAGCTTTGTTGATATTCGTTGCCTGTGGTTAATACTTACGTGTGTGAATAAGTCCCAAATTATGATGACATATTCTATAACAGGGTGAATTAAAGTTTTTTGCTCTAGAAGTCGAGTGCCTGTAGTGGCTGATTTTAGTGTTCGTCTGAGAGAAAAAGAGTCTACGGAAGGCGTTAGAGGAAAGGCAATTAATGTGTTAACCCCCCTAGGATCATAAAACGTCCAGAGACCCAGAGGCCCAGGCACTTGAATTCATTCCTCTTTGTTAGTCAGAGCTGTCACCTCATTAGGACGATAGGGGAATGAAAGTGGCTTCTTTTGGTTAGTCAATTACCGTCAGACACTTTTATCATAGTTTACACAGATTAGCCAGGTATTACAACACTCCAAAATCTTATCTAAATATTCATTAGGCCTAATTTAATCATTAACGCATGTTTACTTGGTTACACAGCACACAGGCATTGTTATAAATATGTCTTTTAACAGAAATGTCGTCAGGAATATTGTTTATTAAAAAACAAAAACCACAAAGCAGCAAGTACCGACCCTTGATGTACACCAGAATCAACCGAGGGCAAAGAAGAACACTCATTATTGAAGTCCACATATTGATAGCGGTTTGTAAGGTACGCTTGTATCCGATCAAAGATCTGATCATTCTTAGTAATTTAACATTTCTATAAACTTTATATGGGCCACTTTGTTGATCGCTTTCGCGCAGTCGATAAAAACGATATCTACCTGACTTTTCTTTTTGTTCAAGGTGGTAGCTAGGTCGTGAACAGTTTCAAGCAACTGAGGTGTTGTGGTAAATATTCTTTTGAAGCCTGGGTGACTGCTAATAGTGCGTCATATATTTCAACAAATACAAGAATATGTTTATTTATATTGTGTACAAGGAGTTTGCAGACGGAACAAGTTAACGCTATATGTCTGTAGTTAGCCAATATCTGTTTATTTCCAGTTTTATATAGGGGTTTGATTCTGGCCATCTTACAATTGGTTCGCAAATCGCCTTCTAAAAATGATCTACTAATGATTAAGTACATGGAAATAAACTCTGCATGCTGTTTCAAAATCGCTTCTGGCACTCCATCTGGACCACTGGACTTCCGTGGGTTGGATTTAGGAACAAATTAAGAATTCATTGTCCATTCAAATGCGCAATTTTAAGATGTGGCAGGTGGTCAAACTTAGTATATGGGGGTATAATTCCAACATCGCGTGTAAACATCGATTTGGACTGTAGATTAAAGCGTTTGGCTATTTTTCTCGGGTCTGTTCCAAGAACATCGTCGACCATAAAAAATGCTGGCGTTTGTAGTGGTTGGTAAGATGTTTCTCTAAAACCTTCTAGTGGACGGCACCATAACGTTCACAGAAAAAGATAGTCAAACTTATGTTTATATGCCCTCATTTGTTCTTGCAGCTTAATAGAAAGTTCTGTAAATTTACTTTTAGAGTTGGATTTGTATCTCTGTTACTCTGATCTTTTAACCGCCTTATTTGACGCTTTAAATGAATGGACTCACGAGATATCCACAGGTTATTCCGGCTTTGTTTCATTGTTCTAACTGATACATATTTTTAATGCAGGAATTCGCAATGGTTCTTAAATCTAAACAACAGTTTGTTAACACTGGCAGCAGACTCTGATGCGACAAAAGAAATTCATCAAGCTGTAAATCAAGCTTCTCTAAAATTGAAGTGCCATCAGCATGAGCAAAATCTAGCACATTGGTGACCTTAGTGTCACATGTGATAATTTCGTTCCATAGCCATAGAAAAACAACATTGTAGTCGGAAATTACTGCAACCACTTCTCAAGTATAGATAACTTTGCTCTAGAATTTCCGATGACAGATGATCCATAATAGACTTCGAGGTATCTTGCTCTTGTGAAAAATTTCACTTCCTCTGACAGATTCAACGTAAAAACTAAATCTAACAGTTCCTCGTTAGGCTCAAAATCAACGCTCCCTGAAAGATAATTAAGCCACTCTATCTTAGGTAAGTTAGAGTCTCCACATAAAATAACTCTGGTGTTTTTGTTATATGCTGCGCAAGATAAGTGTCCAAATCTTTAAGAATACGAATGGGGGAGTTCAGCGGCTTATACACGACTCCCAGGAGATATGTTGAACCAATTGTTGTGACCTTACAAAATACTCTTTAGACACCAGAGATATCATTCTATATCACAGTCGCTAATGTTTTTCTACACAATATTGCAATTTCACCTACTTTGGTTTCTCAGTCTTTCCTAATGACATTAAAATTGTTGAGGGAAAATTCAGAATAAAAAAAAACTATTAAGCCAAGATTCGGTTATGCAGACGACATCCGGGGAGCGGACAGCAATGATATGTTGGATTGCAAAAAAATTATTTACGACACAACCGTCATTTACACTGAAGAATTTACACCAACAGGCGTATGGGGATATTGATAATCTAATTATCTTGATAACAAGCCTTTCGCCGTACGTTTCATCTTAAACGTAGGAAGTGCAGTTTGAAAAAATGGCCTTACATCGTGACTTTAATACGTCGTCTGCGACCTACAGCTTCAATTTGACGGATTAGTCTTGAACTGCTATGTGTGTGAGAGCATAGCGATGGCACTGTGATTGTATCAATTCTACATCGTGTGTGAAACGATATCCTACCCGGCTTTAGCGCCTTTTATATCCGCGTATAGTTCACCACGCTTTGCATATTTTGAGATTCCCCTCGCCCAACGTGATATTAGAGAACACACCCTACACCCCGAGATCCGCAGTTATCTATTCGAATTTCTCGGATTGCAGCCATGGTAAAAAACTTTCTATTTATTACCTTTTCATTTCTTCTAATCTCCTCTACCCCGCCCGTGGCAGTCTTTCCCCCGGGATGGGCGAATAACGTTTACGAATGCGCAGTTCCCCTCTTTCCGTCTAATAATTACAACAACAACAGCAGTTGCATCCTTTTCTGAGAAAGAAACTTTATGAAACGGCTATTAGAAACCTGGTATATACAAAATAGGAAGAACAACCTGAACCGATCTTCTGGAACGTTGCCAAGCAGCTATAGACGATTGCAAGCGGAGTGACTGGCCACCACCACATCTCTGCTCGTGCGAGCATGCGCCTGCAATTGCAAGCTGACCAAAGCTACGTCACGCGCACGATTAATGTGCTTGGACGCATGGGGCACCACTTGGGTTGCCATGCTTGCAATTGTTTATATACGCGGGCTACAAAGCGTCACACAGGAAAAACAGGAAAAATATATTCACAGAAAAAAGGAGACAATGACGACAGATTGCGACCTTTGGGCCCAGATGCAGACACCCGTGAACAAGGAGCCGAGCCGGCTTCGAAACGTCGATCACATTGAAGGAATTGCTTAGGGTGTACTAAGTACCCCTTTAAGATTAGTAGTTCTGTTTTATTTGTTTTGTTTTGTTTCTTTCAAACAGGGTCCAGAAGAAGGGCCAGTACGAAAGGCAAAGTAGCCCGAAGAGGCACCATTCCCTTCCAGTTCACATAGGTACGTAACTGGAGAGAAAATTGGCACCCAGATGATAGTTAGAAACTTAAACGAAGTGAGTCGCACATTTTCAATAGAATAAAGATATATAAAGAGCAAGAAAACAAAACAATACAAGAGTACACACGATTCAAGATTGATTGAATATAAGAAGGTAAAAGGATAACGCGAAACCAGTTTTATTAACAGATCGGCAATGTTATGTTGCGAAGAATAGAGTGCACATGTGATCTTGCTCTATACATAAACTCTTCCTTATTTTGTACTGTACATGTTAATAACCTATAAATGACTCTTTCCGCGAGCTGGGTGTCATCTTAAAAAAACAAAAAACACGTGGGTTCTCCACGTCAACATGTATTTTACGATTATATCTCTCGTTAATCTGGTCCAAGTTGGAGCTTTCCTCTGTTGTCTCCAATTGTATTAGTTTTACGAGTCAAGTGGTGATAACAAATGTTCACCAGCGCTTTCTCCCAATTTTTTGTCATCATTATATTCGTCATACTGTTCACTATTCTTATGCGAGACTTGTATAACGATGCAATAGCCCTACTTTGAGTTCTACACAACGATCGCGATAGTTAACCACACCTTGCATACTTTGAGCTTCCCTCACTCAACGTGACTTTAGGCAACACACCCTACCCCCCCCCCTCCCCGCCCCCAACATTCATTCTAGGTTTCCTGTATAAATGTATTCATGGGTTAATTGATTGTCCTGATCAGCTATTGTCATTCATGTTCCAAGTCGATTTTTGTGATTTCTCCGACTTTGCGTGTCAATAAAATAATCCACACTAGTTCCATGACCCATATTCAACACTTGTATGAAACCCTCGGCGAAGCAGATATTGATGTTTTTTATCCAACTTTTGTGGCGTTTGTAACTAAGCCGTGATCAATCTGTTGTGCATCATTATCAAGGCGTCAAGCTGTTCATGAACACAGAAAATAAAGAAATGAATGAATGCATACATGAATGAGTCGTCAAAAGCAAAATGTCGACACGTTTTTTTTGTTTTTTTTTTAAATTTAAATACAATAAAATGTGGCTCGCACTCACACATCTTTCATACATTGATTTTTGTGTGTTGTTTGCCTTTCGGAATGATGCTTACAGAATTCCGGGTAAAAAATTGAACTTCGACAAATAAACCTTAGCCGGATGACTGAAAACCAAAATATAAAATGTTCGGAAGATTATTAACCCGTGAGCTTCGCTATGTTTATTTATGACCTATTTCAAGCGTTCTTAGAACTCCTTCAATTCGCACTGCTTTGATGGCAATTTGTGTGTTCCTTTCTTTTTAATAACTAAAGTGTATGCCGATTTTTTATTATTTTTTTATAACACTATTGTGAAGTTCTTGTTTTTTTCACGCTGGAAATAGAACTGCATGTAAATTTTGTTGTTTTGCTCGTGCTGCAGGAATGTTAAAGCGTGGGCCTGCGACATTGTCCAGCTGCTTTTCTGAAAGCTTTTTTCTCAAGCCTACAGTATCATGTACTTAGTACCTTATGCAAATAAACAAACCAGAATATATCAAAATGAAGATGCTTCCAGAAATATGATCTGGGATTTAGTTTCCATAAAATATTAAAACGGAGCCAAACACAATTCAGCGAACTAATACTAATTACGTTACTTGTGTTTGTCTCTGTCGTTATATTGACTATTTGAATGTAACTTATCAACCCTGAATCCAAAGGATAGCATATTGATGAAACCATTTGAGCATTAACTTTCACACTTCGTGCTAAAAGCTGCAGTGCGCTAACCAACTCGACCACCGATACCCTTTATATGAAATGTGGGCATCAGTTAATCGCAATCGTAATCGTAATCTTTATTGGCCCAGGAGAGCCGTGGCACCGCGGAAAGGCGACAGGCCGTACCATGGAGGCCCGCGGTGCCACGTCTAGTGACGATGATTATGAGGCGATGCTGCGTTCGCTTTAAATGTCTCTCGGCATGCTCCCTTTGTGCCTTCTTCTAATAAGATAATTACTGTAGCAAGTGTAATATTTGCAGAGGTACCGTGAGCTACAGCTCCCATATAAAGTTGGAATGAATAATTCGGGCAAAGAAAGCCAAACAAAGTGAGAAAGCGTAGTTTGAAAATAACAAATAAACGTGAAGACCCAAATTCAAATTTCCAATTAGTCTGTCCAAAACTATGAACAAAGATGCAAAGACAAACCGAAAGAGGAACGGTGATGAAACTACATACTGGCAAGAGGCGCACGCGTTTCGTCGGCGTGATGAAGATGTCGAGTTGATCTTGGGAAGATATTTGCATTCGTTGCCAAATTAAAGGAAAATGGTAGTTTTGCGCATTATTAATCTGCTGCGCGAAGTAGTTATTACGAGATTTTGTTGTCGGCGGAAGAAGCGATGCCTTTGACTCTTGAAACGTGTACGTCTTGGTAAAATAACATAAAGCTCATCTAAGAGATACCCATACATATATCTTAATTCAACACACTAAGGAGGAAATTAGTAATCCTCCGCGAGGAGCCGGCTTTTTCTTACTACAGGTCTTGAGGTGAATACAAGTTCAAGTTGTGTGTGTGCGCGTGTATGTGCGTGTGTTCGTGTGTGCGCGTGTGCGTGTGCCTGTGGGTGTTGTGTTGTTGTTTTGGCAAGACGAAATACTAAACGGTATAGTGCCTCGTCTGGCAGAAGGGAATGTCAACATTCTAGACTAAGTGTAAATGAAGTCTTTAATGTAGATAAATATATATTTAAAGAAAGGTGCACGCGAGCGGCGAGCCAAATTTTATACACAATTCTTACCTAAATTCCATTTTGCATAGACTGTTTGCTCGCGCGTGACGCCATAAAACATAGTACACACACGAAACAAACGGTACCATCGTCGGCAAAGCAAAAAAAAATAACATAAGATTCAACCAAATAAATAAATACAAAAATTGAACACTAAAAATAAATACCTAAAGCAAGGGCGCTCCCCGAAGCGACGCGAGGGGTGTCGGAAAAGGGTCTCGGAATTCAATCAGGAAAAGAGGAAGGTGTATCTAGATTGATGCGGAGTAGGAAACAGGAGGAGACATCTCATCCGGAGAAATCTTTTTTGAGAGTAAAATAAATGATCTTCTCTTTTTTCCTATTTTCATCCCATCACATCTTTGTTTCCTCACTTGAATATTTCAATAAGATAACGGCCTTGCTGGTAACGTTTTTTTTCGCCTCTAAAGACAGCGACCCGTGGCATAAAAACGTGAAATATGAAAAATAAAGGTTAATAAAAAGTTAAAAGATATAAGTTCTTGCCGTTGAATGCTTCATTTTTTTTTTTTTTGCCACATTCGCTTAAACTTTACTTAACGAATGTTCTTGGCGTTTTTCCCACTTATTTTTTTTTTTTTAAATATGTACTTTTACTCTTTCCTGCTCAGGCAGAAGAGGCCGTGCACTTGCATTTTAAGCGCCGGATCACCGAAGCTGCTGAGGATTCCACGAGGGCATACAAAAATGCAAAATGGAACGCGAGGAAAAGGCGTTTATGAAAACCGACCCGGTTATTTGAGAATGAGATAATGTCGCTAAAGTTCGCGTCATCGCAAGTGCCGATCTATTTGCCCAATGCGATATTTTAAAAAATGCGAAGTCGGAGCGAGTCCGTTATGCACTCTAGCCGTCCCGAAATAATAGGGTGTACTTTTCAACGCCGGTATTGACCGACGCGCTTTGGCGTTTTGGCACCAAAATTCTTTCAGCAACCCTCGAGGATATGGTAAACAATGAAACAAAGGCGAAAATTTGTTTTGTACTGACTCGTCATATATATCGTCCGGCACTGGGGAATTTGGAGAACTCAATGGGAAAAACACCTAATAAAAGCTGACTGCCTTGATCCGATTTTTCCCACAGATGGTGCTACGCCTCGATTTCCTTCAGTAGCTTTATACACACCCGCCTCTTGCAGGGTAATGACAGCTCGGCCATTGAACTGCCTGAATGTTTTTTTCCGGAACTGGAAGCTTGAAAAATGGAATGCGTGTACTAATATAATCAAGCTTCTTCCCTCGTGATTTTATCTTGGGCATTCTTATCGACTAGTACCGCCATCTCTGTGGCTACAGAGCTTTCATAAAATACAAAATACGAGCCACGCCCTACGATGGTTAAGCTGTCAGCGAGTGTCGCTTTGAATACCCTCAGCGTGAGCGCGTAGCCTTAGCGGGTGGTTCGTTGACGACACGACTCCGTCACTTGCACTGTCACAAACTGAAACGAGAGCAGGGCGAGTATGTAACCGACATAAATGTGCCTCGTTTACCGCACGACAGACAAGGCACGCAGCTTGCAACCGATCAACGACAGATGACCAGCAACTTGACGTGATGTTCTTCGACTTGTTCGTCACCTTGGATATGGTGCCACCCGACGTACGAAGCAAGTTGTCCCAGTTGCTCTGTCGTTCTTCTGTTGTCAGAGAAGTAAAGGTCAAGAAGAATTAAAAGAAATGTCTACGAGCACCTTGCCATATCACGTTGCACTTAGATGATTGGAGGCTGAAACGAGAATGGGGGGGGGGGGGGGGGGGGGGGGAGAGAGAAGTGATGCACTCAGAAACACGCACAGATATACACGGCAGAAAATCGTCGGAATGGGTTTATCCATGAGCTAATATTTCGCGGCGCTATTCTCTCATCATAGTGAAGGCTTACCTCCAGTAAATATGTTCGGTTTCTCAAATGAGTGTGATGAACTCGAAGAAGGCTGCTCTGAGTTAACTGGGAAACTCGCGAAGGTTTCATTTACTCTCGATCCAAGCGCGTGGTTGACCAGTGTCACGGGGGTTCTGCAAGAGGTGCTCGCCTTCCCCCGGGCGTGACTGGCATACTATACCGTATGCGGAGTGCATAGTTTCGCACGTTTATCTGTGAAAGTGAGACTATTGGTGACTCACATGCGATATGACTGTCTTTTATAAAGTCGCGTCTCGCGTATAGTACGCACCACGGCGCGGTAGTCCCGTGTATGACTGCCAAGTTAAATAGGGTGTGGAAAGTAGCGAAGGATTAACGTCGTTCTCTGAGATTCGTACTATTTTTGTGGCCCAGTTTACAGACGTAAATTGTAGAAAGATCAATTGAGTTCCGCTTGAAGTCCTCGACCAGCTTCGCTTTCATACACTCTCGGGTAAGTTTCAACATTATCAACATCCGCTAGCTCGCCTGCACAGGTACTGTATTGCTATGCAGCTGCTGTGTGAAGCCCGGCGAATATGACGTCACAGCTACATCGCCTGTGACCTCGCGGTTTCCGCCTTGCCCGAACGCTTGACACGTGGTGCCGCCAAGCGACGGTCCCACAAAACATCGATCGCAGTGTGGGGGTGACACGGCAAGGGAAGACGCTCCGTCGGCCGTTGGCTGAGAGAAAGTAGCACGTTGCCATTCATACATCATGCACGGACTGCCGAGTTTTCACGAGAAGGAGCGGGCGAGAAACAATAATGCGGCAGATAAAACGTTTCTGATGCTTCGAGAGGATCTCGGAGTGCCACTCTTACGCAAGCGAATCAATATATACCATCATGCTTGAGGAATGCGGGAGGCCGCAGGGGCAGGTTGAGCCTCGTAACTCGTCTGATTCATCCGAGGGAGTCCCTGCGAGAACAAGCGACGCGCATCGGACAACAGGCCTCCGATGACGACGCACTTGATCTCAGAGTCTCCCAGCAGCGATTTCTCGCCTGGATAATGAATCGACTCAACTTTGTGTAACACGCGACCTTCATGTGGTTGTTTTGAGTGGGTTACCGTCTGACCTGGTATAGTGGGTGTTGATATATGTGATGATAGGGGGCTTGGGTCCGAAGTTGGGAATGCTGCGCCTCATTTTCGTGCCAGTGTGTTCGCGCTTTCTCGTGAGTGACGTGCCAGCGTGGCATGTTTGAATAAAACGATGCCTGGGCGGCCCATGTTGTGGCGGATTTTGCTCTGTGTCCTGGTTGTGTTCGAAGTGACGTGGATCCTGGCTACTGCAGGAAAGAGCGCGCTGGCGCCGACGGTAACCACCACGACAGCGTGTTTACCAATGGTTACTAAGGGTAAGCAGCGTTGCGCGATTAGTGCGCCTATTAAAGCTAAAACAATTCGGCGAAAACAAGCACAAACGCATAACTAAAAATTTTAAAAAGAGCTCATCATTGTTCTAGAGTTAATCGCACATTGTTTTTTTCTCGCGTACAGCTACGCAAGCATGCTTGGTAACGAAGCCAGATTTGTGACATATGTAGCTTAATAACGGAAATAAAAGCGTACATACAGGGTGACACAAAAACTATTTGCAGGGTTTTTCTTACCGCAAAAATAACTCGCCTGATTTATCGGTTGACCGAAGCTCTCTCATTCCTGTGCATGTACTGATGATGCCTCCCGCATGGGAGGCGAAACGTTTAATGAAGTTGTTTTTCTTTGTTATGTGAAGTCGGTGTTCTTATTTTAATCATGACATCTCCCGGCTTTTGGACTATTTTTGCAAAAATAAACTAGGCGTCGCCGAACGCTCATTTTCCGCCCAAATCTTGCGCCAGAGGTAACAACCAGATTCCAAAGTTTCAGCTTGATTCGATACCTTATTCAAAAGTTATAAAGAATTTTCAGAAAATTTCAATGGGAAAATAGAGCCCATTTTTGAACGTTTTCGGTTGCTGGTGCCATAGAGCTCCATGTATTCGAAAACTCCGTCGGCCACTATTTTCCCATTGAAATTTTCAGAAAATCACTTACAACTTTTGATTAAGTTATCGGATCGGGCTGAAACTTTGGCATCTGGTTGTGACCTCTAGCGCTACCTTTGGGCGGAGAACGAACGTTCGGCAATGCCTAGTTTATTTTTGCGGTGCAAAAAACCCAGTAAATGTTTTTTTTTGGTTACACCCTCTAGATGCAAAACGCGTAATCGCGCTACATAATACATAAAAGTTTACTGGTAACACTGAAGCACTGTACCTCCTGATATAACGTTGCCCAATGGTGTGTCTGTGGCTGTTCAGTTGTTTCCCTAAAGCCGGGGTCGCACTACCTATACTCATACAAAAGGTAGTATGTACACAACTTTGAACGCGAGTCACCGCAAGATCCGTGCTTCGAATGCCGCGTGCCAAGTTTTTCCTCGAACCGATTGCCATGCGGAATTCGAATCACAGATCTCGCGGGGTTTTGCGTTCGAACTTGTATGCAGACTCTCTTTTTTTTTTTATGAAGTATAAGCAGTGTGACCCGGCTTAAGGGAGGTTGTAGTTTGACCAATTCTCTTCAGTTAGAAACATCTAAGTTCTGTGCCAGAAAATGAAGGGACTCCTTGAAGAGCGGTCCCTTCATGTTCTAAAGGCCTCTGGCTCCCCACCAGGAAGACGCCGTTCCCTCGGTCCCCACCCTTATCCTTGACGAGACGCAGACGGCGTGGTATGAGCGCGTCTCCCGCCTGGCCTCAAATGAACCCAAGGCCCAAGTGCTCGTTAACATAATTAGGCTCGAGTTTTTCGAGCTTCAAGCCCTCGTCCACGCAATACCTGAAGTACCACCACGGCGCTGAAAGATGTCCCTTCTTGAGCCTCTCTAGCGGACGTGGCGTGGTGGCGACACTTGCACGGGTTCCTGGTCCAAGCAGGCATTTGCCTAATAGCGCTCTTCTCTCGGCGGCTTCTCGTTAACTGAAATTAATCAAAGCATGTACACCTGGCCCCTACGCTCTCCCTCCTCACAACATTTTCTCGCGTTCTGTTTTATTAAAGCGTGAATTGCTTTTAAACGCCACACTGCAATCCCGAAATTTCGCCTGTTCGTGCGTCCGTATATTTCCCTCCAAATTTTTCGACAAGATGGACCTTACGTGACCTATACGCGAATTAAGGTTCCCCGCTAAATGTAACGGGAAAATTAATGCCACGTAACTTGATGTCCCCATGCCTGCAGACAAATTCGGTTCTCCGTTGAATTTAGCGAAAAAAATTGACGTCAGGTCACCTATACATCAATTTAGTTTTTCCGCTATATTTGGCGAGAAAAATGATGTGACGTGACCTGGCGTAATAGGACCCATACACGAATACAATTTGAAATAAAATAGACAACAAAAAATAAACGATCCATTCTTATAATACTGCTTTTCATGCTTTGCAAGATTTTCAAGATTAAGGTCATTGACAAATTTTATTTCGTTCCATATTGTGTTCGCGCTCATCTTGCGCTCTGTCGGGACCCAGCCGTATGTCGCTAATGCCAGTGATAAGTCTATGCGTGCTGGCCAGTCATCGTCCTTACTTCCTCCTTACCTTTGCGTTTGTCTCTTCGCTTCTTTATCAATTTCTTATTTTAAGATCTTTGAGTTCTTGCGAGGTAAAGACGACCACCAGCGGTACAGTCACCGACAAAGTAAGAAACGTAGGGCGTCTTAATCTGTTCTCGCATCGTGATTGGACTTTTGGCGTTCTTATTGGCTAGTGCCCCAATCTGATTGGCTGCGGAGCCATAATAAAATACCCGGGATTTGCTACAACCTGGGTGTCCTAGTGACTAGAAGCCTGTGCTACAAAGTAACCTTCACCAAACTGAAATATGGTACGTGACGTGAAGTACACATCAGTCGCCGTATAGTTAATTTCTATCTCGACTTCGGTAACTAATGTTCCTAGGTGACATTTTTGATCATTAGATGCGTTCACGACTGCGTTTCGAAAAGAAGCCCAGGAATTCGTTCAACAGGTCGAGCGACAGCTACTCACCCTAAAGGGTCGCTTGAATTAAAACAAGCCGGACCCCGTATGCGAAAAAGCTTGCGGAGTACCTCAACAGGCAAATTGCGGAACTCCGTTTCACGAGTTTCTATATATGTCGCAGTACCTCTTTTAGGGAAAGGAAAAAAAAGTGGGGGAGGGGGGTCGAAGATTAACGAAAGACTCCTCAGTGCTTCACGCGCTAACCTTTAGCCACCTCCAAGATTCGTTTGCCCAATAAGCGTAGGCAAATCTGGGAGCCGGCTAATGGTTAGCGCGTGAGTCACTACGGTGTGTTTCCGGGGGCCCCCTTCCCCTTTCTGCTTTAACGCTTGCGCTAGCGAACGCTACTTGTGGGAGTTTTAGAAAAGCTTTTCTTCGCCGCGGAACAAAAGCCCAAGCATCTCTCTCGCGCTTCCAATGCCACCAAGCTATAGTAACAATTTTTACTTCACATACACAAAATAATCTTGCCTAAATAAAAACCAAAGAAAAAAAAAAAAAGCGTTTTTTTAGCGTAACTTTTTAGATTCGTTTAAATATGAGAATTCGACGACAACGGTCGACAGGTCCTGTCCGCTTGAGTCGCCTCGGTAAGAAAGGTCTCGAGTACTGACCTTCGCACGCCGTACCTTCGCCGAGAAAGTTCACGTGTGGCTAGCAGCAAGTTCCCGGTGATCGTTGCCCAGCCTACTGGATTTTCCAAACCGTTTGTAATATGCACCTCCCTCAGGGATGCACATTGTCTTCCTGCGTTTAAAATCTCAGTCACGAGCTTGCCGCCGATGTCGCGCTCAAGACGCCGCCAAAGCCGCCGCAGTCGCGGTCCTGTAGCCGCCATTTTACAGTGGATCTGTTAAGGGCTCGGTTTTCCAGGATCGTGTCCGGTATGTTGACACAAACCTACCTGGACAGCTACCGCCATTTATAAGCGACTGCGGCAAGCACACAACCAATATGGTTTCCGCCGTCGCTTGTAGATGGCGGCAACCTTTCCAGCTATCATAGATGAATTGATAGTTGGGCGCGTTGGTGGGACTTTATCGTAGGAGACAGCGCGAAAAACAGACGACGACGAAGAAGAAGCACACGCAACGAGTGCAGCGCTCGTTCCGTTTGTTTCTTCGTCCTCGTCTGTTTTACGCGCTGTTTTCTACGCTCCTACGCTCTTATCAGTTTCGGTTTGGACTCACGATGGGGTCGGCCGCACGCCCTTTCGGGGAAAGAAGACAGGCTGTGGAAGGAGCGGCGACGTACGCAGCAGCGCGAATGGGTCCACAACCGCCGCAAAGCCGATGTCGCCTCGACTTCCACTGCGTCCAGCGCTTCAGATTCCCTTGCCAAAGGACAAATCGCTCGCCTGGAAAGCCGCCGCCGAGAACAAAACCAGCGATGTAAAGGGTGCCGGCGGGCCAACGCCACGGACGACGATCGTGCCACGAAGGCGAAGCGCAAGCGCGAGGCCCGGCGACGACTGCATTTCACGCCGGCTGAACAGTTCCCCGGTGCGACGGCGAGGTTCCGGATGGAGTTCAAGAAGAACCCGTTTGGCGTCACGTGCGCCGTGTGCGATCGACTCTGGTTCGCCTAAGACGTATCCACGGTCGGCGGCGTGTCGGAGGAAAAGAAGCGGGAATCGGGCGCGTGCGCGTTGCGGCAGTGTATTGAGTACAGCTCCGCTGGTCTTCCTTCTTCACGAGAGTGGAAAGGCTGAACGTTTTTTTAACAGAGCTTCTGGGCTCGTTTTTGCTTTCGCCAACTTCTCTTCACCAATCCTCCTTGAAGGAGCTCAGAGACTCTGAGCGCACACGCACAATTTCAGAAGAATACCGTACGCTTAAATAGCGTGCACAAACCGCAGTTAGCGTTCAACGCATGCGCAGTGGCAGCGACGGTATGCTTCGCGCACGCAAAACTTCTGCGTACGCTATCCTAAAACTTCGTACTGAGTGCCGCCATTCTGAAAGACACAGACACATGACATTGAAGCTTTGTCAATAGACCTATTTGGAAACCGAGCGCCATCTAGGAACTGCTGAGCCAATTATTAGAGTCAGCTATTGTTTGGGCACTTACTCTGCCCACGTATTGGACACGAGCATTGCGTCAACGATCGGCGAGGACTCGGATCTTATTCCACATTACATTGCCAAAAAATAGCAACCGTTAACCTTGCCTGACTGCCCTGCTGCTCATTGCAGCGGAACAACTTGAAACAACAACCGTTCTGCGATATGTGACAATAAACAAATCCCGAAGTTACTTCGCGCTAAACCAACGTTACTAAAACACTCAGTTGGGAAACTTGCCGTCGAAACCTGGGCCGCTGGCGTCCACCGAGACCGAGCTAAATGCGACAACAGCGCCACTCTTTATCATTTGTCTGTACTGTGGTCACCTTGAGCTTTTTGAAAGCCTGTTTTTGCGTAAAAACAAACGAAAAAGACTCTTTTTGTATGAAATTTATTGGAGTTTAGTACCAAAAGAGCGGCGCGTTATGTTTTTAAAATCTTTAGTTTGCAGGGTTTTGCGGCACAATTAATATTGTTTTTATACAACCATGCCTCAGCGGGCCTTTCAGGTAGCACGTCCCGCCCTAGGTGCATTTTAACTTCGGTAGCTCAACGCGGCGCAGGCGGCGCGTCCGCCGGGGAGACGGGGGTGGGACCCCTGTAACCTCTTCCGCTGTATGTGTTCTTAAAGCCGAAATAGAAGTCACGTGCAGTTCCCAGAGTGGCCGCTGCGGGAGAAATGGTGGCATTGTGTTCGTCATTAGCTCGGTGCTCGGAGACAGTTTGGGGCCACTTTTTGAAAGCTGTCTCTATAGAAGTTTCCTAACTGAGTGTTTTAGTAACGTTGTGCTAAACTAAGAGACCGAGGTTATTCGGCCATTAAGAAGCTGTTGAGAATTTACGAAACCTCTGCTGTCCTGATATTTTCGTGTGGTTGCTTTTCGGTACACTGCGGTAGGGCAGCTTTTTTTTTTATACCCAAGTAAAGATGAAAACCCGAGTTTTTTTATTGCTTGTTCGTTTGAAGTTTGGTTTTGAAAAACAATAGAATTTAGAATTATTAAGAAAAATTCTAACTTCCAGGACTTTTCACACTGCTTAATTTGGCAATTCTTTTGCTTTTGCTTTCCCTACTTAGTCTTCCGAATTATGTTAGTGTGGAATAATTTTTATCTTCGTAGTAACCCGATCGGCCCCCCTCTCATTAAATACGTCTATAAAGTTGTTGCGTCCCCATCGCTGACTTGCAACGTTATTAGCAAGGTATTGCGGAAAAAAAAAGAAATTTGACCGTGTCATGTTTTATTAGAAACAATGGGCTCACCCACTTTTGGAATATTCACGTACAAACACATAAACGCACACATACGAGAAAGCAGACGCCGTTCGCTCAATGTACAAGCGGGCAGAAATTAAATTTTATATCCGCTTTTTATGAAGTTTCGAAAATGCCCCTTCGGGAAAACCGTATTTTTTTTTTTTGTTTAGGGGAACGAGTTTAACGAGAGGCGTATATAACCGGTGTAGTATGGAAGAAGAAACGCTTTTTCGCACAAACAGTTGCTGCGTTAGTTTACTGCCTCCGGGCGAAGCGCAACAGTTGCCCAACAAAGCAAAGTTTTCCTGTCTCGTAGATTGCAGTCGACGCAACATGCCGTCTTGCTGCTCATGGTCCCTAGTGGCGGCGGCGTAGAAAACGAGACGCTCTGCAGAAATCTAAACAAGCAATAAGTAACGGACATAAAGCTAAAGAGCAGGATACAAAAACAACTGCCAGAAAACAACAACAGACAAACCTCGGAAGAATCGGAACATTCCTCTGAAGAGTAGAAGCAAAAGAAAAAGAAAGAAAGGAACAGCAAGAAAATAATAAGCGAACAAACGACAATTTGCTGTCTGAACAGCCCGAGTGTCACAACAGTCTTCTTTGTTTTTAAAACGTAGAAAGACACAAAGCAACACAAAGCAACGGCACAGACAGCACCGAATCCTGTACGACACCTAAAGAAAAAGTAGCACTTTTTCCGGAGGGAAAGAATATAACAACATTAAACATAAGCACGAAATGCTCAATGTCTAAAAAAGTTAGGGAATGTTTCAAACAGCGCAGGTCCTAAAGCACTTCTTTTATCAGATTTATTCTGGTTGTATTACCGTCGTCCTACGTGCTCTTGGGTCAACATTAGAACTAAGTCTAAAGCTACAGCCTATACGCGGAGCGACTACCATCCGCAAAAAACAGCACAAAAAAATATAAGTAAAAAGAATTGAGAAATATTTGCTGCTGTCGTATTTGGAAATCTACAGGGAGGGACAGCACCAAGAGCTTGGTTGACGATGGCTGATTGCTTTGTATGGGCGACATCGAGCCAAATAGTCGTACTCAGCTCATTTGTTATTGTATATGTTGTCCACATTCATTTGGAACTTGTTTTTGTTTGACTCCTGGGACACCGAGGATGGAGATTGCAAGATAAAAACAAATAAGATGTAACAAACGCGTTAAACGGGGATGTTGTTTGCGATTCGTCGCTATGGGGCTTTATGGGACAGCTGGAATAATAATCGGGGCTGTCCAATGGAATGCAATGAATGACCCTTGTACAAACGCCGGGCTTGTAAAAAGTTGAAGAGGAGGCAGCCAGGGATGTGATGCGGCCAAAATTGGTGATCACATTTGGTGATTTCATATACGTACAGTGGCGGAGTTAAGAGTTCAGACTAATCGCAAGTTTTCACTGCAATCCTAGTAGAAGCATGTCATCGGGCGTATGAAAGGTCGTTGGTTTTTGTGGTAAGTCTTGGATATGTTCATATCAGCTAAGAGATCTGGACAGGGGTTAAGGTTTCCGGACGAAATCGGGGAAGCGATCGAGTTGTTTTCGCTCTTACGTTGTAGTCCAAGTCGTATTTGATTCGTGCGCCTAAGTCTAACGGCAGGCACGAGCAAACGTACGACGTCTGAGCTGCTAGTGAACTCAGTGGTGTATTAAGAGTTTCAGGAATAAGAATTACCCCCCCCCCTATGTAAAAGGAGACACTTCGGCAACCTTCAGAATTGTTGTGAATCTAAAAGCGCTTTGTAGCCCATTTTCACAAAACTTTGTAGCCCATTTTTACAAAACGTACTTTATAGCCCATTTTCGCAAAACATACACATTAATGCGAAAAAAAGACGTAGTCACGAAAATAAATACTGATAATAATTTCGACTTTGCGAGCATGTTCTATAGATAGAAAATGAAATTACTACAATTCCGCTTGATCACTAGTTAGAATACAAACCTATCCAGAGTTCATATGTTAAACAGCAAATAGTAAATTAATTAGAAAAATAACAGTTAGCCTCATACTCCACACGAGCACAATCGACTAAGTGATAATGGTTCCAAAAATATTTGAAGAATTTTCAAACACTTTTGCAGAGGCATGGTAGATTTTAACGGAATTTACCACACAACACGATTATCGAAAGATTCTGGGAATCTGTGAAGATAATCTAATAAATTACTTATTTTCTTAGCGCGACTAATATTTCAAAGTTGGACGGCATTCAGACCTTAGGCGTTGCTCATATTTGTGATTTGAGGACCTCACAGGTTAGAACGAGAAACAGCAAACACTGTTCTCAGAGATCAGAAATACAAATTTCTAGAAACGTTTGGGTTGCGCTGAAGCTTTTACCAACTTCCATTGAAAGTGCACGTTGGAGAACAAGACGTCCTGCAAAGTGTTACTCGAGTCGCGAAAGAGTTGATCTAATACTTAGTTGCAGCATGCGTAGGAGCGGTGACAAGAGCTACAAGACGTGCCGCGCTCAACAGAACAAAGCGAAACAGTGGAGCGCCGGGCCTTGTTCGCAAGCAGCTATTTCTAACGATACCTAAAGCAAATAAATGATAGTGCCATATTGTTACTATAGTCTACGATAACTCTATGACCTAGCTGCGCACCCTATAATTACTGAATATGCTCCACAAATACTTAGGCAAGAAACCTCTTTTGTCCATAATTTGGTTTTTCTCTGAAAATCGAGGACCTTAAAAAGCCAGACGAAACCAGAGTGGATCCAAATTTTACCTTCGCTTGCAGTCTGGCTATCCGGGCCATAATTCGCCGAACAAATGCCAAAGTTAGGCTTCACTGATGGTAGTTTGGCAGTCATCTGGTGCATTTGGTAAGGTTGTGCGACGAGTGGCTCGAATCAAATAGCGCTTAGTCATTCATAGCCTCGGCTGTGTAAGAAGAAGCCAAGACAGCCGGTCCTTTCAACTGTACAGAAGCTAGGGATGGCACTGCGCTATTGAAATCGAAATAGTAATCGCACACCCCTAACATTGGGACCTCAATTACCAAACAATTCGCAGTGTTAGGCTTCACTTCTCGTTCTTTGAATAACTGTATCTTTGAATCAACTTTCTCACTATGAAAATTATGTGGCGAGACAAAGAAAAGTTAGACACGCTAAATAAAAAAAACATTTGCCGTAACTAACACCTTGGAAAATACCTCATTAGACCCTTAACTTAGGTCTTTAGGATTCCCACTTTTGCGTCAATTTAGGCGTTTCTCTGGCGGGTTACATAAGTAAAATTACTTTACCCAGGCCATGTGCTAGAGTGGTCCATTTTGTTTTGTTGAGCGTTGTACAAACATCGGTACACCAGGTACTAAAAGCGAAAGGGTACGATGAATTTGGTGGGCTTGATTGGTTTAGACGATTATAGCAGAGGCGCAGCAACTTGACAAATACCGTGACGTTAAACCATTTCGAGCTTTTTGATTTTCTCCATCGACTTTTTTGAGCCTTCATAGCGCTCGGCATTACACTCTAAGAAATACCTGAGAGTCTACTTACCCGCAAAACACTCGAAGGGCCAATCTCTGCGATCTACGACATTGTCTCAACGAAGGATGAGGCGGGAAATCTGTTTAGACCTCAAAATTAAGTCTGCGCTGTGGCATTAAGCAATGCAAGCATGACGCTTCGCATTGCGTAATGCCACAGCATAGACTTCATTTTTTAGGTCTGAACGATTGTGCCGCCTCATCATTCGCTAAGCTGATTTCGCAGATCGCAGAGATTGGCTTTTTAGCGTTTCGTGGGTAAGTAGACGCGCAAGCATTTCTTAGAGTGTAAGGTAAAACAAGGAATTGCGTAGTCGCCATACAAATATTGATGTATGTCACGGCGGTGAAAATATTACACCTAAAATAAGTGTAACTTTAAATTTGTTAAACCTAATTCTAACGTGTTTTATTCTTGCTCCAGATGGCAGCGCCATCTTTAAAATTCGCGTGTGAATATTTTATTATCACAATTATTTTCAGTTGCTTGAAGTTCTGATTTGCGAACGTAATAAGCGATAAAGGTCAACGCCTAGGAGGAACTAATATAACAAAATTCTAAGCAGAAATGAAACATTATACTCCCCTTTTACAGTAAAAATGTTCTCCTTCACCAGAAAAAAAAAAAGACAGAGCATGCAGGCAAGCGACAATTCTCTGGAAACTTGCACCATATGAACCGCCTTTTTAAATGTCGGAGAGCGGTAAATGTCGGGACGATCTTGCCGCGCAACCCCAAAGCACATTTAAGTCAGAACTTGTGTATTCGTGTATTCGTGTTTTTTTCTTTTGAAACTACTTTTGTTTGATAGTTTCGTGCTTATCAAACGACGGTGAATGCTTGAAATTTATTCGTTCTACTTGGTTCGTACTTGTCTTTTATGTGCATCCTTGTGTCTTTCTACTTCTGATATCTTTCGTCGCCACTTCTGACATATTTGTATTCCACTTGAAGGAACATGTTTTTTTTTTAATTAGCTCACTTGTAAGGAGGAGGGACAATTATGCAGAAAGTGCAAACAGAAAAAATAAAAGGGCAGCATTGTGGGGTTATGAGCAAAACTGCATCAGCACCAATCATAAGCGACAAGGGCTCTTGTGATAATTTGGTTTCTCGTCCATGCAATATCCGGTTTATTCTGAGCAGTACACAGCTGTTATGGTGTCAATTGGAAATGGCTTTGGGGGGGGGGGGGGGTGTAGGCGGCTTAAGAGAAAATAAGGTACACGAATACTCATCACAGTTATCACCACGGTCAGAGGTAATCACCTGTATCTATCAGTTTGTGCGATGAAGAACTTGCCGTGTGCTTAGTACGAGAAAAATATGAGCAGTTTGAAAGTTTGTCATCATACGCACAACTGTGCGTCTACACGTAGTATGTCGGTCATAACCAGTACGGGTTAATTATTTCACAGACTTTTTGGGGCGGTTTGAAAGCTGAACTTTCTTTTTGGTGTTTCACTGTAGGGTTAATGACTTCATATGCATTATATCTTGGTTGATCACTGTCACGAGGTACGCAAGGCTCGTTCAAATAATCATTTATGTAAAGAAAAAGAATACGAGACCCAATTGAATCCAGGCAATTTGTATTGAGAAGAAAATGAAAAAGGGTGTCTAATAAAAAAGGAACATGAAGATAAACCGAATCGAGGGATATGTACACAAGGCAATATTCACTTGAGTTCCGGTCTTTTCCGTTGGCGGAAGATGCTCAAGGGGTTGCGGATGTAGTTGCCGGGTTCTGGATCGTGGTTACCAAGTTCTCGATGATGGTAACGGGAGCCTGGATTCCGGACGCCGAAATTCCCAATGGCGATCGCTGGGCTAACCCGGACCTGGTCGGCACCACGCTGATGGATGCTTTGGCCACGGTGAAGGGATCTCGGGATCGGGTTTCTTGGTGTCCTCTCACCGACTGAGCTCCGGCAGCCTTCCTGTTGCCTTGCTTCAGCCCGCAACTCGCTGACTGGTTCTGGTTTGGGTCATGGCACCCAAGCGCCCAGGCCCGGCAGTTCGTCGCGATGGCTGCACTCCGACGACCGTTCGACGATCTCTTCCACTTCTTTTTCTTTTTTCTCCCCCCTCGCGCAGCTCTCAGCTTTTTCTTCTTCTTTCATGAATCGACCATGACAATAGCCCCCCACCAAAGTTTTTTCTTTCCCCCCTTTACCAGACACACACCAACGAAACAAAAGAAAGAAAAAGACATATACATGAGTCGATTCTGCACACCAACCGCGGGCTGGCGTCCAGTTGAAGGGTCGTCGGTGTATCCATTCTTCCCCACGACAAAACGTTCAAAACAAGATCATTCCTCTCATCCTTCTGCAATCAGAACTAAGAGCCACGGTAAACCAATCAATTCCACATCAAATACGGCTTAAGTAATCCCCTCCGACATTTTCGGACCCCTTAATGTACTGAACTATAAACTCGTACTCTTGCAAAAGTAGACTCCACCGCAAAATTCTACTATTTGACGTTTTCATTTTGCGGAGATACTGTAGGGGCTGGTGATCCGTTTGAACGATAAATTCTTTGCCATACAAATAGATGTGGAATTTTTGAATGGCCCAGACCAGTGCCAGCGCTTCCCTTTCGATGGTAGGATAGTTCATTTCCCTTGGCATCAACGTTCTGCTGGCACAAGCAACAGGATGTAGGAGTGTTGAATGTTTCTGCATCAACATAGCGCCCAAGCAGCTATCTGACGCGTCTGTACGAAGGATGAATGTCTTTGTCAGGTCAGGAGCCTTGAGAATTGGTCCTTTTGAAAGCTCTCGCTTCAGTTCCTGGAAGGCAAGCTCTTGTTTGCTGGTCCAACGGACGTTGTTGGGTTCCTTCTTTTTTGTCAACTCGACGAGAGGCAGAGCCTTCTGTGCGTAATTGGGAATGAACTGACGGTAGTAACCGGCCAGCCCCAAAAATGACCTAACTTGTTTCTTGGTTGTGGGTCGCCTGGATCCCACAATTTTTTCTACGGTTTCTGGTACTGGCGCAAGCTCACCATCCCCTACTCGATGTCCAAGAAATGTGACGTACCTCATCCCGATCTCACATTTGCTAGGCTTTATGGTCAACCCAGCACGTTCTATTCGTCGCAAAACTAGCTCAAGCACGGAGGCGTGTTCTTCCCAGGTGCTGGACGCAATCAGGACATCATCGATGTAGTGTTGCACACCATCTATTCCGCGCAGCACCTCTCTCATTAACCGTGTGAAGATTGCTGACGCAGTTTTTATACCAAAAGGCATGTACCTAAATTGGTATAAGCCCGAAGAGGTGCAGAAGGCAGTCTTCTCTTTTGAGTCTTCTGATAGCGGGATTTGCCAATATCCTTTTGAAAGATCCAATTTCGAGAAATAGGTCTTTTTTCCTATTTCTGAAAAGACAACATCGACCCTAGGAATCGGTTCGGCATCTGAGACCAGGATGTCGTTAAGTCGACGAAAGTCGATACAGACACGGTAGGTTTTGTCCTGCTTCTTAACAAGCACCAATGGTGAACAGTATGGAGATGTTGACTTTTCTATTACGCCCAGCTTCAGCATCTCGCCTACCTCCTCTTCGATCACGCGCTCCATCGCGAAAGGAATCGGGTACTGTGGTGTATGCACCGGTTCCTGCGCGGTCAGCTGCAGCTTACATTCCAAGATATCTGTTTGGCCCGGCACATCCGTAAATATTTTTGAATATTTCGCTAGGATGTCCATAACGTCGCTCCTTTGCTTCTGGCTAAGATCGTCGGCTAGCGCGACTTCACTTACTCCCTGCTTACTTCTCAGGTCAAGACACGGAAGCTGCTGATCAGCCGACGTATCCTCTACAGCTATAATTGAGGACACTTGCTCCTTTGTCTGACTTGTCGTCTCACGTTCCTCGTACCGCTTTAGCATATTTATGTGGTATGTTCTAGTGGTATGCCCAAGGTCTACCTCGTAGTCAACCTCGTTCCTTTTACCCACGACGATGAAAGGGCCTTTCCAATGCATTAGAAGCTTGTTCTTTTTCGTCGGGATCAGGAGTAGGACGCGATCTCCTACCTTCAGAGCCCTCCTTGCAGTCCTTCTGTCATACAACTTCTTCTGGTCCTTTCTTGCCGAGGATAAGCTTTGGTTGGCAAGCTCTAGCGTTCGCTCAAGTCGACTGCGCAGGTCAAACACGTAGTGGTAAGTCGTCTTAAGATTAGTTCCCAACTCGTCTCTCGTCCAAATCTCCTTCAGCAGGGTCAACGGTCCCCGAACATGACGTCCGTAGATTAGATCAAACGGAGAAAACCCCAGACTGGCCTGCGGCACTTCGCGGTATGTGAATAGGAGTGGCGCCAAGTATCGATCCCAAGATCGTGGCTTCTCCTGGCACATCTTGGAGAGCATTTGTCGCAGGGTGCCATTATATCTTTCTACTAATCCGTTGCACATAGGATGATAAGGTGTAGTATGCAATTTCTGGATAGACAATAACTGTGTCAGCTCCTGCATCAATCCAGATGTGAAGGTAGCACCGCGATCAGACAAGATCTGCCTCGGCAGCCCTACTCGAGAAAAAATCTCTAATAATCCTTCTGCGACAGTGCGAGAATCGCACGATGGTAGCGCTACGGCATCAGGGTACCTAGTGGCGAAATCTACCATCGTCAGGATGTAGCGATTTCCATTTTCTGAGGTAGATGAGAGGGGACCTATAAGGTCTATGGCCACCCTCTCGAAAGGGGTGTCAATAATGGGCATTCGGCCCAGTGGCGCTTTCTTTAGTCTTCCTTTCGGTGCAGCCCTTTGGCACGCATCACATGACTTCACAAATCTCTTAACATCGGCCTGTATCCCTGGCCAGTAAAACGCTTCTAACACTCGGTCAGTAGTTCGTTTTATGCCCTGATGTCCGGCCAACGCACTGTCGTGTGCTATCTCGAGGACGTAGGTTCGCAGTGTCTTTGGTACCACCACTTGTTTGAAACTCTTTCCACCCTTCTGTTCATAGCGACGGCATAAAACTCCCTTAGAGAAATAAAAGCTGATTTTAGAACCGTCCTTCGTGCTTTGCACTTGCCCAACTTTGGTTCGGCACGCCTCCAAGGTGTCATCTTCTTCCTGCCGCCTTTTGAGTTCTGTAGAGTCGATGTCAATTCTAGTTTCTTTGCTAGTAGTTGGAGTCGCCTTCGTTGCTTTCTCTCTATTCGCCGCTGCTATTTCACCAGCGTGCGGAACCGCATCTTCCCTCTCTTTTGAAGATTCTTTTCCTCCTCCGGGCATTTGGTTCCTCTCGGTGTCCCATTCGTAGCTTGGTTTGTCAGCCCCTCGTGCTCCCTCAACATTTCCGATAATTACGTCGTAAAGGGGGGCTTCCATGCATTTTACGAGCAAGTCTCCCGTAAAATATGGGGAGCGTAGGCTTATCTTGGCTTCCGGCAAGCTTAAAATCGTTCCATCCACAAGGCACACCACCCCCATTTTTCCAGTGAGCTGGGAATCTGGTATCAAGCTGCGTCGGGTAATAACCGTGTTGCTACCGGTGTCACGTAGCACGCTAACCACTTGTCCGTTCAATCGGCCGCTCAAAACAGGCATATTTTCCACCTCCCTAGTCGCCCGGGTTTCTTGCACGACGTTCACCATCTCTCCTTCGTAGCCGTTCTGCTCGGCGTTTAAGTCCTCTACTAAGTTATATGGCATCGCCTTCTGCAAAGGAGGGGGTTCTACAAAGCACATGACGCTCGGCTTATCTTGCCGTTTTCGAGGACAGCTTTTTGTTTCATGTCCCTCTCGTTGGCATGTTGTACAAAACGGAATTTTATGCCTGAATCCACTTCGACACTGTGGAGCCTTATGACCTACGCGCCCACACCAAAAAACACTTTGGCCTCATAGGCGGTGGCTGATCTCCGTGATTTCTACTTGTTGAAAATGCGCTCGTCTTCGTGTCGTCCTCAAGAGAGGAAAGGCTTCTCAATTTCTGCGCTTCAAGAAAGCGATCCGCAGTCTCCACCATCGACGCAAGCGTCTGACAATTCCTTTCCTTCAGGAAGGTGGCTACCCTCGCGTGACATTGCGAAATAAATTGCTCTTCCAGCACCCTATCCCGAAGGGCTTCATAGGTAGCAGGAGTCTCGCCGACCTCCATCCACCGGTCGAAATACCCCTGCAGCCGAGCTGCGTACTGTCTAGCTGTCTCTCCCTCCTCGGGCTTAGATTTTCGGAACTTTTCCCGGTAACCCTCCGTTGTGAATCTAAACCTCTCGAGAAGCGCTTTCTTAGTCGCTTCATAGTTCATAGAATCCTGGGGCGATAGTCTCCCATACACCTTGAGTGCTTCCCCAGTAAGACACATACTCAATGCTGTTGCCCATTTAGGTAGTGGCCACTCCTCCCCGCGGGCAATGCACTCGAATCTTTTAAGGTACGCATCGAGATCGTCCCTCCGGTCATCAAATGGGGGAATCAGCTTGCGAGGGCAAAGACTACTCGAGCTAACTCTCTCGCCACCGTTTCCATTCGAATCGGTTACCGCGGTTGCAGACGCTCCGCTCTCGGCTAATCTTATGCGAAGCTGAAGTGTTCGTTCCTCAATCTCCGCCCTTTCTCTCAAGGCAACTCTTTCGACAGCTCTTTCCTCTCTCTCCAGGTCCTTTTCTTTTCGTTCTCGGACTTGCTGTTCTTCAACCCATTTCCTCAAGCCCTCTCCCTGCAACCCCAGTTGTTTTCCGACGTCAAGCATCTCTCTGTAGTCCATTTTCTACTGACGTCTGACCAGTTCACGGAATACTCGTAAGACACAAGCTGCCCAAGTTCAATAGGTCTCGTCCTGTCGCGGACGCCAATATTTGTCACGAGGTACGCAAGGCTCGTTCAAATAATCATTTATGTAAAGAAAAAGAATACGAGACCCAATTGAATCCAGGCAATTTGTATTGAGAAGAAAATGAAAAAGGGTGTCTAATAAAAAAGGAACATGAAGATAAACCGAATCGAGGGATATGTACACAAGGCAATATTCACTTGAGTTCCGGTCTTTTCCGTTGGCGGAAGATGCTCAAGGGGTTGCGGATGTAGTTGCCGGGTTCTGGATCGTGGTTACCAAGTTCTCGATGATGGTAACGGGAGCCTGGATTCCGGACGCCGAAATTCCCAATGGCGATCGCTGGGCTAACCCGGACCTGGTCGGCACCACGCTGATGGATGCTTTGGCCACGGTGAAGGGATCTCGGGATCGGGTTTCTTGGTGTCCTCTCACCGACTGAGCTCCGGCAGCCTTCCTGTTGCCTTGCTTCAGCCCGCAACTCGCTGACTGGTTCTGGTTTGGGTCATGGCACCCAAGCGCCCAGGCCCGGCAGTTCGTCGCGATGGCTGCACTCCGACGACCGTTCGACGATCTCTTCCACTTCTTTTTCTTTTTTCTCCCCCCTCGCGCAGCTCTCAGCTTTTTCTTCTTCTTTCATGAATCGACCATGACAATCACGTTATATCTTTGCTGAGTAGTCGTCCTCCTTCCATGTGTCTTTTTTTTTCCACTCGGAATACGATATAGTTTCTATTCCTGTCTAGTGCGACCTAATAACTATTTGAAAAATAATCCTTTTTTTTTTCTCCTCGCACTCTGAAGTTTTGAGTTATTTACTTAGTTCTTATGAGCACGCTGTTGGAACTTCATGTCCAATTTTTTGTCTTTATATAAATTTACTCAAAACCTAAATGTCGTTTTGTGCACAGGTGGTTCTTTGTTTGCCTAAAACAAGAATGACTTATTCTGTTTTTTTTTTATTTTATTGTTATGGCGAATATTTTAAACAGGATGAATCTCGGGACGAAGCTATATATTACGCGGAGTACGAACCATTTACTTGGAAAGAGGCGATGTTCTATGGCGCGCGTTAAGTCGGCGCTCCTTTACTCCGATTCCTACGCTCCGAGTTTCATACTCCGAGCGCAGCAACTAAACGACGCATAGCGGACTGGAGCGCGACACATCGAGGCTGCGTTCCAAATCTACTCGAATGGAGCCGAGTTACCCCGGCGTATTATGTCACGTGACAACAAAAATAGAGAAACGCCGGACGCGGGTAGGTTTTTGATAACCACCTGTACCCTAGAGTTTGATCGAGTAAGTTTTGGAACACGGCCAGAAACTATCGGCGGACCACACGAGCTCCTTCCGACCGGGGATACGCGAGGCAGAAGCTGAAAATATTTTGAAGATAAATAATTAGGTCCGTCTGGAGGGGCAGAGTCTAAAGCAAGAAAAAAACGACGTTATGAAGTTTCTACGAACGTTTTAATATTCCTGAAAGAATAGAAGACTCGCTTCGTGCACGTATGTGAAAGGTTACCTTGGCCAATCTATTTACTGATCATGCATGCTGTGCCGATTGAAATTAAAAACAACATTTTTCGACCCGCTCGTCGAAGCAGGAAACATGGAATTTGTCAGAGATTCCCTGGTTCCGTCGGTTCCGTCTCGCAGCGATACGAAAGCTACGCCGATACCGGAACACCGTCGTTCGATAGCACGTCAATTCGTTTTAGAGGGTATGCATAAACAAACCTTTCCCGCAATGCTAACTGGTGTTTCGGCTTTCGAATCTAAGTATCTTTATTTGCTGCGGCTGGGCTAAGCATCTTAAGCAGGGCAGCAATCTAACTGTCTTTTCATCACAACTTTTCTGTCGTCGAGCTATCGACAAGGTCCGTCGATAGATCAATTCGTTTTCAGGCAATATGCACTAACAACTCTTTAGCTCAACGCTCACTGATGTTTCGGCTTCCAAATCGAAGTATACGCTGGGCTAAGCATTCTAAACGGGACAGAGCATTCCGAATGTCTCCTCATCTCGACAACTTTTCTATCGCTATGCTATCGGCACGCTACCGTTTGATAGATGAATTTCTTTTTCAGGCGAGATGCACGTACAAACCTTATTCGGGACGCTAAATGCTGTCTTGGCTTTCAAATCAAATCGTTTTTACCTGCTGGATTAATCACTAATCAACTGAAAAGGGGTAGCGGTCCGGCTACGCCTTTCGTCTCGACGGTCTCAACAGCAGCGCAGCCATCTTGTTTCTTTAAGCGACGTCACTCGCGCGCCGAGAAATTTTCGGTGTACGAAGGCCGCCCTCGAGTGTCAATCTCCGGTGGCACTCCTGACCATTTAGTGGAAGGAGCGCCAAACTGTCGCGCTCCGGAGCACGCACTTAACGCGCCCATTGCTTGTTTATTTTAACAGATTGCAAAACAGTTGTTTTTATAACAGATTATTTTATCTTCTAAGCTATGCATTGATTCTGTGCTGTTTTCTTTTCGTATTTTTCTGTAGGGTAGCCTTGGAGCAGAGGAAAAATAATGTGTTTTCGGCCCGTATGTGCTTTATGCATACATGTTCTCCCCCAGCGATGTCTGCAAAGAGCAGTCAAAGTAAAACGGTCGTTCAGGATTTATGGTTTAACTTTTTAGGCCGAAATTAAAAACGTCCTCTATGTATATGCAATGAAGGTGTTTTCAGCATTTTGACTTCTTTATGAAAACATATTATGTCGTATTCCGAACTTTAGTATGTTCTTTGTTGCTTGACTTCTCTTTTCCTCCAGAATATTTATTAACCGAAAAGCGGACATTTTCATTTATGTGAAGTGTTCACGTAGAGATTGCCTGTTTTTTTACCTCTTCAGCTTTGCAATCTTATTAACCTCAATTTCCGGCGTGTAGTCTTAAAATGCGTCCCGAAAACGTTTGGCGCCGGCGGTTTCTCCATCTTGATTCTTCATATTAACGGATAGTTACACACAGCGTATCAAAACACAGCTATGTTTACCAGAGTTGAGTTGTTTTCTTCAGAACAGTTTAGTCGTTTTGGAGATAATAAACACGAGTCTTGTATTTATTATTCTCGAATTAGTTCGCCAGCTTGAATGTATTTTTACTGTCTCATCCTTGTGGTGTTCACTTCACAACCGCCGTCTCTTCATACCAGATTCACGTAACAAAGTTAAAGTAATATTCAGAGCTTGTCTAGCAGGTGAGTCACTCATAATATGCTTCAGTGCATTTGTGAATGGTTCTAAGTGTATGTTCATAAGGACACACTTAAAAAAAAGCGCAAGGACGACGGAGGAAAGAACGACAAGACAGGAAAAGGCGTTACTTTTTAAGTGGTGTTTACCCAACTAGACCACCAGATGATTTTAATGCATAAAACATACTGTTGCCAACATCCGCTTATATTTTGCGACATACCCGAAGGGTACGCAGCAAAAATAAATTAAGCATTAGATGGTGTGTCGACCGGCCTCCGGTTGCTAAGACAGCCAGTCCGACGCAGCGAACTTGGTGAACAAAACCGAAGAAAGGTTTGATTGGCATTCCTCATATAGCAGTCTGCATGGCAGATAAGGGGGCGGCACTGGCGGTATTACAAGGAAACGCTTACGACACTGAAATTACTGAAATCGCAGAATGTGTCCTGCATGACGCACTTAGACGTATATTTTTACATTTATTTGTTATTTTTTATAGTTCTGATGTAGCGGGTATAGTGGGAAAACAGATGCTACATAGGTCACGCGACGTTATTTTCCCGGAATAGTGAGCTGGGAAACTGAGGGTCCTGTCGCGTGAATTTGACCGCTATATTTCCGGGAAACTGGCGGTATATAGGTCACGTGACATCAAATTTTCTCAGAAATTTCAGCGGGTAAACTTCGTTGCTGTAGAAGTCTCGTGACAACAGGTCTTGTTACACGTTTGAAACCGGCGGTAAATAGGTCACGTGATATCAAGTTTCCCGCCAGATTTACAGGTGTGTATTGATGACGCGTATATAGGTCTCGTGACGCGAGGACATATGACATCAATTTATTTTTGTGTGTGTATTGATGACGCTTATTCATAACGATTTTTTCATAAAAAACAGGTTCAATGAAAATGAGTGCTAGGAAAATTAATATGCAGAAGAGTATTTTGGTGTCCGCATACAAGACCGCACAAAATGTTGCGCACAAAATGTACAAGGAGGTGGAAAGAGTGTCCATTATTGAGTCAGATGATGCTAAGGAATTGAGCAGAATGAATTGCATAGCGAGAGTTTAAGCTTTGGACTATTTCATCGCGAGCTTAATTTTGACGCCTTCCGATTTGGACATAGACACAGGTTGTATCAGCGTGCATCTGCGCAATTACTAGCCTGTGATACACGTTGAAGACTCCAGGTTAGCTTTGTCGCTTGGCGTGTCGTATTGCCCCTCTAATATTGAGACCGAGTTTTTTCATTTTTCAGAGAAAGAAAAAGCTGAGTTCCTGCTTGCTGAAGATTTAAATTGTAGTTCTGTATGTTCCAGGATACTTACAGGCAATTTACAACAATCCCAGCACATTGAATCTTGGAGAAAGCTTTGCTCGGGGACAGATCTTTTGTTGAAAGCACGTTTTACACGACAAGCAAAAACCTCGGGCTCAGACAATGCATCTTTCTAAGTGATGAAGCAAAAAGTATTGTGAGACGGTCTGTTGCAGCTTTCCTTTCTCTGCGGAACGTAGCAGGCAACGGCCAGAGAAGACAAAAGCTGTCAGGGAAAGATACAGATGAGCTTGGCGGGCGCGATAAAACTAAAAAAGGTGTAAGAAAGCGAACAGCAAGGATTCCGACAGAAAGGATTGGACAAACGACACTGCGAGGAGCATAAAGGCGATGTTGTGAATGGCAATATGAAACAGGAACCTTGAGTAAAGAATATGTGTGCGTTACCTTAGTAGGCGTCGCACGTCCGCCCAATAAGCGAACAACCGCGCAGCCTCTTTGCTTTTCTACTCAACTTAGTTTTCCTTTTCTTTTTCATGGGACAGACAAAAAGGGAAGGACGTTTGTCAATTTGTTGTGTTCATTTCTACTCCGTTTAACTAACTCAGATATCTACCATCGCCGGCCTTCCATGAAGGGTTTCTTAAGATTTTTTTTAATGTTTTGTTGTAGCAGCCTTGCTTTCTTCATAAAGGAACGGATGCTTTAAGAACAACACATGGAGCGTGATAAAAAAAAAAAGTAGGATAAAAACTAGTGAATGCGAAGCGGGAACGTTAGGCGTGGGAAACAAAGCAGCCGGAAGTCGGAAATAAAGAAGTGAATACATCTGTAGTTTGGAAAATGTAAGAAGAAGATGTAAAAATTAGCTGCGAGGTAGTGAGATAAAAAATAGAAAAGAAAAAGTACGAGGGAAAAGGGAAGATAGGGTTGAGTATGGTGAAAACGGATAAGGAACACGATAAAGAAAGTCGACTAAGGTAAATGCGAGAAAGGGGAGTATAACGAAAACTTAAAAAAGTAAACATCAGACATGATATACGTGTGCGTAAAGTGAGGGAGTGTAGGGATTTTTCCTCTCACGTGTGGAAAAGGCTTACGCAGAGGCAATAAATCCAAATGAGCAAAGAAAGGCAACAAAAACAGCAATATAGAAAAAAAGACAAGCAAAAAATAAAAAAGAATTCGAAGGCGGAAAACACATTAGCAATGCGGATGTCATGGTGCTGCGTTTCATGTGACAGAATAAGATATTTTTGAAGTTAAAGTAGCAAAAAAAGTCACAAAGGAAAACCAAAACCAGCAGTCTTATATCCCCATTGGTAAACGCACAAATAGACTAATGGCGCCGAAATGTGAATCCCCCATTCCAAGATGGTTAGTCCCTCGCACGTTTTCTTTAATTTTGTGTTTAGTTTATGTTCTTGACTGCTTTCAAAGGCGGCGTTCTGTAGCACCCTGGGTTTTTCGTCGCGTGCTTCATTCCTTGGGTTGATGGATGCCTCGACCGGAGTATTTTTGTCAAGATTGCGTCAGAATAATTCTTTGGAAACGAAACCTCTTTGTCTTAACGAAAGAGAGCCCTGCCATCACGAGCACGATTTTCAAGAAGTAATTGCGGTCACGTAGGAATCCAGAGACGATCGTCTTCTCGGTGGTGCCACGAAACGAAATCGGGCGAGATCTAGTTTTTCGGTTTGTCTGAGCGAGCGGCTAGTTGATTTTGCCATCTTTTTACGAATGAATGAGCAATGGTGTCATTTCTTGTGTGTTTTGCTTGACTTTGCCAAAATGTGATGCGGAGTAGAACGGTGTTTCAGCGATCATTTGCTCAAACAGTTTTAGGACGTTGCTAGATCAATAATAGCATTAAACAATCATAACTCAGAACGTAGTCGAAGCGATGGTTATGTAACAGGGCTCGTGAAACTGTGTCAATGAAGTGAAACATGGGCTAATAAAGAAGCTACCTCATTAAATTATACTATATTCTTTAAACACGCTCATATGTTCACTCGGCACGTCTATTGAAGGCTGATTGAAGATTATATGTTATTGGAAAGAGAACGTAATTTCCTTCTAGGTTCTTCCGCCAATTTTATTTTTTGTTTTGTTTTTTCCACTTCGAGTTGTGTTGTTTATATATATAAAAGCAGTTTATTTTCTCACTTTAACCAGGAGTGCCAAACAAGAAATTTGTATGACAATAAAAATATAATTTCTTTCTATATCTCCGCAGAATCCTCCATCGCCACTTTGGACTACAAGAAACTGACACTCTAGGCATCATTCAAGCTATCTTCATCAGCCAAGTCACGTACGGGACACCGTACTTGGCCCTGAAATCCGCGGAGAAGGAAAAACTCAACGTTGCCATACGCCAAACCTACAAGACCACCCCGGGACTACCCCCAAAGACGGCCACACGAAAACTCCTACAGCTCGGCGTCTCGGAAATACAAGAAGCCCATCGTGTCTCACAATTCACCCGACTCAAGCTCACACCGGCCGGCAGAGCTACGCTCAGCCGGCTCGGCGACACGCCTCGTGCAGAATGCGAGCAGAAGAAACGCACCCCTCCCGCCATTCCACCTTCCATCAAAGTCGCACCTATCCCAAGAAGTATACAGCTCATCTACAACAAGACAGGCCAAGAAACCTGGAATCGAGTTCTCAAAATCCAATTCGAATACACCCCGGACTCTTCTTTTATTCGTTACACGGATGCTTCCCCGTAACCCTCACAGCCAGCCCATGCCGTGAGCGTCACCGACGCCTATTGCAAAGAACTGACGGCAGCCACAGTCCCCTCTACGTCTATCAAGGCAGCAGAAGAGCTCGCCATCGTTTTGGCGTACACCGCCGGCGACGTGTACATCGCTGTACTGACCGACTCTTAATTCGCCTGCCGCAACTTCCTACTAGGCCGCATGTCATCCCCAGCGGCAGTCGAGGTTCTACAAAACGTGCGCCAGCTCCAGGAACTCCATATCGTCTGGACTCTCGGACACGAGTCCTTCGAGGGAAACGAAGCGGCATACGCCGCTGCCCGAGCTCATACACACCGGGCCGTTTCTCAAGAGGGCGACGACACACTCAAACCCCATTCACCCTCAAACCCACTCCTTTTCAAAAATACACAGACATCCTCGATCATTACCGCCACGAACGACAATAGTTCCCGCCTCTCAGGGGGATGGCATGACGTCACGAGCCTAGCCCCCGAAAGGCAACTTCTTCTAAAGCCGCCTCTCCCCCTACCGTCCTCACATTTTTTTCCGGAAAAGGTATGCATCTCGGGACGAGTCGGCCCTGCCAGGTGACTTTTTCTGGTAGGTTCTAGTAGAGGCGCTATTATGGTGAGCCGTAGTATGTTCCATTTACGGAGTGGGCAGTGAGCGCGGAGGCGGTGGGCGTCGGATTTTTAGCGTCTGCTTGTCTTTCTTTTGCCTTGTAGTTACGGGATAGGCAGTGAGCGCGGAGGCGGCGGGTGTCGGATTTGTAGCGTCTGCTTGCCGTTCTTCTGCCTTATATTTACAGAGTAGGCATAAGCGCGGAGGCGGTCGGTGTCAGATTCGTAGCGTCTGCTTGTATTGTATTGCTTGTCTTGTATTCGTCTGTTGTATTTACGGAATCGGCAGTGCGCGCGGAGGCGGGGGGTTTCGGATTTGTAGCGTCTGCTTGTCTTTCTTTTGACTTGTATTTACGGAGTAGGCAGTGAGCGCGGAGGCGGTGGGCGTCGGATTTGTAGCGTCTGCTTGTCTTTCTTTTGCCTTGTATCTACGGAGTCGGCAGCGAGCGCGGAGGCGGTGGGTGTCAGATTTGTAGCGTCTGCTTGTATTATATTGCTTGTCTTGGTATTCGTCTGTTGTATTTACGGAATAGGCAGTGAGCGCGGACGCGGTGAGTGTCGGATTTGTAGCGTCTGCTTGCCGTTCTTCTGCCTTATATTTACAGAGTAGGCAGTGAGCGCGGAGGCGGTCGGTGTCAGATTTGTAGCGTCTGCTTGTATTGTATTGCTTGTCTTGTATTCGTCTGTTGTATTTACGGAATCGGCAGTGCGCCCGGAGGTGGGGGTTTCGGATTTGTAGCGTCTGCTTGTCTTTCTTTTGCCTTGTATTTGCGGTGTAGGCAGTGAGCGCGGAGGCGGTGGGTGTCGGATTTGTAGCGTCTGCTTGTCTTTCTTTTGCCTTGTATTTACGGAGTAGGCAGTGAGCGCGGACGTGGTGGGTGTCAGATTTGTAGCGTCTGCTTGTATTGTATTGCTTGTCTTGGTATTCGTCTGTTGTATTTACGGAGTCGGCAGTGCGCGCGTACCGTGGGGTGTCGGATTTGTAGCGTCGGCCTGTTGTTCTTGTGCCTTGTATTTACGGAGTCGGCAGTGAGCGCGGAGGCGGGGGGTGTCGGATTTGTAGCGTCTGCTCGTTGTTCTTCTACCTTGTATTTCTCGACCGCTACGAATAGAGCACGAACTATGGAATTTCTGAACTGAAGCACTTCTAGGTGCACCTACGTCGTTGGCAAATCTCTAGGAGGCTTCGTAACGTAAGTTGAGCAGCTCGCTCGAAGCAGCATTTCAGCAGACACTGTCTCAAGAAAGCACTGTCAAAGGTAGCGCTCAATCTTAAATCGCGTTTCACGCGCTCGCGCGCTCCAGCATTGACAGTGTTTTTTTTTTAAATTCCGTCTCAACTGAGACGCTGCATTCGAGCAAGCCGGTACTGGACAGCGGTCCTTCCGTGCGCTTTAGCTCTCTCTTCCAAGCTGCTAAAAAAAAGAATATATATATATATATATATTTTTTTTTTGCGAAAACGCAAAAGAGTAGACGTTGTTATCGCGATGCCTTCGGAAACAAGAAATGATTTAGAGATGCGAGGCGTCCGCCCGAAAATTCGGAAGATCCAACATAGCAATGAAAACGAATCATGGTGTGCTCTATACCCCTCCTGCTGTGCTCGTGGGATATCAACTTACATTGCTGAGGCAGCTTCGTTTTGTCACCGCAAGTAAAGCGTTGCTCCACTTGTCTCGAAGTGTCTTAATTCACGTATTTTATTTACGTTAGAATCACTTCGAAAATTAAAACTATACAACACTTATTTACCGCATAGCAGTAGATTTGCAACACAACATTGACCTATAAAATACTTACGGACCCGGTACCCCTTTCAGACGGAAAAAATAATTACGAGGTTGACAGGAGACATGGCAATCTGTTTACTGGCCTTTGAATTGTGCGAGTTCGCTGTGCCTTCGCCTTACTTTCTGTTGGTGTAGTTCGTCTGTGGACACCGTGTCTGATGTCCACGTACTTTTGTGCAACAGACCGCATATAGGCGTGGTTCTCCATGGGTTCATTCCCAAGCATGTGGTCATTTAGTGTACTAAAGATGTCTTTGCGAATGAAGCGTTTCATCAGCAAAGAGTGAACGCACTCACCGAAGAAACGAAACACCAGTGGGCGACTTCTTGAACCGCTCGGACCGATTACTGCAATTTCGTACACTACACAATCCCATTGTGGTTAGAAAACACCAGCACGATTCGTCCCCACAATCAAGTGCGACCGCCGCGATCGCAAACACTTTGCAAGATGACTCTTCGATAGAGACTACACCTTCGATGTCGTTCTCTCTCGTCAGAACTGTTGCTCAAGCGGTGCTCTACGTTATCACGCGGATTTCACGCTTCGATGGCTCGCAGACTCCGCATCTCGACGATCTCGGGCATCGCCGCGTCGCTCCTCGGTCGGCTCCGTCTGTCATGCTTAAAGTTAAACGCCAAAACGACAGGGATACGAGAACAGACAGGCCCAACCAGCCTCCCCGTCTTAATGCCGCCCGTCAGCTTCGACGGCTTCGTAACTCGTAAATCCCACCGAACTAGGCAGAATTTTATAGTACACCGCCAACCGGCGCACTTCCGGGCCGACTTTTTTTTATGACTAGGCTTTAAAAAAAAATCACGTGATGCCATCCCCTTGTCGCCACTGCACCCCCACCTATCCGGAGCCGAAGCGACCGCTTTTCGTCGGCTACAAACCAACTCTTATTCCCACGGCACTCTATTGCACGCCATGTACCCCACCCTCTGTCCTGTTACCTGCGACTTCTGCTGCCAGCCTGGTACCCTGTACCACATAATCTGGGAGTGTCAGCAACCCCATCCCTTGCTCCCAACACTCACACAACCTACGAGCAGTAAGTGGGCCAGCTGAGCAGCTCCGACCTCTCAGCCCAGCGTAGCCTGGTGGAGAGGGCCCGGGCAGCCAGCGCGGACCAGGGCTTCCCGAACTAGAGGAGGCACCCCACCGGGCGAGCGCCCAGCCCATCAGCACCTGACCCTCCATTTATTAAAAGTTTATCTATCATCATCATAGTCTTTCTACCTCTCTCTCTCTCTCTAGCTCTCTCTTTTTTTCTCTCTTTCTCCTCACTTCAATGTCAAAAAGTGTAGTTGGGAATCCGAGTAACGTGAAATTGTCCAGACATTACGCAAGGTAAAAAATAACTGCTAGAGCGGCCTAAAGAATTCAGAGGAAATATGAGCTTTTGATGAGCGTGCTGTAAATTCCCGTTTTCCAGTAACCGCAGAAATATGAACTTACCTTTTTTTATAGAGTGTGTTCCACGTGCCATTGCAATGACTTGAACGACGCAATTTTCGCCTCCGGTACTTATTTAGTTGTTTAATAAATTTATTCTGCATCGACCAAGGTGAATGTCTTTTCTCTATTTCTCTCCCTCTCTCTCCTTTGCGATTGGCCGCCGACTTGGACTATGAATCTCATCGTCTGCTGTGTCTCCCAACCTCATCGTAGGGAGCAAATAAAAATGTATTATAGAACTGTGGACACACGCACAAACTAGTTATTCCCAGCTTTTTTTTGGCTAATTCACTATATGAGCTGGTACCACATTGCATAATAACACATATAAACGACAAATATATATTTGTTTTAAACACCATGCACTATCTCATCAAGATACTATTCTGCAGATAAACGTATACTAGAATGTCACATGTACGTGAACTATCTGTTCGGCTGACTTCCCGGTGTGGTTTTTGGCGTCATTTACAATCAATTGCACTGAACTTCGTCGTACATTAATTGCTTTATTACCACACAGTGACATCTAGTTCATATAACACTTGAGGGCTAACTTTCTTCCCCTGTGTTATCGCCGAAGTGTGTGCATTTATTACATTTACCTCGTACAAACTAAATAATAGATATCATGCTTGAGGTACTAAATTTAGATTAATATTAAACAAGCCATTTGATATTATTTCGAAGATAATTTTTTATAAATAGAGAGTGCCCAGCACGCGTTAAACCATCCCAACAGTTTCTGGTATGCCCTTTGTCGTGTTTTAACGTCCGATTTGGGAGTTTTTGTATCAGTGTAGGTGACAATTATTTCACGCTTTAATATGATCATAAAAAGGTAATAAGTTTTTGCTCCTTGCAATCTTATTAAAGGAGAGGCGGCAGTATCTGTTTCGTCAGGGTCAAACACGCTGGACCATTTTTGGGCGCAACTTGCAGTCCGCCGGTCTGCTGCGCACGCTACGTAACACTGCGTTTTGCTTCTGGTCAACCGTGCCAGCAAGGAGAGAGGTACGCTGTCGCGCTGCTGCTGAGTCATCTGCAAGGCAAGAACAGAGAACATCATCATCAAGAGGGGCGGCATCGGCGGCGCATGCGCATCCGCAGCCCGGTCTTCACGGGAAGGCTACAAAAGCACCGACCGCCCAGCGACAGATTGCAGGCCAGCGGTGTGCTTCGCACGCTATGTAACACTGCGTTTTGCTTCTGGGTGAGTTAGTTTTCGCTATTTTTTTTCTCACCTCAAGCGTTGGTTGTATAGCACTATCGCTGGACTGCTTCTGTTTGTGTTTTCTCTGCTTTGACCATCAACATGAACGAATGTATTTCCTGCTTCAAACTGCTGTCAAAGGACCATCGTAAACCTGAAATGTTTTGCATGCGAGCACCGGTATCATGTGGAGAAGTGCTCGGGAGTGAATACGATTGCAATAAAAAATATGACATCTGAAGCGTACCAATCCTGGGTGTGCTCTACATGCAAGGTCCATAAGGAAAGACAGTCGGGAGTGACAGGGAATGTAACGTCCCCTAGACCTTTATCTCCAGAGAACCGTGACTCAGTGGGAGTGGTAGCCGAAATTGCTGAGGTGATCAGGAAGTTAAAGAGTGTTTTGGACAAGGTCGCGAAACTAGAAACGACGTTGAAAAGTGCAAAAAACTGCTAAAAAAATCTGAAAACCTGGAAAAGATGATCAATGAGCTAGCCGTAAAAGTCACTAGCTTGGAAGCCACTGTCGCGGACCAAGCGTGTAAGATCACGAACTTAAAGGCAGCCATTAACAAAAATGAGCAGTACTCTAGGCGCAAGAACATTGAAATACACGGCGTGAGACAGTCGGAGGACGAGAATGTTTTGGTCTTGGTCAAGAAACTCTCAGAAAAACTTGAACTTCCGACATCATCTGAGCATTCTGTAGAGGAAGCTCACACACTAAGGGTAAGAGGACTAGTAGCTCCGATATTAGTCAGGTTCACGGAAAAGAGCTTTCGGTACCTTTGGATCAAAAAACGGGTTGCTCTAAATGATGAGGGAATTTATGTAAACGAGACCTTAACTACAACTACGAAGAGCCTTCTCTGGTTGGCAAAAAATACGGCGAAAAATAAAGGTTATAGATATGTCTGGGTGAAGAACGGACATGTTTTCGCTAGACAGAGAGAAGGCGCGGCAGTGATCCGGATTGATAACGAAACCAATTTATACAAACTAAGGTAAATAGGTAGCTTCATCAATGAAATAAATTCTTTTGATAGTTTTGCTCATTGGGACGAGTATGTGAGTAAGGTGATGGACGAGGGAAAAAACAAAGAAAGTGCTAAATATAATACACATTAACGTAAGGAGCATCAGAACAAAACTGGATGCAACTTAATGTGTACCTAGGAGGAAGATTAAGTAATCTTGATGTGTTAATTATAACAAAAACACACATACAATCAGCGGAGGATTGTCATTATCAGTTACCAGTTTTCACTCTGCGTCACTATGCAGAGAAAAGGGGAAAGGAGCAGCCGTACTTTTTTATACAAAAAATGATTGGATAGCTGAGTAGGTTGCAGCACCTCTGGATCACGTTGAAATAATCGTTAATTCAGTAAGAAAAAATGACCTTTCTTTTCTTGTTATGGCTTTATACAGACCACCCAGTGCACATTTAAATTTGTTTTACAATAAAGTTGAAGGTTTACTAAGAAGGTTCAACAACAACGACATGTGTAATCATCATTGGGGTTCTGAACATTGAAGTTATGAATCAAAGCAAGTCTGGGGGTTGGAGGCTATCTAGACATATTTTCAGGCTACGGTTTACAGAACTTAATCCGTGATTACACCAGAGAAGAGTATCTAGGTGACAAAGTAACTAGAACCTGCATAGATCACGCGGTCATCCGAATCAGTGATATGATAACAGTATCCGGTGTTATTAAAAATAAAGTTGCGTATCATTACTTTATAACCATAAATGTTTTAAGTGTCAATACTTCCACGGAAAATAGTGATGGAGATGGTTTTAGATGTGTCCTAGATTCCAAAATAATAGACAGACTTATTTGTGAATATAACTGGGATTCTTTACAGGGACAAGACCATGTTGGAATTTACGAACGGATGGTGGATGGATTCAACCGCATATACAGTGATTCTATGAGAAAGGTAAGGTTAAAACAACGAAGACAAGAAAATAACTGGATAAATAAAGACATCTGAGAACTGTGCTACGCAAAAGATAAATTATGGAACCGATGCAAAGAACACCCGAACGGCATTCAATTACGGAGAGAATTCAGAAAAATGAGAAATAAAGTGACTGCAAAAGTACGGTTAGCGAAAAGGAACTACCACAATATCGAGTTCCATCGGTCAAAGGGGAACTTGAAAAAAATATGCGAAGTAGTCAATAAGATAATAGGAAAAAAAAAAAAAAGCATGGATGACGTTATACGCAAGCGATTCGGTGGAACTGACTTTGTCACCCTGAGTAATTAATTTAATCGCAGCTTCGTGAAAGAAATACGGGACTTGCGGAGTGGAACGCAGGAAACCGTGGAAGCCCCCGACAGCTTCACTAGTTCCCCAAACTCAGCCTATTTGTCGTTTATGACGGAGCAAGACCTGAGGGACATATTAAAAAGGATGCCACTCACGAGCCAGAGGGATATGATCGGATTGGAATGAGATATATATACCATAATTTTGATAAAATAAAAAAAATATCTTGCTTGCCATATTAAATTGAATTATTGAAACTGGCAGAATACCAGATATGCCGAAGGAGGCATTAGTCCTCCCAATATACAAAAAAGGCAATCAAAAGTTGGTATGAAACTACAGACCAATAGCAATAATATCAGTTATATCCCAGATTATGGAAAAGTTTGTGTCCAAAATTATGCGATTATCTTGCGAAAAATGTTTTTTATTAAATAGCTGCCACTATGGCTTTAGACAGCACAAAAGTTCAACTCTCTTGTTGGAGGATTTTACTGGCTACATTCATGAGAAAATAGAGAATAATCACGTAGTCCTAGCTCTTTTGCTCGACACAAGAAAAGCGTTCGATACAATTGATCACGGGTTGTTATTAAATAAATTAACAAATATGGGCTTCAGAGGACCCTTTCTTCAGTTTTTTTGAAAATTACTTTCATAACCGTACACAACCTGTACGAATAGGAGGTAACATAAGTGAACCCTTGTCTGTTACATGCGGCGTACCGCAGGAATCTATCTTAGGTGCTCTGATATTTAACACTTATATAAATGACTTAGATTAATTGTCTCTGAATTCTCAGTTATACCGATATGCGGAGAACACTGCAAATGTATTGGCCCATAAAAGTTACGAAGATGCAAATTCTATTTTCCAAAATGATATAAATAAATTAGTAGACTGGTTCTCCTGGAATTATATTATTGTGAACATAACCAAGACCAACTTAATATGCTTCCGGACACATAAAAAAAGAGCGAACCTTATACGTCCTGTCTATCTGCATTCTACCAACTGCAATTCTTGTGACTGCTCTCCACTCGTATATGCGACCGAAACAACGTATTTAGGAATAACTTTTGATGAATGCTTAACATGGAGTGCACACGCCGAAAATATAGTAAAGCGCCTACGAATGGACTTAGCGCATATCTGCAAATTAAAAAAATCTCTAAAATATTTCACATAGCAAAAGAGTGTACGAAGCACTGGGGGTCTCCCTCTTACGTTATGGAATCACTGTTTATGGAACCTGTTCTGCCCACCGGAAGAAACAATTTAAACATACTAATATGTATAGAAATGCAGATAGTATTGCATATGGCTCAAAATCTGAAACTCTTGAGAGGGGTGGAAAATTGTCGTCCCTACAAATATTGAAAATAGCAGAATTAAGGGAATATGTAGTTTTAATGAAGTATTATTATACCAACAATTTCAAGTATAGAGTCAACAGACAAAAACATCTGAAACATTCTGAAACCTTTTCCATTCCTATGGTATACACAAACTACGGGAGGCGTTTAAGAAAATATTATATTCCATTCTACTTTAATAAACTTCCGGAAGAACTGTACGACCTGCCCTCTCTGAAACACGCAAAGCAGAAATTAAAGGAGAGGTGCTCTCGTCATGTTTAGGTGTATACATACTCTTCCTTCTTGTGCTGTCCAATTCGCCTGTGTTAACAATATATATATAGCCTGTTCTTGGCAAAAATGTCTGTGTCCCCATTGTTTTAATTATTTTTAGCACTCTGTTGGGTTGCCACGGTCCCGCACACAAGCGCTCGCGCGCTTGTGTGGGCCTTTAATCAAAATTATGTACAAGAATTGCTCAATAAACGATTTATTATTATTATTCTCCTCTTACGCGAATTAATTGTTGGAATAGTATCTTGAACACCGTTCGACTAGACATCGCAATCGTTTCTTAAATGCTATAATCCAATTCAAGTCGAGTTTTATACACACCGGAATGGGCGTACCATGTCATATATCGCAAGCGTCAACGATAACAGGCGGGCACTGTCTGCGAGAAAAGTGACCAGCCAAAAATGCAGAGGACTTTAGACAAATGACACTCGACACTGTAGAGCCACTCTTTGCGCGAGAGAGGCGAGAAAAGAGAGGGGGATGACATGATTCCAAACCCTCGGCCATGTGGCGTCGTAGGGAGGAGGCGTTTCTGATTATTCTAGGTCGGCCAGCTAAAAAAATTTGAGCGGAAGCGGAAGCTGTTTCGGAATTTAGAAGACACCGCCACGGCGTTGGCTCTATTTGTCGAGCGAAGGAAAAATTAACAAGCATGGCTGAGACAAAGAAAGCTGCCAGGAGGCAAAGAACATGTGTAATTAGGGTTTCTTCAACGGAATGACAAAAGCTCAAAGAGAGAACGAATGAGGAAGACGTGAAATATGGGCAGTGGCGGAGCGGCAGTCTGTTTTAAAGTGGCGACCTCATTTCAACCTAATTTTCCTCACCTTTGTATATACTCGTCTGTTCGCTGATCTGAAGAAGCCTAAACAAACGAAATCACCGGAAATGTAGAAGACATGCCTTTTTTGCGTTTTATGTTTAAGTTCCTGGAGATTTCTGTCCGACAAAATTATCTGAGCGTTGTGAGAAGACGTGGGAAGCATACCCGATGGGAGACGAGGTGGAAGCACCGCACTAAAAGAGCACCTTAAGTTCTTTCAAGTTCAGATGATGCAACTGCGGGTGAAGAAAGGCTCTCAGTCTGGGTGCCACCTTTTCTTCTAACGACAACTAAAAAAAAAAACTAAAAAAAACTTACTTCATTACAAAACGCGGGGCAACATGGGATAATGCGAGCAGCACTCGTACAGTATTCTTCCAATCTAACGGTCCATAACGTCAATGCATAAACAGCTCCCTTCGATTAATCTTGTTATTCCTCATGGTCAAACCGTGTATTTATTTTTCTTTTGAACCACCTCTCCTTTTCCAAAAGAAAGATAACGTCTCTGGAGGTGTAGCTTCGAACCCTCTTATTTCTCAATGCGCGTGAGAAGAGAATTAACCCCGCTTTGCCCGAGTTTCGTAGCAAAACGAAGAGGCACATTCTTCGCTAGTCTGCGAAACAGGAATTAAACTTCGTCTGCTCGACAAGCACGGCGGTGAGCCCTCATTTCCTCTCGGGACTCAATGGACGCGGCTGCCTTTGAAGACAATGGCGGCGGTGTGTCCCTGGAAGCGCGGCGGATCGTCTTAAGAAAGGCGGGCGTTGCAATTACGCGCAACAAAGGCAGCAGGTACAAATCAAAAGTGGCCGAACTCATTTGAGTCATATTGCCTTCTCACTTATTTTAGAGCGCAGCTCTTAGGCACCCGTTTCCGGCTTGAGCGGCGTCACCGTCGGCGTAGCCGTGCGTTGCATTATGGGACGTCTCTCATAAGGATGTCGCACGTGACGTCACGAGGGTCACGAGTGACGCCACCGCGTGTTGCATTATGGGTAAATTGCTCCGCTAAATTTAGCGGATAAATGTTTCCGCTAAATTTAGGGAAACACTTCCTGCTACATTTAGCGAAAATTTTCCCCCTAAATCTAGCTGGGAAATATTCCCCCTAAATATAGCGCGGAATTTGTTTGCTAAATCTAGCGTGAAAAATTTTCCGCTAACCTTTGCGGAACAAGTTTCCCCGCAAAAATTAGCGGAAAAAATTCTTGGCTAAACTTAGCGGGTAATTTTTTTCGCAAAATTTATTGGGAAATTTCACGAAAATTTCTTGCTAAATGGGAGGGCAACAAGAGAGGAGTAGCATACCCTCCTCTCCGTACCTCCCCCCCCCCCCTCCTCCTTAAGAACGGCGCTCTTTGACGTTTCAGAGGATTGTAAACATCTTTAATTTATTTTTCGTTTCTTTCTTTCACATTTGGACTTTTTTTGTTTCCATATTGCAAGTTTAAGGTTTTGCTCAGCTTTCTTTGTTATCAACCGTGCGCGCACAAAACAACTTGGACTATATTGTCACGGGCGATGACCAAAATAACCAAAAATAAACAGGAAGGAGAAACGTTTAATGGGGCGAACTTGTGCCCAAAACAAGGGGTTAAAAGAACAGGTGTCGTAAGCGAACGACGATGTCGGCGAAGAGGCAGAATCCGGCGCTAGCGTAAGACTGACTGCGGCTTAGCACGCGGAGCCCCTTACATACATGCGGCTTCTGGAACAATAGGCGTAGAAGTGTCGGCGCGTAGAACATTCTAACCTCGAATCAGCAACACCGGGTTCTCAAATTTGCCAGAACATCAGATTACAGAATAAACAAAAACGTGTGCCCACGGTCAGGCATAGAACCTTGACTTTTTGCGCAGAAGACAAGCGCGATAACCGTGAGGCCGCGAGCTCACTGCCTACTCGGTCGGCATTACTCCCCACCTTAAAAAAGCACATCGTTCCGATGCAGCACAAAACGAAAACACAAATCCACAACAAAAAGACAGGAGAATATCGAGCCACAGTTCACAGTTCACTCTTTGACGGGCGTCCAAAGTTATATCGTTCGTATTACGGCTTGAGCCGGACGGCGTGTACAACCTCGGGTCGTGGCTGGTGTCTTGCAGATGGGCGCGTTCCGTCGGGAAGAACGTCGCAGTTCAGATCCCCGAGGCTTCGGATGATCTTGTAGGGTCCGAAATAGCGTTTCAGAAGCTTCGCGCTGAGACCGCGGCGCCGTATCGGTATCCACACCCATACCCGGTCTCCGGGTTGAAAGTGGACGTCCTGGCGACGAAGGTTGTACCGGCGTGCGTCGACTCGGCTGCTACTCTTCAGTCTCGATTCTTCACAGTTGACGAGCTTCTTCCACGCGTTGCGAGATCAGTTGAGTGTCGTCGTTCCCATCGTCGGCCGGCACGTGAGGAAGCATGGCGTAGAGCATCGTGGTAACCGCCCGGCCGTGTACCAGTTGGAACGGCGTCATTCCCGTGGTTTCTTGAACCGCTATGTTGTACGCAAACGTAACGTACGGCAAGACCTCGTCCATGTCTTGTCCTCTACGTCGACGCACATGGAAATCACGTCAGCCATCGTTTTGTTGCTTATTGAGCCGCTCCTTGTTAGTCTCTTAGTCTGCGGATGATAAGTGGTGGTTCATCGATGGCTGGTTTGACTGAGCCGAATAACCTCTTGAGTTAGCTGTGCCAGGAAAGATAATCCTCAATCTGCTATTAGCACTTCAGGTGCACCGTGTCGAAGGAAAATGGACTCGACGAAAAACTTGACGACTTCCACCGCTGTTCCCGATGGAAGGGCTTTCGTCTCAGCGTATCTTGAAAGATAATTGGTCGTGACGAAAATCCACCGGTTTCCTTGCGACGATGTTGGGAACGGCCCAAGTAAATTCATTCCGACCTGCTGGAAGGGCGTAGTCGTGGCAGATATTGGCTGCAGGAGTCCTGTTGGTTTCGTCGGAGGCTTCTTACGTCGTTGGCACTCGTGGCATGATCCTGTGTGCAAATGGACGGTTTTCAGGAGTCTCGGCCAGTTGTACTTGTCACGAATGTGGGCAAGCGCCTTGCTGTAGCCGAGGTGTCCAGCCGTCGGGTCGTCGTGGCATTCTTAAAAGTTTTGTTCTGACAGGCTAGCCGGAACATCCAGCAGCCAGGCAGGGTCAATTGCTGGTTGCGAAGTTCTTTTTGAAGAGCACGCCTCGCCTCTGAACGAAGCTTGTCACGTCTCGGGCCAAGACTCGCAGAGCGGAACTTCCATGACCTTCGAGGTGGTCTATCACGGACGCAAAGTTCCGGGTCGTCTCGTTGAAATACTTTGTCGGTATCTGTAATTGCTCTGAGAAAACGGGTGTCATCGTCGTTGCCCATGCTGTCGGGAGAAGATTCCACTGTGCCCTAGACAAACAGTCGGCGTAATTATACTTGCGGCCAGACTTGTGCACAATGGTTACGTCGAATTCTTGCAGCTGAAGACTCCAGCGAGCGAGGCGTCCTGACGGGTCTTTGAGGTTGGCGAGCCACCAGAGAGCGTTGGGGTCCGTGATACGTGGAACGGAATCCCGTACAGGTACGGGCGGAACTTGGTTAACGCCCAATCGACAGCAAGACATTCCTTGTCGGTCGTTGAGCAATTATCCTCTGCCTTGGACATTGCCCGGCTTGCGTAAGCGATCACGCCCTCTGCTCCGTCTTGTCTTTGGACAAGTACCACGCCGAGTCCGGTGTTGCTGGCGTCGTGTGAAGTGCTGTTTTGGGCATAAGCTAGCCTCATTCAACGTTTCTCCTTTCTTCTTATTTTTGGTTATTTTGGTCGAAGCTCAGGGGGCCGTCCTCGGAGACGCTGGCTTGCCAGGGGCCCTGGCTCTTCCAGAAATGGTCGCCTTGGAGTGTGGCTTGCCGAACGGGTCCTCGGAGAAGTCCTGTGAAGAAACATAAGGTGCTACCCCGCACATCCACCAGAAATGTCACGGGTGGTGATCAAAAGAACCAAAAATAAACAGAAAGGGGAAACGTTTAATGGGGCGAACTTGTGCCCAAAACAAAGGGTTAAAAGAACAGGTGTTGTAAGCGGCCGACGATGTCGGCGAAGAGGCAGAATCCGGCGCTTTTTAATGCCTCGTTCACACTTGCGAAATACGCACTCTCCGCCGACTGGATTCGCTCGCCGAAAAAAGATCGGGCGGTTCACATTTGTTGCCGCCTGCGGAGTGCGCGGCGCGAGCGTCTCGCAGTTTCTCGGACAGACGAGAGCTGACGAGAGCTCTCGAACCTCCTCCTTGCCCGCGCGCGTCTCGTCGCCATCGTCGCCAGCTCGTCAGCTGGCATCTGACATCAGGAAGCGCCACTTCCCCCGTGCGTTCTGATTGGCTAGCGGCGAGAGATAACTTTTTCCGGCGTTCGAATTGGTCCCAGAGCAATTTTACTTTCCGCCGGAAATTCTGCTTGCTTTCGTCGACTGGGCGTCAGAATTCTTGCGAATCAGGATGCCGGTTCGCAAGTGGGAACGAGGCATAAGACTGACTGTGGCTTGCCACGCGGAGCCCCTTTAGTATACACGCGTAGGTTTCTGGAACAATCGGCGTAGAAGGTTCGGCGCGTAGAACATTCTAACCTCGAATCAGCAACACGGTTTTCGAATTTATCAGAACATCACATTATTGAGTTAACAAAAATGTGTGCCCACGGCCAGGCACCAAACCTTGGCTTTTTGCATACAAGGCAAGCACGATAACCGCTAGACCACGAGCGCGCTGCCTACTTGGTCAGCTACGCGCGCGGCAATATAAGAGAGGGCTCATATAGATTTTGAAAGAAAGAGTTGAAGAAAATATAAAATTATGACTAGTCCAGGCGCTGGCTGGTAAATGAAACTGTATAATTTCAATGTGTTTATTTTTTGTTGCTTTGTTTAAGATGTTATTTATATTTGGCGTATGGGTTTTAAAACAAATTGCCCTAGTGATCGCGCGCTAGTCTTTGTCCCATGCCGTCGTTTATGTTTGTGTTTGTTCGTGTTAAAATTTCTTCGCCACAAGCCAGTGATGTGCAGGGCGTTTTCAGATAAGATCGAACAATCGTGTCCGGTGACCGTTACAATTATGACGGAAAAAAATATTTTGCTGGATCGACGTCAGAAGAATAAAACCAATCCTCGTTTGGGGAAAACAATTCTTTGGGAAACAAATTGTGAGCACCTTCTCAGTGGCGTGCGCGTTTTGCGTATCGCGCGATGCTGGCCTTCCGGGCGACCCCCCGCCCCTCCCCCCCCCCCCCCCCCCCCCCCCACACACACACAAAAAAAAAAAAAAAACGAAAAAAAAAGTTTTTGTTACGGGTTTAGAAATATTAAGTGACGAATCAGGCAAAAGATGAATTAGCAAGAGTATTAATCACCGGGTATTTGGGTCGTTATTTTGAGAAACAAAATCGCAAACTCGGCAGATTGCGCAATAACGCTCTGGATAAAATATGGTTTTTTCTCCGTATCTATAAAAGCTAAGGTCATCAATCTTTGCCAGTGTGTTGCCCTGTATATAGTTTATCTTTTCATGGAATATTGTTTGCCGGGATAGGGGAGAAATTTACAAGAATTGCTCGCACAGGGGTTTTAACTAAAAATGCATTACTTTGAAAATCATTTAAAAAATGAAAACCGTTTACAAATCCCTGTAACGCCGAATTAGAGCGCAGCTCTTGAAGAGGAGTGGGGAAAGGTACTGAGGGGGGTCATGTGACCTCGGGAAGGGGGGTGACACGTGACCTGGGGGGGTCACGTGACCTCGGGGGGGGGGGGGGGGGGGTCACCTGGCCTCGGGGGTGGGGTCGCGGGACCTCGGGGGAGGGGGGGCACGTGACCTCGGGGGGAGGGGGGGTCACGTGACCTGGGGGTCACGTGATCCCCCCGAGTGGGTACGCCGACGCCGACGGCGACGGCGACGCCGCTCAAGCCGGAAACGGGCGCCTAAGAGCTGCGCTCTAAAAAATGCCATCGTTAATAATCTTTAAACTCTCCGAAATTAATGTTTATAATATTTACTAACGGAGCCTGCAAAAACATAATTCGATATTATTGTGACTTTGAAGCTATAAAGCAAGAATTATGGCCAAATTGACGCTAATGCGGTTGCCGTAAATGGGGTGTGCACATACCCGTTCTTCACAATTTTATTATTATTAACAAGCGTAAACATTCTACAGGGTGGTCAGGAAAATACAGATTGACAGCAGAAAAGTGTGCGGTAATTTTGAAGGCAAAATTCCTATACAAATTTGTACAACTGACCCCGAAATGCCCATGGGCCGGAGCAAGAGTTCCTGTATATAGCTACCTACGGCAGCAGAGCATTCAGCCTCGGCAGATGACTGTAGCGCCGGCTTTCCTGCACAACCCTGGATGCTTCGCTCGTCACGTGGCTGAACTCGGCGAATAGCGGCACCGCGCGCGCCGCCGCGCGTGGAACACAGGAAAGAAGGAGAAGGGAGCGAAAGCAGGGGAACATACGTCGGGGCGCTTGCAACGTCGGCCGTGCGACCGTAGCGGTGGCTTTCCTACACGGCGGTGGATGCTTTGCTCCTCACGTGATTGATCTCGGCGAATAGCGGTGTGGCGGGGCGGGGAAAACAAATGCGCAACTCTGCTCCCCCTTCGGGGGAGCACATCGAGGAACTCTAGCCGGAGCGATCGAGGTGCGCCACCCTGTACCATGCTTCGGGGTGCCTGTTTCAACAGCCGGCGTGTAGCGTCTCCGTCTACGCGACGTAAAGGAAGCAACCGTAGCGACATTGCAAACAGATCAGCCTACAATCTTGACGGTATCATGATATAGGAGGTAGGGCGCGGCAGAACCTGAACTTGCGCCGCCTGTGAGCGCCGATAGATCCGCCGCCGTGGAGGGCCGCACAACGCGTAGAAAATAAAAAGATACCTCACGAAAAAAGAACGCCGATTGACTGAGATTTTCTGTACTGAGCGTTTCCAGATAGGATCGAATGGCCATGTCCGGTCAAAATTTTTTTCATTTTTACCAAAAGAAATATAAATAAATAAATACTGCAAAAAACATATTCGAGCTTTTTTTCTTTTTTGCGGAAAATAAAACTTCTTTTGAGGAACAAAAATCAAAAAGTCGCTGTCGGCATACCCGCATGTTTTTGCAACCTGCGTAAGACAGTCCCTTTGGATATTTATAGAAGGAAACCGTTGTCGCCTTAGGTTTAATATTTTTTGTCCACAGACTGCACATAAAATAGAAGTAAGTAAAGATGTATTATAAATTACGAAGCAATTCAGAGCTTTATGGATCTCGATCTGAAAATTCTGGAAATTCAAATTTTTTAACATGATTTGGACGCGTTCAATTTTCGCATAAATTGCCATTGAAATTCAAAATAATAAACTTTCTGAGAACAATGCACTGAAATGTAGACAGGTTGCCTATTTTGCAATAATTGAAAAATCGGTTTAAAATAAAAGCCGTCTTAATTTTTCTTATGCTTTTCACAGATCAAGTCTCATAATCTGTCCTATCAGGCCCTGAAAAAATACCTTGCAATATTTTTTTTATTTTTTTTTTTTTACAAAGCGGTAATTAGACAGAATTGCCGTAATGGAAGTAGAGAAAGATAGGACGTTGCCGATTTCAAACAAGGGCAAGAAAGGGGTGGAAAAATATAGGAAGTTTGTAAAGAGAAAGCACTGGTGACAGGAGTTCGTGAAAAATAAGAATTTATACAAAATATTACAGGCGATTTTGAAGCACAAGTGAACATACAGATTTCTCCGAGCAGTAAATTTCAGAGCCTATCTTCGTTGGGAGGCTGGACCACTGACGACCAGGTTTAAATAGTGATAAGAAAGAACACATATTTAAAGTGGTACAATTGAAACGAGTTTAATGTGTTTAATGAATCAAGAACCTGTCCGCACATTTGGCGCTTGTCGCGTGCATTCTTTCTGCCGGAGGCTCAGCTGAGTCGGTCAAGGCGCTGTCCCGGTGCTCCAAAGAGGAATATATTTTTTCCCGCTTTGCCTGTAGCGATCACTGTTCGTTTCTTCTCAGTGGCACCGCAAGCTCACGACCTCGATCTGCTTTTTACAACCATAGGAGACTTTACTTTCAAATATATATATTTTCTGCGTGTACTGTTCTTGCTGAAACAGCTGTGTTTGTGAAGTGTCGGACCGCCTCCACTGCCACGAGTGACACGACTGAATTCCACGCGCAACAGAAATAGAGTCCCACTCTTTTGCTTTCATATTCATGAAAGCTTTAATGTAAGCTTTCGGGAGGTGGATTAGTTTCGCGTTCGGCAGTTTAGTGTTCAGTGGGGCAACCATCTCTGACGCCAACTTGATCACCGATGTGGTGGGCCCTCGGAGATTGTACAATGTTGCCTGGTGCCTGACACGAACATCGATTTTATTGCAGACACTCTTGTCATGTATAGCTGCGGAAACAAATACACTTCGCTGACGTGTACATGTTGCTTGGCATCTTGTGTACTTGGTACCCGTTCTTAAAGTGACTTGCTGCACCATGAATGACGTAGGTCACATTAGCATCTCCAAATATGATTTCACGATTCTCTAAACTGCTGTCATATAAATTACGTTACAGACAATCTCATTCAATCTCAATTTTTTTTTCGGTATCTTTATTATTTATCTTTGCGTTGTGCGGCCCTCCACGGCGGCGGATCTATTGGCGCTCACAGGCGGCGCAGGTTCAGGTTCTGCCGCGCCCAACGAGCTTGAGTAAACTTAGAGCGGTAAACCAGCGGTCAAAAATGGCACCCCCCCGGTTGCCGCCATCTTGCCTGTTTGCCACATTAGTGATCACGCGACGTTAAGATGGCTGCGCCCAGAGGTGGGCCAGATCAGATTTGCCAGATCGCGGTCAGCAGATGGGCACTCTGGGGCTGCGTTCGAATCTTACACAAATGGCGCCGAGTTATTCCGGCGGATCAAGTCACGTGACAAGATAGATACAGCAACGCTGGACGCTGGTAGATTTTCGAACGCAACGGGTACGAGAACTTCACCCAGGAGTGAGATAAAAGCTGCGTTCAATTTACTTGCACCTCCTCCGCCGGTGCATAAAAGTGTAGGGCAGTCTACTTCCGGTATATGTATTGAGATACAACCGGAAGTACACCGCCCCACACCTTTTTGCACCGGTGCAGGAGGTGCAAGTAAATCGAACGCAGCTTCTATCTCTTTCCTGGGTGAATTTCTCGTACCCGTTGCGTTCTAAAACCTACCCGCGCCCGGCGTTACTGTATCTGTCTTGTCACGTGACTTGATCCGCCGGAATAACTCGGCGCCATTCGAGTAAGATTCGAACGCAGCCCCAGAGTGCCCATCTGCTGACCAAGATCTGGCCAATCTGATCTGGCCCACCTTTGGGCGCAGCCATCTTGACATCACGTGATCACTAATGTGGCAAACAGGCAAGATGGCGGCAACCGGGGGGGGGTGCCATTTCCGCTGCAGGCAGTGGGTTGCGGTTTACCGCTCTAAGGCAAGACTCAAGCTCGTTGGCCGCGCCCTACCGCCAATATCATGTTACTGCCAAGGCCGTAGGCTGATCTGTTTGCAATGTTGCCCCGGTTCATTCCTTTATGCCGCGTAGACGGAGACGCTACACGCCGGCTGCTGAAATAGGCTCCGCGAAGCATGTTACACGGTGGCCCCTCTCGATCGCTCCGACCCGTGGGCATTTTGGGTCGGTCGTACGAAAATGTTTTATGAATTTTCCCTTAAAACTACCACCACCTCTGTGCTGTCAATAACAATAAATGCCCCTGTGTGAGAAATCCTTCTAAATTTCTCCCGTTAACCAGGAAAAAATATTTTATGCAAAGATGACCAATATACAGGGCAAAATACTGGCAAAGTTCGAAGACCCTAGCTTTTATAAGTACGAAGAAAAAAAAATCTTTATTCCAGAGCGTTATTGCACAATGTGCCGCATTTATTATTTTGTTTCTCAAAATAACGACCATAGTAGTCGGTGATTAATACTTTTTTTCAATTCTTCGCATGCCTAATTTGTCAGTGAATATTTCTACGCCCTTAGCCACAACAGTTTTGTTTGGGGAGCCTCCTAAGTCGCCAACATCGCGCGATACGCAAAACGCGCACGTGACTGAGAGGGTGCTTGAAACATGTTTTTGCAAAGACGTTTTTTTTTGTAGAAAACAAGGATTGGTTTTATTCTTCTGGGCATTGAGCCAGCAAAAGATTTTTTTTTTCTTAAAAATTAGAAATGGTCACAGGACATGGTTCTTCGATCTTATCTAAAAACGCCCTATAGCACCTTGCAGCATAACAAATAAAGGCAAATTAGAAACACTTTTTTTTATTTTTATTTCGAAGTGTTACACACATTTGGTGCGACATAAATATTTTCAGGTATAAAAAAAAAAGTCCACCCTTTGACGTAGAATTGGCTCCGACGTCTCATCCTTCGACATATGTGTTAAGTGATACTTAAAATTGCTATAGCACGCAGTATAAACGTTCTTCAAACGTTTTTAATGCAACCCTGATGAAAAATATTATTTGTTTTTCGTGCCTCCGCCGAGAATGCACCCACCAGGAATTACGACTAAAAGCAGACTGCCTAAGCGTGTAATCAATCGAGCGTTGATTAAAATATATAGCTTTAAGACATAATTTGATGAACACAATAATGAAATAACGCGCCGTATTATGATGACAATTTTTCAAATTAGACGTCTTTAAAGAAATAGGATATATATATATATTTTGATCTCGCTTCTGCATTGCACTAAGGGCGGATGTCAGGCGTTCGTCCGCATTAAATATGCAACGCGTTCGTTGAGAGTGTCTACGTGATGGGCGCTGAACGAGCCCGCTGCTCTTTGCGTAGGCCTAAAGAGTGATGGAGTAACGAGACCGTTACGTAATCGTGTGAAAGGCGCTAATCGGTTAATTATTTGCCACCACAAAGGTACGGTGGACCGCCAATCCGATGAGTGCAATTAGCGTGAACGGTATACCGTCTCAAAGGCGAGTTTCTAAGATAGCCGCACGGCTGAAAGGGTTTGTGGGTGCTCGTGACAGAATAATTTTGTTTTATTTGCGATTCTCAATTTAAATTCAAAGTCATACAAACGTTGTGCGACATTAAGAGGACGGAAGATTTTCGGACTGGAGAAAAAATACACTTTGCACAGACGCTTTTCATCGGTCTTTGTTACAATGAGCTATTGTGAGCCATAATGCTTTTACCGATGACATCGTAACTATCACCGATAATGCAGATTTTGGCTTTGCACTAACCAACCACTTTCCTTGGCAATGTCCCCAGGAGCAGGGAAAGTACTTGCAAATGCACGAATAAATATGGTGGCAATGAACCGATCTTACCAGCCAGTTTAACTACGGCACCACTGCCGCATGGCATCGCGGGAACACTATAGTCTTTCAGCACGTGCGGCAACCTCGCTGCAGCTTTGCGCGTGTAGGGCAAAAGACGTCACAGGCCCTCTCATGCAGCGCCATCTGCCACCGGTGAACTAAACTCTATGGAGGCGTCACGCATGCGCCGAACTCTTAGTGAGATTGGTTTATTTAAATGTATTGCATACTATTAGCTGTGCACTGCCTGACTCGGCGCAATATGACATTATAGGTTATCCATATTTTGATCAAATAGAATATTCACGAACACTGTGGATTCCTACATACGTTAGTATTCAAGCTGGAAAGGTCGTTCTAGGATGGCTACTTGAATACAGCATTTTTATGTATAAAATAAAAGGTTACACGGGTAACCCGATGTTTGTGCTAATTGTGTGGAGCTTTCTACCTATAGCCTTAGATACCTGAACAATGTATTTATTATTTGTAGTGAGCTCTTTCAAATTCCTAACGAGCATGGTAGTAAAGTATACGAAATATAAGGAGATTGTTTAAGACAGGTAGTCCTGTCCCGATTTCTTTTGACGCGTGCAGTACAAGGGTGAAAGAGAAGTGAAAGTTCTTTTTCACCCTTGTACCGTGAAAGTGAAAATAATTTCGTTTTCTTCTTTATTTTTTTTTTACCCCGAGCTTGACGCATGTCTTTAGAAAACATCGGTGGAACGCGTTTCGGGATTGTGCATTGACGTAGAGATGGTTTGAATATGACTTAATTACACTTTTAGTTGAACTAGAACTTTATTTCAGTAACAGTATGCCGAGGACACGGGGCAAAAAGCTCCAAAAAACTAGCTTCCCTGTCCCAAAGAAAGTTGAGACTATACAGGGTCGCATACTTATTTAGAGTAAAAAAAATAGTGCTGTGGGCTTCCCTAACCAAAGTTGACCAGTTTAAGCAAAAGTGTGCGAAGCGTACTAAGACGGCGTAGAAAATCCTCTACTTTTTAATGTTATAGAGTATGCATTTACTGGCCCTGAGGCTACACAAACCAACTCGCCCAGAAAACGACATAATTAATAAAATCTCAAATATAAAAGACCCTGCCGTATATTTTTGAAGGCCATATTTTATGCCAATAAGCTCAAACCTTATTCATGGATCTAAAAAAAAAAAAGCCCTTGTTGAGTTTTGTCTTTCTGTTGGCTTAGGCATACGCACGAGTTTACCTAATCAAAATTTCAATATATTGATTTTGTGAGATCCACGATGCCCTCCTTGGCACTTCGAAACTTCGGAAATACAAAAGACTAGAAAGGCGCAAACTCCGAGGCCAATTTGGGCTGCGCGTCGGTTTAGATAGCTGTCGGAGAAGAAGTGATATCGTTCAAAACGCCATAGACCTTCTTAAAAATAAACGAAATATTCTATCATCGTATCAGCCCTAGTGAAAAAGATCTATTTGTATAAGAATTTTTTTTGTTCGATAAACACATATGCATCATACAAGATATATAAGAACATATAAGGACCATATAAGAACCGTAATAAGAACTATGAAAGATATATAAAAACATAAAAGAACCATATAAGAACCATAAGAATAACTATAAAAGATATATAAAAATATAAACTAACCATATAAGGAACTTATAAGAAACTTCTAACAAGATTCTCTTAAGGTTTTTATATATCTGATATAGATGTTATATAGTTCTTATATGGTTCTTATATGGTTCTTACATGTTCCTATATACGAGGACGGTCCGATAAGTACTTAGCCTCACCGCCCGATGGCACCACTATCGCGAGACAAATTTACTATCGTGTTCTACATTCTCGTAGGCGGCTACTATCAAAATTTCAACCGAATCGGACTTGTAGGTTTGTTTTGACCGCATGTGGAAGCGGGCGTGTCCGCAAAATTTTAGAAAAATGGAAAAAGAGCATTATCGGTCGGTGATTCGATTCTTGTTTTTGGAAGAGAAATCGCGCAGTGAAATCAAAGAGCGCTTAGATACTGTGTACGGTGACTCTTCTCCTTCGATGGCGACCGTCAAAAAATGGTTTAACGAGTTTCAATGGTCGCGCGTCGGTTTTTGATGAGTCACGCCCAGGTACCCCGAAAACGGCTACCACGAAGGATAATGTGACAAAAATCCACGATCTCGCATTGGCAGACCGCCGACTGAATGTGCCAGAGATAGCTGAGACAGTAGGCATCTCAAAAGACAGCGTGGGTCATATCCTGCATGAAATTTTGGGAATGGGAAAGCTATCGGCGTGATGGGTGCCGCGTTTGCTCACTCCGGACAACAAGCGCGACCCTGAGACCACTTCAGAGCAGAGCTTGACGCTGTTTAAACGCAATCCGAAGGCGGTTTTGCGTCGTTTCGTGACCGTCGATGAAACATGATCCACTGGAACACACCAGAGACCAAGGAACAGTCGAAACAGTGGATTTCACCCGGGGAATGCGCTCTGAAGAAGGCGAAGACTGTCCTATCGGCCGGAAAGGTGATGGCCACCGTTTTCTGGGATTCACAAGGTGTGCGCTACATCGACTACCTGGAGAAGGGCAAAACGGTCACAGATCTGTACTATGCCGAATTATTGGGCCGATTCAACACCGAATCGCAGAAAAAATGGCCCCATTTGGCAAAGAAAAAAGTGCTCTTCCACCATGACAACGCACCGGCTCACACCTCCGCTCTCGCCACGGCCAAATTGGTCGAATTGGGCTACGAACTGCTGCCCCATCCACCGTAATCTCCATATTTGGCCCCGTGCGACTTTTGTTTGTTCTCAATCTTGAAAAAGTCACTCGCCGGGCAGAAATTTGAGTCGAATGAGGAGGTCATCGCCGCCACGGCAGCCTACTTTGCAGACCTAAAAAAAACGTATTTTTCAGATGGGTTAAAGAAGTGGGAGCATCGCTGAGTCAAGTGTATCGAACTAAAAGGAGACTATATTGAAAAATAAATCGCCACTTTTCAAAATTTTCGTTTTTCCTTTGTAGGCTAAGTACTTTGTAGGCTAAGTACCCTCGTATCTTGTATGATTCATATGTGTTTATTGGACACAGCAATTTTTCATATAAATGAGAGTTTTCAATAGGGAGAATCCATATTAGATAAAGAGGCGTCGTCAAACCATTGATAAATAAGTAAAAAAATCTCTTGTCGTTTCTTTACAGTCCAAAGTGGGGTCAGTAAATCTTAATCCAATTTTTATTGCGTTTACGAAGATGCGGGGCTAAGACCATCATTCATCTGAGTCAACGTAATTGAACTACATTCGAAGGTACTTTGCAAGACTTGCAAGCCGGTAATATAAGAATAAAAAGTCAGAAAGCGGTGCTCTATTTGTGATCACTTCCCTAACATTAATACTTTGCTATGATCTTTATGACCTTCAAGAGCCTTAGCTGCTGCGATTGAAGTTTACTCTAAAATAATTCTGAATATGCAACGTAATGCGTGCCAAACTATCTTAGGAAAACACAGGACTTATGTATGTTAGACATGGCACCTGCCGTGCTTTAGTTTGACTGCGGACTCCAATCATGACGCCTTCTGCAATAAGCTCATAATATGTCCCGCCGCGATTTGGAGGATTTGACATGTAGTCCGGCTTTGCATATCCATAAGAGCCGAACTAGAGCGTGATCAGGAAGCCAGACTTCTTGATAAGTACGCGAATGAAGGACAGACGTGCACGCTCAGGAGACACATCGATTTAAGAATAGGAACCTCTCTCGGTGATTTACAACCAAGAGCCAGTACTTTGTCCCCCCAGTCAAAAGCGAGAAGAAACACCTGTAACTTCCAGCTGTAAAAAAAGATAGAAAAATAGAAAGATCACGAGGGAAACATAGAAAAACTTTGAGTGTCTCTCAAAATCGCTTCTAAACCCTTTCCCCTGCTACCTTCTGCACCAGTAAAAACCATTCTTGACGGTTTGAGGTCAATATTCTATATTCAGAAACCACCATAATCGTTTTCACGTCAAGCACCTTAGTAAAAAAGAGTTCAGCTCATTGCGAAGTGCTACCAACATCTATCTTTATGCAGTGAATTAAGATATATGTAGGTGCGTTTTAGATAAGATATTTGCTATCTTATCAAGGCGCACTTGCTTCAAAAGCAAAAAAACAGCTTCTCCCTCCGACAACCAAATCTTCTACTACTTGCGCGGTGCCTGGACAATGCGGGAAACTTCATTTTCCCTTGAAGGGAAAACGAGTACAGCTCTAAATTACTCCACGTGGCGAAAAACTGGTTTCGAGGATTTCGCCGTTGAAACAATGAACGCATTCAGAAGGAGATGAAAGGAAAAAAAAATTATTACTGTGCTTCGGAGCAAAAGTTAGGCCACAACAGGCACACAAGGAGATTTCGGGAAGCCCAATCTAGGTAAATAAAGCTCAATAAAGCCAGCAGGATCTAGCTTCTTTGGCCGAGGGAGTGCCGGTGCTGACATGAAAACATGTTCGCGTATTTTTGTACTGGAATCCCCTGAACCGGCAATTTCCGAAAATGGTTCATTGGGATCGTACCGAGCGTTTGGTGTCTCAATCCTCCGCTGAAGGAACCACTCCAGCTTCAGAAAAGAACTGGTGTCTGAGAATGAAATCCAGATGGCGTCACCAGCACTTTTCTAACTCCGAGATTGAAAAAAAAAAAAAAAAAAAAGAAGAAAAGCGGTCAAGTAGACGAGAGGGCACAGAGAGGCGGGCGTGCTCGGGGCTATCCATTTGATCTCTTGCTGGCATTTGAAGACTGCGTTTTGCTCGTGTCTTGTTTCTTGTTCTGGGTTCCGCCACTTGGCTCCAAGTTTGCAATTTGTTCACCTTTACCTTGGAGTTTGACGATCCTTAGTTCCGTAGAATGTTTCGGGCGAATTGTTCTTTTACAAGGTTCCAAAATCTATTTGAGATAGTGAGTACAAGACACTGAGAAATGTAATTGAACTTTTTCATAGATTTTTGGACGCGTGCGCCCACTATTAGAGGGGGAGAAGAATCGTAAACAAAATTTATAGATATTTCAAAGGCATCTGAAAGGCATCGGAGACATCGTATCGATTCCAGGGTTTCTCCAAAAGATAATTCTGGAGATACTTCATTCAGACTTGGGATACTCCATACACATATAACTAGAAAAGGAAGCACTTTCGCAACTGCGATAATCATTGACCGTGACGTTAAGGGGGTCTCTGGTGATTTCTTGAGCGACTCTAATGAAATTCTCAGAATCCCCTTCCTTTACCCTTTCAGGTATGTTATCCAGTATTGCGAAATATAGAATGGTCCTAGTGAAATCGGCAAAAGAAAATGATGCCAAATGCAGCATTCACATATTCCCGCGCTTTAGCAGGCAGTCAAAAAATATTAGCAATGACGAGCGCTTGTTTCGTGCTGCTACGCGGGTGCTAGAGCGAGCCTCTAAGGAATTCATGTGATACCATAGTAATCGGTTGGAAACAAATCCTACATTCCAAAGAGTGAACCCCTGCCTGCCAATACTGTCGATTTGCGTTTTTGTCAGTAGAGAGTTTCACTTTGAAAACATGATGAAGATCCAGAACTATCACTTCGGTGACTTCGCGAAGAAAAAAAATTATTTTGACCTAGTATTTCGGATACTGTTTTAGCGACGTGTGTTGGTGTGCATACAAAATTTTCGAAACAAATCGGTGATTACGAAAAGAACACCGGAGATACCCCTTTAACAGTGCCGGAAATATTTAGGGAAAAACAGACAAATAATATTGCACAATAAGCTCATGGGTCTTCGATGAGTAACACTGTGGCGGTTTCTCATTATTCGCTATTCTCTCTCTTAACTCACGGTGTGGAAAAACCTCAAAACAACCCGTGTTCAATCCCGCAAAAAAGATAAAAAATAAAAAATAGACATACACCCGCTGCTTCCTTCACCCGCGCACCCATGCGGCTGCCCGGCGTTTCCCGAGTTGGATAACTGTCTATCGAAAGCACGCCCCGTTTGTTTTTACAGGAGCCGTGCGAAGAACGGCTGTTCGTTTCCGATGCGCGAACTTCATTTCTGGAGACGAAGCCTTGCCTTTTGGAAAAGGAGGGCTTCTTTTCTTTTTCTGAGAAGGGAGCCTTCTCCTCCCCACTTTGGTATTTGAACTGTAGCGGAAGTTGAGCCCATTGTGCGAAACCTAGGAATCGATTAGCCTTTAATTCCCGTTACCCCAAGGATCGCTCGGGAACGAGCAGATTGAGAAAGTGGGAAAAAGGGTAGGAGAGGGGGGAAAAGGTATCAGAGGAAAAGGCGCAACAAAAGCTTAGCGATGCGTGGTCTCAGTGAAAATAACAAACACTAAAATATGCTGCGAAAGTGCAACTGTGTGAAAAAAAAGGAAAACGGGAGCTTAGGGACAAGGGACAGTAGAGGATGAGCCTAACGAAGAAAGGAAAGGGAAAAGGTCAATATCTGGTAAAGGCTAGGGGTATAAAAAGACCGAACATGGGTGTTGTTCGGAAACAAGCGGCACCTTAGGAACGTAAACACACACATACACACAAACACACACACACGCGCACGCACGCACGCACGCACGCACGCACGCACGCATGCACGCACGCGCGCGCGCACGGACACAAACGCGCACAAATGAGAAACCATTAACTGGAGAAATGGGGAAAAACAATTACGACCAACCAGCCTCTGGCAGGATTGCCGATAAATAAAGGGATCAATCACCATTGATAATGAAGGCGCCATTTTTATCCCGCCATCGACGAAGCAAAAAACTGAGTAAGAAAAAGTTTAGAGAAAAAAAACGCAACAAAAATTGGCGGAGGCAAGGATAGTGAGGAAAAAAATGAAAGCAGTTTACAGCTCCCTGTAACGTCGAATTTAAGCGCAGCACTTGAGGAGGAGGAGGGAAGGGTACTGGGGGAAAGGTATACCCCTCCTCCCACTTCATCCTGCCTGCTACTCCTCCCTCCGAGCGGCGTCGCCGTCGCCTCACGAGGGTCACGTGACCTCACGGGGGTCATGTCACCTCTAGAGGTCACGTGACTCCGGTGACGTCATCAGTGACGTCATTGATGACGTCATCATCACCAGTGACGTCATCAGTGAAGATGACGATGAGGATGCGAACGCCGGTGACGTCATCAGTGACGCCATCAGTGACGATGGCGATGCCGAGTCCAATGACGTCATCAGTGACGTCATCGGTGACGATGACGATGCGGATGCCAATGACGTCATCAGTGACAATGACGATGTCAATGACGATGACGTCATCAGTGACGTCACGCGCCCCATAATGCGCCGCGCGGTTACGCCGACGGCGGCGCCGCTCAAGCCGGAAACGGGCGCCTAAGAGCTGCGCTTTAAAAAGTAATGAAGTATCAGGGAAACGATAAGATTAACTTGCCAGGAGTCGCAGCTTGTGTTCCGCTGTGCGCCTTTATTCGGATGCATTGACGAGGTAGACTTTCATTTGAGATAAGTGTTCGTCGGAGAAGATTCTTCTGGGAAACCCGCTACTAGGAATACAGTAAAATCCGTTGACCTGGAGTCCAACCTGTTTTTGATGGCCGAGGATTCCTGATGGCCAGGTCTTGTTCTCCAACAGTTTCGCCCTATGTTCTTTTTCTTATTTTTTAGTTTTAGTCGGAATAATAAACACTATTGCTGGCTGTTAACCATGCCCAACTGTGTAAATATGTCATCAGCTCATTTTTGTCCAGATTTGTGTTGGGTTCTAATGGTATCTAACTGCGAATTGGGGGCGGCAAAAAAAAAGAAAAAAAAACGGTTTGGCTGTAAAGACCTAGGCAATAATGTTGGCTTACAGTGTATATTAATTTTAAAAAGTTTTTCAGATTTTCTATATCTGAAAAACAAACCAAAACGTTTTCATACATGTCTTGAAGACATTTTTTTAATCAATTACATAAGTCAAAAAGTATTTTTCAAGTCGACGTATCGAAAAATGTAGCAATTAAACTTTCTCCGTGCATTTCTTTTCATACATTATAGACACGGTACTACGTGCACTTCGTCTCGGATAACCGCTACATATAAAAAATAATAATTATTACAGCGGCAAGGTTTTCGTAATCTCGGCCTTTTTGCAAAACTGGCACAACCTCTGCTGACTGTCCCCAATGGCGGAATACTTTAAGCCGCAAGTTTGTAATAATTTACATTTATACGTAGCAGTAAATATATTTAAGGCATAATGCTACGAATTGCTCGTAGCTTCGTCGCCCGCTTTCATGTTTCTACAAAAACTACAGCTTTTGTAGAAGAAAACAAAGAAGAAAAAAAAACGAAACAGAAGCTGAGCGCAAGTTCGTCTGCTTTTTTTTTGCAGGAGTTGCGGTGACGTCAGAAAGATGCTGAGCTCTGATTGGCTATGATTGAAAAATGGTGGGTAGGCCTCAAAGCAAGCTGCCTTGAGGTCTACCCACTATCCTTCAATCAGAGCCAATCAGAGCTCAGCGTCTTTCTGACGTCACCGCAACCCGTGTAAACAAAGCAGACGAACTTGAGCTCCGCATTCGCGAAATTGCTGTTTTACAATAGGTCCGACCGCATCTAAGGCTACGATTAGTTAGAGCCAATCAAGCCGCTCCAAAAGTGTGCCATCATGGTGCTGGTCGTTTTTGTGCGTTGGCTATATCACCGGCTACTCCAATCACGCGCAGGGAATGCTCCCTTGCACATTTTTGCGCGTGATTAGTTTAGTCGGGGATATGAAACGCACAATGCAGACGACTGCTGCTGTGTTGTAACTTCGGCGATGCTTGATTGGTATTTTAGCATAGGCTGCAGTTGAATTTGATGCGAAGCACGGGTAACAGAAATAAGAGTTGTGGCGCAGGCTAGCTGGTGAACGTTCTTACTTGAAAAAAAAACAAAAAAACAGGTTGTTCAATTATGAAGCAGGGGGTTTTGTTTTTGTTAAGTCTCCAGGGCAGCCTGGAAGAAAGAGGGGTGCTGACTAGTGCATCACGTGACCAGTGAGAGAAGAGGTTAAAAGAATAGTCTTGTGACGGATTTTTTTTTTTTCATGCTTAAGTGAACTTAGGCGGTGCAGAAGAGGGGATTGCTCAGTATGCAGTCAGCGGGTCGGAAGTTTGTATGGTTAATGAGAGATTTCGAACTCGGAACACATCGTGATGGGCACTCGGTTCACCCTTTTCGGTTTCTCAGAGAGGCCGTTTCCTTGCCCATCACCAATTTTGTTCTGAAGGTGGTATACGAGAGGGACAGGTCGGAAGATTTGCGAAACGTCGATTAGGAAGAAGGGAGGATGGGGGAAAGAGGTTAGTCGTTTTCGGCTTTTGCAGTTTCCAAAATAAAAGATTTACAAGTAGGCGACTTTAATTATTTGTTGAGACTTTCTTCCAAGCAACGTCACATTCCTACAGTGTGTAAATGAAAACAAATTAAAAGCACGAGGCCTATCTCCTTGAAGACACGCATCCCAGAAGATTGTACCGATGCCCTTTGTTTTCAAAATAAACTAAGTCCTCCCAACATTGATTCCTATTGAAACAGGTCGCTGGGTCGACCCTTTTCTTCCGCGGCTTAAAATTCTGCGAACTACGGAGCAGTTTTCACCCCAAAAGATTACATGTTTTTTTGTTGTTTTCTTTCACCCCTAGAATAAACTACGCATTGCCGAACGCTTATTCTCCACCCACATGTAGCTCCAAAGGTCCGAACCAAATGCCAGAGTTTCATTCCTAATTATTAGTTTAATCGAAATTCACGTGATATCTTTAAACTGGCAACGGAAAAATGGAGCCGCTCTGTCCCGTTTTTGGTAACTGGCCTCATAGAGCTCCATGTAATCAAGTGCTCGGTCGGCTGCCATTTGCCCATTGAAAATTTTAGAAAATTATTATAACTTCTCAATAAGTTAACAGTTACTGATGAACCTTTGGCACCTGGTTCGGACATCTAATGCTCAATTTGGGAGGAAAATCACCGTTTCAAAAAACATAGCTGATTTTTCCGGTGAAAAAGAAATCCTTGTCAATATTTTTGAGGATTACCTGTATAAGCAAGGCGTGCATATTTCGAGTCTGAAGCTTGCTTCGTCTTAAAATGATTCCACGCACGCCAATAGTTTCAGTCTTTGTCAGAGATTCAGCATTATAAGGATGCAAAAATACCGGAATATTCGTTCAGCACAAGGAAAACTATTTTGGCAATCCAGAACTAATTAAAAGATCATCAGGCGGCGATAACGCATTTCATCGCTTCACTTTTTCATGACATTGGCGGTTTAGCTCAGCAGGGTTCTATAAGAATGTAACGACCAAGATTCACGATGGAGGGTTCAGGATCAATATGCGATGATTATTTGAAGCCCTATCTGGTCGCATCTTGTTGACTTTGTTAACGGCATTTATATTAACTTGTAATGGCTCAAACAAGTCAAAACAAGACTTTATTACTTTAGAGCCTCGATATTTTTCGCTTACAGGTGGTGACGTGCACAATAAGCGAATGAAGTCAGACGAACGCGGCTTCTCATGTAACTATATACTTCGTCATTGACTTCAAATGCAAACTGATGCACACAGCTAGTGAAACAAAAAGGATGTAATATTAAAAAAAAAATTTAGTGTAACTTTTGCAGTTGATTTTCCGATGCAAACATGTACGGAAGTTTTAGATGCTTCCTTTGGGGAAGCTTCTTGCTAAGTTAATGTAAAGAATTATTTACTACGATTTTTCATAAAAAAATCAATGCCCATATAAAAATAACAAAGCGCCTTTGCTAACAAATGTAATATAGTAAATGACAGAAATTAAGATGTTTTTGAAAAGATTACACTTCTAACATCTATTTAGAAATTGCAATGAGCACAATAGCAGTTTTCTAAGCGGAGTGGATTGCTATTCGTAATGTTGTTATAGATAAAGTACGCTCTCTTTACAGTAAACAAAAAAGTCCTATCTTGTTATTTCAGCCCATAAAAAAGAAAACAGATAGAGACTTCGTTCTTTTACTGGCCGTCTAGATTACTTTCCTTTGTCTAGAAGCATTGCTAACTTTTTGTTTGTTCTTAGTTTTTAAGAGAATTGCCGAAGTGGCAAATTTCGAAAAAAAAAAAAGTAGATGGCTATTATTTTTAATTTAAATTTCTTTTCATCGGGCTGTACGATTCATTTTTTTATTACAACCACCATTTCAGTTCTCTACTCTAACCACTCACTTTATTTGCTGACTACACCAGAACTTGATCTGTTTTTCTCCTTTCCTCTCATTATCTTCTTTTCTCTATAACCATCGCAATCCGTGGTGCCGCAACAAGGAGTCCTAAAAGCAAGACGGAGAGCTCTAAACATAAATAGAGGCATACAAAGACAAGAATGAAGCCACTGCTTGGACGAATTTACGTAAGTGAATTTTCTGAAGAGATATCATGGGGATTGCTGGCAAATCCCTGCTCAAAGGCAATAAACTGTATTGTCGTTTTTCTTCGTTTTGTTCAGATCGGGGGAGAGATTTTTGTGGTATTTTTGCACTCGCATCCCATGTCCCCAATCCCACCGCGAAAGTGACTCAACCGTACTTAGGGTGGGGGAAGACCGATGGCATTATCGGTCCTAGCATCATGTTTTATGGCGCCCGGGGTTTTGGTTAGAATGCGAAAGACGAAGCCGCGTAAGGGGTTGATTATTCTATCGTTCTTTCCTTTCTTTAATAAAGGACAAACAAATGGAGATGTTGGCTGCCGTGAAGTCATGGCCGGCTACTCCACATTCAGTTACTCGGTAAGAAAAATTCCATAGTTCAGAAACCTTTACTACGTTCACCCTTAAAGCGGCTGTCCGGTAAAAACCGGAATTTCTTAAGATCTTGCGATGGTTACTTGGCGGGAGCCTAATGATTAACCTATGTAATTTTTGTCCTAATAAACGAAACCCCAACTTAGTGTAATCAATGACGAATAAATGCATAAAACCCTATGCGCAATTTCGCAAGTATCAATGGCTGCGCTCTCATGCCTGATGTTAACGTCACACTATAGGCTTGCAAATGTCAGATCCTATGCCTCATTCCTCCTTGAGAACTCAATCCTCCCGACGCACCGCAGTGTTTCATTTTACTCACCACTGTAAATTTCGCATAGAAGTGTGGAGCGTGACAACCACTGAGTTTTACTATAGGGGGCTTGATGGCGCTTAGCCATGCTCCGAGTCGGGCACCAGTGAAGGCACCGTAAGGTTGGTACTTGTCGCAGAAGTCGAGTGTCTGCTGGGTTTCATAGTGCATATAGGAAATGTGTTAGTTCACGTTTTCTTGCATTTTTGCGTGGGTTTTAATAATCCTTTTCATGATTCAATCTTGAGAATGAGGCATTTGAACGTGATGCATGTAGACCTATCAACTAGAGTTTCGCTATTCTCACACGTCAAATGCCTTCCAAAAAGACTTCTCGGGCATGTATGAGCTGTTATAGTGCAACAAGCAGGCTCTCTTGATGTAACAAAAGCAAATCAAGCGGATTGGACACTGTTTGCACCACCGCTCGTAAGAGTGGTAAACCGTGTTAAGAGCTAACTTCCGGTGGCTTCATACCTGTCTGCTCAATGCGCCATTCAGCCCTCTAGTGTAGATCAGTGGTGAAAACCGCACAACAAGAGACTTTTTTCAATTACAAAAACATTTCTTAGCGCAGCATTGAGGGTGATTCACGTCGTAGAGCTCACGCGGAGGACACAATTTGATGGGCTCTTCAGTTCGGCTCGTTGTTTGCGTTATGTAATATCAGAGCCTCCCCTGCTTTGAATGTGCAAGAGGAAAACACCTTTTATGCACGCTTGCTTCAATATACAATTACCCGTTCAGGGAAGCACACAACATTTAGACTTGTCTTGGAAGATGCTTCACACCCATTAACAACAAGGTTTAAATGTTCTCTTGAATAAGGAATTTGACCGGACAATTCCTTTAAGCTGAAACTGCAACCAATTCTGCAAGCACGAGAGCATGAGGTCGCTGTTTTTAACGTTTATCCGCAGAACGAGCCCTCGTGCTATTGATGCACGCCTCAAAACCAGGAACGCGGGCTAGCTATAGCGCTTTTAGCTTTGGCTGCAGTCTCAGCTGAAAAGTGAACGGAGTATATTCCCTCGTTGATCTTGCGCAGAAGGCTATGAAGTGGTCGGTTTAGGGCTGTACGGTTCAAGTTTCGCCGCGCATACGCAGCGCCACTCCTCTTCCTGACGAGGCGCGACCATGCATATGTTAGCAGCACGAGGAGCAGACGACGCGGGAGGCCGGTGCGCTTGTCGCGCTGGCCTCGCGCTTCGTAAAGTTATGTGCCGAATGCAAAAGGTGCTCAAATTCCACAGATTTGGATTAAACAGAGAGGTATCTGCCTCCTAAAAAATTTGATTTGGTTCCTAGAAGGTGATTTAAGAAAGATCGCCAGAAGCAGGAATCGCCAGCTGGGCGGAGGACAGGGTCTATTATTTTTTCTCTATTTTGTCACCGGATTCAATAATGCAGCTAAGCTTACTTGTCACGTTAATAGGGACGTTTTTAGATCACACACGAGAGTATTTAAGAGTTCTGTGTTGCTTGGGGGAGCCGTCACTTTGAGGGAGGACTGAGCTCGCATGGGGCCCACAATCCGAAGCTGACGTTCTACGATAAGTCCCTAATGTTATAGCTATCATGTTTACGCGTGGCTCTCGACAAAATAAACATGATTATGCGGTTACCATTTTTAAAACAACTTTAAAGTCGATAGCCAAGCTCAATTTGCTTACCCGACAATTTTGTTTCCCGATGTTAACAAGAGAAAGCGAATAAGCGGCAAGAGAAGTGGAAATATTAGGCAGATAATTGTATGCCCTATTGCCTACTGATTTGAACGCATAATTAAAAAAGTAATTTGCGACTGTGTTCTAGTTTTTTTTTTATATCATTAAAATGATGTACAGCCCACAACATATATCTTTACTTTCCATGGACTCTCGAGAGTAGACACTAGAACTTCCCTTTGTCGACCAATTGGAGCGTGGTGGCAATGCTAGATATGCCAAATGTAATAGCTACGATGGTTCCCAGTGGCTGTCGACATTATAAATCCGAATATGCAGTTACTATTTTTAAACAACTTTAAATTTGAGAACTCAGCTCACTTTGCTTAACTACAAATTTTCCATTTCGATGAATTACTGGAGACTGGGTCGAGAAAACCAGAAACATCAGCCATGGGAGAGACAGAAAGAGGTATCTCTCTTTTATGGTTGGTATTTGTCATTTTTTTCGCCCCAGTCTCGGGCAATTCATCCAAATTGTTTTTATACACCCCAGCTCGCCTGCGCTCTCACAGTAATTTCTACTAATTTCTTTCCCCGATGATTACAGAAGAAGGCGAGCGAGCAGCGAAAGACATGAGGACAAATGAGGTAGCCCGTATTGCGCACTGACTTGAGCGTATAGTTAAAACAGATTTTCACTGACGGCTACACTCTAGATATTTTTTGTTATATATTATTAGAAGGGCGTAGTTAACCTACAACAGGCATACATACTTTCCAAGGAACTCTAAAACATCGGACCCTAGGAAATTCCTCGGTCGACCAATAAGTGTGTGTTGGCAATGTTAGACGTATAAATTGAAAGCAACATGAAAAAGTCGAGGAGAGGCCACGTCGCAAAAGCCAATGAATAAGCATGCAGGCATGAAATTTAAAATTAAATTAACTTCGCTTGCAGAGAGAGTGAAGTAATATTGACGACTCTTTCCTGGCACAGACTCAAGATATATCAAATTTAATTGTACATAAAAAGCAAACAAACAAATAGTGACACAACATTTTTGAGTAGCAGTCAACCGCAACAGTGTTGAAAGTTATTATTTTGCGGTCACATAAAAAACTAAGCTGAAAAAAGGCGACGTTTTCCGACGCAAAGGCAAGTCGATTGGAGATCACTCTCTTCACTAATCAAATTGTAAGTAGGTTACTGACGCACATACATGAATTGCAATTCTACCGCTTTGGCGGCAGCGGCTGATGCGCCCAAACAAAGTAAGGTGTCGTGGCATATATGAAAAGTTTTTTTTTTTTTCGACCCGCTTAAAATACTTGGGAACAGATGAGTGGAGGCGTTATTGACGTCCCGTTTCGGTTTCTTATTAAAACTCGACCCAGTATTACGATCAAGCTCTACATGACTCGTCATTAACTTCATTCTGATGTATAATAACAAGCGCGGCATGCTTCCAGCAGCCGGTAACTCCAAGTTTCTAAGAGCCCTGAACTGAGTTCAAGGAGTGTATGCGGCAGCGCAGCTGTGCGCGAAAAAACTATTTAAACAATATTGCGTTTTCATTTTTATCCAAAAATCCCTGACTTTGAAGAGCAAGCAAAACCTTAAAGAAAAACGAGCATTTATCTTGAGGCGGATGTTAGAGTCAACGTTGTCTTGCACTTGCGAGAAGCACTTTGCAGTCGACAAATGTTCTTATGCGTGGGTTATTTCCTCCACTCCGGAAACCTGACACACAGGCAAACTCATTTTTGCGGAGGTTCGCCTTCCTAAAAAATGATCAGTTTTTGAACGGACAGAAAGCCTCAACGCGGTGCTCACTATTGCTATTGGCTCCCGCGACGGGACGAGCGAACGTCTAATTAGGGCGAATTTGCGCCACGGCGCGGCGCCACTGGTATCGCTCCAGCGCGCCCCTGGCTCAGTCGAGCGGTCCCATTGTGATAAACTACCATTCAGTCTCGTACACGTTAATCTAAAAAAGGTATCGATTACTAATACACATTATTTGTTGACACGTATTAAATGAGAAGATGTTATTACTTTACATGAAAATTAGCGTACAGTTTGTTGACAGAAGAACTGCTTCTTTTACGGTTCCTAATCAAATCTAAAGCACTTCCTGAAAAAAAAAATAAACAAAAAAAAACACGAGTTAGAGTTGACTTATTGCGTATTTTTATCCCGTGAGTCTGAATATCACGTACGTTTACCCCGAAGATGTAAATAATCGGGAGAGAAGACATGAAATCTACGATCAATCGTGACGGCATATTAGGATCTTTGGGCCGCCAAGCGCGTGTCTCGTGTGGGCAGCACGTGCAGGTATGTTCCTCCGCACACTGACACAAGTCGTAACGTTTTTTTTTCAGCTTTTCTCTTTTTTTTGTAGAAAGCAAGAGTGCGCGCGCATAGCTTGGATATGAGCTGAAGATGTGCGTGAGGGGAGATTCCTAAAACTTCTAATCTGACGGCACGCCCCGGAAAGGAGGGACCTCGGTGGTACTTAAAAATATTTTTATGAAACCTGCGTGCACAAAATGGAAAAATAAAATAACCTGGATAATCGTGATCCTGGAGGCCAAATTAATACCTCTTCAAGTGTATTTCCTTAGGTACAGAACTGCTTCAGTTTCACTCACACATTTTCGAAACAAGATTGTTATTATATTTGAATCATTGAATTGCAAGCTACTTATCTGCTCAATCCACCATTTTTGGTAGACCAACCTCTTGACGGAGAGATATGGTCCTATGATTCCTTGCTAAGAAACTTGCGGAAGCAAACGGCGCAATAGAAAAGGAGGGGTAAATACAGTGACGGTCATGAGCCGTTTTAGTACTTCAAAAGGCAATAAAATTACTCTGTGAATTGCGTTTTAATAAAAGTAATCAAAGCATTACAAAACCATCTAAAAATAATCAATTACAAGTGATGTTATTACCCGTAACGAGTACCGGTCCAAGTCTGATCCGTTTCACCCCAGGTCCAACCGAAGCCAACGCTATAATTCAATCGAGCCAATTAAGCAGCGTCAAAAGTGCCTCGTCTGGCGCCCGTCGTGTTTGAGCGTTTTCTATAACCAGCTCAATCAATGAAGCGCAGTGAATATCCCGTGATCCTACTCTTTTTTTTTCTTTTGGGGAACGCAAACGCACAATGGAGTTCCTGTATAGGCTCCCTACGGGAGCCAGAGTTGCGCGCCTGTTTTCCGCGTGCCGCCGCGCCACTTCACCGAGAACCGATTACGTGAGCAGCCGGATCAAATGCCGTGCAGGAAAGTAGACGTTGCACGCGCCCCGACGTACGTTCCCCTGCTTTCGAGCGCGGCGCCGCTATTCGTCCATTTCAGTCACGTGAGGAGCAGGATCAACCTGCCGTGTAGGAAAGACGGCGCTACGGGGATGAAACCGCAACTCTGGCTCCCGTAGGAAGCATATGAAGGAACTTTAACGCACAAGGACGACCAGCGCCGTCACGATGCACTTGTACAGTTTGCTTAGTTTATCTTTGAAGTATCTTATAGCGTTAGCTGCGGTCGAACCTAATGTGAAACGGAGCATAGAAAGTTCTAGAAATGTGTCACCAAAAAACCTTTGGGTTCGTAAAGAAGTAGCGCGTTCGCAGTTGCACATGCGCCGAGCCCTATTACCGTTTCGACTCGGGTGCGTGGTGATGGTGTTATTTCTTTGCGTACGGAAGAATTCCGAGTACGTTATTCTAAAACTTTGTTTTTGTGGTGTTTCGAGACCGTTTGCTAAGATATCACAGAGAACAAAGTGTGGTACCGAAAGAAGTAGCCTGCAGTTATTCGACGGACCAATATCGAGCATGCGCTTCTATTGCGACTGCGATCAACGTAAATATCTTCACTTACAATTTTTGTATTTTATAATTTTTATTCTCGCAACCGTTTCGGAGTGGGCTAATGAAATGGAAGGCTGATCTCAGTATACCAGGTAATTCCTAGAATACAAAAAAAAACAACGTAAATAGAGTAGTTGAGAGAAAATTGTTTTCGGGAAGAAGCTGACAACCATAGCAAACGTCGAAGATTGCAAAAAAAAAAAAACAAAAAAAAACACACACACACGTGCACACGCGTATTAGTTAGCCAAATAGATGAAATGTACTTGTGGACATTTTAATTGTTCAAAATACACGTAGGGTTCTAATTAAAAACTTGCCAAGCCACGAATAAAAAAATACAAGTGTACACCCAAGCTTATCACATGCTTTAGGTCTTCCTTAATTTGGTTCATTTAGGGGTTCTCATTGACGCTCAGAAAATTTCTGAATGAAGCTTATACCGTACTTGCTCGTGTAATAGTCGCACTGCTTATGAACTAGGCCTACGGGTTTGCTTGCCAGCAAAGGAATGGGACGGCGAAGCACGCGCGAACGTGCTACCTGCTCAGATCGCATTTTTACGGAGAATCGTGACCTCGACCTCGTTATTCGCTGCGTCTGCCACGCAGAACGAAATGATTGGTTGTACCTGTGTTCTGCAGGAAAGTAGACAGAAGGGTCTCACTCTTTGTAAAAAGAGCGAGTATTACTTGAGCAAATACGGTAGTTATTTTCAGTAATCTACAAGCTAATTAGTAAAGTTGGGTTAACTTTCGTTTAATTTGTATTTTCCTTTTTTTCAATCCTCAACGTCCGTCTTAACTGGCAGCTTGTTCTCGAAAAAAAGTTTTTTCTCAACCTTCTGATCTTAATCAATTTTTGAAAATATTCAAAAAAAAATCACTTGGTGTTTCGGATGCGAACCTACGCGACCGCGCTAATTTGCAGCAGACTATACTAAGAAGTCTACATTTTTTTAATGCAGTCTCGCAAGCCGATTCTATGCTTTGATGGAGACGGTCAATCAGCGCCAAATGTAAATTGTCACGCCGCTGTTCGTTGTTTTTGAATTGCTATCGCTGGTTATTCTCATCACACGCAGGAAAAGTATAGGATTGTGGTGGCTGCACTGCGCGTGACTCGCTTACTTCGAGATAGCAAACGCACGAAGACAATGAACGCCAGGACGATGCAGTTTTGTAGCTGCCTGTTTAGCTCCATCGAGTCGCAGAGTCGGCTGCTGTCCAACTTGCAACACAGTAAAGACAGCATAACCAAATGCATGGCAAATAGTTAGGCAATTCTTTTGTATGTGTGGAAAGTTCTAGCATCACAAAGGTTTAGCGATACTCTGAGTTTCGCGTATGCGGGGCTGATAAACCTGGCTATCTTCCAGAGCCTTCATACTCTCGAGCTCCTCTCCCTCAGTGTGCAAAGGTGGTCGAGCTCCTCCTCGCCTACCCCTCTTGTCACGTGACCTCCCCCATTAACCAATCTGCGTCGAGCTTCGCGGGCCACGCTTACCAGGCTTTCACTTATCATGCTTCAGAAAACGCTGAGCACCTATTATTATTTACATCACCGAATTTTTTTCGCTTGTGTTTTTTGTACAAGTGTAGAAAGAGCACTGGCTATCATAAGGATCCACGTAAATAAAAATTTAACCAGATCAGTCAAGGGAGAAAAAGAAACTTACAAACAAACAAAAATATTACTCCAACAGTCTTTTTTGTGTCTTTTAATTCTTACAACCTACGAACAATTCGGATTCGTAATTTATACACAACAATATTTCCTGATCACGGCCAATAAGGACTACACGATGATCATATACGTTAACGTGATTGGTATGTCTTTAATAAAAGACATGCCAATTTGTAAGTATTTCAAGTCAATACAGCGAAGAATGTTGGTAAAATGTCGATATGCGAAGGTAAACAATATTTTATTCACAATGATGACCTCGTGTGGTATAGATGTAAAATAAAAAAACGAGAACATATTTCTACTTTTAGTCATAAAATGCAGTACAAGTTCCTCTTTTTTATTATTGAAATGTTTACAAAAATTACACATGGCCGCAGCATTTAAGGTATGGATTTTTATTTGTAAGTTCGGGCAGGTTCTTTTCATGCAAAATTTATGTTAAGTTAATTAAAATTGGGATTTGTGTAGCTCAATTGACGGTACCCTCCTTTCCACGTTTACGCTTTCCTATTCTACCTTGTTTTTTTTAGGTACCGGCTGTGCACCTTCTGGAGGCGAATCAGCGTTTACCTCGTTCACCTTAAACAAATTTTGTCTTAAGAAATGGCGTCGTAGTGTAAACGAGGAGAAAGTCAAGTTCAAATAAAAGAGAAGAAAAGAAGACGCCTTTGTTTTTTTAATGAAGACTCTGCGGGTAAGCTTAACAAACTACGTGTTAAAATATTTTGTCCCTGAGTAAACATGTATGATGACAAGTACAAAATCAGAAAAAGAATACGCCTTATAGCGTAAGGCATAAAAATAAATTTTCTCAAGCAAGACAATTCTCTTTGCATCCCGCCCAAATGCACTTTTAATTCTTGAGAATGAATTCTACAAGCTGGAGATTCGGGTACGTGTTATATCGAAAATTGTCCTAAGTTGTTTTTCACCATGTAATGCGTGTCACGCTCATCCGAACCGGCGCGATGTTGTTTGTTGGCTCTGTTGTAAAGGGGAAACTGGACAACTGGACAATCATCATGCGTTCAATGTGGAGTCAGGGCGGCCGCTCCTGACGAGCGGGCTTTTCCGCAAAATGGGCTTACTTAGGTTAAGATTTTTTTTTTTTATTAATGTGGAGTTTTTATTAAGGAAGTTGTGTTTTTTTGTCTTTGATTATTCTAACACTTGCGCTGCTTACAAATGATCGAATATATTTTATTTTAGTTGGAAATTGAAGAAAAAATTAAACTTTAGATTTGTTTTTAGATTGGCGGTTTCTAATCCATCTGCGATGAATTAGATAGTCTAAATCCTCATTTACATAAGTGAGAGCTTCGAAACCATAGGTGAAGAGACGTCTGCGGTAGCATTACTGGCATCTCAGGCTCTATAACAGAGAGTTTTAGAATAGGTGTCCCAAAGCATGGGGCCCCAAAGATATAGGGGCTCACCACGGCATATGCGCCGAACCAGTGCCTTCTATATAGGTTGCACTATGCCTGTCGGATTCTCTCCAAAAGGTGTCCAGGCCCAATGCGCCACCTCACAACATGCCCGAACGGCTATGTAACGCCGCCATACAAAAGTTCGTTTTTTTATGTGGTATTTGCATTAATATTGAAGATATATCATATATATGTTTTTTAACAACATGTGGAACACCTTTCTGTATCCCTGATTTGAATGAATTTCGCTGAGACAAAATACCGAAACTGCGAAACAAGCAAGGCCATGCCACGCTTGTGCAGCGCGAACGAGGAGAACGATTGGCTTTTGGCCGTCTGCTTTGGCGGCAGTTTTGGGCTGTGGCGGTTACCTTGAATAGCGCGCATAAAAATAGTTGGCGCCGGGTCGTGTGCGGGTGAAAGGTTGAAGAACTAAGAAGCAATATTCCGCTGAAAACAGCGAGCTGGTTCCGAGCTCTAAACTGTCGGTCAAGGATATTTAGATTTCTTGCTGTCGGTGCTGCTGGGACGACAATATTCAATCTCCTACGGACGAGATGGTTGGCTTCACTACACGGCAAGTTTGTGCGTCTGGGTGGCTCCAGCGCAGAGCAGCCACTTGTTATTTTTCCTCTCCCTTCCGCTTGCCAGGGGTCTGAGCCGACAGGCGATGTGTAAGTATATAGGAGGCGATGGCCGAACCCAAACTGCGTTTTGGGTTTTGGGTGGAAGCTCGCCCCTAACGCAACATTCTAGAAATAGCATGAGGCCCCTATTTACTTGGGGGTGGGTCGCGTCGGCAAACAGCGGCACCCCTTCTGCTCGCTTCGGAGCAAATTCGTCATGGTCGTTTGCGTATTAGTCACATTCATTGCAGTCAATGGGGTAACTGGTGTTTGCTTCGCTTTACCTTGCTCGACTCACAAAGAATGAGCTGTGAGCTCAGCCCCTTTTAGAGATCATCTTCTGACTTTCGCCGTTCCTTAGCCTAAAGAGACGCGGTAACCGCTGACATGGCAACGTCTCGCTATTACGAGACTTCGAATGGATTTCGTTCGTCGCACGTTACCTAGTTTTAAAGCAAGTCTTGTGAGGCATCCAAGTCTCTCCAGCTCAGATAAAAATAATGCAACTGTTTGCAGAGCTTTCTCGACCGCGTGTGCCTCAGTTTTGGCAAAATTGAATGCCTTCATTTTCGGCAACAGACGCTCAGCGCGGCACACGAACGCCAACATCAATCCGAGAACGAGCACCAAATCAGAGGGCTACGGATTGGATTGTCTTGACTGAAAACAACTCACAATATTTACACTGATTTTAGATTGTGAGGAGTGTCTGGCGAAGGACTATGCCAGGCGCACGTGCCGCGCACGTGCCGCGAGAGTAAAAACACGGAATGGGAAAGACGACGAGGACGGACAGGGGGAACGGGCAGTTAGGTTCTGGGATTTAGGACGGACAGTAAAGGTTCCATCCTAACAAGTGGGGGCTCGTCCGGGATCGAAGATGGACAACCTGGAGGTGCCAGATGAACTGATAGCCCGCCTTTTGAGACAAACCGACGGATCCGTGATGCATCGGGAGCGAGCTTCTGTTCAAGTGCGCCAACTGCTACTGACTGCTGCAGTGCCCCCAGCCAACGAACCCGAGGTGACCGCGGCTGCAGTCCACCCGTCTGGCGGCCCTCTGCCGAGAATTGCAGCGCAGTTGCCGAAGTTCACAGGCTTCAGTGATCGACAGTCGCCCGAAGAATTTATCGAGAGGCTAGAAAACTTTTGTTTGATTACGGGAGTCACCACTGAAAACCGTCTCAGCCAGGTCGTTCCGGCTGCACTGGATGGGAGCGCCAAATTATGGTGGCGTTTTATCGGTAACTTCGGCAGTTGGGATGATTTCAAGACGGCGTTTCGTGCCGAGTTTGCCTCAATCGACGCCAAGCGACGTCTAAAGGATGAGTTGAGACACCGCACTCAACACCCCGAGGAGAACCTCAAGGAATTCATTTACACCATCGCCGAATTTTACGAAAGAATCGGGGAAGAGGTGCCCGACTCAGAAAAGGTCGACCGCGTGCTACGCCAAATGCATCCCCAGCTCCAGGATTTGGCGGAAGGGACGCAGTACGCGAATTTGAGCGAGCTTGTCAAGGCAGCGGACGGCCTCATGGAGCGTGCCTGGCGGCGTCTTCAGTACAAACCGCCCCCCACAAGAAGCAATCAGGTGGCCCGTGACCTAGCTTTCCGGGCACAAGGTAACCGCGACTTCCCCGGGACGGAAACTGCAATTCCCGTTACTTTCGCACCGGCTCTAGCAGCGGCTGTGTCATCTGCAACAGTCGCTATGCCGTCGATGTATCGCTGGCCACTCCACCCTGCGGCAATCGAACCAGCCTACTACAGGGACCAGCTTTCAGGGCCCACAACGTCAGGGGGAGTTGCAGATTCAATTCGGCCGATGTCTCAGTGGCATCAGCGCCAACAAGGAGTCGACCGTTGCCGGAGATGTGGAGGAATCGGTCACTCCGCTCGCACCTGTGCCACGGGTCGGCGTTTGGGTCCAGGCCTCTGCTTCAGGTGCCGACAGCCTGGCCATTTTCAAGCACAGTGTCCGGGAAACGGACACTGGTAGATGCTGTCCCGGTGAGCATCTACGACAGAGCGCTGCAAGGGGCGACTACTGCCGGGGGAAAAGAGCCTCTCCTTGACGTTACCATTGGGTCATCAACGTTCAAGGCGCTGCTCGACACAGGCTCCAGCGTGAGTCTCTTGGGTCGGCCGGCCATCGCAGCTGCTCAAGCCACAGGTGCCAGTCAAAAAAGGGAAGTGCGCACGCTGCGACTGGCAACAGGATGGTCCCAGTCCACTGCATCTCTTCGGTGCAAGATCCGGTGGGCGGCCGGTTCCCGGAGACAACGTTTTCTGTGTATGCCCGACCTCTGCAGAGACATTGTTTTAGGAAGGGATTTCCTTACAGTGACAGATATCTCCTTGCATGTGGCGCTTGGGGGATGGACAATTGGAACAGAGCCCCAGCGCATTGTTCCATTTGTGAAGGCCATAAAGCAAGCAAGCAGCGAGCTTGAAGCAGAAGAATATTCGTACTCCCTGGAGAACCTCTTCAAAGAGGAGTCAACTTGCGCCACCACATTCAGCCATAGTGCTACCGAAGGCGATGTAGACTCTGCAAAGACACCGGGAGTGTATGCTCCTATAAAGAAATTGTTGGAGATCTTTGGGTCAATCTTCACCAAAACTCCCGGCTGCACTTCCCTTGCTGAGCACCGAATTGACACAGGAGACAGTCCCCCCGTTCGTTGCAAGTTGCGTCCCGTCAATTTCAAGAAACAAAAGATCATTGACAGTTGCCTTCAAGACTTGCGCGAACAGGGACTTGTGCGTCGGAGCACCAGTGAGTGGACCAGTGCACCTGTTCTGGTGGCCAAAAAGTCCGGAGGCTTTCGCCTGGCCATAGACTACCGGCCGCTCAACGCACGCACCAGGGTGCCAGTGTATCCAATGCCCCGAACCGACTGGCTGCTGGCACAACTCGGGAGAGCAGAGTGGTTCTCAAGCTTTGACCTTTCGCAGGGTTTTTTCCAAATCCCTATGCGCGAGGACGACATTCCGAAGACGGCGTTCATATGCCACCAGGGCACCTTCGAGTTTACAAGGATGCCGTTTGGTGTTGCAGGTGGTCCAGCCTCCTTTCAAACGCTGATGGACAGAGTCCTGAATAGAATCAACCACCAATTTGCTATGGCATTTATGGACGATGTACTTGTGTATTCAGAGACACTGGACAGCCATGTCGCACATGTCCGAGAAGCCCTGTAGCGCATCAGATCAGCAGGACTCACCATGAACCCCGACAAGGTTCAGGTGTGCTGCCAGTCGCTGAAGTTTTTGGGCCATGTAATAAGCCCTGGACAATGTAGGCCAGACGAGGGGAAGGTGTTGGCGGTGCTCGACTACCCCCGACCTACCACAGTCAAGCAGCTGCAAGCCTTTCTGGGTTTGGTTGGCTATTACCGGAACTTTATCAAACAGTTCTCCATTATTGCCCGCCCCCTCACCGATCTCTTGAGAAATGACCGAAAGTGGATCTGGAATCACCAGCAGGAGCATGCCTTCACCCTGCTCAAGGATGCACTGGCTCACGATGCGGTGATGAGTTTGCCAGACCTGAATCGGCCCTTCGTCGTCGAAACAGATGCCAGCGGAGTTGGCATAGCTGCAGTGCTTCTACAGCAAGGCCCCGACCAACTGCAACCGGTGTCCTTCATCAGCAGGGTGCTCACTGAATCTGAGCGACGTTACACCGTCCAGGAGTGGGAGTGTCTCGCAGTGGTCTGGGCAGTTGACAAGTTCAGACCTTACCTCGAGTTTACCGAGTTTGAAATCCACTGCGACCACTCCTCACTATCCTGGATGTTCAGCACCGACCAGGCCTCCCCAAGAGTCAAGCGTTGGGTGCTTCGACTCCAGGGCTTCAACTGCAAAATCAAGCACCGGAGAGGGCTTGCGAATATCCCAGCAGATGCCCTCAGTAGGGCACCTCTCCAGCAGGTAGACATACCTGATCAGAGCCTGCCTGAAACGCTGTTTCCCATCTGTGCACCAGAGTCGGAGCCTCAGATCACCTTTGAGGCAGCTGCAGCAGTGTCCCTGATCGACGATGTCACCTGCTTGAGCGACAGAGCAAGATTAATTGACGAGCAAAAGCAGGACACTCTTTTGTCGAGGCTCCTGAGTGTTAAAGAAGGCATGAAGCTTCCTGATGATGACCCTGACCGGCGCCTACTGGCGGACTTGGCGGAAACAACCGAAGTAGAAGCCAACGGCCTCCTCGTTCAACTACGCGGGGAAAGAAAGGTGCCCTGGCTCCCTACCCATCTTCGCCAATTGGCACTTAAGATGTCACATGACCATCCCACAAGCGCTCACGCAGGTTTTTTCAAAACTCTAAAACGCGTCTCTTCCCGCTTTGTCTGCTTGGGAATGAGAGCTGACGTCGCCAGGCACGTTCGTTGCTGTGAAGTGTGCCAACGCACTAAAGCCCGCCGCCAGAAGCCACAAGGGCTTATGAGCAGCCAGTGGGCCACTGCACCGATGGAGGAGCTAAGTGTGGACATTGTAGGACCTCTGCCCACCACACCTAGACGCAACAAACACCTTTTGGTGATAATCTACAAATTCACAAAGTTTATCGAACTTTTCCCTTTACGAACAGCAACCAGCAAAACCATTATAGAGTGCATGGTGCAAGTTTTCTGCCGACACGGCACACCTGTTTCCATCTCCAGTGACAACGGCAAGCCATTCGTCAGTAAACTGTGGCGAGGTCTCTTAAGCCACTGGGGGATCACCGACCGCCACACTGTGCCGTACAGGCCATCGGGACAAATGGTAGAGAGGCACAATGGCACGGTGAAGGAGAGCCTTAGAGCATATTGTTCTACCCACAGAGACTGGGACCATCACATTCCTGAAATCGCTTTCGCGATGCGCACGGCAGAAAGCGTCGTCACCGGATTCACCCCAGCCTTCCTTTGCTACGGCCGAGAGCTTCGCACCCCGTGGGAAGTGGCGGGACTCAAGGATGACAGCGAGCCACCAGCTTCAGAATGTCATGCTTTTGCGGCGGAAGTCACTCGGCGCCTGCACGACGCACTCGATTTCGCTCGGGATCACCAAGAGAAAGCAAGGCAGGCCCAAAAAACTTATTACGACCGTCACCGGAAGCCTGCAACAATACGTCAAGGTGACCTTGTCCTCCTTGACGCCCACACATTGAGCGATGCGGCCAAAGGCATTACTGCGAAGCTTGCTCCACGCCGCACGGGGCCCTTCCGTGTGGTCCAGTGCCTGGGTGCTAACGACTTTGTGCTTAAGGACCCAGTTACTGGGCGAAACCGACACGTGGCTAACGCGGACCAGCTGACACCGTACCACGAGCCAGTTCCAGATATACTCCCATCTGGTTCACGTCTCAAGAGGGGGAGACCTGTGAGGAGTGTCTGGCGAAGGACTATGCCAGGCGCACGTGCCGCGCACGTGCCGCGAGAGTAAAAACACGGAATGGGAAAGACGACGAGGACGGACCGGGGGAACGGGCAGTTAGGTTCTGGGATTTAGGACGGACAGTAAAGGTTCCATCCTAACAAGATTGTCTTTTGTTTTAGCCGGGTTGATTTGGTTGTGCCCATAAACAAAAAGTGATTGATATGCGCACACGAGTTACTTTTTTATATATATTTTATTATTACTCTTGTTAGTCGCATTGGCGCTGCAAGCGGGAAACTCAAGCGCGCTGCACTGAGCTTCAAACTCTATTCTATAAGTTGCCGGCGCCAACTTTGTTACGTCTGGGTTCCCCAATACCTTAAGTGCACTCAAACGTTCTAAATTTTTTAAATAATAAAATATACATATATATTTGAAAAAATAACCTCTCTCTAAAGTTCTTCAAGCAATATTTAACAGTAGAAAAGGAACATTAGTTACACCATTGAAATGTTACAGGTTCTGCGATATTAGAATGAAAAGTGGTTAGAATAAGCATCGATGGGAATGAAAAATTCATTCTGATTCAGACAAGTCAAAAGATGAAGTAATAACTAAACGAAGAATATTCCTTAAATAGTTTTGTATTTTAATTTGCACAACCTACTAGCGATTAGCATTCGAAATTTATGCAAATATACTTAAATCGTGATAATGGTAAATTCAGTATTCACGATGATGACATGCTTTACTGTGTCCGATCTGTGTTAAACAAAATAATATTTTTTTAAGTATTACACATAAAGACAATACTGGTTGTTGGAAGAATGTAGACACGTAAAGTAAAATTAAATTTTATACAGAATGAATAACTTATGTAGTACACATGTAACGCAAAACGTAAAAACATTTTGAAAATTATTTTTTTTTGTCTCGGATGCTGCGAAACGTACTCCCTCTTTCATTTTTTATTTAAATTTTTTCGTAACGACATTTATATATGAAGTGGGCATTTCTATTTGGAAGACTGTATGTTCGTGTAAGTTCATTTAGTGCAGAAGTCATTTTAAAGAGTGTACGATTGGGTTTGTGTAGTCGAAAGGTCGCCACTGTCCTCTCTTTATCCGCGTTTCCCCAACGCACTCTTTCTCTCTAGCTACCAGCTCTGCTTCATGTGAAGATGCATCAGCGTTCACCTTTTCCGTCTCCATCGAATAGCGCCGTAACAAGCGGTTTCGTAAAGTAAACAACCACGGTGAATGGCGTAAAAGAAAAAAAAAAGATGCGTCTTTCCTTCCAATGATGGCACACTTTAATTTGACAAAGTGAGTTTTAACACGTTTTGTACTTGTCAATTTCTTTGCTAATAAATACTATTTTCCTTTTTGAGAATGAGCTTTGCAAGCGGGATGTTTGAGCGGTATATTACAAATAGCCACAATTTGTTATTTTGCGATGTAACGCGTGTAACACACATCGGAACAGGCGTTATGTTGTTTATTGGTTCTCTGGTCAAGGGGTAACTGGACGACAGGGAATCATCGAGCACTCCTTGCGGAACCCGGCGGCCGCTCCTGCAGAGTGTGCTTTACCGCAGTTTGAGACTTTCTGAGGAGAAGCCAACCCTAGAAAGTCCAGATTTTAAGGGAAGTTTTGATAGATATGGAACTTTCTTCTTTAGCCTCGATAATTGTAACCCCTTCGCTATATCTGTATATGAAAGTGCAGTTTTGTTTCACTTTAACATAAATAAAATAATTTATTTTAGGTTATTGTTTATGTTGGTGTTCAGCAATAGGTCTGTGAGGAACGGGGGGCGCAAGGTATCTTTATTGATATACTCATTTATTAAAAAATTAAATAGCACTGAATGTTTATTTAAAACTTAGATGAATGCTTTATATTCAATAAACAAACTGTTTTGAGTTTGGAGACTGTTTATATGATGGAACAAGATTATGCCTTAAGGAATCTATGATAAAGACACAATCGTGTCGTAAAAAAAGAGAAAACGAAAAAGAGTTTACAATTCTTAGGCGTATGGCTGAATGAGGGGTATCAATATGTGATACGATTAAATACATATTATATTTGCAAACTTTTCATTAAGAACGAGAGTTCAGCATAACGCTATACCTATTTTTTGAATTTAGAGAAACAGCGGTTTACATATTCATTTAAAAATGCGCACCAAATAAAACTAAGATTGATCCTGTATACCTGCCGTCAACAACATTTATTGGAATACATATGATCTAGGATAATTTAGGCCGTAAAACTTCAGTATATTTTGCTTTTTCATCAGTATAAATGAACATAATTTGGATTAGGATCTCTAAGTTATAAACATACTTTTTGCATATCATGTAAAGTTGGTCAATAAAGCTTACACTACCATCAAACATTTGACGAAATATCATAACTAAAAAAAATGTGCATCGACATATCTGGCCAGTCAACACTCCTGGCAACAACGGGTAAATGTAAGATGATGCAATGAACATCGTTCTAAGAATGGAAACACTTCGATTCAAATAGGGTAGCTCCCTTTATAGATTACGTTTATAAATGTGCTGTTCTTAGAGTAATCATAGCAGTAAAAAAGTTTAAAAAGTTACTTTTGGCAGCGCAAAAAATGCATTGTTTTCAGCGGTTTCTTGGCATTCTTTTAGCGTGTTTGAAATTTTTGAATTGTTAACGCTGGTATGGGGGCTTCACGGGAGGAGTTTAGAGCATCAGTTGCTTATTACTATAACATGTCAAAATTTTACGACGAATACTCGGGTAGCATACTCACAACGCACAATTTCCTACGCAAATTACAAACAATAAAATCAGTGAATCGTGGGTTTTAAGCGATTTTATTTCTTCCCCATGCGACCTAGTAAAAATGCTTCCAAATATTCCCTTGTTCCAGCCAACAGCTTGACACCTAGGTATACCATGTCGCGTTTTCCTCTCTTTTTCGTATTTCCGTCTTTGATATGATCTCAGCTTAACCATGCCTACGAAGTGTCTGCAACTTAGCTGCAGCGTCTTTGCCTGTCAGTTGCGTGATGCGGTTTGTTCACATGAGCTTCTAGTTTCCATGTGTTTCCAAAGCTTGTCATTTTATAAAATATTTAGGCCTCTAACAATTAAACTTGTAGCAATCAGTATACCTTCGAAAACCTAGCCGCTCAAACTTGCTCACCAGCTTTCTCTCTGTCGTCGACTTATTTCTTGCCGTTCAAGAGCTGGCGACACGACCGGTACGCACTATTCTTAAGTTTTTATTGTAGTTTTAAACGCGTGTCGAAGAGCTGTAGAAAAGAAACGTATTTTGAAGACCAGACATTTTATAATAATAGAACACTCTAAAGCCTTTTTTTTTTAATAATTTGATTATTGGTGTTTAATTATCATACGCTTAACGCTTAAATGTTCTGACACCCCCGGCTTGTGAGCTATTTGACTGAATTTAAACATCAAAATTTTAAATTGAAACGCGCAGTAACGTTTTTATTAGAAATCAACTCCACCTAACAATATTTTGTTTTTATGACTTATTAATTCATTTCTGGATTTTTTGAAAGGAACTAGATAATACCAAACACAATAAACACGACTAAAGCTTGGACAAAAATCATAAAAAAGAACCACCTGAAAGTTTTGAAATAACAGCACTTATTTACTAAGAAGGACTTAAAACCTCAGCACTCCCATATTCATAAATGGCGGTATTTATACACGCGAAGGAAGACGGGAAAAACAAAGTTATGCGTGATGTGTATTTACCGTTCTCTTATTTTAAGGCAGCTGCGTTCTCTTTCCACTCGTTCTGTTTGGCATCTGCCATCCTGAAGATGGGGCTTCAAAGAGAGCCAGTGCGACCGTGCTTATTTGCTTTCCGGTCTGCAGGCCCTGATCCATCACGGCAAACTCTCTTGTTGCCAAGTAACTGGCAAGTTCCCTCTTCATTCTAGTAAGCCGCCACAAAGAAAAGAAGGAAACTCTCTCCTTTCCATTACGTTCTATTTTATGTTCTCTTCGCCTACTTGTCACTCCGGCTTGGGTAGCAAAGGGCGCACTTCTGTCGTAGACTTTGGGGTGGACCCCACATGCGGAGGCCGAGCTTGGCCATAATGAAGAGAGATGAAGTTGGAAGGGGAGAGGGAGGCGTGTTTATTTATTTACCAGCGTACGCAGTTAGCGGAGGGAACATAAGACGCTCGGACTATTTTTAAACGCCCTTCCGGTTACCGTGAGCGGAAGCTGTTCCGGTGTCTGCTTGCGCCCACCAAACTCTTTAATAAGAAAATCCTAAAAAAATTTTGACGGAAAACCGTTTCCTTTAGGAAAAATCAGTTCTGTCATAAAAAAAAATATATATTTGAAGGTCTGCTTTTTTGTATACCTACACAATTACGAAAGATAAATGAAATATTAATTCATGCTCTCACTGAACTATGATTTCTTGAATAGAAACACCTAAGCAACTCCATCGCTAAAACAAGAATGTGCAAAACTTTTTATTGTAGTTTCGCGTGGAAACGACTTCGCGGGTCAGGGTGTGATTTAAGCAATTAATATTAAAGATCTGTTATTGTGAGTCGTAAAATTATTTAAACAAATAGAAGTTCGTCACACAATTAGTTATTTTCAAAAGCTTAAACCAAAAGGTGTCACAAAACTAATCCGTGATATAATGAACACAAGCAAGTTGGTCAACTGACTGCGCAAGAAAACTAAGGTTGTATTAATGAACAGAACGTAAGGGTGCAAGTGAGCTGGTTTATATCACACATTTTTGTGAAAAACCCGAGACTAAGGTTTTCACAGACGACGTCTGTCAATACCTCAGTTTCGGGTTTTTCACAAAAATAAGGTTGTAAGGCTGTATGTGATTTTTGATTTTCTGGTTTTAGGTTTAGGGTAAAGCTAAACCACAAGCACCACCTTAGTTGTCACTGTAAGACATCCAGAGGTTCCTTTTAATGGTTATAGCGAGAAAAGCAACGAACGATGTAAGTCGAAACTCTATCATTTTCGTTTTTATTTTGTACTATAGTCACTGGCTTCATTCAGATTATATATAAATAGCGTATACTTGTGTTCCCACCACCAAAAAGCGGATAAGCGTAAACAGGTTACAAGACATTTAAATACGCTCAATTGTTAATTAAATCATACCTTCTTACGTGACCTGTAGACATTTTTGTTTTAAAGGAAAATAAGGGAATGAAAGACAGGGGTTCTGCCGGTGTCCGCGGAAACGACAGCTTATGACTTTTGTCACAAATGAACGGGCCTTTCATTTGTCCGCCTGCACTGATGCCTGTCGCGGCATAGAGCTGTCTGGAGACAGTCACTGGGGCGCGCTGGGGTCTATCGGTACCATCTTTGGGGGGGGGGGGGGGGGGGGGCAGAAGAGAATTGGACTGCATTGAGAGACCGAGGGAGGGCTTTTCTGTTTCGAAGAACGACGGGAAGAAAGAAGGTAGCGCACTCAAATAGGGCACGGGCTTAATGGCACAATCTGTTGCATTGAATATCGGGCAACTGTCCTGGTTAGGGGCTCCTGAACTGACCGGCTTTTGTTGAGGTCTGCTGATGCGAGGCTTCAAGGTCAAATTCAGCGGACGTCGTCAAGGCTTATAAAAAAAGCAGCCGATTGTTTTACAACATTTATTATTATTAGCTCCCGCTCGTCGCTTCACGTCTTATTTCCCGGCAGGCACATAGCCAGGATTTTGATTCGGGGGGGGGGGGGGGGGGGGGGGGGGGGCGCTCATGACAAAATGCTCTACGAGGGAAAGGGGGAGAGGAGGACCCAGAAAAATATAAGATTTCGAGGGGGAAGGGGGGGGAGGGGACGGGCCCCATGGGCCCCCACTGGCTACGTACCTGTTTCCCGGTTTCAACCACTCCCGGGGGAATGGTTAATTACGAATTGATTAAGGAAAACTAACCAAAACAACTGGAAGGCCTATTTATTCGTCAATCGAACTAATATTTCCTATGGCGGTCTTTCTCGCTCTTCTTTATTTCTGCATTTTTATGTTATAACTTTTTTGAGCCGAATATTTTATACTGATATTTGAATGCTACGAAAACGATATAGAAGGTTGTTTGAGGCAAGGTGTGGTTATTACTTTACTGTCTTTTGTTGCAGTTTGGTTGTTCTTGTTTTCTTATGTAACTTGTGTCCTCTCATCGCAATTTTTTAATAGGCCTGTTTTTTATATCGTGGTCAAAGAAGAATTTCGTTTTCGGATATTAGCTAAGGGGCAGTAAGGTTTCTTCATCTAACGCCATCTGCGGTTTAACGAGAAAATATTAGAAAATTACGGCCTTATTTTGATTGGGTTTTGAATTTCTACAGAAGTTTTTTTAAGTGTCACATTAGAATTATGTTTAATTGTAACTTATTTTGCACAATTTTGTTTTTGAGACGACGTAGCTAAAACGAGACTCTGTAGTTCAAAATTATGTTTGTTTTTTCTTGTTTTATATTATTTGAAAGGATAGTTTGACCTCCAAGATTGCTAAGGTATGTTACTTTAACCGAATTAATATTAAATACACAACACCGTACTAGAGAAGCGGCGTAATTTGCATTTCTTTTCGTCTGGGTCAGTGAAATCTAGGATGATCTCGCTTCAACGGCGTTTTGAAGGACTCCATTTTTCACTCGTTTTTTTTTCTGTGTTTGGCAATAATGCCGCGGGCGCAGCTGACCAAGCAGGCAGTGCGCCCGTGGCCTAACGGTTATCGCGCTTGCCTTCTACACAGAAGGCCAGAGTTCGATTCTTGGCCGCGTCTACACATTTTTGCTGACGCTTGTAACGTGATGTTCTGGTAAATTCGAGAAACGTCTTGCTGATTTGAGGTTAGAATGTTCTACAAACCGAACCTTCGACGCCGCATGTTCCAGAAGCCCACGCGGGTACAAAAGAGGGGCTCCGCGTGGCAAGCCGGGGTCAGTTTTCGCCCCAGCGTTCGACTGTGCTCTTTCGCCGACTTCAACGCCCGCGACGCTCTGCTGTTATCGTTTGTTTCCTTTTTATTTTTGGGCACAAGTTCGCCCCCATTAAACGTTTCAGTTTTAACAGTTATTCTTTGTTCCCTCGCCTGTTCATTCGTGACAATAAACACGAGCCGGGTTTTGGGAGGAAAAAAAACTCCTTATGCGAGAGAAGCTTAGTCAATCAGCTTAAGTACCTAGGTGGCGCAAGTCGCTCTTCGATTCTAAAAGAACAGCCGCCATGCATTTATTTATCCATCCATCCAGTTTTCCCTCTTTTCCTTTTTTTAACACAGATCTTCCACAGGAAAGGAGGTGCTTTTGTTTTTTCTGGAGAAAGTTTCATTTCATCGTCATTCTACGTCGCACTTTCTTGGAGACCGAGAGTTATCTATGGACTTTTTTTACTTTTGTTTTCTCCTAATGTGTTCTCTACGTAAAACGAGAACGTGAATACTCGATCTATCAAAACCAAAAGTGAAAGCCGTTTACAACTCCCTGTAACGCCGAATTGGAGCGCAGCTCTTGAGGAGGAGGAGGGAAGGGTACTGAGGAGAGGGTATACCCCTCCTCCCTCCTCCTCCCTCGTGACCCTGCCTGCTACTCCTGAACGAAAGGGCTCCGGTTCGAAGCCGGCCGAGGGACAAGGGATAAGAGTCCTTTAAAATCATTTTTCGGAGTAATTAAAATTCGGATTCGCCCCCCCCCCCCCCCCCCTGCCCATCCTCCCTGCTCCCTTCCTTTCTCCTCCTTTCCTCACGGGGTCACGTGATCTCGGGGGGGGGGGGGGGGGGGGGGAGGGGAGCGGGTCACGTGACCCCCGGACCTGGGGGGGGGGGGGGGGGGGGGGTTGCGTGACCTGGGGGCGTCGCGTGACCGGGGGGGGGGGGGGGGTTACGTGACCTGGGGGAGTCACGTGACCTCACGGTTACGCCGACGGCGACGCCGCTCAAGCCGGAAACGGGCGCCTAAGAGCTGCGCTGTAAACGAACACATGGTGTGGATACGCTCGCTTTACATTGCTTTCCCATGCCTGGATATGCTTCTGCGTATTGGAGAGGAGATTGAACAGTCACGGGCCTCTAGTAGAACGTTCCTGCTGTGGAGACAACAAATCATTTTTTTGTGTTTGTTCCTGATAAGAGAAGTTGAAAATGAGGGTTCAAAGTCCGCTCTGCGTTTGACCAAAGCACTGATAAGAGCGAAGTGCTGGTGCCCAGGCCGTGCTAGGTGAGGAACAATTTCTTTTTTTTATGCTGTGTTTAGAGCACCGGGCTGTGTGAACAACGAGTTCAATAAAGTGCCACCTATAGTTAAATCTCCTGCCCAATAGGCGAGTAAACACGATTCTGTTGGATTGTGAAGTTTCCTGTCCAAAGCATGCCACAGTTAAGTCTGTAGTGACCTCCACTTCCGAGACTACAAAATAACTGCTGTACTTTTTGTTTACGTTTACGTTTTGCTCGGAGCACGAGCACTACGCCATGTGCTGACGCTGTGGCGAGCGCGTGATTAAAAAGTTCGGTTCTCGATGCCGCTGTGGTGTCACGTTTCTACAAAACTGGTGACCGAAAATTCGAACAGCGTCGCTTATACACCGCGGACGCCGGCTCCATCGCAAACATGGACTACAGCAACGCTTCATCCCCTTCATCCAACGGTGGCGCATCAGCAACCTTCACTTCCACTATCGCTACGATCGAGCTTCGACTTCCAACGTTCTGGCTCAAAAACCTGCAAGTTTGGTTCACGCGGGTCGTGGACCGTTTTCATTTGAGGAGGATCACTCCGCAACTGGCGCGCTATTGCCACCGTCGTCGCATCTCTACCTGCATAGATCGGAGATCAATTAGTCGACGTGTTGTTTTTATTGCCACTAAGCGGCGACAGACTCGCAAAGGAGCCGGTGTTGCCGCCCGAGTGACAAATGGATAAGCAAGCAAGCAGCAGCAAGCAACAATCAACAAACTACAAGCAACACGCAACAAGCAGCAACAACAGCCAGCAGCAAGAAAAACAAGCAGCAACAACAAGCAACAACATTTAGCAACAATAACAAAGCAGGGAAAGTTTTAAATGCCTGGCCAAGAAGACGCCGGCACGTCAATCAGTTCGCCACCCACCGCAAAGCCTGTCTCGTGGAGCACGTGACTCTGTGTTCACAAAAACTAACAACACCTTCTTTTACTTTGCTCAATGGGGCTATTAGCGGCGAAATGTTTTGGTGGCGCCCTCCTATGGTTCCCTCTTGTGATGTTATTATTTTGACAACAACAAGTTCGATGGTGTTCGTAATGAGCATGGTGGAAGCTCCAAATCATTTCGCACTGAAACCAACACTGCCAGCCCTGTCAAAATTGAACTTCTAACATTACTCTTATTTCTGTTGACGAGAAAACCTTCGCTGACGTCATAGTCAGCATTCGGCCAATCGTGGCAGGACGACCACAGCGACGCTTTCGGTCCCGCATGTTGCTAATACTTCGTCTCACCTAAGGCGCCTTCATATGCGCTTTGCTTAAAGTGGTGGTAGGGTGCCTCAATGTCCTTCTGTTTAGGGTGATGCCACCCTTTGTAGTACCCGATGCCGACAGCACGCGCTCACGGGTAAAATACAAAGAAATCGACGAAAACAAAATGTCGCCGTAGCACAGTCAGCGCCACGAGCGCGTGCAGGGACACGTTCTTTCACGCGCTTCTGAACAAAAAAATAAAAATAAAAGTGTGAGACAAAATGGCCAGATGTCTCCACCCTAAGCAAAGCGCACATGAAGGCACCCTAGGTGGTGGCATTTGGTTATTTTGTTCCACCCGCTTATTTTTATTTTTTGTTCAAAAGCGCGTAAAAGAGCTTGTCCCTGCACGCATTTGTGGCGCTGACTGAGCTATCGCGATATTTTGGTTTTGTCGATTTCTTTGTATTTTCCCCATGAGCGCGTGCTATCCGCATCGGTATTGCAAGGGGCGGAGTCCCGGGGGTTTCTCCCTGGCACGCGCGCATCACGAGATGAAAACGTCACGCTTTGCGACGTGCAAAAGCCTTGCGTTTTCATCTCGTGATGGGCGCTAGCGGGGGAGAAATCCTCGGGATTTCTCTCTCGTGTGAATACCCCTTAACAAAAGGACATTGAGGCACCCTAGTCTCACCTTATTATGGATGATTGTTAGCCGCGCATGCTAAAGTCGCGAGCTATTTTCTTTGGATGAAGCCTCGGAGGCTGCACGAGATCTCGTGCAGCAACTACTCCACTCAAGGAAGGACAAGGCTACTTGCTCGGGCGTGCACAACCTTCGCAGTTAGTTCATGCTAAGGTGAGACAACTATAGGGGATTAGCCGTGTACTAGCCTGCGCTAGCGTGAGTAAAAAATGGCTCTTTAAATATTTTTTTTTATTTTGTTACGTTTGCTTTTTGCTCGGAGCGAGAGTACCACGCCGCGCGCTCACGATGTGACGAGCGCCTATTTAAAGGGTTCGATTTTTGATGTCGTATTAGTCTGACGTTCCTACAAAAAAAGAAAAAAAGAATTTACATTTTTTGTTTTGCAATTGAAAGATTTTTACCACCACTACTAGCGTGTTGGAAAGTGCTGGTTCGTTGCACTAAGGCCAGTTCACAGATTTGCAACGGTTGCCTTCGCATACAACCGTAACGACTGCAACGACAAAAGCACAGCAACAACCGTGACTCGTGGATTGCTTCACGAAGCTACCCCTTGCATTGCTTGAAATGCTGTGTACGACGAACACTTGGCTCGGTTACCTTGTCGTCACCGTCGTTTCGGTTGCATGTAAACTCAACGAACGGAGATGTGTGAAGCAGCCTTTATTCGCATTTGTCAACGTCCTCACAGCAAAGGGTGAAAGTGCTCCAGTACGTTCGCTGCGCTAATGGTGTCGCTTACACTGTACATAGCCGCTATGTATGTGTGCACACTTCGGCACATGTAGTTTTCTGCACAGGTGCCTATATACATTTTCGTGCATTAATACCTTGATGCAGGTATGACTGTGCGTACGTTATCTCGCCACGCTCGCTCAGGGGTGGCAGCCGGCGACAAAGCGGACGTGTTCACGAAAAGCCACCACGCCGACAATTATTTTCAGTTCGAGGATGTAGCTAGCTAGGGTGAAAAACGCAGACCGCGCCTTTAAAGAAGCGAGTAAACAGAATTTAGTCTAAATTTTACTAACTCGGAGAGAAACCTCCAGAGTACTCTTTGCTTATTTAGTCATTGCATTATATAAATATTTTAATATTTAATTTTAAGTAACATTGTATTTATGATGTTACAGTGTGTTCTTCATATCAAACGAATGGGCTGCGAAAAATACAGTCTAACTTGGAGGCACTACTTGATCGTACGCAATGATAAGTTACAACAGAAACAATAGTGTTGCCGACATTTTATTTTTTTTTGTTTATTCTCATGCACCGAGAACAATGTCTATAAAGTTAGTATTTATTAAATGTGTGTATGGTGCTTCATTCGTTAGTATTAAAGCTCGAACAATGTAGGCAGCTCAAGGGGCATGTAGTGCAATTCGTATGCAATATATTTTTTTTTACGTTCATTAGTTTTCTTGGCTTTTGTAGCCTCTCTGCAAACATACTATATTTTGCGAGGATGGCTTCCTTTATGCAGCTTTTCTTTGAAAAGGAGCTCCACATTTTAGCAATACATCTTTAGTTCCTCTTCCTTTTGTTTTTCCACTTTGTTGTCTAGTGTGAAGCCGCATATAAGACCGACCATGCTTAGGCGCACAGCGAAGCGATCCGCTGCGTTGCCCGAGGCGCATGGAACCATTTCCGTCACGCACCATTGATTAGTTCCCGATTCTCTTTGTCTGCGCTTCCGTCGCCCCCGAGGCACGTGGTGTTGCAGCTCTTTGTAAGACGCATCCTGGAATCTGACATGCCTAATATTTACAAAAATATTTCCCACGTTAACTCAAGGCTTGCGTCTAAACGTTAGAAAAAACATATATAAGAGCTCGTCTTTCAAATGCCAATCTCATAAATTTTAGTTGGTCAGATATGCTACAGTAATACACAAAAATTCTCACGAAAGAAAATAAATCTTAAATCTAACCTTTTGAAACATATTTTTTGCTTTGCTGATGCGCCGAGCTTTAACTGAAATTTTGGTACTTTTATTGTTTTCATAGTTTTTGCATTATATAGTCACTCACATGTTAAAGGGGCGATGCAGAAATGTTTGTACTTGGGGAAAATACCGCTTAGAACGAATCCCTGACGTTAATGACCTACAAAACACGGGTCCGTTTTTTACCACACGTAATGAAAGTCTCAGGGAAAAAAAAATTAAAATAAGCTAGTAGTGTTCACCCCCTGAACTCGCAGCCAGAACAAGAGACCACGTAATCTGGAGCCGATGATATGCCACCAATGTTGGTCATAGCCACGCGCTGGGATTGGCAAAGCGCACGACACGCGCTGAGTTACAGGCATTGTTATGGTTCGACTATGGTCGTCATTGTCGCGATTGGACACGGGAAACTACCCGAATGCCTGTCGAGCTATCGACTATCACGAACCGGAGACGAGTGCTCACGCAATGCTCGGGTCCAATCTATGAGCCGCATTCAAATATTGTCACTGGGCGGTACAGCAACCGCTTTGCTACGTCATCAGGTTTTGCAAAGGAGAGAATGAAAGAAAACGTTGGCAGTCGTTTTCGAAATTATACCGCCACAAATGAGTTTTTTGCTTTGGTCAGTGGCGTTGCGGACGAGTATACCTGGGTCCCACTAGTGTCAGTAAACTCATGTATCGTGAAAAACATACCAATCGAATATCGTTGCACCGCCCCTTTAAGAAACGCAGGGTGTGGCGTCTCCCGAGCATCTGATTATATCCCCGCGTCAAATCAGATTGCGACAATTGCCAATTAGAACGTCCGATGAACCAATCACGAAGCGAGAAGCGTGGACATGATAAGTCACACCTTGCGCTCTCAGTGACTACGGTTAACGGAGCACTTTAAATGAAACATCCTCATAGATGAGAGATAACTTACTGCGAGAATTAATTACGAGCCACCAGTACCAAATATTATAGGCGCGCGAGATAATGAGTTACGGCAATCTCTTGTTAACTTTGAATATCAAACTCGCGCCATAAGGGTTTGCGCAAACTTTGCAGAAGAGTATCTCAGACCACCGGATGGAACTTCTCATATTTATTGCCTCAACATAATTATAAAGTTTATTTTTCCTAATTGAACCAGCATAAATTATTCCGCCCCTCACGTTTATTTTCTTGCGCAAACTTATGAGCGGTGCTCCAAAGAAAAAAAAAGGCATAATTATTAAAGGGATAAGAGTGAATTACCTGCAATGTTCTGTTGAATATTAACGGCTATCCCGCGTCTTTACACGAGGCAGGCATTGCAGGCAGTAAATCTCAAAATTAATTTCATCACGGCCGCTCTGCTTAACAAAAGGCTCGTCTCGTCGAAGGACAATGAGCCCGTTATTGATTCTCGTTCGGTGTGTTGACAAAAGCAAGGCTATAATTATAATGCAATTAAATGCAAAGGTGTAAACGAGCTGTGCACGAATGACGAAGATAATCCCTGAAAAAGGGGAAAAAGAGGGTCAAAGGACAAAAACAAATCTCCAAACACAGCTAGGTGACTGCTTCTTTTCCTAGCAGCATGCTCCACTCAATGCCGATGTTGCCGTAACGGAGAATGTTTCTTTCTGAAATTAAGAGGGTCCCTTTGTAGGGTACCAAAGGAACCCTCATAATACCGCGTACATGACCGAGAAGGAACGCTTCTCCGTACATCTAGGAGATTTGTGTTCACACCTAATCCGAGCGTAAAAGGTAAGAAGGGCCTAATTTCCTTGACTGGTCAGTATCGCCCTAGCTGATTCCCAAACATTCTAGGTCGAATGCTCGAGATGTCGAGTGTAGCAGATAAGGAGATGACCGTGGCCTTGCCGGCTAACTCAGACCTTCCCGACGACGAGACGTAGAATCTTTCACAGTCTCGTTCCAGCCAGCCAACATGCCGATGCCGCGACATTCGCTGCTGCTGTTTCAGCGCTAACTGTTTTTTTGTTCCTGGTACAAGTTCGCCAATTAAACCTTTATTTTCAGTTTACGCGCGTCGAGCCCTTTCCACCCGCGACAATATTACGTGAGTGAATTTTCCTTTGAAGGGACTTGAGTCACAAAGCAGACGCTTAAAAAAGGACGGCCCCTGCGGGACTGAACAACTTAAAAATAGTTTTCTTTGCGCCTTATGTGAAAATGTTTTCCTCATAGTGGTCATTATACTCGTATATGACGTTCGATACGCATAAGGGTATTTTCAGATTGCTTTTTTGGGCTATCAATATGAATGTTCACCCATGGGCGCAATGATCTGAAATAGGTACTGAAGAAAGATTTATTGGGCGATTTGTCTTGACGAAATTTTAGAACTTGAACTTGTTATCGTCAGTATATATATATATATATATATATATATATATATATATATATATATATATATATATATATATATATATATATATATATATATATATATATATATATATATCAGCACGACATGGGGGCGAGCAACCCAGTTAATCCCCGGGAGAGTCGCGTTTCCCATAGGAGGTCACTAATTGCGCCCGGTGCTGACATCTGGGTCGCCGGGCAAGCATAGCTGTCACGTCGGCTCGCTCGGAGGTCAACTGCCGCTGCCTCGGTCCCCCGATTTGCAGAGCCGGCTCGCAGCTCCCTCGGGACGACCTGTGGATTAACCCAGCGAATTCCGACTAGAGAGCCTACATTGTAGAGAGGGTTCATCTCAAGCCATGGTGGAGCGTTTGAATTTACTGGCGGACGGCTCTCTCGCCAAATGGTCGCAAGTGCGCCTGCACTGCGTTTTCGTGTTGCGAGGAGGAACGCAGTCGTAAAGGTGGAGGCGCTAGCAGACGGCCAACGCGTTCGGCACCTCCTTGCCGCTCGTGTTGCAAACGCGGCCCGTAAACCACGTGACCTCGATCGAACAGTTTGAGAAGCTCTCTTTAATATGGGCTCCCCAACTCTGACTTGCACACCATGGCGTTGCTCTGGAGGGAATTCCACGTTGCGGATGTTTGTCCAGCTTATTTGCAACTTTTAGCGATACGCGGTGTAAGAATCGCGCTCCCTATAGCTCCTGGATGTTCGGCTTCGGAATGGAAAGTGCTCGCTTTACACCTTCCTGACGTGGAAGTGGAAGGTAAGACTCCTATATCGCTCGTATTTCACAAAATTAAAAGTACTTACGCATGACAGACCCAACCTCGTACTGCAGTTCTGCGACGAGCATTCAGATGACAGACATTTTGAGAGTAACTTAGTGCGACTCCTATAGGCCGTGAAAGTTGTGAATTACTTTAAGAAAAACGGGGCGCGACCTGCCAGTGTCGAGAATCTTATTGCTTTTACAGCCAATTAGACTGTGGCATAAGTTGATGAAAAGGGCAAAAGCGAATCAGAAAACAAGAACTGTTGAGGCCTAAAGAGCACTCCCTGCGTCTCTTAAACTTTTGGTGTCAGGTTTTACATCAATGTGACCTCACCTTGATATCGAAAGCAGCGTTGGCCACAAGGAGTAGTGTCCATTCGAGTTTAGTCGACGTGGAAGGGTTACTGATATTTTCACGTGCACCTATCCAAAACTCTCAAGGTTGTAGCGTGCCCCCCTTCCCCCTCCCCATATAATTACAGCGTTGTTTTGTGTGTGTTTTTTTATCACTGAAATAACCTATTGCGACTCCGAACGCTCATGTTTCCACCCAAATGCAGCGCTCGCAGTACAAAACAAGATGCCAAAGTTTCAGAACTACACCTGTTTTAATACTGCAGTTACATGATTTTCGTAAACTTACAATTAGAAAATGGGGCCCTTTGCCGGTAGTTGACGCCAGTCCTCCTCATTTATTCGGGGGATTTGTCGGCCACTAGTTTCTTTTAATTTGTTTTCAAGAACTGCTTATAACTTACACCGCTACATGCGAGCATCAAGTACGCCGCTACTCTTCCCAGTGTAGGTCCTTGCTTTCTGTACCGGCCTTGTGACGAAGATGGATGGACAGCAGAGCATCGTCGGCCTGCTCTTGTCTCCGTTGGCTTTGCCGAAAGACGCCCGGACTGTTTTAACATTAAAAATCTACCACAGCGACGATTCGGTGCTGCAGTTTCTTCGACTCACGCGATTGACGGCTATTGAGTGACATCGTCATCAACAACAGACTTTTCCAGTCCCGCCCCTTTCGCTTTCCTTGGCATTGGGCAAGGGCGGCACCGCTGGCATGCGGACATGAAGTAACCCGCTACTCTTCGCCTGAGCAGGTTGGTAAAAATCCTTCCTATGCTCAGATAAAGACGAGCTATCGGTGCCTGGTGGTGTTGCCTTGCCCAAAGGCGTTCTTCTTGGTGTCGTCGACTGTTTTGATGCGTCATGTTTGCTGGTGCTGTTAATAAGCCGGGGATATCGAATTGAATTTTAGTCCGAGTGAGGAAATGAAGGGGCTTCTTAAGTGGCAAAAAGAAATGCTTGGACGCTTTGGGGAGGTTAACAAAAAATGTGATGACTGTACAGCCCAAACTGACTTGCGACTGAACACTATAGAAACTGAACTGAAACGTCTTTTCGGCTATGGTCGACCGCTTAACTAGTGCGAGAAAGCAGTTGAAGCAACGTCTGCTGGTATGCCCGAAGGAAAAATCCATCAATGTAGCCCTGTTTGGCAGACAATGTTTTCTAGTGGACCGCTGACCGTGCCTGACTTTACGTCAAGCATGTCTGATTGGCCAACAAGTTACTCTGACCTACAGTAAAACTCCAGTCAGACTCCGCTTGTCGGCTTTTTGATGGTTTCCTGGTGGCAGTCGGCCGCCGCGAAATGCCATCAAGATGTCTTGGCGGCGATTCTGATTGTACATCGATTGTCTCTGACTGTACGTCAAAAAGCTTTGACGTGCAGACAGACGTACGGTGAAGGGACGTAAAGTTCGTTCGGATACCACTATTTCGTCAAATCTATGAATACGAAAAATAATCTATGCACGAGAAAACGATTTCGGGACGTGAGCCCATAAAACCGCTGATGTTAGAGATATGACACGCAACCAACTGACAACCTTGATCAGAAGCCCGCCGAAACGCCGAACACGCCACTTTCGCTTCGCCTCCGCCGAGCTTCCATGAACGATCACTCCAGGGGTTTCCCCAGGATTCTAATCAAGGGGGGGGGGGGGGGGGTGTCCCAATGGCTCGGGGGGCGGGAGGCGATGCGAGGCGAGGCTAGATAAAATATAAAACTGTTTCTTTTTTAGTCCACTAGCTAAATTAGACGTCTATTAACCAAATGCTCATACCCGTAATGTATGTTTCCCTTTCTCTATATATCCACCTGAGAGGTGGTGTTTTCTACTTAATCTGAAAAAAAGAATTTTATTTTATTTTTCCTTTTTTTTGGATTCAAAGGGGGGGGGGGGGGGTGTCCAGGAAAACTAGGGGGGGTCTCAACCCCCCCCCCCCCCCCCCCCCCCCCCCTAGGCGGGGTCTAGGGAAATCTCTGGATCGCTCTCGACTCGTTTTGTTTGCCCGCTTGCTCCAACCTGTCGACCCTGCCCGGGCTCTACAATGTCTTATGTTTTAGTAGAATTTCTACTCGACAAGATCCAGCCTGTTGTGAGTTCCGACGATGTAAGGCACTTTAGCGGTGTAGTTGAAGACGACAAGGTGTACCAGGTCTACTGGGCCGGAGACGCGCGAACAAAAGGATCGTTCTACGACGCGAAAGTACTCTACACGGCAGGTGAGTAGAACTGAAGTACGGCGAGTGATGTACGAGTGCTTTGCATAGCATGCTGAAGGCTTAACTGCATATGCAGCCGAAGCATTCTTTAGAGCGATGCGCTCATTCTCGGAATCTCGCTCTGCAATACTAAAATGCTCCTGACTCGGTCCGAGAGGTTTGGGCTAGAAAATTTTTACCTTTCTATCTGGCATGAGCTATTGGCCTTACCGCTGTGTCAGGGCTGCTCGCGTTCGTCCGTGGAAGCCAGGGCTGTCTGTCGTAGCATGCATGCTTGCTCTCTAGCTTCAACGGAGCCGCATAGGTTTTGCGAATTAAAGTGTATACGGTCGTCCCGAAAGGTTCAGACATCGAGGGCGTTTCTTTGAAACGTGCTGACGATGCATGTGGTCCCGTTTGTAAACGAATGTCCCTTTTGCCCGAAAAAACGCAAATTTCAAAAGGGAAAAAAAAACAAAGGACGGGTACACACTTTTCCTGACTTTTAATATCATGAATTACATTCATTTTAAGGATTTGTGAACCGTTTCACAGCCATGGCAAAATGGTCACCTCGGCTTGTGAAGCGTTTCATAGCCATCCAAGATTGCCACCTCGGAATTTGAGCTTTAAATAAAGAGTAAAGCTATACGCACTCCGGAGTGCATTTCGGACGGAAATAGCTATACGCGCTCCGCTAAACTCGTATAAAACGAATGGTCAAATCAAGATTCCTAAGCGATAACATAGCATAGGGATTAAAGTAAAAAAAAAAGAAAAAAAAAGAAAAGCATAGGGGTTAAGGTGTCCGATTTGTACGCAAGTGGACGCGAATTCGATCCTTGGTGGACCTGCTTTTTTTTTTTTTTTGCTTTTTTTTTTCTCGAACATTTTGTTTAGTCGAGGCATTTGGCGATATTTATGAGTGCGTATAGCTTTACTCTTATATAAATGCTGCCCTATTTGATGAAATTCCCTTGGCAGTGGCTGTCAAACGTCATCTGATGGACCATCAGGGCACGTTCCACCAAGGCTGCTGACTGGCAGTCAGTGTCCCAAATTACGTATCTTGATGGAATTTTCAATAGGGTGGCTTAAATGCGTCCCAAGATTGTCGGCATTGAGAATCGCAGTAAGAGTAACACGTGATTATATATGGGCTCGAAGGAAGCAATAATGAAACGTTTGCATTGTTGATTGATCGCGTTATCGACGAACTGTTCGACCCTAAGATGAGTGTTAGAATTGGAAGCCTTGAAAGGATTCATCGTTTGTGAACCAGGAAGGGTGACTCAGTCAGGCTTGCGATCCTACGTCTTTATGACTTCAATGAAAGAACTGCGCTCTTTAAGAACGCTCGTAAACCCAAGGACACCGGCTTGTCGCTTAGTGATGACTATTCTCGAGAGTTTCCGATCAAACGTGAGCACTTATGGGAGTATGCGGAAGCTAAAAAAAAAAATCAAGGGGAGAGATCAGTAAAATGTTCTCATGACAAGTCGTTCATTGATGGCAGGCCATATACATAGGATCCTGAACGGCAGAAAGTGGTTAAGGTGAAGCGTCTATCAAGGTCAATTAGTTATGTTTTCGTGCTCGTTGTAAATAAAGTGGGTGAATTGGCTGGCTTAATCAACTCTTTTAGTGCCGACGTGTTATCGGCACTGAGTCATGGCTGGATGAAACAGTAATTGATAAAGAAGTATTTCCTGCTTCCTTCAAAGCTTATTGCCATGATAGGGCAACTCATAGCGGAGGCGTTTTTGTTTTGGTCAATGATTTATTTTATAGTTGTGAACTCCCTGTTGATAACAATTCAACTGAATCTGTTTGATGCTGGGCCACGAAGTCTGACGGGTCTAGCGTTGTTGTTGCTGCCTTTTACCGTCCTCCAGCCTCTGACCTGAATGTTATGCGTCAGTTGCGCAACATTGCCGCCTACATGGGCCAAGAAAGCAACGCTCGGTCACGGACTTCTAGCAGATTCGCGTTCATTTTCGCACCAGACGTAACTTTCCCCTGCTTTCTTGTTCTCGAAAGTGCCAGTTCATCCTCGCCCCGAGCGCGCGGCGCTCGAACCTTCTTTGTCGAACTTTCGAGATAGTGACGCACGGTAGATAAGCAGCTGCCCTGGACCTTGTCGAGTCATTCTCGCTCTCGCTCTCTGTCACGCTGCCGAATCACCGCTCGCTTTTCTGCTGCCTCGACGCTCTTTCGCTACTTATTTTGGTTGGCACAAGTTCGCCAATTAAACCTTGATTTTCAGTTCAGTGTTCGTCCCCTCGTCACCTTCATTCGTGACAATATTGCTTGTACTTTTTCTGCTGAGTGTGGTCTTCTTGGGGGCGATTTCAATTTGCCGGATATCACATGGACGAATGGCGCATGTATTTTGAACTCCCATAACAGCACACACTCCGAAATGAAAACTATAACGAATACGCTTGGATTTTTTAACATGTATTATACCCGACTCGAGGTTCTGCCCTTCTCGGTTTATTGTTTTGTAGTACTGCAGATGTTGCGTCTAATGTGTGCGTTATTACTGGTATTAGTGATCACCACGCTGTCGTCCCCGACCCGGCTCGGCCGGTCTCGAGATGAAGTTCACGAGTCTAGGAAAGTTATCTTTTTCAACTAAAATAATTATGTAAAAATTTCCACGGATCTCCTTAATAATTTCTTAGTACTTGAATGTACAGCAGATGAATTGGAAATTAATAAACTGTGGTTAACGTTCAAGAAAAATATGTTTAATCTTCTGAGGCTTATGTATTATGTATACTAAGCAGCAATCTGAGGAAGTGGGAGAAGCCATGGGTCAATGGTGAACTTATAGGCATGATCCAAAAGCGACAAAGAGCATTTGCAAAGTACTGCAAAAATAAATCGGACTACAATATTCGTAAGCTGGGGGTCCTAACGTCCTAATATAAGAAAAAATCACGAGACAGCCAAAAAAACGTTCTTTCGAGGTTTAACCGTAGATCTTCAAAGTAACAATAAAAGTAAGTTTTGGAAGTTTATGAATCGGTGCGGAAAAGATAAGCTAGGGCCACAAAAAAAAAAAAAAAAAACACTACAGTATGAGGGAATCTTACTGACTAATGCGTACGATAGAGCTTCAAAATTGTTTTTTATCTGTCTTTTTTCCCGAAGAAAATGCCTCCTTGCAGATTGCAAATGATCAGTATCCTATCATGGAGCAAGTTGAACTCTATATTAGCGGCATTGCCAAGTTACTCAACGATATTGATGCAACAAAAACACGGGTCCCGATGGCATCTCACTAAAGTATTGAAATATTGTTCTAGAGTAGGGGCTAAGTACCTTTGTGCAATTTATTCTAAGTCGCTCCAGTAAGGAAAATTGCCTGATGAATGAAAAGTAGCCAGTGTCCTGCCAGTTTTCAATAGTAGGTCCAAATGTAATGTGGTAAACTACAGGCCAATTTTACTTAGCCCTTTGTGTTGTAAAATACTTGAACATATCTTGTACTCAGCGTTGATGAAGCACCTTGGCTCGATTGCATTTTTGAATAAACATCAGCATGGTTTCTGTAAAGAGTTTTTATGTACGACACAGCTGATACAACTTCACCATGATATTGCCGTTGAACTTGATACAAGGGCCAGGTTGACTGTATATCCCTGAATTTGTGTCGTGATGTAGGCGAGTTGGTCCATGATAGATGGAAATACAAAGCGCGCAAAAATAGACAAGGACGAAAGGAAGATGCGAACGACACAAGCGGTTGCGTCGTTCGCATCTTCCTTTCGCCCTTGTCTATTTTTGCGCGCTGTTTATTTCCCTGTATATTCCTTAATTTTAGAAAGGTAGTTTACACTGTGTTTCATTCAATATTACTACAAAAGATTGCAGATTTAAATGCTGATATTACTGTTCAACGATGAATAAAGAATTATTTAACTTTAGGGCAGCACCAAGTTTTAAGAAATGGAGCATGTTCGGGCAGTGCTTCCGTTACATCCGGCGTACCACAAGGATCGGTATTAGGGCCACTTCTGTATTTTTCTTATTTATATCAATGACATTTCATGCGGCATTGAGTCTAAAATACGGCTATTTGCTGACTATTGTGCTTTGTACACAACAGTGTCCTGTGAAGCGGATTCCACTCAGCTTATGAGCCATCGAAAACGAGTTGAGAGATGGTGTATAACTAACAGCGGCCGGTAAAAAAATATATTGAAGAATGGAATTCTTTACCGGCGGAAGTGGTGTGACGTGTGAATGCTGTAGATTTTTATAAACATTTGTGTCTCCCGCAATAATGCCTGCAAGGCGCTGCGGGTTTTTCTTTTTTAATAAAAATAAGGCAACGGTTAGTTTTGAAAATTCGGCATTGGTACAGACTGCTTGCGGTATATTTGGGCGGAGAATGATCGATCGGCAAGGTGTAAATTATTTTGGCGGTAACAAGAAAAAAATATTTTGTAAATTTTTGTTTGCGGCGACACCCTTTACATCGAAAAAAGCTCACACCTGGGACAGTGAATGGAACAAAACACGAGCAAAGTAAACACAAATCCGAGAAGGGCGATGGGGTTTCAGAACCCCCGGACACGCAGCTAGCCAGTCTGGTATACAAAAACTGGTGTTTACTAACAAACCGGAGCGCCCCTAGCGGACGCCACCGGCGCCGCGCATGCGCGATGGGGGTGGGGGCAAGAAGCTCGCCGTCCTAAACAAACCATTGGAATGCGATGTTGTCGGCGTCCGTATGAGTCCCCCTGCCCTTTTTCGCGTTCGAATTGTTGATTCTACGTCTTCCTGGCGATGTCTGACTACTTGAGCGGCGTCAGAGAAATTACCGAGGCTCGTTACACCACAAACTTTCGTGTGAATAATGTGACATGTGGCGAATTATTTCGCGGAGACACCGCAGTATGTACGCTAAAGCCTGATTCGCATGATGCGATTTCGCTCTCAATTTTTAGTCGCGACGCCGCTGGGGCTGCGAAAGCGTGAACCGTAGCTGAGATGGTCGACGTCGATAGTGAAAATCTCAAGCAGAATCGGATCAAGTGAATCAGGCATAGTAAGTCGGTGATGGCCACTGGTAACAATGATCAACATCTCCTTGTATCTACTGTTAACATCGAGCCAGCTTGCCAACCTTCAAATTTAAGTCTTTTGAGGCCTGCACTTAATTCTTATCACAAGTACCGGGCCAATATTTGGTCCACGGGCCGGCGTCGCCTAAGAGAGCAGACGACAAGCAGAAACGTATGAAAGAGCAGACGACAGTTCGAACGATCAGGCGGCCGTTTGAACTTGAAGACGCACTGAACGTAGCCCGCAGGTGGTCCGCACAACTTGACGGTTTTCCCGCGTTCATTTTGGAACCAAACAAATAAATCTGATGACCACAAGTATCCGTGAATTCAACCCAAAGTGCTTCCCGCCCAAGCAATCGTTGTCCGACGGCGTCTGCTTTTCCCTTTTCACGGCACATATCCAAATTCTCGGGCGAACCGAGCGCGTGAAAACGGACCTTCAAGCCTTTCTCGACACTTTTGGTACGGCCCCAGTTGCGGCGTTTTGATGAGAAGGCAGGTTTTTGTCTGGTTCCTTTCAAAACAACGCAGGAATACACATCTGGCATGGGTACTTCTGCCCACAGCCCCAGACAGGAAGTGCGACCGACGCCCCAACACCGCGCCGTGACGTCACAGAGTTGATTTCGTGTATAAAACCTGTAAAGAAATTGTGAAAACTGTCAGCTGGACACGACAGCAAGGTTTCGTTCATGAAAATATCTGACACTGTCTATCTGAACCGGAACCGGTATTTCCGCCCTCCATGGTCTCACCACCCCCATCTGCGCACGGCGAAGGCGAAGCCGGCCGTTCATTCGTCCGGATGTTTCATTGAGCTTTCTCGCCCGGCGGACATGACTGTAATCTTTTGAAAAATCTCTCGCCGAACTGTTTCTTTCTTTTCTTTGTGAGTCAGTTCCATTCTCTTCTTTATTTCTCTTTTTTTTTTTTTTTTTGTCCGCGGCCTGTTTTATGCGCCAACAAAAAACTTGCACTGGCTGACAGTCCTCGTGAGGGAGCGAACCAAAATAAGGAAAGAGGAAATTGCTGAAAATGAATGGTTGTATTTTAGAGCGCAGCTCTTAGGCTCCCGTTTCCGGCTTGAGCGGCGTCCCCCTCGGCGTCACCGTCGCCGTCGGCGTAGCCGCGCGGTGCATCATGGCAAACATCCCCTAATGCACCGCGCGGGACCCTCGTGACGTCGCGTGTGACGTCATGAGAGTTTCGCGCGGTGCACTATGGGACATTTCCCATGATTCATGGCGCGGAGAGGAGGAGGAGGGGGAGGAGGAGGAAGGGGAGGAGGGGGAGGGGGAGGAAGGGGAAGAGTAGAACAGGAGGGGGAAGGAGGGTTGAGGAGGGGGAGAGGAGGGAGGGGAAGAGGAGAGGAGAGGACTAGCTTGAATGAAGAAAGGAGGAAGAAGAGGAGTATCAGGTAGGATGAGGAGGGGAGGAGGAGGGGTATATCCTGCCCTCAGTACCCTTCCCTCCTCCTCCTCAAGAGCTGCGCTCTAATTCCGCGTTACAGGGTGTTTTAAACGGCATTTTTCTAAGATTTCCTAAGATTATTAACAAAAGATAATAAGCGAAGCCAGAAATAAAAATAGCAAATACAGAAAAAAGGTCAGGGCCCTGGATTTGCCTTTTTTTCTTTGATTTGAAGTTTCGGAAAAGATCGCTAAAGACAGGAGAGATCGATGCTACGTGGAACGGGTAGTTTAAAGCTATGCGGAGCAAGCAACCACCAGGTTTAATAAAAGAAGCTGAAAATTGAGAAGAAAAAAAAAAGGTTGGGTAGAAATTAGTGTAGAAATAGTTAAGTTTGATAACTAAATGAGTATTTTTCAGAGTATGGTTTTGCTAAAGAGGCGCTTTCTAGCGTCAATGTAGAGAGAGATATGGGAAGAAATGTTTTTTTTTAACAATAAATAAATATTTTCAAGTTGTCCACAAGCGCAAAATAGAGAAAGAAAAAATTCATCCTAACACGAATAAAAAAGAAAAAAAAACCATATTTGCATTGCCTACGTTATTTGTTTACGTGACTACACTTTACATCACAAAAGCTTTGCTTTGGTGTTCTAATAGCAGTCCGGCAACAGCCAGGTGGCGCCAGCAGAGTTAACGCCCACGGTTATACCCTGTCTCCTTGTAACTTGGCAAAGGGTGAACGATAAGCCCTGCATTGCGTGCCGGTGGCTTCGATATCAGCTACGTATACGAGCGCAACGCACACACATTGGAGCATGACACAGCGAAAATCCCGATACATCTTTGCAGTAAAAGCTCACTCCGGCGATACGTATAGTCACGTTGCGATTGGCCCGCCAGGGCCACATATCTTCCGCCGTCCTGGCATGTTATGCGATCACTGCTTCCTGATCTGTATACCCAGTATTTCTTGCTTCAGACACTCTACTAAGCGGCGCCACCAGAGTAATAGCTCACGTTTGAATTATGCAGCCGCCACTCCCAGGCATACCAAATGTTCATTGTGTCAGTCGCTAGCTTGCGCCAAACAAAACAGCATTGCAGGTGGCCTCTGTCAGCTGGTTCCGTCGCAAGCTACTGTGCTGGCACGATCAGAGGATACAGTCATACCCACGTCAACAACGCCCGGCCATCTGTGCCGGACGAAGCGGAACGACATCGATTGGAGCGAAACTACACTCCTTTTCAGATAAGCTGTCTGAAACACCAAAGGAAGTTAATGAAGAAGCGCCAAAAAGTGCCTCGTCACGGCGCTTATGGTCTTTCCGCTCACGGACCCAACCAATCACGCACAGTGAAGGAGCCGTGTGCTTGGACTTTCCTGCGCGTCATCGGTTTAGCCAACCATAACAAACCCACAAAAAAAAAAAAAACGAACGCAATGACGATGCACTTTTGTATCTGCTTATTGGCTCCATCGGATTCTAACTTGTGGATCACCGAACAGGAGTCGAACCGGAGTCGATGGACTAAGCTTAGACAACGAACCTGAATGAACTAATCAGCCGTTGAGCTTCTTGTCACCCGAATGCACTGAAACCGATCTTTGTGTATACCTTTGAAGAGGACGGTAAGGGGGTGCCTGTCTGACTGCTGATTCTACACAATGTGCGTAGCCTTCGCGTTCGCTGCCAGTTTATAGCCAGAAGGGACAAATTCTTTGCAAGGAAAGCGGCACGCCCTTGGTTGATTCTCAGGTAGCGGGATGAAGTGCTACCGTTGCTTCGTTTGCTGGCACCGCTTTGCTTTTGAGGGGGTTTGTTGCACGCGAGGACGAGATTTGGAAGATATCCGTGAGAAGCTCGCTTTCGGACGTAGGGCGTTCAGCGAATTGCTGGGACGCGCTGACTTGCGTTTTGTGTCGTCAATTGTTCTGCGTCTGTGGGCATACGTAACAGGCACACCGAAATAACTATTTTTCTACATTATTTACGTATTTGCGCGCGCGTATCTGGCTTTTATGTGCGTATTTGTTCGCAGGCATTATTTTGTGTTATGAATGCGTGTGCTTGATTTCTGTGTGTCTAGGCTGCGTGGGAGCACTGCGTCGCAGCAGCGAGTGAAAGGTCAACGTGTGTAATGTTCTTTATGAGTTTGAAAAATTCAAGGTCCACGCCTGACTTGCTTTATATGAAGGATGGGTTAAAAGTTTGACGTCGGAGTCGAAGCACTCAGCACACATAAAAATGCCCCAACAATACAGTTCTTTTTTTTTCTTTTTACGTTTGACTCACTCGTTTATAGAACGCTGTGAAAGCTACATTTATGCAGTTTGTGCGGCATTTTATACGGCCAGGGGGATATAGAATAGGGGGCTGATCGTAACGATCAGTCGGCTAATTAAGTGAAATGTGTTAAGTAACTTATAACTAATGAAAATATACATATTGTTGCAAGGAGAAACTTTGCTGAGCGTTATCGAAAACCACAAAATCAGTCATTTTAAGAACGATTTTGAGCACGTGAGAATTGCAGTAGTGCGCTAAAGTTACCCCTCGTGCAGCATGTGCAAGGCTGAGGCTATGATAAGAGACGGAAAAATCACGCGGGCGCCATATTGCACCGGTAGCCTTGCTCCGGCTACACGGCTGGTACATTTAGCGCACAACTTCGCTTCTCACACGCTCAAAAATTTTCTGGAAATGGGTGATTTATTTGTTCTCGATGACACTCAGCAAGTTTCAAATTAGAATCATATACCTATATTACTTAAATAAAAAGGTAATTAACAATGTTTACATGATTAGCCGACTGATCGTTACAATTTGCCCCCATACTATGTTCACCTGGCAGTGTAACCAGCCGGCACAAACCCCGTAAGTGTACCTTTACGGCTTTATAACGCGAAAGTGTTGACTGTCCTGTAGAGCGAAGCCGGCGCTGTCTATGGCAGCAAAAAACAGCACCTATATACACATTTTCCCATTAGCTGAGCGAAACTCACCTCAAGTCCAATTGGCTGCGACGAGTCATATCAGATGCATCGCTACGGGGAACTGCGGGGCCACTCAGGGACAAAGCGGAAACGGCCGTCTCCAAAGACGTCGTAGCTTTGGCGACAGCTAACAGCAAGGGGGACTTGACCCTCTTAAAGCTAAACGATTCCATTGTTTCTCGAGATGCCGAACTCAACGCTATTCTTATGGCAGTTGAAAACCTGGACCCTCAACAAGAATGCCTCGTCTACACGGACTCTAAAGCCACATACGAAGAATGCAGGAACCCATCCACTTCCAACAAGACGGTAAAGGCCATCAAAGCATGCGTCCTGAACCGGCGAACAAAGCTTAGTGTGAGGTGGATCCCAGGTCACCAAAACATTCCTGGGAACGAGGCAGCACATGCCGCAGCACGGGTCATGCTCTCTTCTCCTTCTCTTGATACCGGCTATGGTGGCCTCACGTGCTCCTCGGAAAGACAAGACCCTACAGCCCTCAAGGACGATAAGCGGACGGAGTGCCGAGAGAGGCTCCATGCACTTAGAAAACAGGACTCACAGCCTTTGCCGGATGGACCCTACTCCCGATGGGACAGGGTCTGCATCAGGCGACTACACACGGGAACCGCCATGGTACCAAAACGTACTGCAATGTATGCTTGGAACAAGCAACGACTGAAAATGTACAACGAAGAAAACTCAGACCCCGCAGACGACATGGAAGAAAGTCTCTGCCGACACTGCAAGGTCGTGACCTCATAAAATCACGTTTTCTGGGACTGCATAAACATTTTTGCGAAAAAAGAAGAAATTTTACAGACCATTCCCGAGGATCGAAGACCCAAGAGCTTGGCGGAATAGACCAGACCATCCGGCTCACCCAAGCATCGAAAAGAACTATTCGACTCCCTCCTTCGGTTCATTAAGGAGGCTCACCTGACTCACTTCATTTCATCCCCGTCCCCCACCCCAGGACAGCACCGACGGCTTAAGCCGAGCTGACCTGGCCCTGATGTTTCTTTCATCTTATTATTATTAAAGACATTTTCAAAAAAACAAAAAAACGCAGATGCATCGTCACGGAAGCCGTGGAGCCGGCGGGGTTCGCCGCGCCTGCGCGGTGGGGAAGCGTGATGTCACCGCCAGACCGCAATGACAAAAAGGAAGACGTGGCGCGCTGCTTGTGAGAATGCGCTCCGTGTAGGAATGATTTCCCATTCCTAGACGTATAAGCAGTCTTAAGTGTCCTCCTGTACTTTTTTTTTAAACAAATCTGCAAAAACATACCCCCCCCCCCCCCCAAAGAAAAAAAGAGAAACTGTGTATTGATAAGTTGTAGAAGACTACAAATAGCGCATCAATAGCTTCTAACAGGCTCATTGACGCGTTGAACTAACAATACGCTTAGCCTTTTGTGTTTATTCATTTTTCTACAATTCTGCGCACTTGCTACAAACTATGGGGGGGGGGGGGGGGAGGGGGGGGGAGGGGGGTGAATCAGTCAGGCAACGATGCCTTTTGTCGCTGCCTCTCTAGAGGGCTTGACTCGTAAGAATACGAAGAAACTTTAATTAAATTCATTCCAATTCAATTTCATTTAATGACACTGTACCGCAGCATCATCGCAACTTGTAGAAGCTATTGGATGTAATTTGGTTACGTTTGGATTAGCTGCAGAAAAATTAGTTTGAAACGAATGTGCCTGAATCCTGAGTACATCTCAGCTCCAGTGGTGTTACCTACAACTCCAATGGTTTCGAGGAACAAATTCCAGAAAGCCGTTACATGCCATCGAGCTAAGTGTCACTAGCGCACACTGCCCGCGGAGCTCGAGTCGATCCCCGTATACCTTAGCAGACGCCACGTCCTCCTGCAGCTGCGCATGCACCGCCTGGAATGTTTGAAAATCTGGGCCGCTGTAGATGCTGTAGCGGATTAAATGGATACTTCAATGAAATTTGAAATATTCCCGTCGTGTTCAAAAATAGGATTAATATGATCCACAATATCCGTAAATGACAATCGGACGTTTGTATTTTGAGCCTGGTGGCTGTATTTTTCGTTATAAACGTTCCACTCTCGCAAGCGCTCGGAGAAGGCCCAGCGGAGACCACGTGACATTCAACGCAATCGTGACGTAGGTCGTCTCGGGACGAGCAAAGCTACGGCGTTCCAGCCACCGAAGCGGCTGCTGTTGTACGAATTTTGAGTAACGGGTTAATCTTCTATAGTCTTGTAGAGGGACAATAGCGACTCCTGGGACACACAAAAGGGATTCTCGGGAAGAGGGGAGTTCCTCCTTCCCCTAATCTCTCGAGGTGGTCGGAGGCGAAACAAGCATCCTCACTACCTCTCAAGGTTCCTAGACGTGCATTACAAGCGAGGCGTTAGCAACATCCACCAGGTGCTCTTTGCTAGCCGTTTAATTCGTTTTAAAATTCATTTTCGAGACTTTTTTAGCAAGATATTGGTATGTTTCATGTGATACTGCTTCTTTGAACACATATAGACCAAAAAATGAGCGCCGAATTTTCGTTGTAGTATCCCTTTAAGGGTGTAACTGAATATGCTAAGCGCACTTTCAAAGTTTTGCGCCCTTTTGGTTCATTTACCGCCCCATATTTTTGTATTTAAAGCTCCGTTCACACACTTCCAACCAAGGAGGAACGAGAAAGACAACATCGGTTTTTAATCCTCTTGCGTCGGCGTATAGACCAGCTCCGCAGCAGAGCACCTGGTCCTATGTTGTCTCAAGAGGCCTGAAAACCTTGTTGTCTTACTCGGTCCAACTGAATTGCAAGTGTGGGAACGGCACTTAACTCGTGCGCAGATATTTAAGCAAGATCAAAGACACTCTCCTATTCTGTGGGTCAGGGAATTGGGGGGGTGTATGTGTGGCTTTTTCTTTCGTGCCTAATATTTATGGATCATATTTTTTTTATTTTTTAAGATCCAGAAAAAATAAGTTGGAGGGAATGAGAAGGAAGAGAAATCCTAAATATTAGTTTAACGGCGAAAAGGAGAGGGCTGCTCCTCACCTAGACACAATCGAAGAATCGGTTCTGAGAGTAGGGGCGGCATCGGATAGAAAGCTCTATTTCTCCTCCCGATCGAGGCCTGGTTCACTTTGTCACTTTGTAGTTCAGGCTTTTTAACCAGATACTTTTTCGCGTTCGATATATGTATTTATTTTGTAGAGTTGCACTTCATTGTATCTTGCCTTCTTTTTATAAATGAAAGCGGTTTGATCACTGCCGGCAGCCCACACACGCCGGAACAATTGAAATCATTCTTGGTTGCCTTTTTCTTTCAGGGTTCGTGTGTTTTATTTATTGTTTTTGAGACTTGTTTGACAAAGACTTCTCAGATCGGCTTCATCTTTAGAGCGGGCTGTAGACGGAAGCAAGAAACGCCGCCCTTAGTGGCGCCGCCATCTTCTTTCAGAGCGAAAGTCTTTCTACGTGCTCATTGCCTGTTAGAAATTCAAACTTTACTCGGCACCTTCAAAATAAAATAAACCACGCGGTGCAACAACAGCTCCAAAGAAGTAAGAGCCCAACTATAAGCCAATGTGCCGCCGTCGAAACAAATTGACTTATCTTCGTTTTCAAGTCGATTTAGAATGCTGTAAGCTTTTGTTAAACTCCAAAACACACTAAAAAGTTTCAGCGTTATCTTGGTGCTCAACTCCACATACTGTTGCAATCGTTGTTCCCGTGCAAGACGTCACTATACGTGGACTGTGCCGTGCCTTGCGTCGTTTAAGTTGCAACGCTGCACGCTCCACTAGCACAAAAGCTGACTATAGCGCACGAGCTCAGAACGTCCACATCGAAGTGGGTAACACAATAATAAAAAACTTTCAGCCTTTCCACTCTGGTGAAGGAACACCAGCGAAGCTGGACTATGGTGGGGCGACCTCAACGACGACTTCTTGGACAACCTCGAGGGCGACGCCTAGAGGACGACCTCAAGGACGACTTCTAGGACGACCTCGAGGGCGACACCTCGAGGATGACGCCCAGGACGACCTCAGGGACGACGTCTAGGACGACCTCGAAGACGACTTCTAGGACGACGCCTAGAGAAATTCAGCCTTTCCCCTCTGCTGAAAACAAGAGTGGAAAGGCTGGAAAGATTGCTGCCATCTATGAGCGACGGCGAGAACGAGAGAACCGGCAAGCCGGTTGCCTGGTTGTTGGCGTCGCTCATAGATGGCGGTAGCTGTCCAAAGTTTTGTGTCGACATTTATTTGGTGACGGGCACGAAACTGGGGAAACTAGCCCTCAACAGCTCCATTGTAAAAAGCGGCTGTATATAAACGCATCAGCTTAGGGTGTGTAAATGTTATACCATATGGTAGAAGGGACAGATTAAAGACCCGTTCAGACACTTGCTTTTTGCTTACGACCGAGTTTTTTCTATCTCTTACAACAAGAAACGAAACTGGTACGCTGGCGCCATCTATGAGGTGCCCCTTAAACTGCATCTTACTAGAGCGAAGGTCGTTCGAGGTATTGGCGAGATGAAATGTACTTACTGTCTTTGAGACATCGTCTTTTGTAACGTTGTCATAAGGCTTCAAGTCAACAAAAATAAGTAAAAGTATGAAAAGCGAAATAAATGGGAAATATACACAAGTGCCAAGTGCTAATTGGATAGTTAGTTAAAGCGGTACCTAACCCCTTTTGAGACAGGGGGGTCAGCAAAAGCTAAGATTGCCGATACGGGTAAAAGTTTAAATTTCTTGTTTTGTTCTAGCTTTTCCCATTTTTGGGACACTTTCAGTGATTGGCGATCGCACGCAGTCTCCCACTCAACAAGAATGCGCTTGGTTTCTATTGTACCGTGGGCCCCTTCCCCGAATCCTAGCATTTTGGGAATCCTCTCTTCACTGGTCGCCCAGGGCGGTCGACCAACACCCCCTAGAAGAGAAGGCCGTAGCGCTCTTCTCGTGACGTCGCGAAGGAAGGCCATTGGGGGCGCGCGTCGAAGCGAAAGCAACGCGCGTGGATCGACCGTCGTAACGCGCTTTTAGTCACATACGCGCATCTTATTAGCCAAAATGAAAGCTGCACATAGCAACGGGGCTAGAAAACATTTTATTACATGGGCAAAATATTACATTTCTAAATATTCGGTATGGAATGGTACGAGGTAGGTGTATAAGAGAAAACATTGAGTCTCGCAATTATTGCTCTATGAATGCATATATTACACAGAAATACTTCGACAAAATGGCGCGACACGCAGTGATTGGACACAGCAAAACAGATCACTGTTAAAAATCAGGTAGGCGCAGTCAACGCCGGACATGGCTAGACAAGGGTCACTTACGATCATGTAAGCGATTTTATCGCGTGCAGTTACTGAATTCTTGCATCATACCCCAGCCAGATGGCAAAAGTAATGTAATTTCGATCGAATGACAATATGGTGTCAACAAGTCAGCTTGCGACGCTCCTATAATCACTCAAGACCGCAAGCTGATCAAGTCCCATATCATTGAATGAAAATATATTGAGTTTTCCGTGTGGCAGGGGTACTAAACTTACTATTTAGTCAACTAATTTACTTCTCCTTATGGGCTCGAGCTGCCTTAGAAGAAAATATAACTTATTTTGTATACAATAATACCATTCCCTTAATACAGTTAAGGTTCAAGCATAAACGCGGTAAAGGCAATAAAATAACATTAGTATAAATAAACACATAAGCACAAACACCGCACTTTGTAAAACCACACTAACTTGTTATTCACCTTCCAGTGAAAACTATAATATTATCCCGCATATTCACAAATGTCGACGCAACCTCACACGAATAACGAGGAACAAGATGCCCTTCTATCACGAAAAACAAAAACAAAACAAAACAAAAACAAAAAATCCGACTGCAGCACTTTACTCCCATCCCACATGACCAAAAAGCCCGTAAATAAGTAGTTTCATACCTGTCGATCGTATCTATACGTCCCAGAATATCTGGCACGAAAACATTTGAACGTGAACTATAAGTCTCTCTCTGTCGAGAGGGAGGTCTATCGATAATCGAACACTGCCACACATGTTACTCAAACCGTAGAAGGACTTGTTTTGCAAATCCACGTAAATGCCCTAGCATCAAGCGAACACAAAAAAAAACTACCCGAGACTGCAGTGACGACCAAAAAACGACGGGAAGAGGGATCAAAATCAAAAGGAGCACACACAGACCCACGAGAGCAGGGGCAGCAGTGTAGGAGGCTTAACGTCGTCGATCCATCTCTTACTTCTGCGCGCTCCCAGCGGCGATGACAGGATTTGTTTTCGGTTCCCTTCCCTTCTGAAAGTCTCAGCGTTCCTTTTTAGACAGTCAGCAGCTCGCACACAACGTAACTTTATTAGCATTGGAGACTGTACGAAGGAAGAAAACGTCGCAGCGGATCGGTTCATTCGAAAAGTGTGAGGAGCTGCGGGACTGCACGTAGTCTCGCGGTTACGGGGATAGTCATAAATATAAAATTGGTACTTTCAATCTTTGTAGCGCGTTGTATATTACGTTTATACTATAGATATAATAAATTGTACAAGACGGCGCTTTTAAAACGTATATTAATCTCAGATAAACGCTCACGAACACCACCGCGGCACCCGCTAGGGTGCCGCGGTGGTGTTCGTGGACTTCCTTCTCCGACATTGTGACGTAACCACTCGGAGCGCTACGAACTTCTCTCCTAGGAGGTGTTGGGTCGACAGTGGTGTAGGGCAGGGCATTACAGCAGCACATGGGGGACGTCCTCGCTTGACTGCCCGCACAGAGGACAAGCCGTGTCGTTTTTCTCCGAAGAGTTGGCAACGTCGGCAGTTTGCCATCAGCGCTCCTAACCGTGCCTGAAACAGTAGCGCGCTTTCATGGTCCCCTCAGTAGGGTGTGCAGGGAGACGGCTCTAACTTGAGATGCGCGTAGATGCTCTGGAGGTTCTACTTTTTCATCACCGCCTGTCTCCACGCTTCAAGTTCAATCGCGTTCACCGCCTCTGTCGCAGCTTGGAATCATCCTTTCTCTGATGATGCCTCATGTCGCTTTGTCCCTTTGCTGTACACAGAGTCGAGTCTGGCAATGGTATCTGACCAGTTCTTCCTGCTACTGCGGTATTTAACGTAGTGGAATAACCTTTTGGCGTACGCTTTATCTGGCATGTGAATCAGGCGCCCGAGGTATCGAAGCTTGGCCCTTGCATATTGTTGTTGAAACGTCGACCAGGCCATCTCTCCCGTGACGGCCAGGTTTGCAGTTGCCCCGTTTCCGCCCAGTGCCCACCTCCCGATTTCCACTTGATGGCGCTCCAGTGTCTTCAGGGTGGTCTGCTGGAAGACCACTGCGTCGTTAGCGTAAGTGACCGCCGGTATACTGCGACACTCTCCCACAGTGCCGTCGCAAGGATGTATGAGTTTTACGTATACTTCGCCATGTTCTACAGGTGATTTATTCGGATGTTGGAGGTTTTTAGTGTGTTTCTTTTGTGCTGTTTCAGGTATTGCGGGCCTTCTTGAACAGTCACTCCCAGATACCTGTACTCCTTGGTATGTTCTACTTCCACCTCCTGTACTCTAAACGTGTGGTTATGCTCGTGAACATTATAGCCCATCGAATTCGACTTTTCCTTACTGAATTTGAATCTCTCTTCATTCCCAACTCGAGTGCAGATATTGAGCATGTCTTGAAGGTGAGTTTCACTCTCCGATAACAGGAGTATGTCATCAGCAAAGACTAGTACTAGAATATAAGTTTTTTCCATGTCATTAATGGTGGTAATGGTTGTGAAAGGAACACCCTGCCCTTTGGCTTGCTGCTCCAAAAAGGGGTCGTTGATTTAGATGTCGAAGAGGGTTGGAGAGAGGGGGAAGCTTTGGCGCAGACCCACAATCTTGTTCACCTGCCCTGATAAATGTTCTCCCAGACTGTATCTGGCGTTGCATCCGGCGTACATGTTTCTGAAGAGTGATATTGTCTGACCATCCAGTGCCATCGCTTTAACTTGGTCCACATCATCTCATGGGGCACTGCATCATAGGCCTTTTCCAAGTCAAGGTAAGCCAAATAGAGTGGTGACCTATCTAGATTTTTTAGCTCTATTGTGTGACAGTGAATAAGTTATCGCTGCCCCGCCGGTTCCTACGGAATTCATTATGTGCCTCGCTGAAAATATGAGCTTTCTCACAGAGTCTGTGTAGTCTGTCCTGTAAAATTGATGCAAACAGTTTGTGCTCATTACTTACTATTTTTATCGACCTGTATGAGTCTAATGATTTCTATCTTTATATTTTCTTTTTTAGATTATTTTATTCTGGCTTGTTTCCGGGCTTCAGGGATAGCACTTTGTGCCAGCATGTTGTATAAAAGGTACCTTAGGTGTTTCTGTGCTACCGGTTTAAGGTTTTTCAGGAACTCGCTGGGGGGGGGGGGGGGGGGGGGGATTTTGTCTGGAGCTACTGCCTTTCCTGCTTCGAGTTTATTAATATGTCTCTGCAGTTCACCGGGCGCTATTGGTTCAAGAATTCTGCGGTCAAGTTTTTCCTGAGGGAGTAGGGATGTTTCCTCCTGCGTCCGTGGCCTGCTGAAGAGGCAGGCTTGAAGTCCCTTAAAGTATCTAATCACTCCCTCGGTAATTTCTTTTTCTGTGGTCGATTAGTCTTCTCCATTCCCTACCGTCTTGCGTTCGAGGTCCTCGTGTGGTTGGAGAGATTGTACATATCTCCAAAAGCAACGGCTTTTGTTGTCGCTTTCTTGTAAGGATAGTTGGTTTTTAGTGTGTATCGTCAGAATTTTTGTCGCCGCTAAAGTTTTTATTTTCTTTTTCTGTAGCTGGTAATTTTCTAATTTTGCTTTGCCGTGCTGTATTGCTTTTTATTCATTGCCTTTCGATGTTTTCTGAACCATTCCTGTCGTACTTTGATTCCCTCCTTCACCTCCTCATCAAACCACGGCGTTCGCTTATCACTTTTTACCTTGGTTTGTTCTCCTACATGAGTATACGCTAGTTTCATTAGAGACTCGTAGAAGTCACTGTAGGTTGATGGAGGTCTTCTTGCAAACTCAGCATCCATTCCATCTTCGCCATTCTATCTTCGTCGCTACTTCTATCTTCGTCGCCGCCATTCTATCTTCGTCCCTAGTTCTCCAGTAGCTTGCCCTTCTATGGAGTTTATGTTTCCTCGAGCTGTGTATAAACTTGTTGGCTTGGTCAATCGCTATTTTTATCGGATTATGGTCACTTCCGCAGCTAAACACTTCTTCCTCGTCCACTGTCATGTCTTGAAGGCGCTATGGTGCACAAAACAAATCTTGGGAGGCGAGATTGTATACTCCGCGACAACTTTTCTTGGCAATGCAGTGGAAGTTATAGGCCCGCGTCCCCTCTCCCATTTTGAGTATACGCAGGCTCTCCTCCTCCCCCATTTCCGGGGAGAGGAGGAGAGCCCGCGTACACTCAAAATGGGAGAGGGGACGCGGGCCTGTACCTTCCACTGCATTGCCAAGAAAAGTTGTCGCGGAGTATAGTCGATGGTTGATTGCTGACTTCCTCTGCTCCATGTTATTTGCCCCTTACAGCCTTCCTCCAGATTAACTATTCGCACATTGCTGTGCTGTACGAATTTTCTGAGATTGTGAGCTCTTTTATCTTTACTACTTAACTCCGCCAGATGGCAGTTAAAGTCTCCATCAGTATAATTGGGCGTGTAATGATGCGCTCTTTTACTAGATCTTTCTCCAGACACTTATATATTCTCTTATTCCATAATTCTGCTACTCCTGCTGTGGCCATGTACATACACAATACCAAGCCCGATGTGGCCCGCTACTATCCCCCCGAATACCACCCACATATGTTCTCTACAGTTGTTGCCTATTCGCTTAAGTGTTATTCCTTTCTTATACATGAATCCCACATCGCCTCCTTTCTTTTGGCTTGTTGTTTTATTCGTGCCAATCCATCCCCAACCTTTGGATAGTGGAGGTTCTTCCTCATTCCGCAGATACGTTTCTGTGATTCCGTATATACTAATATCTTCCAAATCTGCATTTTTTTTGTATCTCCTCCCATTACAATCGGCTTCATCCTTGTAAGTTAAGTAGTCCGATATTTATTATCTTCGCGTTCGCATGTCTTTTATGGGTTTTGTTTCTGTACTTTTTCTGTTTTCTTCTACCCTTATAGCGCAACTTTTAGGGACGAAGCTCCTTAAAGGGTATTCACACGAGGGAGAAATCCCGGGGATTTCTCCCCGGCAAGTGCATCCCACGACGAAAACGTCAGGCTTTGCGATGTGCAAAAGCCTCGCGTTTTCGTCTCGTGATGCGCGCGTACCGGGGAGAAATCCCCGGGATTTCTCCCTCGTGTGAATACCCCTTTAGGGGCTAGCCATGTCCGTATGTCCATCCGGTGTCCGGCGTCGGGTGCTCGTGCTCACGAGCACGTGAGCACGTCCTCCCGTGCTCGTGTAGGGCAAAAAAAAAAAAACCGCATCTCCACGTGGTGAATGATGTTGATTGGGGCGAAGCTCTGGTTTCTGGACAAGCACCACCAGAGCTTAGCCCCAATCAACATCATTCACCACGTGGAGATGCGTTTTTTTTTTAAATACCTTCTCCCCTTCTTTTTTTTAGATCTGTTCGTCCATGCATTGTGATCTGGTGACAGCAATAAAACGTCCGAGATTGGAACTTGGGTGGACCAACCAGTAGTTGTTGGAATAGCTGACAAAGCGTTTGGCCTAGTTGCAGAGATTGCTCATGGTTACTATGTGGCTGCATGTATGGCCCATGGGTCATGTTCCTCCACATCAACTGGGCCTGCCTCCCAAAAAAGCAGCCACCCCCTGAGCCAGTGACTGCCCAAACGCCTGGGCTGCCTCGGGGGTGTAGTGGCCTCCATTCATTGCTCAAACTGGCAAATTTGGGACTATCCAGTATGAGTTGATGAATGTAACTCACTGCCCGTGATTGTTGCACTCCAATTTGAGAGCCTTGTTGAGAGCAGCTATGTTTGCTGCCACCACTGGGCCCCTAGCCTTCGTGAAGAGCACAGAGCAGATCCATACCCGACAAGTTTCGGACTGGTCACGTCATCACGTAAGTATGCCCCTCATCGCCTCAGCAACTTGTGTTGGCTCCTCGCCAAAAATAATGTTGTCCAGACCCCCATGATGATGACGAGTGTGTCTTGCTGGGTTTGAGTACAGGAGCCGTCGGCTGCCTCCAATATCGCTTGGAGTTTTACACCTGGTAAAGCAGTGTCCCGGACTCTCTTGTCCCAGTTGAGGCCGTCCAGGACTGGGGTTTCCAGTTCTCGCGTTGTAGAGTCGCCAACCAAGACAGCCTGTTTTTGAAGGCCGTCCTAGTCGCATTGTGCGCGTGCTTTGCGTGGTTTGTCCCTGTCTCTGCTGGAGTCCTGGACGGAACTGTTCTGCGACCCGTCTTGCTTTCCTTGAATTCCCATTGTAGCAGCGGCGATCCAGGGCTGTTGTGGGACTGGGGCCACGCCTGATTGGGTGAGCGTGCCACCTACTGACATTGTCCACTGGCCCTTTTCGTTGTTGTTTGTGCTAGCTGTGTTTGTGCCTCCTGCTTGTCTTGATCGGCCTTCCTTTTCCTGGTCTCTTTTCATCTGAGTGTGATGTTCCTGACATACGCACTCGTAAATAAAGAAGAAGTGTTGGGGGAGCTCGAGAGATCGAGGCAGGATCTCGGGGCACAACGCTTAAAGGTGTATCCACACGACGGACCGGGCCGCGGACCGATTGATCACGTGATGCGCGGCCCGCGGGCCGCCCGGCTGCAATGAGCATCCACACGGCGGACCAAAAGAGCAGACGACAGAGCTAACGGGCCGGTCTAACCCTCGACCTCACAGCTCCGCCAAACGCATGTAGCGAGCTGCTTTGAGGCTATTTGTTAGGAGCCAAGATGGAGGTTGAACGAAAGGGACGTTTGGCCGCGGTGGCCCTGGCGTTGACTCTTGAGAACGAGAAGGACTTAATTAAGTGAAGCGAAAATTTGAGTAGTCGTCGCGAATATTGTCCCACAGAGCGGGGAATTGCTCCACGAGCGCGATGAAGTAAAAAGTTCCATCGTCGCACAACGAAAGGTTCGTCTTCTTCGTCTTCAACAGTTGGCGCCAAAAGAAAACGACTTTGGATTTGGATTCCAATCCAAACAACAAAAGTCAGCTTGTTGCCAGACTTAGCGCTTCAATTATACTAAAAACGCCTCGGTCCGCCGCCAAGGTCCGGGCGAAAAAAGCGCTTCCCTACTAAAAAAAACCATTTGGCGCCCATATGAAAATAAACGGGTCCATACCGGTAACCGTTTAACCATACTGGTCACCAGTTTGTCAAAGGGGTCGCCCGTATGGCTCAAAGGGGTCCCCCGTATGAGCATAACGGTCACCTATTTGGCAAACGGGTCGCTCGTCTGGGCAAAAGGGCGACTCGTTTGGGAAAAGCTGTCGCACGTTTGCTCAAACCGGCGACCACGTTGCAAACTGCACCGGTTTAATCAAACGGCTCTCCGGAGCCCGTTTGATATTGAACGTACAGATCGGCGGCGTGGGCACGCCTAGCGTTTCAGCCGTGGCAGCCAATGTTTTCCGGAAGGCTGGGAGCGCCGGTTCATCGATTTCAGATCGTCCGCGTAATGCAAGTAATTATATTTATATTTCAATTGCGCTGATTTTCGATTATACTGCAACTAAAACTAACGCCTTTTTGTGTTTTACGTAAACGCACGACGTTGGTGAGCCGATATTTTTGACAGACCTTTAATACTTTGTCCATCTGTGTTGCCTCAATTTACTTATTCAGCTCGAATCTTTCTCGCAGAAGACGCGACCGCGTGAAAGAATGTACGTCTAGACTCCGTTTCACTTTAATTCAAGACGCAGCGAAGGTAGCACGCGTACACGCGGCTGCAAGAACATGGAGCATTGCGAGAGCACGCCCGCCGTTGCAGCACTCAAACTACGAGCTTGCGCTGAATACTTTCTTCGCTCGAGCGCAAGCCGAGCTTCTGGCCGCCCCGCCGCCATTTCCAAAGTTCGAGCGCGCGCGCGCGCGCGCGCGCGCGTTTGTTCTTCGGGACTACAAAAACGCATCTCCCTGGAATGCCTGGGGAGAGGGAGAGGGGCCGTCCCGGTGGTCCCAGTGCCTTGACCTCGCCCCCTCCCTCCTCTCTTGTCACCCCTGTCACGTGACCCACAGCAGCGCGCGAGCTACACGCTGATAAGCATCGAGATCCGGAAGGGCGCGCCTTGCAGCCGCTTTTTTCTTTGTCTGCTTGTTGTCAGTTGCTGCTCGAAGTTCGCTCGTCCTACCTGCTTCAATCTGTCGCCTAACCCTGCGGTCTTATTGGGATGTCTCTCGACAACGTATTGGATGTGCACCAAAGCTATCAGTGTTCGAAAATACCCACGTGTATGTCGGCAACCAGCGATTCTTCAAAGAAGTCGCAAATTCTCGCGGTTTGGTTGGGTTCGGCAAGTGACAGCTTGCGCGCCGCATCGTGTTGAAACTTCCAAGGAGCCGTTCCCTCTCGTTTGTGTTTGTGTGGTTGTCCTGCTTTGACCGTGTCGACAAATATCAGGGATTACATATTTCAAGTCCGCTATTGTTATGGCAAGTGCACTGCAACCTACGTGTTGGCAACGATTGACCGTTCTTCTACGCGTACTCTTCTAGATTATCTATAGAATAATGCAGCGCCTATTCGCGCGGCAGCCAGGAGAATAATTTCCCCGAAAGTCTACCTGTATAGTATTCACAGATCGCTTGCACGTTTGTACTTGTCTACAGAAGAGGTAATAAACTTCGAGGAGAATTGAAAGCAATCTTTTGTGTCGGTTTTCCTGTCCACTTACAAGCACCTACGCGAGTGCATTTGTTCTACGTGTTTTCTCCATGTTATAAATACGTTTATGAGTTTCGGGACGTCTTAAATATGTTAAGATAACCAACCTCCCAGACGATACCCATTTAGGGCTAGCGCATAATTTGCCAATTCGAATGGCACGTTCAAACGTGTGGTCACGTGCCATGTCGAACGGGTACTCGTACCATACGGCACCCGTATCAAACGGGCACCTGTATCAAACGGGTACCGTTTCGAACGGGTACCGTTTCCAAACGGGTACCCGTATCCCATAATCACGTTTGATCCAAACGGATCGACAAGTTTGATTCAAACGGGCGACCAGTTTGCCACCCGTTTGAATTTCAAGTGTTTTTTTTCAGTAGGGTTGGCATTTCTCACAAGCGCGGGCCGCGGACCACCGGCGGACCTCAAAAACCGGTGACGTAAGATCACGTGATGCACGGCCCGCGGACCAAAACAGCGATTTGGTCCGTCGTGTGGATACACCTTTATGGAATGGCTATGGTTCTGGTCTCAATCATTGACGTCCTAACATAACAAACTGGCGACGAGGTACTCCGTCTGGGATTGACTTCAAGGAAGCCGCTCAGGGCTACGACAAGGGCCATGTCAACGCTTGGAAGCATCGAACCTTTCGATGAAGCGGAAGGAGACTGGCCAACGTATGCCGAAAGAATCGGCCAATTCTTCATCGCCAACGACGTGAAGGAACCGAGACGAGTGGCGGCATTCCCGAGCATCATCGGCGGAAGGCCCTACGCGCTACTCAAGAGCCTCGTAGCGCCGGAGGCACCATCAAGTAAGACCTATTTGGAACTTGTCAAGATACTTCGGGCGCATCTCTCACCGAAGCCAATTGTGATTGCTGAACGCTTCCTCTTTCACAAGAGGGACCAGAAGGACAGCGAAACCATCCTTGAGTATGTCGCAGCACTGAAAAAGTTAGCTCAAACCTGCGAATTTGGAACAGCACTGAGTGAAACTTTGCGAGACCGCTTTGTATGTGGCTTATGCAATGACAGCATACAAAAAAGGCTGCTTTCAGAAGAGGATTTGACTTTCAAGAGAGCGCTTGAAATGGCGGTAGCAATGCAAGCCGCATCCTCCAGTGCGAAAGTTCTACACGGCTCAGGGTCGTCCATGGCGGAAGTTCTTAAGGTGGGAAGCAAACCTTTAGAAAAAGAAGGTTGTTCACACTGTGGTTACAAGAATCACGAGTCGGTCAATTGCCGCTGGAAGGGCCTGGAATGCAGAAGATGCGGAAAAGTAGGACACCTGCAAAGAGTTTGTAAAGGCTCAGCTCCAAAGTGGCAAGGACAAGCGTCTAAACCCTTCACTAAGCGCAACGAAAAGAAAAAGATGAAGGCTGTAACTGTGGAAGATTCCGACGAAGAGATAGAAATGCACGAGCTAAGAAGCGCGCGAAATGATCCGTTAGAAATAACGCTATCGGTCAGTGGAATTCCTTTGAGAATGAAAATAGACACAGGAGCAGCAGTATCTGTTTTGCCATTACAAGAGTACCAGGCTAAGTTTTCGCACCTCAAAAGGCAACGAAGTAATGTCGTTTTGAAGGCATTCAACGGAGCGAAGATTAAGCCGCTGTGCGAAGTACAAGTGACGGTGATGCATGAAGACAAGGAGTCCAACCTGAAGATGCAAGTGGTCGATTTCAAGGGACCACCTCTTCTTGGACGTGACTGGCTAAGAGTCATGAAGTTGGACTGGGCAAACATCAAAGCGATACACTGTTCCGAAGAGATAGGAAGACAAGAGATTGAAGGTCTGATGAATGAATATAAGGAAATATTCTCAGATGAGCTGGGATGCGTAAAAGGAGTTGAAGCCAAACTCAAACTGAAACACGGAATGTCTCCACCATTTCAAAAGGCGAGGCCAGCACCACACGCATTAAGGGATGCTGTGGCCAAGGAACTTCTGGCTCTACAAGAAAGAGGCATCTTGACTTCGGTAGAAACAAGTGAGTTTGCTTCTCCAATTGTCCCAGTCGTCAAGAAGAACGGCGAGATCCGGATCTGCGGGGATTACAAATCCACCGTGAATCCCGTGATTGATGTGGACAGTTATCCTTTGCCCAGAATCGAAGAGCTGTTTGCAACGGTGGCGGGAGGGCAGCTATTCACTAAACTTGACCTAGCCAAAGCGTACTTACAAGTTCAAATGCACGAAGATTCAAAGAGGTACTTAACCTTGAACACGCATTTGGGGCTTTTTCAAGTCAACAGGCTTCCTTTTGGAGTAGCCTCAGCTCCAGCAATATTTCAACGAACGATGGATCAGGTACTACAAGGACTGACACACACCACCTGTTACATTGACGATATCCTGGTAACAGGGAGAACAAAAGCGGAGCACCTGAAGAACCTGAAAGAGGTTCTCAAACGCCTTAAAAAGAACGGCATCCGACTTCAAAAGGAGAAGTGCGAGTTTTTCAAAAAAGAGGTGTCCTACCTAGGCCATGTCATCAGCAGCGAGGGACTACGGACACTGGATGACAAGGTGGCTGCTCTACGAGATGCACCCGAGCCAAAGAACGAAGCAGAGTTGCGCTCCTTTTTGGGGTTAGCTAAAAACTATGGCAAGTTCATCCCAAACTTGGCAACCATCTTGAGTCCTCTGAGCCTCCTGCTGCATAAGGATGTCCAGTGGAGTTGGAACGAAGAATGTAGAAAGGCCTTCAAGACTCTGAAAGAGAAGGTGACGTCAGCACCAGTGCTGATTTACTTTGACCCAACACTTCCGATTGTGTTGGCATGCGACGCCTCAGCGTACGGCGTAGGAGCGGTGTTGTCCCAGATCATGTAAGACAAGACAGAAAGACCCGTGTCGTTTGTCTCACGAACACTGTCTACGCATGAGAAGAACTACTCGCAGCTTGAAAAAGAGGCCCTTGCCATTGTTTTTGGTGTAAAAAGGTTCCATTACTATCTGTATGGGTACCCCTTTACACTAATAACCGACCATGCTCCACTTCAAAAGATTTTGGGACCTACGACTGGAGTTCCGACGATGACGGCAGCACGCCTTCAGAGATGGGCTTGCAGACTGGCAGGATATCGATACAACATCGTTTATCGTTCGTCTAAAGAGAACGCCAACGCCGATTGCCTTTCAAGACTCCCGCAAGCTGCGAAGACTTCAGACGAATTCGTCGTAGATGAAACCTACGTGTTCTACTGCGACTATTTCAGCAACTTCCCAGTGAAGAGCACAGATAATGCAAAGGCTACGTCCCATGATCCTGTCCTAAGCCAAGTCTTGGAGAAAGTGCTCAAGGGCTGGGGAAGTGGAAAATGCGCAGAAGAAATGATACCATTCTTCACACGTCGGATGGAACTATCGGTTCATCAAGGCTGCCTAATGTGGGGCCTGCGGGTAATTGTTCCCCTAACTTTGCAAGAGAGAGTCCTTAAAGAGCTGCACAGCGATCACTTCGGTATCGTTCGAACAAAGGAAATGGCTAGAAGCTGTGTGTGGTGGATCACCATCGACAAAGACATTGAGGACGAAGTGGGAACCTGTAAGCAGTGTCAAGTGCAACGAAATAACCCAGCACAGGCACCGTTACACCCGTGGAGTTGGCCAACACACCCGCGGGAAAGAGTCCATATAGACCTGGCTGGGCCATTCATGAACAAGATGTTCTTCGTGCTAGTCGATGCACATTCTAAATGGCCGGAGGTTTTCGTGTTGAACTCAACGACGTCCGAAGCCGCGATAAAATGTCTGCACCAGTGCTTCGCACGCTTTGGACTGCCTGTCAGCGTGGTATCAGACAATGGGCCACAGTTCGTGTCTCAAGAGTTCAAGACCTTTGTCAAGACAAACGGTATTGTGCACATTACGTCTGCACCGTATCACCCGTCGACTAACGGATTGGCAGAACGATTCATCCAGACCATGAAAAACCACTTAAAGAAGACAACGTCTGGGGCGTCTATTGACACCAAGGTTTCAAGGTTTCTTCTATCCTACAGAAACACGACTCATCCAACAACCAAAGAGTCTCCGGCCAATCTAATGATGCGGAGAAAGCTGCGAACCAGACTAGATCTTCTGAAACCCACCATTTCGGACACAGTGGCGAGGTCTCAGTTCAAACAACAAAGGGCGAGGCCGGAACACGAATGCACGCTGACAGAGGGTGATAATGTCTACGCGAGGAACTATCGAGGATCGTCAAAGTGGACGCGTGGTACTGTCGTTTCTCAAACAGGACCGGTATCCTTTCAGGTACAAGTGTCCCCCGGCAGGATATGGAGACGCCATCAGGATCAGCTGATCCCGGCACAGCCGCAACGAGAACAGTCACCAGACAGTACTCACATGTACAAACCGGTGTGTGTCCCGACATCATCGGAAGAGACTTCAGTGGCCAACAACCAACACACGCGTCCTAATCCTGGAGCGTCAGCGGTCATTGTCGAGGCCGAGGACATCGAGACGCAGACTCCCACAACAAGGTCGGGGTCGAGCGACGTAACGGGAGACATGACTGATCAACATCTCAAAGTGGGGCGGTATCCTACTCGAATCCGACACCCACCAAAGCGTTTTGCAAACCAGTAACTACCTTTCGTGGTTGCTTAATTAAAGGGGGAAAAATGTGATGTTCCTGACATACGCACTCGTAAATAAAGAAGAAGTGTTGGGGGAGCTCTAGAGATCGAGGCAGGATCTCGGGGCACAACGCTTATGGAATGGCTATGGTTCTGGTCTCAATCATTGACGTCCTAACATAACACTGAGCTATTGTTTTTTTCTGCTTCGTCTCTTTTGGTTCGTTCCGTCTTGAGTTCTTCCAATGTTTTCGTGATTTCCCTCTCTTCCTCCACTGCCGCTCTTAGCTCGTCCTTGACAGCTTTCCTCATTGCTTTCTCCTCTTGGAGGGCTGGGCTGAGATCGGTTGTAATAAGCTCTCGCTCCTCACGCTCGCCTCGCATTGAAGGAATGAATGAATAAATGAATGTTCATTTATTTACGGAATCGAGAAAGCGCTACCAACAGCGATTTTTCGACTGCCTCTATTTTCATGCACAGCCTGCAGGTGTAGTGCATGTCCTTTGCTTCGGACAGTGATTTGAAAGGCGTCTCTTCAAGGTATACCCACCTTTGGCAGTCGCTGCACTCGATCATGGCAATGTCATGATCTTTAGGCATCAAGGTCGTTCGATCGGAGCTGCTTCTCGATCAGATGCCCACACTGTGTGACACGGGTCTCAGTTCCTCAAACCACTCGGAGTTCGACTTCCGCGATTATCTTCAACGTACGCCGAGCGGTAGCTATTGTGGTGTTACTGCAGTCTAGTTGAGTTTGGACTTGCTAGGGTTAGCCGCATCGCGTTGGCATCAGTCTGTGCCGTGTGTGTTTTTCTTCCTTTTTTGTTTTGGACTCGTTCGATCTGGGATCACCATGTAACGCGCTACTACGAAGCACCGTCTTTTACGGTGGTTGTTATGGATATAAAAGTACAGTTTTTCTATGACATCCAGTCGTTCGCTACCTGAGGAGTGGCCGCTCGGAGGCGCGCCATGGAATCAGAATAGTAAAAGACGGTGAACGCCAAGTGAGCGCGTCGGAACGTTAGGCCTCGCCACCTTGGTTCAGCTCGAACTCGAACGCGGGACGCCGCCACGCAAGCTTGGACGAAATGGACCCTTCGGACGGGGACTCGGCGGCTGGTCACGTGAGTGAGAACGCCATAAAGGATCAACCGCCACAAGACTCGAGAGCGCGAAGAAAAAAAACGTTGTCGCAGAAGGCCTTGCTTAACTACGAAGCGAACCGGGACGAGCAACGTCAAAAGCTCGACTGCGTCTGGGAGCGCATCACAAACGATCTTCGGGAAGTTGAACAGGCTACAAACGCCGAAACGCAGCAAGCGGCGACGGGTCGTATCCGAAAAGAGTACGGTCGTTACCAAGCGCTGTCGGAACGCTACGTGGCCTACTTGTCGGGGATCAACGCGGAACAAAGCCAGCTAGAGCTAGCCCTTCAGAAGACAACGGATCGTGACAGAGCTCGCGCGGTTCAGAAAGCCTTGATGGACACCGGAAAGACGCCGACCGCGCCACAAAGTCTCGGGACTCGGAACACGCTAACTCGGAGCACTCGTCGAAGTCTGCCGGGCCACGACTTCACGGCTCGAGACGTTCTGGAGGATCGACGCGTTCGGAACACTCGATTGCGACCACGACAAGCACGGCTGCAACGAGGGCACGCGCCGAGGCGGCAGCGGCGCGCACTCGTGCTTCTTTCACCAGAAAGGAAGTGGCCATGAAACTCGAAAGAGCAAGGCTCGAAGAAAAGGAGAAGAGTGCGGCTGCGGCTAACGAGCGCAAAAAAGCAGAACTAGACGCTGAGTTACAGATCCTACAGCTGGAAAGGGAAGCGGCTGCTATGGAAGTTCAAGCAGAAATCCTGCAAGCGGCTGCAGAACAGCACGGCGGGGAGCATCGCTCTGACCGAACCATCTCAGATGTATCAGAAGTCCGTGCTCAGCGCACTGTAGACTATGTGCACAACCAGGCTGCCGTCCACGATGGCTCAAACGAACTGCCTGCTGAGCAGGTTGCTCCAGAATTGAGTGGTGTGCTGAAATACTTGGTCCGTCGAGATTTGGTCAGCACAGGACTCGTCAAGTTTGATGACCACCCCGAGAATTACAGAGTATGGAAAGCCACATTCAAAAGTATGGTGCAAACTCTGGAAGTTACGGCAAATGAAGAGTTAGATCTTCTCGTGAACTGGCTGGGCCGTGAGTCTTCGGTCTATGCAAAGAGGCTGCGTTCAGTACATATCGACAACTTCGCGGCGGGGTTAGAGATAGTCTGGGAAAGACTGGAGGACTGCTACGGGCGACCCGAAGTAATAGAAGATGCGCTCTTCAAGAGGATCGGAAGCTTTCCTAAATTCTCCGACAAAGACACTCACAAACTACGGGAACTGGGAGATCTGCTTCTGGAACTGGAAGCCGCAACAGCTGATCCCCACTTGACAGGACTCAGCTATTTGGATACGGCAAGAGGGGTGAACCCCATCGCGGAGAAGTTGCCACACCGTCTCCAAGAGATGTGGATCTCGAAAGGCTCAAGGTACAAAGAAGATCATCACGTCTCTTTTCCCCCTTTCTCGTTCTTCTCGAAATTTGTCCGAGACCAGGCCAGGATGCGGAACGACCCGAGTTTTGCTTTCGGCACAACGGGAAGCACCTTTCCGAGGTTCCCAAAGAATGAGAAGGTCACGTCAAGAGAAGGCTTCAGGAACACTCCCGTTTCAGTCCATGCGACCGACGCTACTCCAGAAGCCGTCGACCATTATTCGCCAGCCACAGCCGAGAGGGTGGAGGACCCTAACAGACAGTGCCCGCTTCACAAGAAACCTCACCCTCTACGAAAGTGCCGTGTGTTCAGAGAGAAACCACTGCAAGAACGCAAGTCTCTGCTGAAACAATTTTGGATCTGCTTCAGGTGTTGCTCCTGTACAAACCACCTCGCAAGGGACTGTAAAGTCGTGATCAAGTGTGACGACTGTGACAGCACTAAACATACCAGAGCGCTTCACCCGGACAGTTCCAAACCTTTGTCTTCGAGCCTCAGACAAGATCCCGAAGATGACAGCATTCATCATGACAGCTATCACCTGACGTATCTTCCAAGTGCACCGAGGTGTGTGGGGAAGGTTACGGTGGAAGGTCATGTTCCAAGATTTGTTTGGTGAGTGTGTGTCACTCAAGCACACCTCAAAAGGCTGTGAGAATGTATGGCATCTTGGACGACCAAAGCAATAGGTCATTGGCAAGGACAGAATTCTTCAACCTCTTTGATGTCCAGGGAGAGACTTCGCCATATACCCTCAAGACATGTGCTGGAACAGCAGAAACGACAGGAAGGAGAGTCTCTGGGTTTCTGGTTGCAAATATTGATGGCAGCGTGAAACTATCTCTCCCAACCCTAATTGAATGCAATCAGATGATCAACAACAGGAACGAGATTCCGACACCAGACGCTGCGCGTCATCACCCACATCTAAAGGCTATAGAGAGCCTCATACCGCCATTGGATGCGGAAGCTCAGATTCTGCTTCTACTGGGAAGAGACATCCTGAGAGTCCACAAGGTGCGTCAGCAGTGCAATAGGCCTCCTGATGCGCCCTTCGCTCAACGGCTAGACCTAGGATGGGTGATCATAGGAGACATCTGCCTAGGTCGCACACGCAAGCCGGACTGTGTCACCAACTTCAAGACAAATGTGCTCGAAAATGGACGACCCTCCCTTTTTGAACCATGCCGCAACCATTTTCTCGTCAAGGAGAAATTCACTGGTCCCGTCAATCCAACCCAGCACTTACCACCTACCCAAGGTGTACCCATCAAAGACTACTCCGTCGAAGAAACGACAGACACGTTGTTCCAGACGACAAAGGACGACGACCAACCAGCTCCATCGGTGGAGGACAGAAAATTCCTAAACATCATGGACAATGAAGTCTTCAAAGATGAGTCATGCAGTTGGGTAGCCCCTCTTCCTTTCGGCGTGCCAAGACCTCGGCTTCCTAATAATAAGGAGCTTGCACGGTCTCGTCTTGCATCACCGCGACGCATACTGCAGAAGAGACCAGAGATGAAGGAGCATTTTGCGACATTCATGGACAAGATGTTCAGGAATGGCCACGCAGAAGAAGCCCCACCGCTAAGAGAAGAAGAGGAATGCTGGTATCTTCCAATCTTTGGTGTGTATCACCCACGCAAACCAGGCGAAACCAGGGTCGTGTTCGACTCAAGTGCTGAGTTCAAGGGAACTTCTCTGAACAATGTTCTTCTCACAGGACCAGACTTGACCAACAACCTGCTGGGCGTCCTGATTCGTTTTAGGAAAGACTGCTTCGCTGTCACAGTGGACATTCAGCAGATGTTCTACTGCTTCCTGGTACGAGAAGACCATCGAAACTACCTGAGGTTCTTGTGGTTTCGCAACAATGACATCCACGACAAAGTGGTGGAATATCGGATGAGAGTGCATGTCTTTGGTAACAGTCCATCACCAGCAGTGGCTACATATGGACTCCGGAAGACAGCACAGGAAGGAGAGGAAGAATTCGGCAAAGATGCCAGGGAGTTCGTCGAAAAGAACTTCTACGTAGACGACGGGTTGAAGTCTCTCTCTACGGCAGATGGTGTCATCGACCTGGTGAAACGCACGCAACAAATGTTGGCAGTTTGTAACCTAAGGCTTCACAAGATAGTATCAAACAGCAGTAGAGTGATGGAAGCTTTCCCCAAGGAGGACCACACAAAAGATCTAAGGGAACTCGACCTGAGTCACGACATTCCACCGATTCAACGCAGTCTTGGAATTTGCTGGGACGTAAAGAAGGACGTCTTCACCTTCAGGGTTCCAGTTCAGGACACACCATTCACCCGGCGTGGTGTCTTGTCAATGGTGAACAGCGTGTACGACCCATTTGGATTCGTGGCTCCAGTTACCATACAAGGGAAGTCTCTCCTACGAGAACACGTCACAGAAACCTGCGAGTGGGATTCCCCACTTCCTGAAAACAAGAGGAAAGAGTGGGAGAACTGGAAGGATTCCCTTCAGGCTTTCGAGCAGCTAGAAGTGCCTCGCACTTATGCGGCCGTTTCACTTAGCACGGCTCGGCAGAAGGAAGTGCACATCTTCTCAGACGCCTCGACCAAGGCTGTAGCAGCTGTGGCGTATCTGAGAACCACAGACTCGGATGGTGCGTGTCATGTCGGCTTTATAATCGGCAAAGCTAAGCTAGCCCCACGTCCACAACACACCATTTTAAGGCTCGAACTGTGCGGTGCGGTACTGGCTGTGGAGCTGGCAGAGCTCATTCAGAAAGAAATAGAGACACGACTAGATGTGGTGCATTTCTACACCGACAGCAAGGTGGTTTTGGGCTACATACACAACCAAACAAGAAGATTTTACGTGTATGTCGGCAACAGGGTCGAACGCATCAGAAAATCTACACAACCAGAACAATGGCATTACGTTCGGACCGATGCAAATCCTGCAGATCTTGCTATAAGATTCGTGCCCGCAGCCCGGCTACAGGAGACGGCTTGGCTGACTGGTCCAGAGTTCTTAAATCGTCAAGAAGAGTCTTCATGCGTCTTACAGAACGCGTTTGAGCTGATAGACCCAAACACTGATGCCGAAATCCGGCCCGAAGCAAGCGTCTCAGCCACCAGTGTGACCACAAATGGACTCGGGACTAATCGTTTCAGTCGTTTTTCAAGCTGGCCTAGACTGATGCGCGCAGTGGCATACCTCATACGTGCTGCTGGCAACTTTCGGTGCCCTTTTCGTGCCGACGAAGCTGACCTGCCACGTGGCTGCCTTCAAGCAGGACAGCTATCTGTCGAGCATTTGTCTCTTGCAAAGAATCTCGTCATTCGCTCCGTCCAACTAGAAGCATATGCAAATGAGCTCGAGTGTTTGTCACAGGGGAAAAAAGTCCAGAAATCAAGTCCACTTTGGAAACTGGATCCTGGTATTGATGACAAGGGCTTGCTGAGAGTCGGCGGTCGCCTCAACAACGCGCAGCTGAGTCAAGAGGAGCGGAGACCTCTAATCATATCTGGTAAACACCACGTCGCCTTGCTGCTTGTAAGGTACTACCATGAGCAGATCAAGAACCAAGGTCGACACATTACTGAGGGAGCAATCAGATCCGCAGGTTTCTGGATCATCGGAGCAAAACGCTGCATAGCGTCGTACATACACGGGTGCGTCATGTGCTGCAGACTGCGAGGAAGACAGCTGGACCAGAAGATGGCAGACTTGCCAGTTGATCGACTCAGTACAGAACCTGCATTCTCATATGTGGGGGTTGACGTTTTTGGACCATGGAACGTGACTGCACGTCGAACTAGAGGTGGAGAAGCCAGCAGCAAACGCTGGGCTGTGCTGTTTACGTGCATGAGCATACGGGCGGTCCACATTGAAGTCATAGAGTCCATGGATGCTTCAAGTTTTATTAACGCTCTCAGGAGATTTTTCGCACTCAGAGGACCTGCGAAACAGCTGCGATCCGACTGTGGAACCAATTTCGTCGGAGCATGTTCAGAGCTCAACCTGAGAACTAGTGGTCTCGACAACGACAAAGTACAAGCATTCCTTTCAAGCCAAAATTGCAGTTGGGTGTTCAACCCTCCTCATTCTTCCCACTTTGGAGGAGCTTGGGAGCGGATGATCGGAATCGCACGTCGTATTTTGGATTCCATGTTGTTAGAACACGGACCGAGCCGTCTCAGCCATGAAGTTCTGGTGACATTTTTGGCAGACGTTTCAGCAATCATAAATGTTAGACCTCTTGTTCCTGTTTCGATGGATCCGGAATGCTGAAACATCTTGTCTCCGTCTACACTCCTTACCCAGAAGGTTGGTGGAGACACGTTACCACCCGGCGAGTTCAACGTCAAGGATCTCTACAGAAGTCAGTGGCGTCAAGTGCAGTGGTTGGCAGACTCCTTTTGGCACCGTTGGCGACGTGAGTTCCTGACAACGCTTCAGAGCCGTCGCAAGTGGCAGGATAGCCGTCGAGACCTCAAGGAAGGTGACATTGTGCTCCTAAGGGACAAACAGGTTCACCGCAACGAGTGGCCTATGGGTGTGATTGTGAACACTTTCCCGAGTGCGGACGAAAAAGTACGGAAAGTCGAGATCAAGACGGCGACCAGAGGAGAACTAAAAACTTTCCGACGGCCAGTCACTGAGACTGTCCTTCTCATCTCAAAAGAAGACTGATCCAAAACTTCAGTGCGTGTCCAGTTTGTAAACTTTGCGTTATGGTGTCATAGTGGTATCTCGTGATACCAGACGGGGAGTGTGGTGTTACTGCAATCTAGTTGAGTTTGGACTTGCTAGGGTTAGCCGCATCACGTTGGCATCAGTCTGTGCCGTGTGTGTTTTTCTTCCTTTTTTGTTTTGGACTCGTTCGATCTGGGATCACCATGTAACGCGCTACTACGAAGCACCGTCTTTTACGGTGGTTGTTATGGATATAAAAGTACAGTTTTTCTATGACATCCAGTCGTTCGCTACCTGAGGAGTGGCCGCTCGGAGGCGCGCCATGGAATCAGAATAGCTATACACAATCACTTCTTTGCTGAGGGCAATGACGGGCCTCGAAACCAAAACCGAGGTTAACCTGACCGCTTTAGTTCATCGTGTCTATGAAATGGCACTGCCCGCTGCCCGATAGATGTTGCAAACGTGTTTCTTCGCCGAAAGGTATTTTAGTAGGTATTTAGGCACACGGCAATGAGCAGTGGCAAATATATGAACCAGCCTTTAGAGTGGTGTTCGAAATTTCAGTGCGTTTTCTATTACCGATGGGCTACTACTTTCGTTTTTATCACTATGAAACGAAGTGTTACATGCCCATTACAATCCATTGAAGTGCTTACGCATTCACTGCTTGGAGGTCCCAGCAGCTCATCGCCTGATAAAACAGAACCCCGTAAATTGATTACTTCGCCACCCAGGAAACCGGGATTGATTACCACTGAGCGATATTGCTGTAGTTTAATTTTTGTTTTTGGTATAAATGTTGTGTTTTCCCCCTGAATAGAGGGTGAAAAAGAAAGTGAGTGATAAAAACAAACAAAAAGTATTCGAAATAAAAGGATAAAAGAGTCGATATCCTCACATCACCAACATTGCCCGATTATTGTGGATTCAAAGTAAGCTACAATATTGTATCTTCAAAGCTACAATATTGTAAACAAAACGGAAAGAGGAAGGGTGAGAAGACAAACTGGGGCGGAGGAGGAGAAAGAGAAAAATGGAGGCAATGTCAAAAAGGGCTCCCAATTCGACGTCCGCCAATTTACCAAATTGTACCCACGTCCGGAGGCCAAAAGAAGTCCGAATCCCACTGTAATTTAGGGCTCGCCTTTTTTGTTTCCCGACGCGTATAATTTGTATGAAAATGGAAATGGCCTGTCGACAATTTAGGGGTCTGCTGTTTTTCTTTTGTTTTTTTCTGACTACATTTTAGCGAATATTTTGTTCATTTATATACCTCTTTGTCTCTCTACTGCGGCGTGCTCAAGGCTACAAGCGCTTGCACGTGTGGGTGAAACGTTATCCTATATTATCCACGGTGAGCCTCTGAAGTAAAATAAATGCAGGTTTGCATTTTTATTATATTGCCAAGCAACGCAATTACTTACCCACGTGGACCGATCATTAATCGTTCTCAGCGTATAGGGCTTTCATGATGGAAATTTTTGTCCGGTGTTGATTTGCATAATGATTATTTTCGTGCTCTTCAGTAAACCTTCCACATTTTTTACTCCCTGTTTTTTCCATGTTACCTTTCGTTACCTTGTTATACTGTTCTTACACGTCCCGTTGATCACGTTCATTTTGAAAGGGAATGAATAATCTTTCTTTCCAGCCATCCCATCTTCATAACATTTCGCAGTCAACTCTGTTGCAACCCGAATAACTTTTTTTTTTTTTTTTTTTGGCAGGCGTTTTTGCGTTTGCTACCAGTACAACAGGGACCATAAAATTGTACCTCTCTTAATATATTTTCTGTGATATTTCTTTCCGAAGTGATTAATTATATTGTGAGCTTGTAATTGCATTTGAAGTGTAGTTTACGTGATGTCAATTATCTTAAACAAGTAAAAACAAATAAAAAGCAAAATATACAATTACACGTAATTTTATATGTCGTCGTTACGTGTCCGTGTTTACGTCGTTCTGCCAATCTTTGCAGGTGTAGACTGTGTGTTCTAGATTTTTAACCCACTACGAGAGACGCTAATCCTTAGCAATAGAATAAATATCGCAATAGTATATAATTTGTTTCACTTTGCTTCCAGACGCAGCCGACGCTACGACTTGATTAGATAAATCGGAGAACGTCAAAAGCGCTCAATTATGGTGCTGGTGATGTTTCTGTATGCGCCCTATTAGTGCTGAACGAATCCTAAACAGAAAACGGCTAGTGACTTTCGGTTTTGAAGCTGCTTCATTGGTCCAATCATTTCGCAGAGTCGGCTGTCTGGATTTAAGTACTCCACCGATTTTTTGAGCTACCTCAACTAACTATATTTTCTGACTCCCTGGCCTTTACTCTCTCCGGTATGCTATTTAGAATCGCGAAATTCATAATAGGTATTGTGAAATCGGCAAATGAAAATGATGCCAAAACCAACATTCAAAATATACCCGCCCTTTTCAGTGCCGTGACGTCAGTGGCAGGCAGGCTTGCCAGTCGAGCAAGCAGCCAAAAATGAGAATATGCCAATCATTTGTTCCGTGCTGGCGCGCGGGTACTGCTGCGAGCTTCCCAAGCATTCATTTGACACCATGAAACTGCTTCGAATCAGTTTAAAACAAAATCTACAGCCCAAAGAGTGAATTCCTGCCTTCCACTGACGTCACTTTTTCATTGTTGCCAGTAGAGACTTCGAGCTTGAAAAGCACGGTGAGGGCCAAAACTGTAAATTCAATAACTTTGCAAAAAAACATTTTGACCTAATATTTGGGATACTATTTTCACGATGTTTGTTGGTTAGTTTAGCAAAATTTCAAGCAAATCGAAGACAATGAAAAAACCAGTGGAGTACCCCTTAAAGGGCTACTCCGCCGATGTTTTCATTGTCTCCGATTTGCTTGAAATTTTGCTAAACTAACCAACAAACATCGCGAAAATAGTATCCCAAATATTAGGTCAAAATATTGTTTTTTCGCGAAGTTATTGAATTTACAGTTTTGGTCCCCACCGTGTTTTTCAAGCTCGAAGTTTCTACTGGCAACAATGAAAAAGTGACGTCAGTGGAAGGCAGGGGTTCACTCTTTGGGCTGTAGATTTTGTTTTAAACTGATTCGAAGCAGTTTCATGGTGTCAAATGAATGCTTGGGAAGCTCGCTGCAGTACCCGCGCTCCAGCACAGAACAAATGATTGGCATATTCTATTTCTTGGCTGCTTGCTCGACTGGCAAGCCTGCCGCCACTGACGTCACGGCCCTGAAAAGCGCGCGTATATTTGAATGTTGGTTTTTGCATCATTTTCATTTGCCGATTTCGCAATAACTATTATGAATTTCGCGATTCTAAATAGCATACCGGAGAGAGTAAAGGCCGGGGAGTCAGAAAATATAGTTAGTTGAGGTAGCTCAAAAAAATCGGTGGAGTACCCCTTTAAGCTGACACAAAGTATAGTCGCACGCGTGTCCACTAAATCAGGAGCGGAACTGCAGTATCCCAAAAAACGTCGAACACGTTTTCAAAAAGAAAACAAAATCCAGAAACGAAGAGTTGCACTCACATTTGTGTGCTGTGACGTTTTTGTGTTGTTGGCTGTAATTGACACAGAGCGCTCCCGGTAGCCTCCTGTCTAAACGCCATGTTTATTCTATATATCAAAACCCTCCCGTCGTTTTCCTCTTCTTCAGCAAAGCCCAAGAGCACATCTCCCCCCTTTAAAACGGAAGTCTATTTACAGGTTTTACAACTCTTCCACTTCGTGTCGTGTACTCAGTCGATCCGATGTCTGGTGCTGCACTTTTATCGGTGTCTTCACTCCCGGGCACCGGTGTAAGAGCAGTCGGTCCGATGTCTGGTGCTGCACTTTTATCGGTGTCTTCACTCCCAGGCATCGGTGTAAGATGAAAGCTGCTTCGGCGAAGAGTATCTGAATCGGTGTCCACTAGAGCCACTCGATATGGCAGCGTAGTAGGGTGCCTACATGTCTGTCTGTCTCAGGGTGAAGACATCCATTGTTGCACTGAATATGCCAGCGCGTGACACTCTCGCGCACTCGGTGCGTGACTTGGGTGGTAAAATGGCGTCTATGCATCAGCCAAAGCTACGCGCTCGAGCTGAGGGACACCGTATTGCGCGCACTTCAAAATGCATAAAAAAACGATTGGGCGTGAAAATGGCTGAGATGTCACCACTCAAGCAAAAGCGCGCGTGTGTATGAAGGCACTCTACAGCGTAGCTGCCAGAGTAGCGCCACGACGCAAAATTCTCTAGATGTACGACGTCAGAAGCACCGATAGTGATCTCCATTTTGGGCCTGAGAGGTTGCCATGGTAACGATACTGCTAGCGACGCCGGGCGGCAACTTTTTTTAGTCTAGTTTCGTTTATATCTCCATTCGTTCATTGAAAAGTGGTAACAGACGCTTGGCATGGCGGTGCGGCACGGGCCTCTGGAGGAACGGTTCCTGTTTTTTTCTGCGAAGTGAGACGATTAGCAGACCGGGGACTGTCGGGCGACAAGACCTGCTAAGTATCTTAGGTGCACGGAGAAGGCGAGTGGTTTTCTGCGCCGCCGGAATGGTGGCCGCTTCGTGGGACGTACGTACCGTCCTTGTGCTTTCGGACTTCGCTCCTATGGAGCAAAATCCGATTACGCCGGCCACGACAGGACAATTGCCTCGGGACGTGAATGCTGCTCGACTGCCATATAGTAAGCAAAAACATGCTTACCATCATATTCCTTCAAGACAAAATCACCTACTCCGAATGAGATTATCTCACTGACTGGAGAGGAGCGACGTCGACGACGGTCTCACCCTCGTTTGGCGATAAACAGTCGACGGGGTTAAACCAAGAAGGACAGCATGGTGGTCTCCAGAAGATTGTTAACGCCATCAAAAGCGACGGACGCCGGCTATGAGGTGTTCTTGCCGACAGGCCAAGTGGTCGTCCGAAAGTTTACCAGCATGCAAAAAGTCGATATTTTTATCTGGTGTAGCACACATATCCATGTTAAGGGGGCCATGAAATGATTTTTAACTTCTTCCTTAGCTGTAATCTTCAACTGAAAAGCAAACTGTGAAATTACGCGGTCGTGAGTGACATGCTAGAGCACCGGTGCGATGACCCAAAGCTTCCACCGTGCTTTTTAAGCACACCATAGAACTTGGCAGTCGCAGGGGATCATAAGTTCCGACAGGGCACTCATTGGCCACAAACGCGAATTCAAATATTCGTTGACGAGCGCAACGTCCGAGTGATGCAGTTTTCGTGTTTATTGCGTGAGCTGGGGTCGGCTGGCGTCAGTTTGGCCTTTGTGGGTATTGCAAAGATTATATTTAGAACCATACATACATGATGATAACATCGTAGCACACGGGCATTAGTGAGCACAAAACGGGCCCAGCTACAGAAAATAAATATTACACTCGGAAGAAATAATTATGCCTGTAACTTGCTAATTACAAAGACGAACACACGTCTGAGCATCTAAGTTTAATAGTATGTGTTGATGCATTTTTACATAGCAGGACATTTAATATACGTCATTTGAACAAACGCTAGCTTGTCACTTGAGAAAACAAACACAAAAACACTGCGATCATATGTAAGCTATATTGCAACGAAAGCATGTTATATAAAAATCTTCAGAACTGCTGATTCGCAAAATCGTCGATTAGTACAAAATGTTAAAGATCGCAGGCGCTCCCTCGCTAAAAGCTGCTCTGATTATTCGGCGACCCAGGGCTGAAGCAATCTTCCCCTAGGCCCTACACGCGACTATATCTCTCGTTTCGATTCTCAGAAATCCAAACCTTCAAAGAAAGCTAGAAAAATGCGAACATTTTATCCTAAAAGCGATATCGTAAAATCGGTGATCAGTGCAAAACGTAAAGATCGCAGGAGCTTCCTCGCTAAAAGTTTCGGTGATTATGCGGTTGCCTGGGGCTGAAAAAACGTCTCCAAGGCCCAACATGCGACTCATACATTTCGCGTAGATTCTCACTCCAACGTTGAAACAAAGCCTAGAGTATGCGAAAATTGCATGCTTAAAAGTCTTATCGATCCTCGAACACATCCAGGAATCCGGGCACCGCTACGGCGATACGATTGATGTTGTCGCACAGCTGCTAATGTCGAGACCGATCTTGCACAGAAAAGGTATGAAGTCTCATTCTTTCGGATCTTCGCGTTATACCTGCGTCAGAGAGCACGAAGAAGTCCGAAATCGTCGGCAAGCAGCGGCATCCACCAGATCTGGTGGTACCGCGACCCGAACAAACTCGCATCCACCAGATCTGGGCGCTGCCATCTTACCGGTGACATCACGTCTCTTGAGAGGTCACGTGACGAGTAGTCACTCAGTTGCTATGGGCACGGTGCCAGCTCGGCCCGTTGCTATGGTACCGCGTGTGACCAATCGCGGCGAGAGGCGGCACAGGGAAAAGCGTGGCGCTACTCTGGCAGCTACGCTGCCATATCGAGTGGCTCTAGTGTCCACTAAGTATGACCTTGGGTACTCCGTTGCAGATTGCACTGTTCCTCTTCTTCGCTGATCGGTAATACAGACCACATCTCCTCTTCTCAATGATTTGCATTGCCTTACACCCCGTCGCCTGTCATAGTTGGCCTTTTGTTGATTTGTTCTTTTTCCTTCCCACCGTTGGAGTTCTTTGGTATTCACAAGCCTAGGTTCCAAAGAAGAGGAAACAGATGGAAGGGACGTTCTCAGCTGGCGACCCATGAGTAATTCGGCGGGACTATATCCATTTCCCAATGGTGTTGCAAGGTAGGATTGCAGTGCGATGTAGCTGTCAGCTGTCTTCTTGAGGCTTCTCTTAATAATTCTAACAGCAACTTCAACAAATCCATTGCTCTATGGATATCTTGGAGTGGACGTCCTGTGTTTAAAACCCCATTCCTGGGCAAACTGCTGAAATGCACTTCCAATGATTCACTGGAACTGTGGTCCATTGTCACTGAACACAACTTCAGGCTTCCCATGTCTTGCAAAAATTGACTTTTGGTGTATTATTACACCGTTTGATGTCATAGTATTCAGAAGGGCAATTTCTGGATATCTCGAGTCATAGTCAGTTACTAGAAGATAGTTCTTTCTTGACAGGTAGAACAAATCCATTGCTACTTTCTGCCATGGACGCTCTGGAAAGTTGGATGGCATCAAAGGTTCATGGCGGATGGACGCTTCTTTGATGCATTCTGGACATCTGCGTACCATACTTTCGATGGCTGTTGAAAGTTCTGGCCACCATCAAGAGTCTTTGGCTTGAGCTCTGCACTTGGTGATTCCTTGATGACCCTGGTGGATCTTCAGCAGAATATCAGGACGCATGGACAGCGGTATGATGAGTCTTGATCCTCTCATGAGCAGTCCATCTTGAGCGGCGATCTCTGATTGATGTTGCCAATACTCTTTGCAGCTGTTAGGGACTTCTTTTCGGATGGGCCACCCTTTTTCGCTGTACCATGCCAACTGTTTGCATGTAGAGTCCGTGGCCTGCTTATCTTTGATTTCTTGTAGCCTCTTTTCAGTCGCGGGAAGGTCAGCTGTCACCCCCTTGACATATGCAGCCACCTCTTGCTTCAGATCTCTGTCACCAGTTTCGCTTAGAGGCTGTCGGGACAATGTGTCCGCCGCAATTAAAGACTTTCCTGGAATGTGTTTCATCACACAGGAGAATCTCATCATCCGCATCTTCATTCTTTGAAGTCTAGGTGTGATGTCGGCTAGATTTTTAGTCATGAAGATTGGCTCAAGCGGCTTGTGGTCGGTTTCAATTTCAATGTGAAGGCCCGTGATGCAATCTTGAAACCTTTCACATGCCCAAACTACCGCTAGGCCTTCCTTCTCCACCTGTGCGTACCTTTTTTCCGTCTCTGTGAGTGTCCGTGACGCGTACGCCACAGGTTTGTAGGACCCGTCTTTTTGAATCTGCCGAAGCACAGCCCCCAAGCCATATGATGAAGCATCGGCTGAAATCACTGTCTTCTTTTTTGGGTCGAACAGCGTCAGTACGGGACTCGTGGTGAGTGCGTGCTTGAGCTGGTCGAAGCTTCTCTGCTGCTCCGTAGCCCAAACCCATTGGTTCTTTGAGCTCAGAAAAGAATTGAGTGGGTAGGCGATATGTGACATGTTCGGTATGAACTTCGTCAAATAATTGACCATGCCCAGAAAACTTCTCAGTTCATGAACACTTCAGAGAGGCTTCATGTCAACTACAGCCTCGATTTAGGCGCCGTCTGGGCGAATTCCTTTGCGGTCGATGATGTGACCCAGGAACTTCAATCTTTGTACGTTAAATTCGCACTTGTCCGGATTCAAATTCATTCCTTTCGCCTGGAGACGTTCCAGAACCAGGCGGAGTCTGTAATCATGCTCTTGCTGGGAGGTGGCATAAATAAGAACGTCGTCCGTGTTGCATACAACACCTTCGAGACCGTTCAGAGACTGCGACATCTTCTTTTGGAAAAATTCTGGAGCCGATGATATTCCAAATGGTAGTCTCTTGAATTTGAACCTTCCTAAGGGTGTGATGAAAGTCGTTAGAGCTTGGGACTCCTCAGCAAGCTCCAATTTACAAAACCCAGAATTGGCGTCGATCTCTGAAAAATAGCGTGCTCCGGTGAGCTGCCTCAAAATGTGTTCTCCTACAGGTAGTGGGTGAACTTCCCTTTCGACGAACTTGTTGAGGTCTGTTAGATCTACGCAAATTCGAACTTCTCCGTTGGGTTTTCTCCCGATCACCATTCCAGAGCACCATTCAGTTGGCTCCTCGATTGGCTCGATTATTTCCATCTTTATCATTTCTTCGAGCTTCGTCTTGGTCTTGCCGAGAAGAGGAATGGCCAGTCTTCAAGGTATCTTCATTACGAAAGGTACAGCGTCAGGTCTCAGTTTGATCTTGCACGGAATCTTGACGTGACCCAACCCAGAAAATAAATTCGGGTATTCTCTTTTTGGGTCGACTGTGCAGCTTCGCACGGCCCCAACTTGATCAAGGCGCTGTACGATGCCTAATCGCTCACTTGCATCTCTCGAGAGAAGTGGCTGTTCCAGGTCTTCTACGATGTAGATGTCGGTCATGAATGTTTTGCCCTTCTAGTAAAGGGTCTCGTTCATGACACCAAGAACTGTCAAGGATTTCTTACTTGGACCCTTGAAGACTTTCTTGGGATTCTGTAGAGAGACATCATTAAAGAGTTCTTTGTACATCTTCTCAGGAATCACGGTGACGTCGGCCCCGTGTCGACTTTGAATGTTATGGAGACTTCTCGGACGTCAACTTTGACTATCCATTGTCCATCTGACGTGAACACGGTGCCAAGAAATGCAGTCTCAGACGTTGTTACCTCCCTCAGGGTGGTAGAGCACCCGTGCGTAGTGCCCCTGTCTTCTGCATTTGTTGCATGTTGCTTTTATCGCCGGGCACTTGTTCGTTTTATGTCGTTCATTGCCACATCTTGAACAGACTTTCTCGGATGTTGGTAAACTCGATCGAGAACTTTTCTTTTCTCCATTTCTTTTCTTTCCTCCCTGTTGACTTACATCTTTTTTGAAGATTCTGTAAACGTTTTCTTCTGGGGACTTGTGGAGAGCAACTTGCTGTTTCTTGACAGCTTCTGACTGTCGAGCCAGATTTGTAGCCTTCTCGAGTGTCAATTCCGGATCTAGTTGCATTTTCTCCGACAGTTTTTCGTTGAGGACCCCGACGACAATGCGATCTCGAATCATCTCCTCGTGTAGGACGCTGAAGTCGCAAGTCTTGGCGAGGCTATGAAGTTCTATTATAAATTCTTCCACGCCCTCGCCTTCCCGCCGACCACTTTTGTGGAACTTCGCTCCCGCGTAGATGACGTTTCGTCGGACTACGAAGTGTCGCTCGAAAGCTGAAAGAACTTCTTCGTACTTCTCTATCTTTGCTAGAGGAAGGTTCAACGAGAGAAGGATATCGTCAGCTTTGTCGCCCATAAAGTAGATAAGACCGTTGACCTGCTCAGGCTCAGGTTTTTTTGATAGTCCACTGATGACGCGGAAACGTTCGAATCGTCGCTTCCAATGAGGCCATTCATCGGGGCTGGTGAAATCGAATTCCGCGGGAGGTTGGCACTGGAATGAGTTGGCGTTTGCCATTGCTCACCGCTCCTCTCGGGTCCTGGGTCCTTGAACATCTGACACCATGTGTTGTTGGCTGTTATTGACACAGAGCGCTCCCGGTAGCCTCCTGTCTAAACGCCATGTTTATTCTATCTATCAAACAAAACCCGTCGTTCTCCTCTTCTTCAGCAAAGCCTAACAGCACAGTTTTTATGTACTCGGCATGTACTGGTGTGGTTTATCACTTTGGTTAAATGTATCGCGCGAGGAATCTCCAGTCAGCCTGTTTACTTTTTTCAGAAATTTGTTCTTATGCCCAAACATGTATTAAACCTGGGTTATAAACCGTCTAGAATTGTCAACGATGATCTCCTACAAAATACAATAAATTTAATTTTTCATCATCCCCCACAAAAAAGTGAAAGCCGCTTACAACTCCCTGTAACACCAAGTTAGAGCGCAGCTCTTGAGGAGGAGTAGTGAAGGGTACTGAGGGGGGGGGGGGGGTCTTATGACCTCGGGGGGGGGGGGGGGGGGGGAAGTTACGTGACCCCGGGGGCATCACGTGACCTAGGAGGGTCACGTGACCTCGGGAGGGGGGGTTCACGCGACCCCCCCCCCCCTCTCCAAGGTCACCGAAGACACCCGAGTTACTCTCGAAGTCCTCCCGAGGTCCTCCCAAGGCCCTCGAGGGGGGGGGGGGCGGGAAGGTCGCGGTTACGCCGACGCCGCTCCAGCCGGAAACGGGCGCCTAAGAGCTGCGCTGTAACAAAGGGAGTTGTAAAAATCGTTCATGCAGTGAGTTCCTCCTTTAATAAAGGATTTCCTTTTCCGTGCTGAGGTTGCTTCACATTCAAATCATTTTTTTAATGTTGATATTTGAGTTTCTTGTGTTTTTACTTTTTAAATGTTAGACGTTCAAACGTTTATGGACATATTATGCCCGCACACCCGCACAAGAATATTTCAAGCAGGCTATAAAAATCTTATCCACTATTTAACAGCTCTGAACCTTCTATCCAGACACACTGTATCGACTGTTGGCAATCGATTTTCTATAAACTTTCCTTTATCCGAAGTATATAAATAAAGCACCAACGCTAGAAATGCTTTAAATTATTTATCACAACGACTGTATAGATTTATTGTTGTCATATGTTTATAGAACATCTATAGGCTAGACGTGATAGGATATAACAATGCAATGCGGAGAAGTGACATCACACTCAGATGGAGCTTCCTATCCTTTGTCTCAGGAGTTGTGTGCAGCAAAGGCAAAGTCATAGGCACGGGCACATGGCTTTTAGATTTGCTTTCCTTCCGCGAGTGAAAGAAAGGCAAATCTGAAAGCCAAGCGGTCGCGCCTGTGCTTTTGCCTTTGCTGCACGCAACTCATGAGATGGAGTATAGCTGAGACTGAGTTTACGACTGAATGTGTGAATGTATTAGGACAAACCTAAAGTTTATATTCAGGATTTCCTTTTAAAAGAAACTTGACAATTTTTTGGTAGAAAGTGGATACAAAGGTCTTAAGTACCTCTATCTGCTTTCTATACAATTTTTATGCACTAAGTCCTATAAAACGTTTACGGGAAAAAGCGACCAAGGCGGCACAAATATTGGATAAAAAAGTGGATACCTTTGTTTAGTGTATCAATAGCCTCTATACACTATTCTCTATCAAAATTTGTACAAGGTAAAGAAATATATTTGTGAGGGCGTTTGAAAGAACATTTTTAGAACATTGATTGCTCTCAGAGTGCAGCTTCCACAGATTATATTGGAATTCTTAGTTGCTTCTCAATCACAACGAAAGCCACGAGAAACCCGAAAATCTTCGAAGGTGCCCATTATTCTCGTTAACGTAGTAGCTTGGGCGAGTTGGTGGCTCATATTAACACACACTACAGCGCACACTGCAAACGTACACTCACACCGTACACACAGGAATGAGTGTACGGTGTGAGTGTATGTTTGCAGTGTGCGCTGTAGTGTGTGTCAATATGACCGTTATTTTCATTTCAACGTGAGAGCAAGGGGTACGGAAACGAAATGACGTGAGCGCAAGGTCTCCACCCCTCGTTTAAAAGTCGGCCAGCGAGAGGCGCAATGCGTATCGCGCTTATGACGTCAATAGTTTATGCACGGCCAAGACTGCTGTAGTTGAGAGCATTGCTGCTTGGTGGCGTAAACGCGTGACAATCTCGTCTAGTATTAGTATCCGAGGACTGTACGCCTCATGGCGTATACACTGCTTGCCCTTAACATCACATACGGCCACGCCGGTATTTTATGTGCCACGATCGTTCGACTTACCGTGTTACTTTCTCACCGCAGAAATAAAGGCTCGAGGGAGTAGGAATAACCTTCAGTACCCAGCAATGGCGTATGGTTGGCCTGACAAAGGGTCCCAGCATTCTCAAATCAAGCTCCTACCTAACGTCTGCAAAGAACGGCAATCTAGATGGTGTGGAATGCAAGTTGCAGAAGCACCTTGGAACTGAGACTGCAGCCAATGCCACAACACGAGAGCTCGAGGTCGCTGCTTTAAAGCGTTGTTGCGCAGAACTATCGAGCGCTCGTGCTCGAAATGCATGTCTCAAAGCCAGGAGAGCGGGCCAGCTCGCGCTTGTAACTTTGTCTGCAGTCTCAGCTTATGAGCGTTCTCCGCCATGTCACATTCGGAACTAAGTAATTCCACGGGAGAGCCATGCTGCCTCGAACTGGCGCTGCTTCTTTAGAACTGAGCTTCACAAGCCGGCACCAGACGTAATTTTAAAATCGGTTCATTCGTTTTAAAGTTAGTTTTCTTGACTTCTCTCCCTGCAGCCCGAAGGCACAAATTCTAGGCTAGTGTTTCGGGGCGACCGGCACAACATAGACTACATCTAAACAAAGAAATAAAAGTGCAAACATTTTGTTTCCGTGCCCCTTTAAGGTAGATGGCCAGGCGAGACCAACAGGATTGCCTACAGACATTCCTCGTCAAGTTTCAGAACGCTCATGAAATATAGATTTTACACATTTTCGCTCGTCGTCTTTGACGTCGCTCAACATATGTGTTTACTGTCGCGTCAGTGTCCTCACACAACATTCAACGCAGGGGTGATCTCTCCTTTTTCAAAAGAAGTGCTCATTCAATCCAACAATTCTTTCTTTTAAATGAGTATGGAAACTTGAAAAGTAAAAAAAAACTATGTAAATAAAATTCAACCGGATAAAACCCGGGTCTCAAGGTCTCGTGGGCCACTCAAGAACTGTCCGAGAGCCCATCTGAACGCGAGTCGATTTATTAAGCGTCGGCGATTTCTGCGCATGCGCCAAGTTCACAGCACGGCTCGAAAGCAAAGCACGTAAACGCAGAATCACAAAAGCGCGTAAAAAATTTAAAACCTGTTTTTTTTTATCTTAGCAAGCGCGCGCACGCACAATTGGAGACCGACGTTGGATAAACTTTTCCGAAGCTTGCCCAGGATCTTGACGAGAGTTCTTGCCACCCGCCCCCCCCCCCCCCCCCCCCCCCCCCCCGTTCAAGATTGGACAATCCAGTTAGGGTTTTCACTTCGCCATTTCAGATTTGCCTCCATACTATGATTACACTCAGCTAGTTCTAAATTGTTAGAGAAGCTATTCGGTGAAACGTACTTCCTACTGGCCTATATCCCCTGTGCGTCCTGAATGAAGTGCAATACCTTTTTAGGATGAAGTCCTATAATGTTTCGCCTGTTCTGCAAGACGCGAATTACGCCAGAGAGGGGTTAATAGTGGCGTATAGAAGCGCATGGCTGAAACGTGGGTGCTTTTCAGTTTATGCATTTATACGAATTCAAGTTTCCCGGTTACTTTAAAATTAATAATAACCAAGAGCTTCGTATAGCATACTGCCAACATGAGCGGACAGATGCATATACCCAATATACTTGTAAGCAACAGTGGCAGAACGCTTCGCGATTCTCAACGCGGTGTCTCAAATTATATGAAGTGCCGAGGGCACCAAGGTATTGCGTAAATGTACTGCCGTATAAATTGATAAAAGACAAGGTTATACTTTTATTTTTTATCTTTCATGACAGGCTTTTTTTTTTTGCGATTGCATGCACGAGTACTGAGCTAGGAAGATACAAAATATTGAATTGGTCCGATATTATTTCTAAGCTGGTAAATTTTAAAATGGTTGTTTTGCGGGATAGCGTTATTCAGCCCCAAAGTAAACGGCAATATGCACATTGTTGGGTCTTATTCTGGCTCACCAAAAAGGGATGCGTGGCCGACTGCGCTTGAAAAGCGCAGAACAATCTTTTTAATAAAAGGAAGGAAGAAGCTCCTGGAAGGAGAAGCAAATTCCAGCGGTACCATGGTACTGAAAAAGAAGTGTACTTTTTGTACGTGCGAGTGCGAAAGCGCATATTACAAACCTCCTCACCGTGCTCAATTTGCGACGCGGTATCGATTGTTTGGCCATGTATTGAAAAAAAAAAAGACTGCGAATCAAACAAAATAAACGTAACGGCTCGATTGCGAAATTTGTTTGGAATAAAAAAAACTGAAGCAACGGAATAGTTTTTCTTTCACTGTGTTGCATCCCTTGGGAAAACGCAGCGTAACACGAAACGTACGCTTTCAAAAAAGCTTCGTGCGCGCCCCTGCAAGCGATTCAATTGCAGGTGCGCGCCGTTCACATAAAGAGCAAAAACACGATGCACATAAAAATAGCCAGTACTCACGACGATTATTATAATGGTACCTGCCACTATGCGATGCAAACAAATAACAAGGAAAGTTTGCACCTGCATTCGTCCAAAGTTTTTGCGGTTCTGTTTCTATTCCGCGAGTTTTTTGTAGAGTTACAATGCTGATAACGCTGAACCGGTGAAATGCGTGAGCGTTCTTTGGACGTAGAATTCGATATAAATTTAGAGTCCTAAGTCAATACTCGTTAGAAGAACTGCTATGCATGCATGTGTCTTTTGAGCTTACGCCATAGTTAATGTAGGTTACAGCACCTTAACCGGCATGCAATTCTGCAACCTTCAATTTTCTATACGTGTTTGGAACAGTGTCTCTAATAAACAAAAATATTGACTAGAGACAGCTTTGAGTAGAAACGCTAGTACGGTGATTTAATAGTATGATGCGATTGTAATATCAAAATGATCATATCATCAACTTGACTTCAGCCGAATCGAATAGTTATAAAGGTTACAAGAGGCATCTGTGACAATATCCCGTGTGACGGCAATGCACTTCACATTCCACTTTTGTTGCGTGTTCTTTTCCTGAATGAAGCCAAGAAAACTCCCGTTCGTTTTAAGCGGCTCAGAAAAGAGCTGGAATGGCCAAAGACGTACGATCTCCACTGTGCCGCGTGCTTTTAGGCTTATTAGGACTGCGTCTTGAATATGGTCTTATGGTGCTGGCGTTTGTTGCTGGGGTAACGTGCTCTGGGGTGCATATTTTTTGGTTGTGGTCTGTCTTGTCTTCAGTGCCAGTCATTTTCCCCCCCAAAAAAAAACTATAAAAAAACTGCGAAAGTACGTGTCATTGATAGGGTCAAACTACTCCCACTATTTATCTACTCATATAAACTGCCGCAGTATTTCTTACGACAATATTTTCTATGAACAATTAGTCCGCGCTCACTGCACGCTACGGTAAGCGCGTAACGCCATCGGCACGCTAAACATTTTGGCAGGGTGATTATCGACGCGCTTTTGATGTGCCACCTATTGACTAGAGGTCGACATAAGCACTTTGCACCACACTATCTGTTTCTTCAGCATCCCTTCAATTTTGGAAACAAAAACAGAGAAGAACAGAGCGCAAATCGCGTCATAGCTGTGCCTAGGGCGGAGAATAAAAATCAAGGTGACTTAAAGCAGATCAGTTTCACTATGATAATTTAAATCGAACCTTTCCTGCAAAAACAATAATCCCGAATATATATATATATATATATATATATATATATATATATATATATATATATATATATATATATATATATATATATATATATATATTATATATATATATATCAGTGTGTCGAACTGAAAAAAAATACGGGTTCGGTTACGGTTCAGGTTCAGGTAAATTTATTTTGTTCCGGTTCAGTTCCGGTTTGATTAATTCGATCCGCGAACCGGTTCGGGGCGCTGAACCGGTTCGCGAACCGGTTCGAAAATTATAAATGACAAATTGCAACATGAAAATAAGTTACAAATAAAGCATCTGAAATCAGCACATACGAAACGGGATACATCGCAGTGTAAGGCTCAGGGATTTTTACCCGGAATGGTTTCTTTTTGTGCACTCAAAGGTTACCTCACCGACGTTTACGCATTCGGACTTCATCTAATTGGGTCTGACGCAGTAGCTGTAAAATCCGCGACCTCCTTAGAAACCCACTTACAAGTAGAACTCGCTAACCATCCCGGCACCTCGGCGTGTAAGCAATTGAAGAAACAGTGGGAAGAAAATACAGTTTTCTTTATTTAAACTAGCCTTCGGTAACTCAAATTAGACCCTTAAAGAAGTTTTCATTAAACAAGATACGGAATATGAAAAACACTTCACCGAACGCAACGCCAGAAGGACGTAATAGGATAAATATTAAAATAGAAGAGTTCGCTGTCTCACAAATATAATAGCTTCTAAGTGCCTATACGAAACCGGATGCATTATTATCAAACTCCACAGCCTTTTCTTTTCTCATTCGAATGGAAGCAAGCTTCAAGAACTCGCGCGTTCTAGAAACGTGTTATGAAATGAGCACACAGCAGCATTTAGGATTTACGAGATTGTAGGAAAATGAAATCCCGTGACGCGATTTTTTTCTTTTCTGCACAGCCTTCCAATTCTCTTTCTTCCGTGCAAGCCGCGAGCAGCGCAATACTGGTTCCTATGTCGAGATTCATGGATGTAGCGTTTATATTCCTAAGACTGAGTGGAGAAGAAAAATATGTAAGCGAGGTGTATGTCAGTTGACGGCACCTAAAAAACAAATGGCATTGATAGCACATTCATTGTCAACAGCGCGTGGCCGAACCGTTTTGACATGAGCCGGTAACCGTTATATTTTTTCCGGTTCAGTTTCGGTTCGGGTTCATCGCGATAACAATATAACGGTACGGCCTCGGGTTCAGTTCCGGGAAAAAATACTGGTTCGGTTCCGGTTTTCGGTTGGGTTCGGTTCCGGTTCGACACCCTGATATATATATATATATATATATCAGGGTGTCGAACCAGTCTTCCTGACGAAGGCCGGACCCCGGCCGAAACGTCGAAGATTAAATCGTCCGTTGTTGCTGTTTTTCACTAAGGGTTTTTTTCTTCTGAGTTATATATATATATATATATATTATGACCGTTTTTTTAATTTGATGCTTTCTATGCGTATTTGTTTTGTATTTAAATAAATAAAAGCATCAAGCAAGAAAAACTTATTTAACGCTAAACACGAGCAAAACTAAGTACTCTTTTGAGAAAATCTGAGCCTTGAGCTTGATTCCTTCCATTTCGTTTATTAGCTACGTAACGTCGTCCACAAAATCGGAACGCGAAAGAAAGAAATAAGAACAAATAGAGTATAATGTCCTATTGCAATCAAGTGTGAACTAAAAAAAATCAAACAAAAGTTTCTGAAATAGTAAAAAAAAAAAAAAAAAAATCAAGCTTTTTGTTCAGTATGGCGAGGGTTCCAGCAATAAAAATTTGTTAACGAAAGTGCACTCTACAATACAATAAATATTTCATCCGCATTATTATAAGTGATCGGGCGAATTGATCGACCAACCTGCCGTGTTAAACAATGTATAGAGCTAGCGTTAAAGGAGCACTATTTTCTATCTACCGTGATTCAAGTCAAATTAAGCTGATTTAAATCAAATAATATTGATTAAACTTAAATAAATCTTATTTATGTGACCTTTTTTTTAACACAAAAGTCATGATTTCATCCCGCTGCGTGTCGTGCACTGTACATCGCAGACGCCAGACGCCGTATGTCGTCTTTGGAGAGTCCCGAGCCGCAGCCACACTGTTCAGAGGTTCATATAAGAAAGGCGTTGTACGCTGCAGACGTGGTAACAGAATTACCTTCAGGCACGCTACAAAGATACTCGCAGCATATTTACTTCATACTTATGTATGTTTCGAACGTGTCTAAAGATACTTTTTGCGAGACCAGCGTGACAAGATCGCCACACGGGGGGAGAAACACGCGCCAGACAGCGTCTGCTGACTGCATTTTGTATGACGTTTTTTAGTCTGAATAAGGCTTAGCGTTCGGCTGTTCAAACCACGACCTACTCTATATTTACGACCACTCCATCTGGATACACTCCAGCACGTACCTTCCGGAGGGCCGAGTTTCAGCGGCGTCTCGTGGCGGAACCAGGAACACGTTTTTTTTTTGTGTGTGTGTGTTTTTTTTTTGTCTTTCATGCGCTGCACCAGGTTGTGTTGGCCTTTATGGCGTTGGCGATGGATGGATGGATGGATGGATGAATACGGCTGAGCCCTTTGGATCGGGCGGTAGCTTACGCCACCTAGCCATTTTGTTTTACCATTTAAGCTTAGAATATTTAAATGTGAAATCTATATTCACTCCGCAGTGCAAAGAAAGTGAGGCTATGAAACCCCCTTGCCATCAGTGGATAAGAAAATACCTAGTTTTCTCTCGATTTCTGCCACCATTCACTTAATCTTTGCTTGGTAATCTCTACAGTCTTGAAATCCACTCTCCCTTCGCTGTCTCTAAAACCCAATAACTTTATTAAATCTATGTTGTCTTCGGTAGGCATAGGGTGAAGCCCTTTACAGTAGAGTATCAAGTGCTCAGCCGTCTCCTCCTCCTCTCCACAAGCAGTGCACACTGTATCAATTTCCTGGTACTTCACTCTGTATGTTCTGGTTCGCAGAACACCCGTTCTTGCCTCAAACAGCAATGAGCTTCCCCTAGAATTGTCATAAATGCTTTCTTTGGCAATAACTCTTTTGTTTAATCTATAGCTTTCCAGAGCCGTCTTTGTCTGCATTCCCGCTAGCCACCAATCTCTTTCTGTGGCCTTAACTTTCTTCTTAACTGAGACTTGCTCTTCCGTATCTTCGCTATAGCCCAAAAACTTTCCTCTTAATTTCCTAGTGCGCTGTCTCCACTTTGTGTCTACACTGCTCATGTATAAATAGCTGAAAACCTTTCGTGCCCATTGCTCCCCGTCCATTTGCCTCAACCTATCCTCAAATTCTACCTTGCTCACCGCTTCCCTGCTCTCAAACGATGCCCATCCCATGTCTCCTTGTACTCCCTGGTTTGGCGTTTTGCAATGTGCCCCCAAAGCCAGTCTACCTACTCCGCGCTGTTTTATTTCTAGTCTCGCATGCACTTCGGATTTCATGCATAGCACTGCGTTTCCAAAAGTCAAGCCAGGCACCATGACCCCTTTCCAAATCTCTCTCACCACCTCATACCTGTTGTAATTCCAAAGTGCTCTATTTTTCATTACAGCTGCATTTCTGTTGCCCTTACCTATTATATACTTTTCATGGTCTCTGAGATATTCTGCACCATCACATATCCATACTCCTAGATACTTGTATTTACTAGCTCTCTCAACTGTAATATTCTGTATCTTCAGCCTCTCAACTTCATCCTCGTTAAAAATCATGACTGCCGATTTTTCGCTACTGAATTCTAAACCTAATTCCTCTCCTGCCCTACCACAGATGCTCATTAATTCCTGCAACTCTGTCCTGTTGTTAGCCATTAGTACAATATCATCCGCATACATATATCCCGGTAAGGATTGCTGAATTTTTTGGCCTAGCTTACTGTAAGAAAGGTTAAACCCAAGCCCACTCTTCTCTAGTCTATCCTCCAATCCTCTCATGCGCGGACGGAGCCAATACCATCTGTTGTTGGCTTCGCAAACTAAAAAAAAGAAAATCAAAAACGTATTAACGAATTGGACTTCTTTAGTATCTTTTACATAAAAAAAAAAAAACATTTTATAGCGTGAACACGCTTGAAACCAGAGAGCGTGATCAGCTGGCACGCACCTACGGATAACAGAAGAACCCGACGAGGTAGGAGGACCGATTTTTGTGCCGCCTAGGGAGAACACCTCTCACTAGGCAGCGCTAAAACTCGGCCCTCACTCGACCCCTCTATCCTAGGAAAAGTGGCGCCATTCATTGTCGTGGAAATGCTCGAGGCACGTGCCGCGCGCCACTTCTGTGAAGAACATGGCGCCTGAAATCTAGCTCAGTGCTGCGCTGTGCCCCATGATCTTCCCAGGGGATGCACGCCTGACGTGTCTCGTGCATGGACGCACTTTTCGCTACTTTTGAAACATAAAGAGGCTTTAGACCTAAGGCCGGGAGCAGGCTATTTGATTGGGAGGGCTGAGATGATGTGGTCGTAAGTATAAAGTTGGTCGTGGTTGAGACCTCCATACGACGTGACAGCGCTATCTGGGCGTTACCAAGGAATCAGGTCTTGGAGTCTTAAGTTGACCCAGTGGTTACATGTTAGATAAGTCGGTCAGCTAGTACATAAACACGAAAAACACGAAGGATGGATTGGGGCAATAACACCGTTGTCTGACTACTAGGTTATATTAATAACTTTTCTTCATCTTTAACCCTAACTACAACCTCTTCAGAGATCTTTTACAGGAACCACGTAATAGTAAAAAAGTTGAAAGTTGAAAGCTGAAGAACAGAAATTAGAGTCTAGTTGTCAGTCAGCGGTGTGTCTGTCCCTTTATGACCTTAGTGCTTTCGTGTTCATTTTCTTGCTGACACTTATACCGACCGAATCAGGTCTCATTAATGAAGCGGTAATTTTCGCCCAGTTAATAGGAGCTTCTTTAGGTGAGTTCTCATTTTCCTCGCCTCTGCCTCTACATGCGAGAAAGAGGGCGAATACAAAGCTTCAGAAATAACAAAGAACAGGCGGCGATACGAGGGAAAAGGAATAACACCGGCGACCGTATTAATTACTCTTTTATTTACGCACAACTCCCCTCCCCCCCCCCCCCCCCTCACCACACGCACACAACGAGTGAAAGGTAAAGTTAGATGCGACCCGTCACTTGGTCTGGCTTCGCGTTGATCCTAATGTAAAAAAAAGAAAAAAGAAAACTCTACAACAGTACAATACCAGAGAGAAAATAAGATAGGGTGGATGAATGAGACAGGTAACGTGACTCCTCGATAAAGTGAACAGCCTCCAATCTTTTTTTTTTTTTTTGCTGCTTTATTACAGGGTACTTTTAAGTGGTATTTTGACGTAAAAAAAACATTGTATTAATTTAAAAATAAAATAGACGGAATGCATTGAAACTTTTCACTAACGTGTATTTAAGTGGCGCATTTATCGTACTCAAAATTTATAAAAGTAGATTTTAGAAAAAAAAACACAAAAAACAAAAAAAAAAACGTTTGAACTTAAAGAAAAATATTTAATTTCTTTTTATGCAAAAAATAGGAAAACGGCAACAACTGTGTGGCTAACGCTGCTGCTGCTTTCAGATGTACATCTCAAAGCGTTTAACGTTCTTTTGCTTTATGTTAATTGTGTCATCCGCGTGTAGCAGCGTAAGGTTTTTGCCGTTTTTCTTTCCGTGCACAGGAAAAACGGATCATTTTTTACTTCATTTTTCCCCCTGACAGCTAAAAAACCTTTGCACCATGCTGTGGTAAGGCCGGAGAATGTTTACTGGAATTCCAGTGTTTGCCGTTTGGTTTGTTCGCCACGTCGGCACGCGCTTTAGTGATTAACAGCGATGGGCAATTGTGGATAAGTTTACTGAAATATAAGGTACTGGATATGAATATTCACACGCATATATCGGGGTGCTTTTTGTAAATACTTGTCTTAGTCGGAATGCCATGCTTATACAATCGATATATTTTTCGTTGTTCCTATGGTCATTGGTAGTTATGGCTGTGTTGTTAGTTGGGGAATCTGGGGAGTGTGAAACAAAGATATCTTGTAGGAATTCGAGATGATGTCTTAAAAAAGGAGTCTAAAATCAGAAGGTCAATGTATCGTAAATGACAGGGAGAAATTAAGAAGTAGGCAACGAATGAAAGTGAGAGAAACTAAAACACAAAATAACAATACAAAATATCACGAGAAGCATTGAGTACAGTATTGAAATTTTGTGAAGATACGTCCCTTTCAGACTTCTCGAGTTTCCCCTTCTTTCAATAAACTAAACTTTACTTTTCTCGTCAAAGTTTTTTTACATAAACAGCACAGATTTGGCCAATAATTGGCGAATGGCTGGCAGTAGCCAGACAATGACCAGTCATTGGCCGATGACTGGCCTTTTGCTGGCCATTTGCCAGAGAAAGATCATCAGCCATCGGCCTAGCTGTGACCGATGAATGGTCACCCTTTGACCAATGGCCAAAAGACCATCGCCAGCCATTGGCCAATGCTTTCTCATAATCCGTGCCTCTCGGGTGAGTAGACGGCTTTTATAATTTATTGAATGAACCCTTCTAGGCTTAGGGGTGATACCCGGCAAAAGAATGATCCGACGCAGTCACAGCCTGGAGGTCCTAATCATCACGGCAGGACGAAGCTGCACCAAGGAACCGGGGTTTCGGCATCTGCTGCAATTGGTCAGCTCCGCAACACCGACCAATTGCAGCTGGCGGCGATGTTCCGGTCCCTCGGTCCCGCTTGGTACCGCCGTGTAGATTAGGGCCCCTGATCTCCCGCAGTACGCCCGTAGGCGCCTGAAAAATATGCCTCCGGGTTTAACGGTCAAATACGGTGATTGCGGCTCGGTTGCCGCCGTAATTGAGCCCTCCAGCACCAGAGGTCGCCCTGAGAATCCGGCCGGAAGGGAAATCCCAGAGGCTGGGTTTCCTTACAAAAGAGAGATGGGGGGCACATTTTTCATCGTTTCGATTTCCTCTACCGTCTTATATTTTTATTGTCGCTCTTTCACTCCCCTGATATTTTTCTTGGTCTCTGTAAGAAGAATGAAATTTACTGACACTGAGGAATGTCGTGCTCCTTGAACAAAAACTAAAGAGACAAACATCATTATACTTTTCCAGTCCTGACAGCGTAATTACGTGTATCTTAGTGGTGTGTGTGGGTGTGCCTACGTTTCTTTCTCGGTGTCTGTGTATCTTTGAGCCGGGTCACGAGTTTGTACGTGCTTATGCACACATGCGCTGCCACCACACAGGGACGCACACCCACACATACAAGCGCGCTCACGAACACACAGACAGACGCAGGTACGGGCATACACACAAGCGTACACATACGCACACACGCACACAGGCACGCACATAAACACTGACATATGGGCTTGAAAAAAAAAAAAACACAACCCTTACTCTGGCGCCCGCTATAGTCTTATTCCCGTTTATATTTTTCACGTCCATGTCTCGGGTGTCATCCTGCATTGCTCTCAATCGTTACCGCGTGTTGCAGCAGTTTTTTTTTGTCTTCTCGTGTTTCTAGTCGGTCGGCGAAAGCGCGTTTGTTCCTTTGTCTTGGAAATGTTGCTTGCGGACATGTGAAGCCGGAAGCGTGCCATGGGAGTGAAGCCCGGCGGTGCTCTTAATGGGGCTCAAGGCGCAAAACTTTGACAAAGGAACAGTCGCTAAGGACGCGAGGCGTGGCAAAACTTTCGGAAAAGTACGCAATTTCTTCTTTCTTTTGAAAGCTTTTAGTTTAGATTTTTTTTTTTTTTTGCTACGTCGGAATAACTACACATACACGAAAAAGAAAACAACAAGTAAAACTAACGTACTTGTTCCCTTCTGAACCTCAGGCACGCCAATAAGATTAAAGAAAAAAATTGCTAGCTAAACAAAAGACATCTAGCAACAGCTAGCAACGAGAAAACGAAAGCCGGCGGCTCAATTTATACGCTAAGTTACCGTTTCATGTCTCCGATATTTAAGCGAAAATTTCTCACAATGTGTAGGTGTGTAAGAGCCTACACGGTCGGTAATATGAGTAATTAGCTTTTTAGTAATAAATGACTTTTGTGAGCAAATCAAGATTGGAATATGAGATTTAGTGTGTGAGAAATTTTATGCAGCCCTCGTAGTCGTACACCCTAAAAAAAGCCCGTGCGTCTGCTTTCCCGCACAGCGCTCGGAGAGCCAATCACCGCAACTTACTGAGGCAGCTCAGCGAATGACGATGCCGAAACATATAGTTGGACTAAAAAACGCAGTTTGAGTTGTGACATTAAGCAATGCAAGCGTGACGTTTTGCATTGCTTAATGTCACAGCTCAGACTGCGTTTTATGGTCTAAACATACGTTTCGGCATCATCGTTCGCTGAGCTGCCTCTGTAAGTTGCGCTGATTGGCTCTCCGAGTGTTGTGCGGGATAGCAGACGCACGGGCTTTTTTTAGGGTGTAGTCCGGTGATACCCCTCCGTAGTTAGTATCACCGGACTACGGGGTCATTGGTCTACGACTATGAATAGTGAATTAAAATATTTTTAGAGCGCAGCTCTTAGGGGCCCGTTTCCAGCCAGAGCGGCGTCGGCGTCGGCGTCGGCGTCGGCGTAACCGGGGGGGGGGGGGTCACGTGACCCCCCCAGAGGTCACGTGATCCCCCAAGGTCACGTAACCCCCTGAAGTCACGTGACCCCCTTGAGGTCACGTGACCCCCTAAGGTCACGTGACCCCATGAAGTCACGTGACTTCTGGGGGTCACGTGACCTAGGGGTGTCACGTGGCCTGGGTGGGTCACATGACCCCCTGAGGTCACGTGACCCCCAGAAGTCACGTGACCTCAAGGGGTCACGTGACCCTTGAAGTCACGTGACCCCCTAAGGTCATGTGACCCCTTTAGGGGTCATGTAGCCCCCGAGGTCACGTGACCCCCAAAAGGTCACGTGACCCCCCTGAGGTCACGTGACCCCATGAGGTCACGTGACCCCCTTGAGGTCACGTGACCTCAAGGAGTCACCTATCCCTCAGTACGCTTCCATCTTCCTCCTCAAGAGCTGCGCTCTAACCGGCGTTACAGGGAATTGTAAACGGCTTTCATTTTTTTCTCTCCTCTGCAGCCCGCGTTCGCGTCACAGGGGTCGCGTCTTTGGCGTTTAAGAATGTTCGAATTTCGTTGCACTTTTGCTGCTTGGAGTAAACCGTGGATCTATTAACAATGACGTAATATACAGCCTTTGCCCACATGTGGAGCTCAACCCTGGGCCTACTGTGGAGGAACAACTTGCGGCAATCTTAACCAATCAGCAAAGTTTATCGGCTGACATAAGGTCAATGCAAACAAAACTCGAGCTACACATGTCTGGCACTAATAGAGTCAACTATCAAAGAATTATCAAAGGCTCCTCCAAAGGTAGAGCGGTGTGAGCAAAACCTAAAGCACCTATCCGACAAAGTAACATTTTTAACTGAGAAAGTAGACGACCTAGAAAACAGAGGAAGGCGGAATAATTTAATTGTTCACGGAATAAAAGAGGTTAAAGATGAAAGTGCAACGGAGTTAAAAGAACTGGTGCTTCAAAGTATTTTCGAAGAGAAGCTAGGTGTTACCGTTGCCAGTGTTGAGAGGATACATAGACTGGGGCGCTTGACAGAAGGTAAACCGAGGCCCGTAATTCTGCGTCTGTACGATTTCAACGAAAAGCTAGATATCCTTCGTAACGCAAGTAAACTGAAAGGGTCGCAGGTGTTCATATCTGAAGACTTCTCACGTAGGGTCCAGGTAGTACGAAAAGAACTCTGGAATAGCATAAAACATACTCGAAAGCCAGAAGACAAAGTATCTTTACGTTACGACAAATTAATAGTCAACAGCGAGGTATATACTTGGGACGAGTCGACACGCCAACTAATGAAATTATCAAGCTCAGTTCCCACCCAACGGAATGAATCATAGCTACTACCACGGAAACATGTTGTGTCACCACCACCTGTGACGAACCTTGAGGCACTACTTATTAACTGTCGCAGCATAAAAAATAAAATTGATGACTTTGCTGAACTTGTCGCTACGACGCAACCTAGCATTGTAATGGGTACGGAATCTTGGTTAATCGAAGAGATAGCTGACGAAGAAATTTTCCCTTCCAATTATTCTGCCTATCGAAAGGATAGAACTACACATGGTGGTGGCGTTTTTTTACTGATAGCAAACGACCTTCAGAGTTCGCAAATAAATGTTCCTTGTTCATCGTGTGAATCGGTTTGGTGTAAGATTTATCTAAATTCCGGGGAAACCCTAGCTATCGGATCATATTACCGGCCCCCCAGCGCAACCCATGAATCACTGTTATCCCTATCTGATGAGCTGTCTTCCATCTCAAGTGATTATCTTGTACTTGGGGGTGACTTTAACCTGCCTGACATAACATGGCACGATAAGCAAATGTTAACTACCGGCTCTTCGATATTATACACGACATTTTCTCACTTTGTCTCAAGCTTTGGGTTGTCTCAATACGTCACTGAACCAACCAGAGTGGACTTCAATAGATCAAGTACACTAGACCTCCTTCTTCGCGATTCCAGAACAGTTGTTTCTGCAGTCACAAACCTTCCGGGCATTAGCGATCACGACATAGTTACAGCAAGTACACAGTGTAAACGTCCGCTATCGGCTCTGCAGTCCCCACGCAGGATTTATTTTTACGACCAGGGCAATTACGCTAGCCTTGCTGACGAACTTGTAGCGTTTTTTGCCATTTTTGAAATGCACAGCTATGAGATGGACGTTGAAACCCTGTGGAACATTTTTAAAACTAAGCTTACTGCCTTAATCGACACTTACATCCCACACAAGCTATTCTCTCCAAGAAAGCAAAAAAACAAACCTTGGATAAATAGAGAGTTACGGCGAATTTTGAGGAAAAAGAAGCGCGCATACTTAACTTTCCGCAGGACTTCTATTGCCGCGTCCCTTAATCGGTTACGCGACCTAAGTAAACTCTACAAAAGAAAACTTAAATTAGCTAAAAATGGTTTTCAGAGCACTTTAAGTGACCGTCTTAAAAGGAGCCCTAAAGAATTCTGGAAATCGGTAAAAAGCAACAAGAAGGACCAGGTTGGCATACCACCAATTGAAGAACTTGAACAGACCATACACGATGACCAAGCAAAAGCTACATGCTTTAGTAGATACTTCCAATCAGTTTTTTCTCCCCCAATAACTGCGGTGCACTTGGCTCTGCCAAACGCAGTAAATGAATTCCGTGACATGCCGGAAATTGAATTCCACTCTGACGGACTGGTTAAACTTCTGGGGTCACTTAAAACTGATAAGTCTCCAGGTCCTGATGGCATTCCTAACAAGATTCTTAAGGAATGCGCAGGTATACTCGCTATGTTCTTGCACGTCCTGTTTACCAGATCTATATCAGATAGTATTTTGCCTTCTGACTGGAAGAAAGCTCATGTTGTGCCTGTGCATAAAAGCGGCCCCAAAAACAAAGTTGAAAATTACAGGCCCATATCGTTGCTAAGCACGTCTTCTAAACTTATGGAACATGTGATCTACACAAGTATCGCTCAACATTTACAGTCAAATAATTTTTTCACTCCATCCCAGCACGGGTTCCGCCCAGGCTTGTCATGCACTACTCAGCTAGTAGAATTTTACCATGACCTAGCAAACGCATACGATAAAGGCCTTCAAACAGATTGTATTTTTCTTGATTTCCGGAAAGCTTTTGATCTCGTGCCACATAAATTTATTCTGCATAAAATGAAGTCCTTAAAAATAGATGGTAAAGTTCTTGGGTGGTTAGCAGATTACCTAAGTGGCAGGACTCAAGCAGTGTTAATTAATGGCAAGTCATCTGATTTTATTTCCGTCACTTCTGGTGTACCCCAGGGTTCGGTGTTGGGGCCGCTTTTATTTTTAATATTTATCAATGACATTGTTGTAGACGTTTTTTCTAGTATACGCCTGTATGCTGACGATTGTATAATTTATCGAGCAGTAAGTTCAATCAACGATTGTATCACTCTGCAGGCCGACCTTGACCGCATAGCAAACTGGTGTAGTACTTGGGGAATGGATTTGAACGTTAACAAATGCCACTTTGTCCGTGTAACTAGAAAGCGTAACCCTATCACCACCATGTACCAGATTAACGACATTCCCATCAACATGTCACCACAAGTAAAATATTTAGGCGTTTACTTTTCCCACGATTTGTCATGGCGCTTTCACGTTGAGTATATGACTGCTAAAGCTAATCGGATGCTAGGCTTCATCAAACGTAATTTCAAAAATTCACCTCAAGAGGTCAAAAACACCCTGTATCTCACAAATATTCGGCCCATTCTAGAGTACGCTTCAGAAGTTTGGGATCCCCACCAGCAGTACCTGATAAATAGTATAGAACTGATACAAAACAGAGCCGCCAGATTTGTCCTTAATGCATACTCGCGTGGTCAAAGTGTAACTGCCATGAAACGCGATCTTAACTGGCAGCCTCTACTGAATCGTCGTAAATGCTTCCGCCTGAAACTCCTTCACAGCATATATTACGATCAGTGTGGAATTGACAAAATGCGTTATTTACTTCCACCTCACTTTATCTCTCGGCGCCTGGATCATAGCAGAAAAATTAGGCCTTTTTCCAGCAGAACAGACATTTACAAATACTCATTTTTTCCCTGTACAATACTCAACTGGAACAATTTACCTGAAGAGATCGTCTCAACAAGCGTAAGCTATCAATTTTATCAGGCATTGTCAGATTCTTAAAACCTGTTATTTCTACAAACTTCAGCTTTTTCTATATATATTCACGAGTGCAGTGTCTAGTTTTACGCTGGTTTGGGTTTACGTTTGTCTTTATTTTCATGTTGATTTCTCCTGGTAAGTCACATTTTGAGTTTTGACTGTTTAGGCAATTTAAGTGTTCTTTGGCGTCATGTTCATTTTGTATTTGCCCCTCCCCCGCTATAATGCCCTCACGGGCGCTGTGGGGTTATTTCAATAAACAATAAACAATCAGCAATATACCACATAAGCCAGTATTGGCTTATGTGAGATTTACGTTTGAATTGTATTTTAAGGAGCAATAAATAAATATCGTACAAAAATTCTTCGTGGTATGGCGGCACCACGAGCCTAGTCGGAATTGCACAATGATTAATATTAAACTGAAATCTGTCAAACCTCTACGTTTTCTCACCTTTATCTGATCAGGGTGCATTCAAAAAAGTTCCTTTGATTTTTTTTTTTTTTTTTTTTATAATCACCGGAAGAGCACTTGGTACTTTCAACTTTGGCGTCTTTAATTTAGAATTTATTTTAATTTAACTTAAGAGAGCGTACGTTCGAATAACGATATTGTCGAAAACAAAAGAGGCAGGTGATATAAAAAACGCACCCACCATAGTAAGGCAAAGCAAAAAAAAAGTAACAGATTTAAACGGGAGAAGAGGAAAAACAAATTCGGCAGAGACGCTCCTTACGTGTGGGAACGCGAAATCATTTGGCGTGTAATCTTCGCGTCGTAACGGTTGCAGTGGTGTCGGCAGTGGTTGGATGATGTCGATTGAGAGGACCGTTGCCTTGCGGTCGGTGACGCATGGACTAGGCACACCTTTTGTCAGCGAGAACAGTGGAACCGCCCTGGTGTCGGGAAAGCATGCTCGACTCGCGTCCCGAAGGCTCGTGTTCGATTCCCACCCATATCGATATGTACCAAGTTTTTTTTTTTGTTTTTTTTTTCAGAGCCATTAATTTGATTTTTGTTACAGAAACCTTCCTGAGCATTTTGACGTCAATTCGTGCATTTTTAGGTTGTTTTTACTGTTTGCACCGTCGACCCTTTTTGGTACCATCGCTCCGGCACGACGACGACAACGACGACGACGACGGAATTTCGCGTAAATGGGCATATAATGCTTTCCCATTAAAAGAAAAGATCAGGAGGAAGTTGATTCGGAGGTGCAGTGGAATCAGGTATGTGGTGCTGTGGCGAGGTTTAAGAGGCTCTGGTAGCGTGACTTCTGCGTCGCCGTGAATCTTCTGCGTGTGTTAAGTGCGCATAGGGTGAAGGGTGGAAACTTAAACAAGCAGAACACAGTAAGAAAATATTTATAACCTTTAGATTACTTTGGGAACGATGCGGAATGAAGGCTGCCGAAGAGAATGAAAACGTATATTCGCAATGAATGGAAACCGAAGCATTTATGCTTGTTTTATATTGTGCGTTGCTGAAAGTTTTTTTTTTTTATTATTATTATGGGCGTGTGCTTTTTTTTCTTCTTTATTTTGAAAGCATGATAATATTGAAATACTGCTTCCTCGTTTTTATTCATTTTCTTTTTGCATTTCCTATCCAAAGAGATTAAAGTGTTGATTACACGGAAAGAGGGTTACACAACCTTCCGGAATGACAGTTTAGGTTAAGTATAGAGAGAATGGAAGCAGGAAAACAATATACACCCAGCGAGTGAGACGAGGACAAACATATTGTCTGCAATCTGAGCCCCAGTCTGTGCGCGCCGCATTGGAATGGTTTTCGGGCCCCGTTTTCAGCACGGCTGTGTTAATGGACTGCTAAGCACGTCGTCAACACAGAAAGGGTGACGCGGAATTCGGTACCGGCACGATAATGAGCACTTCTCGCACCCGGGCGAAGCAGGGACGAAACAAACTGCGCTCATTACGGGAAGGAAACTCTTTGTGGTTGTTCCTGTCTTGTCGTTTCTGTAAACAAAAAGAGCGATTATTCTCAAATATTTCGAGTATGTTCACAAAGCTCGCTTTTGTGTAATGAAAGCCGAAACGTGGAGATTTTGAACAAAGTTAGTATATATGATGATCACAGTTAGGAATTGCCTTGCCTGTTCTATGAATAAAATAGCAGATATCGATAAAGACACACCCACAAACAGTGATATGGACGCATGATCTGACTACCTCTTACTTTCTAGGACGTTGAATTGTCAACGCTGCTAAGAAGCGGGCTCTTCCACTAAGCATGAACTGTCAGCGACTTGAGCAACTTAATACGTTAACAAAAACATTTTCAAGAAACGCTTGATCTTGACCATATTGACGGCAACAAAAACACTGCTGTTAATAAAAAGAAAGGTATATAGCAAATATTCACTAGGTCTGATCAAACTTATCACCGAACAATGCGAAGAGAATATTGTCTAGGCCGTCTGCCGGGGGTCCTGGTAGCGCCTCTGGAAAGGACATTGCTTCAAATCTGTTTACGTGACTCTGGTACTGCGTCCGTTGGAGATACTGTTACTTCTCGGAGCCGCTGTCTGCAGCCGGGATTGCTCCTTCAATGCACCTACCACTGCATTGAAGAAGATTTCACAATGGAAAGAAATGAAGAAGCTTGTGGTGGTCATGGGGCATTAGGGGTCTGTTGAGCTCGAGGAGCTTAATCACTAATTCTCGTGTCTTCTCCTTTGCCAAACCATCGGTCTATCCCAAAATGTTTGAGTTTCAACACACCTGTGAACAGAAGGTTAGTGCGCCAACGAGCTGGCGGTGGCTAAACTTTTGACTAAAAATCCCGAGACTGGGAATTAAAGGGACGAAAAGACACAAGGTCTCAGACATTGCGACCTTGCGTTTGTCCGTCCCTTCTCTTCTCAGTCTCGGCGTTTTTAGTCAAATGCTTAACACACTTGTGGTGGCACAATATAGACCAACTCAGCTATCTGATATCACGCCGCTGTGGTGGCGTTCCTGTCGGCACTGCGCATGCGCAGATGCTTCACCCCGGGTGGATCTGGTTTCTGCACGCACGCGGTGCCCACGCGCGGTGTGGACAAACGCCGGCTTGTTTGTAAACAGTATATTGGTCAATAAGGCTGCCTCACCCTCAACTTTAAGTTAACTGGCTTCAAAAACACTAGTATGGTTCTTCGAATGTTCGACAACTGTGTCGTCTTAACAAGCCCCTAGATTTCTGAAACGATGCCGTTTTTGCTGTCTTCGGTAAACGCGCCGACACTGAGAAGCTCCGGAAGCTTGCGGGAAACCCAAGTCACGAAGCACTTGGGTATGCTATGATTACGTAGGTCACAAAACCATCACTTGAACAGACTGTTTGTAGACTGGCAGAACTCAACCATTCGGTATTATCACAACCAGACGCTTCCCTTCCTCCGAAAACGAAAATGATAGGGTAGCTGGTTCTTTCAGATCTTTAAACTACGCTGACACGTGCCACAGGTTTTTTTGCGAAAAAGAGTAATTAAAGAGCACTGCGGAACTCGCACTTCCACATGCGTCAAAAACTTCGTAAAAATTGGAAAAATCAAGGTTATGACTTTGTCGTTCTTTAAACCTTGATATGTGTCAGTAGAAAACATTCCCCAACTATAGGAGCGAGGGAGAATAATCTCTATCGCTGAACCCCTTACTAAAACGCATAATTTAAACTTCCAGCTTAGGAGCTCAAGGCGATCTATGGCGTTTCTGGGATATTCCACAATCGCTTTTTGCAACCAGCTGTAAGAGTGCAGGGCACGTTTCTCCTTTCAAAAACCTGGTCATCGAACAAAGCATGGACGCCAGACGTCTGGACCCAGAATTGTCTTCTGTGGCTACCTCCCATGCGATTCGCACAGGTCAAGGGCCGGGGACATTTCACTACTACTGAGCAGCGTTCTCAGAAACCCGGTTGTGCTGCCGACAGCTGGGATGATGGAGGGATATGGGGTGCCCTTCGACCACCGCGGTGACAGAGGGTGGACCGTGGTTGCCGTTTCAAAAGCCGGCCGCGCCCTTTTGCCCCAGGCCCATTATCTCGAGCATGCGAGCGACACTGAAACTAGGCCTGTATCTATCTCACGCTCGAGGGACCCAGCCCCTTCCGCAAATGACAGGTGCGAGCTTTCGCAGGAAGTGAGAAAAGGAAGAGAAGAATGGGCCCGTTATTTTGCTTTAAGAACTCCCAAATTTCGACGCATGTCTTGGAACCCACTCTCCGCTTACTACAATCTCTCTTACTGCTTTGTGTCTTCCTCTCTCACTCTTTCTTTCTATCTCTCCTTATACATTCGATTTTTTTAAACGTTTTTTCTTCTATTCGCTTGGGTGCCTTCATTCTAAACGTCAGACTAACCAGCAGATTAAGCAGCTGGTGTATTTGTATTGTGTTAGCCCTCTGCCTCCTTTATTCCCACTTTCATTTTATTATCGATTTCTTTTCGTTTCTTCAACGTTTTAATTTCGTCGAGCGCTGGCACCCTCGTTCTTAACGTAAAGTACTCCTGCTTTACGGTTTCATTTCACAGAAAGCTTCTGGTTAGTAATCTGGCGTGTCCCCCCCCCCCCCTTTTCCCACCCATCTTCATTTATGTTTTTGTCTCTAGTTCACCTTAAACGCGAGAAGACTTGGAACCTATATTCCCCACCATGAGATGAAATAAATTGCGATAACGTGATGAACCAACTGTGGGCTGTGAAAGGATTTGCTTCACATCGCTTTGCTAGAGGTAAACTAATCAACATCACACAAACAATTTCCACTAAAGCATCGATTCCATTTATCGAGACCCGAATTTTTACAGAGTCTCGTGCCTAAACTTCTCCCAAGGTGTAGGCGCGTGCGTGAATGCCCTTACCTGCTTCCATCTCGTGTCAGAACGCCGTAGAAACTACTTCTAGTCACGTTTTCAAGAGTGGCAAATGAAAACATGGGGATACTATGATAGTGAAAATGATGAAGAGAGAAGCGTGTTGGTTGCTATTAATTCGGTTCACGCCAACCACGGTTCCTTAGGTGGGCCAGAGGCTCGCGGAGACCATATTTTTCGAAAAGTGGGTTTGACTAGCCACAATTCTTTCCCTCTTTATTTCTTTCTTATTTATTCTCCTATAGCCTCACACTTTTTTTTTTTTACTGTTCATGATAGTGGAAATTTACTTTGCTTCTTCGCATTTTTTTATTTTTGAATCATCATCATCCTATAGTAGTTGAGCCACGCTTCACGCAAAATGTCTTGTCAGGTTCCCGTATTTTTCCTTTTATTTATTTCTGTAAATATCTCTGTCCAATATGGACCTCGTGGTAGCTTGCATCGCAGCTGGGTGATGAAAAAAGGAGCATTATTTATAAAGATAGGCGTGTTAAGTTGAATGGAAAAGTCGTTAGTGGCCTTTTTTTTTATTTATTTTTGGTAATTCCTTATAACCTTCGTGTATCCGTAAAACCGGCGTGGTGTGCTTTAGCTGAAAACAACGCATACATACACACAAAATAGAATGATTTCTTGTTGAATAGTTTACACTTAGAGACAAGAAAATGATTTCCAGCTGTTTTAGAGTCGTTGGGCTAGTTCTCGTCTTTGGATGCGATACAATTTAGCAGCGTGGACTCATATCAAACTTTTAATGTTCCCGGTGTTGCAAACTATTTTATATCGAAGAGAGTTACTTTGACGGCGAAGGTGACGCAAACGTTTCTTGAGGCATCTTCAAAAGCAATAGGATAAGCTATTAGTTTTAGAGTGGAGTTCTTAGGCACCTGTTCCCGCGTATAACGACGTCGGCGTCGCCGTCGCGGTCGCAGTCGGAGTCGCAGTCGGCATAACTGCGCGCGTTGCATTGTGGCAAAAGCGCTTATACAAAAAAAAAAAAACAAAAAAAAACAGCACTAAATATGCGTACTGCTATTCGTTAGTTAATTAGTGGCTCTCATTAACCCCTATAATAAAAGATAAAAAAACTCACTGCACTTCTCAATCAAATTACACAAGAGTGGCACTTGACTTTCCTACAATCATATGACAGAGATATCACATCGCTGCGAGATCGGCTAGCCGTTGACTGCCATCCGCTTCTGAAGTGATTTACTTCCGGAAGAAAATTAACGGTGTTCTAACATAATGCTCTTCGTATATATATATATATTTTTTAACCCTGAATTCTGCAAGCTACTCTATTGAGGTCTGTGTAAGTACGCTATACGGCCAGGGAGACGATGAGTCAGATAATTAGCACACATTCGTAAATTACCCTTTAAGTTAATGAAAAGCAACATATTGTCTTATTTTAGAGACTTACTGAGCGTCGTCGGAAACCGCTAAATTAATAAATTTTAGGAAGATTTGGGGCGTGTAGGAGGCGCGGTGGTGCGCTAAAGATATCCCAGGTGCAACGGGCGCAATGCCTTGGAGTTGCGAAATCGACTGGTAACTTTAGCGTACCACGCGCTCCCCACTCGCCCCAGATGTTTCAACAGCTTACATATGTAGTGGTTATCATGGCGCTCAGAACGTTTCTCGTTATAATCCCATCTTTCTCAGGAATATTTAAAAGAAAAATTGAATACACGAAGTTTGGTTAATTAACCGACATATCGTGACAATAGAGAGTTGTAGTAGATCGTTTTGCTCCTCCGCTACGTTATCCGCGAAGAAAACGGCGCAGCTGCGCATGCGGGCTGCAAGCCTCCTCTGCATAGTTCAAGGTCTTGTGGAGGATTACGGAGCGCTATCCGGGTACTTAGCGGGCTGCGGAAAAGGTCTACTACAATTCCCTAATTTCCTTCCCCTTGGACGTATAACTCACAATCCCAGATCGCGTTATTGTAGCTTCCGCGGCCTTTTCCTTTTAAACAAATATGCAAAGCCTTTAAAACACCCTGTAGAATACAAGTATATTGTCAAAGAGAAACATTTCTTTTTTAAATGTAATCTTCGTCGATTTTTTAAAAACTTCATGCGCCTGTCGTGGTGGAGTGGCGAGCCTCATTTAATGAGTCTTGGCTCCATAAAAAAATTAGTATTAAAATTTGGATTTCTTTAATCAGTGACAACCTGAGAGACGCTGGCGATTGCTCGTTCTATTCAAGATTCTTTTGTCGCGATTGGTTCGTGTGCAATTGTTACGTTTCCAGCGGTTTCGACGACGGAACGGTTGCAGAAGGAGCAGACAGACTCTCTGCTGCTGGAAGACGATTTGTGTTTATTATAAAAGCAAGCTGGCTTTTAAGAATCTTGTATCCAATCAGGCCTGGGCAAAAAGAAAGAAATTCAATCCCGCGCCGCTCCAAATGATCTTATCAGGAAGCCAAGAAAAACGCATAGCGTAGCACAGCACCGCAATTGTTACACAATGTAGTCGTATAATGACGCGCTCTTATTGGCTGCGTAGCGATTATGACAAGCTTGCTACTCGCCACGTCCTGCCTTTGTTACATTGCTTACGTTGTCAGTCTCTATACCTGTATCATCGAATACGTACCTGTTGATAAGGCATTTTTATGTCTGTCACATTTTTGGGTGCACATGGGATTTGCTTTAATATCTCTATTTCTGCAATTTACTATTTGAGGGAGAACGCGTGGAAAAGTTCTTTTTTTTTTAGATCTTTCGCTTTCTAGAAGAGGTTAATATGGTCAGTCCTCCCAATTTGTGAGGGAAACGCTGGCGAAGTTTATGATAAATTGTTAATCTTCTTCTTCTCCTGATAATTTCTTTTTCTAGAATAGGAGGGATCGCTTTGGATAGGCCCAAACAAACAACGACTCGTCCAGGTTTCTTTTGTTCATTCCTTAGATATGTTTTATTTCTGTGCCGAGATATATAATTGGAGTCTGTTTTTACTCATTTATACTTATCAAATCACCAAAACACCTTTATTTCGAAAATATAGCCAATAACAAACTAACTTTACTTGATAAGAATCTTCGTCGTTACAAAATGATTGCCCGGGGAAATAATGGAGCTCCTGCAATAACGGAAGAGACTTTACGCAATGCTGCAAGTTCTTGCGATGAAGATCTCCGAGAAAGAATTGCTATCTGTCCTGTGATTACGAAGCTCATATTGGGGGGGGGGGGGGGGGGGGGGGGGGGGCGTCTGGAGGGGACAAGAATGATTAGAGGATAAACGCTGAGATGTTGAAGGACGACGAACTTGGAAGGACGGTGAGTTAAGCCGCTTGTTTTCGGCTGTTTATTTCGGCTTAATCCTCCGATGTTGCTCGCTGACTTTTTTTGTTACAGTTTCAAGTAGTTGTTTTAGGACTTTATGAACGCTGAAATGATGTTTACGCGTAGGTGGTACTGTAAATTGACTTATTGTGACGCAATTGAGTTCAGTGCAGCGGCGAAAATCCAACAAAACGGATGCACCTGCAGCCTGTTTTTTTGCAAAAGTTGTTTATTGTTATTCATAAACGGTGAAAGGAAAGCACCCAAGTTCGACGTGACAGCTCTTTTTTGGCTTGCTGAATTCGATCACCTATGACTAGGAACGCGTAATGGCCACCGCTTTGGGGTTTAACATTTCTAACCCCGGAGTAAGAAAACGTTTGCGTCTGCATAGTGTTTCACAGAAACCAACTAAAGCCCCTTCGAACTCAAAACTGTGCGATGAGGATAGTATTTTCTGCAGAATAGACGCAGCGGTTGAGGGTAGAACTATTGAAGTAATCGAACGAACATACGCTACTTGATAATTTAAATTAAAAAAAGCGCTGTAGGCTAATGCTGAAAAGCCATAAATGTAAAAAAAAAGCGTATTTTTTCTTAGCGTCCGCATTTACCAAGCGTTCAATGTTCGGTACAGCCAACGAGGTAGAGGGCCTTAGAGTGATAAACTAGTATACCGTTCATCAGGCAAAAGTGACCCCCGATTGGCCGCCGCCATGTTGTACAATTTTGACCACTAGACACGTGACCAGGCCAAATCTATGACGTAACCAGACCAAATATCTGGCGTCAACGAAAAGATGGCAGCGCCCAGTGCGTGTCGGAAGCGTTGTGGGCGTTGATCGGAGTGTGTGGATTTCGTGTGCGGAATTCGGTTTTTCAGGGTTTTGTATGCTCCCCGCGTAGGAATAACGTGAAGTAGGAGGGAATGAGGCTTTTCTTTTTTATTTAATTCAGAGTAAGCCAGATTCGGTCCCGTGCTTCTCGTACGGGCTCGGATCACTACCTCGGACATCGCTCGGTCGTTCGAGTTTAATTAAAATATCCGCCATCGTTAACCACGGGAGCTCCTCCATAATCGCTGAGTCGAAGGATACGTCGAACCCATCCGGAACGCGGAGTCTAAAGGTATGTAGGACGTAACCAGAACGCGGAGTTCTAACGGTACGGCGGACGTGCCCGGGCAATTTTCTTAGCTCGACCGTCAAGATTCGCATTTGAAGCAGCGAGTGAAGTGTTGAAATCTCCGAACTGCTCGGTGCTGAGCTAACTACGGACCACTTCACTATGTGATCCGTAGCGACGTGAAAAAAGACCGACGGCGGTCACCCCGGGTGGACGGCGGCTCCCGGCCGCCTGCCGGGTGCCTTCTGTGAAGGGGCGACAGTCGTGTAAGCAGTACTGTACCAGCTTCTTTTATAGCTATGTTGTTCTCGAGCAGCTTCCCGATCACTAAACCCCGCAAACGCGTGCCGAAATTTCAAAAGGTGTCTGCCAACCTGGAAAGCCTTGAACTCCCAGGGAATTTCGGTTCATCTGGGAAAGTCGGGTATCATTCAAAAAGTGGGCTAAATAAGGGAAGACGACTAGTGAAAGCGGCATGGCGGTTGCTCGTCGGCACGGCCATGCTGAATGACATTGCCGAAATGTAATCCTTCAACTCAAAAGCTCAAGGAATTTGATCAAAATAGTCAGGGAAAAACATGAAAAAGTCGGGGAATTTGAAATCAGTAGTTTGTTAGACACAATGTTTGATTTTCTTGGCACTCCACGCGTTTTTACACACGACAGGCACACGCCCGTGTATCACACGGCAGCCAGGCCAGGCGGCTGCCAGCCACTTATGCAAGGTCGATAAGACGCAAGCGTGGAACGCTTTCGGACTGCTGTAAATACACCAGCGGGAGCGTCCGGCCGCAGTCCGACTGCCCATGCTAGGACACCCGACACAGACTCTGCGTCCTGGGTACGTCTGACGTATCTTTAGATTTTGCATCCTAGGTACGTCAGACCTATCTTTAGACACAGCGCCTGATAATAGTAGTGAATAGGGTCACGTTCAGTGCGCAAGTCACTTTATTACACTCGGAGAGCGGAATTGCATTCCCGTTGCGCAGGTAGTTCCCGAGCTAGGCATGCACTTGAAGACTATGTTTCACTCTTTCATAAAGCAAGCTTTGCGGGACCCCTCCGCCCTTGTGCACCCATTTGCAGGTCGTGTCGCCTTTCCTCACGTAACTCCCGCAGGTTCAGTGAGTTGCCGAGCCACTGCAGCCCTGGCGTCGCTCGGTACATACAAGAGGCGGCTCACGTCGGTCGTCCAGCAGCGTACTGGAGGGACGCAAAGCTAGCAGCCTCCTTGGTGCACGCAAGACGAGGCTGAGCAGAGCTCCAAGCTCTTCTGACGCACATGTGCACTCCAATGAGACCGGTGTCGCACCCCGATTCCTAGAGATGTGGTCGCACTGGCAGTCTTGTTGGTCCCTGGGGGCCGTCGAGGAGTGCCAGAAAGCAAAATTCCATCCTTCTTGCGCAGGTAGTTCCCCAGCTAGTCACTTCCTTGACGACGTCGCACCCTCTCTGGAAGCAAGCTTCGGGATGCTCTTGTGCACCCATTTGCAGGTCGTGTCGCCTTTGCTCACGTAACTCCCGCAGGTCCAGCGAGTTGCCGAGCCGCTGTAGCCCCGGCGTCGCTGGTCGTGCATCCTGGTCCTGGTCGTGCATCAACCACCGCTGCCCATTTCCGCTGAGTGCTTGGGTGTGGTAGCTTGACGTGCTTTCGCAGAAAGCTGTATGCCTTTGCCGAGTAAAAATGGAGCGTGAGGGCAAACTTGCGCACATCCTCTGTACATGCGTTTTTGTTGCGCCTGACTCTTTTTAAGACGAGGTTGCGCATTGTGTTGGTGAATGCATTGTCAAGTATGTCAACTGCTGGCTTAGGAAGTCGTTTCCTCAGTTCACGGAGCAGCGTGTTCAGCTTCCTAATCCTGGCCGTCTTCCGATTGATCTTCTTCTTTGCCTGTTTCAACAGTTTCCTCGCCTTCTGCAGCTTTTGCCTACTCGTGGCCAGGACCCTGTGCAGTCGTGGTGACACAGCTGCGTACGAGTGGTCACCGAAGGAAGTGTTGCGTCACTTGAACACAGCTTCAGGGGGCGCATAAAAGGTGTGGTCACATATCACACTGCACAGTATAACCTGCCAAGAATGCATGCCCTGGCACACAGTCTTGTGGAATACAGGCAGTCTTGAATGTCACCGCTCGTTGTTCTGCTGACAGGTCTCACCCTCCAGAGAGGCAGCCTGGATCGACGACTGATCAGCCAACCCCAGGAGAGGCCCAAGCTGCTGCTGGTTCTGGAAGCAATGTAAAGCTGGTTACTTCCCCCTCTCAGGCTACGACGTCAGAGACTCCCCCTGAAGCTGTGTTCAAGCGACGAAACACTTCCTTCGGTGACCACTCGTACGCAGCTGTGTCACCACGACTGCACAGGGTCCTGGCCACGAGTAGGCAAAAGCTGCAGAAGGCGAGGAAACTGTTGAAACAGGCAAAGAAGAAGATCAATCGGAAGACGGCCAGGATTAGGAAGCTGAACACGCTGCTCCGTGAACTGAGGAAACGACTTCCTAAGCCAGCAGTTGACATACTTGACAATGCATTCACCAACACAATGCGCAACCTCGTCTTAAAAAGAGTCAGGCGCAACAAAAACGCATGTACAGAGGATGTGCGCAAGTTTGCCCTCACGCTCCATTTTTACTCGGCAAAGGCATACAGCTTTCTGCGAAAGCACGTCAAGCTACCACACCCAAGCACTCAGCGGAAATGGGCAGCGGTGGTTGATGCACGACCAGGACCAGGATGCACGACCAGCGACGCCGGGGCTACAGCGGCTCGGCAACTCGCTGGACCTGCGGGAGTTACGTGAGCAAAGGCGACACGACCTGCAAATGGGTGCACAAGAGCATCCCGAAGCTTGCTTCCAGAGAGGGTGCGACGTCGTCAAGGAAGTGACTAGCTGGGGAACTACCTGCGCAAGAAGGATGGAATTTTGCTTTCTGGCACTCCTCGACGGCCCCCAGGGACCAACAAGACTGCCAGTGCGACCACATCTCTAGGAATCGGGGTGCGACACCGGTCTCATTGGAGTGCACATGTGCGTCAGAAGAGCTTGGAGCTCTGCTCAGCCTCGTCTTGCGTGCACCAAGGAGGCTGCTAGCTTTGCGTCCCTCCAGTACGCTGCTGGACGACCGACGTGAGCCGCCTCTTGTATGTACCGAGCGACGCCAGGGCTGCAGTGGCTCGGCAACTCACTGAACCTGCGGGAGTTACGTGAGGAAAGGCGACACGACCTGCAAATGGGTGCACAAGGGCGGAGGGGTCCCGCAAAGCTTGCTTTATGAAAGAGTGAAACATAGTCTTCAAGTGCATGCCTAGCTCGGGAACTACCTGCGCAACGGGAATGGAATTCCGCTCTCCAAGTGTAATAAAGTGACTTGCGCACTGAACGTGACCCTATTCACTACTATTATCAGGCGCTGTGTCTAAAGATAGGTCTGACGTACCTAGGATGCAAAATCTAAAGATACGTCAAACGTACCCAGGATGCAGAGTCTGTGTCGGGTGTCCTAGCATGGGCAGTCGGACTGCGGCCGGACGCTCCCGCTGGTGTATTTACAGCAGTCCGAAAGCATTCCACGCTTGCGTCTTATCGACCTTGCATAAGTGGCTGGCAGCCGCCTGGCCTGGCTGCCGTGTGATACACGGGCGTGTGCCTGTCGTGTGTAAAAACGCGTGGAGTGCCAAGAAAATCGAACATTGTTTCTAACAAACTACTGATTTCAAATTCCCCGACTTTTTCATGTTTTTCCCTGACTATTTTGATCAAATCCCTTGAGCTTTTGTGTTGAAGGATTACATTTCGGCAATGTCATTCAGCATGGCCGTGCCGACGAGCAACCGCCATGCCGCTTTCACTAGTCGTCTTCCCTTATTTAGCCCACTTTTTGAATGATTCCCCGACTTTCCCAGATGATCCGAAATTCCCTGGGAGTTCAAGGCTTTCCAGGTTGGCAGACACCTTTTGAAATTTCGGCACGCGTTTGCGGGGTTTAGTGATCGGGAAGCTGCTCGAGAACAACATAGCTATAAGAGAAGCTGGTACAGTACTGCTTACACGACTGTCACCCCTTCACAGAAGGCACCCGGCAGGCGGCCGGGAGCCGCCGTCCACCCGGAGTGACCGCCGTCGGTCTTTTTCACGTCACTACGGATCACATAGTGAAGTGGTCCGTAGTTAGCTCAGCACCGAGCAGTTCGGAGATTTCAACACTTCACTCGCTGCTTCAAATGCGAATCTTGACGGTCGAGCTAAGAAAATTGCCCGGGCACGTCCGCCGTACCGTTAGAACTCCGCGTTCTGGTTACGTCCTACATACCTTTAGACTCCGCGTTCCGGATGGGTTCGACGTATCCTTCGACTCAGCGATTATGGAGGAGCTCCCGTGGTTAACGATTGCGGATATTTTAATTAAACTCGAACGACCGAGCGATGTCCGAGGTAGTGATCCGAGCCCGTACGAGAAGCACGGGACCGAATCTGGCTTACTCTGAATTAAATAAAAAAGAAAAGCCTCATTCCCTCCTACTTCACGTTATTCCTACGCGGGGAGCATACAAAACCCTGAAAAACCGAATTCCGCACACGAAATCCACACACTCCGATGAACGCCCACAACGCTTCCGACACGCACTGGGCGCTGCCATCTTTTCGTTGACGCCAAAGATTTGGTCTGGTTACGTCATAGATTTGGCCTGGTCACGTGTCTAGTGGTCAAAATTGTACAACATGGCGGCGGTCAATTGGGGGTCACTTTCAGCTGCCAGTTTATCACTCTAATGCCCTATACCTCGTTGGGTACAGCCAACATATACAGTCGGCGGGTGCTGCCCAACCGATCAGAACGGCCGGTTTCTCGTCTGCTATCAGAATCGGAAGCGTGCGTTCCTCCTTTTGTGTCCTTTCAAATCTGTTCAGGTGCCCGGGTGAAAGAATGTGGCGCAGACTAAAAGCACTTATTGGAACGGTGTGTAGCTTTATTTTGTTTTGAACGGGAACACAGCCCACGCTGAACTGTCTGGGAAGCTACTTCTTCCCTCGGAACCACGTCCCTTACCTCGTATGTTTTTTTTTTCCTTGTTATCGATGTGTTTTAAACATTCAGGTCGCGAGCATATCTCCTAGAGGTTTAGGAATTGCATACCCATGTCCTATTTTATCCAACACAATTCCCCATAATTCCCGACACTACTGAAATGACTGAAAAACACCCAACCTTTACACTTTCTCCCTCCCCCAAAAAACAAATAAATAAAGCCACACAATTTTTTTTTTTTTTTACAGATGGGAATGTCGAAAATCAAAGTTTACAGTCAATATGAGAAATTAACCACGAGCATATTCAAAGATACTATTAGTCTTGACGAGAGGATACATCTCCTCTCGAAAGACAAACAAACAAACAAATAACCAGCCACTTTATGATTATCTTACCCTGTTCATGGTTTTTTTTTTAAACACTGATGAACCAACCATCGCATCCCCTTACCAGTTGGTGCTTGGGATGATTCGAGGTTGCATTCGCTGCAAGAATACGCGTCTTTAGGGGTCTGTTTTCGCTGACTCGTCGGATTAGAAACATGTCCTAATCTTCACAAAGCACGGTTCCAGCGCATTGACCACGACTCTCGTCACGGTCTAATTTAACGCCTATCTCAATATAGGCGTGAAATATACCATCTCTGTCGTCTCAAGCGGCAGAGGCTGTCCTATTCAGTACCCAGTATCAACGGCGCACTTGCCCTACTCCCTTCGACATCCCTCGACAGGGACGGTTCATTGTGCACTCTTTGGGCGCGCGCGTCGTCCGTCTCTGTCAGGGGTGGCTCCTCTACGGGTCTTGACACAGTACCCTCATTGACATCGACAACGTAGCCTTCATGGCGGCTTCTGCTTGTGTTCGCGTTTTGTCAGACGCTGATGTCTGCGTGGACGTGGCCCTTTCCAACTTCCGTATTACGATGAACTTCTCTTTTCTGCGGTCAGTCGGACAGCGCCCTTTCTTCCGTTTGCTGACATTTAAAGTTCACAAGGAAACGAGAGACACACAATAGTGCACCTTCAGTTTAAGTTTAACGCACGCAGCACAGGGCAAGAGATCACGCGAAACACGACATTGATAGTTCGGAATGTGCATGGGCATAATGCGTTTCTTGTAATTTATTATTTTTTATCAAATTTACACTAAAAATGGTGTTTGTAGGTGCCGTAGCGAGTTATTTTATATGTAAACTCGCGTTTGTCCGGCCCCGGTGACCTCCCAATTTCGCTCCCATTCTTTTCGCAAAGTTTTTATTGTTTGTTTGTTTTATTTAGCGTTGTTCGGCGTTTTATTTTTGTATCCTGTTAAACATTTTAGCTGAAAAATAGCAAATGAGAACTTTTATAGTTTACGCTTAGTACGGGAAGGAGCTTTCCTAAAACACGAATTCAGTTACACGATTAAACTTGGCACACCTGTTTTCGATGCAATCAAAACAAAGAGGGCATTCAAATCTAGCACAAATTATTAATAACAAATTTATTAAAAAAATATTACGGAAAGTTTCAGATTGGTAGGTAACGATTTCCTAAGATATTTAGATCTTTCAGGGCCTAGATATGTAGAGAAACGTCGGCTCCGACAACGAGGGAAGAATCCCTCGTTGTTGGAGCCGCCGTCGTTGGAGCCGACAACCACAACCACAAAGGAAACCCGGGAGCATTGTGTTTTAGTGGTCGTGTAAAACCTGGGTATGCGAGTCTCGGGCTCCTCTCATTGGAGCAGCAAGCAACCACACTTGCCGCATACGAACCACGTATCCTTCTTTTTTTTCTTTTTTTTTTCTTTTTTTGTAAATTAGTTACACTTAAGCATGAGCCAGTGACTACAAGGGAGTGGCTATGTGAGCAATCGCTTCTGCGGAATACTTGCTGTAGGATATACCGGAAAGTTTATTTTGCTTTTTGAGCGAGCAATGATTGGTGTCTATAGCGCCAGCACGGTAAAACACGAAGGTAAACATGTTTGAGAGAATTCTCTCTGGTTGGGTAAATAATAAAGAGATAAGATAATCCGCCAACCAAAAATTGAAATAGTAGCGACCCTACGTTTCGAAACCGTTCGTTTCTTCTTCAGGGGGATGAATGAAGGACAGCAGCTTCTTCTTCTTCAAACATGTTTGAGAGAATTCTCTCTGGTTGGGTAAATAATAAAGAGATAAGATAATCCGCCAACCAAAAATTGAAATAGTAGCGACCCTACGTTTCGAAACCGTTCGTTTCTCCTTCAGGGGGATGAATGAAGGACAGCAGCTTCTTCTTCTTCAAACATGTTTGAGAGAATTCTCTCTGGTTGGGTAAATAATAAAGAGATAAGATAATCCGCCAACCAAAAATTGAAATAGTAGCGACCCTACGTTTCGAAACCGTTCGTTTCTTCTTCAGGGGGAGTACGATTAATAGAAAATTTAACCTAGCATATTAGCTAATAATTATCATGCTAGTTTTAAAGCTTTAATGAAACAAGGTTTACAAACTAGACAATTAGAAGAACTTGCCTAGAAAAAAAAAAGAAAACAAAAAAACAAAAAAACGGCTAGTATACCGACCTAGCTTCAGTTATACTTTTCTTCTTTACTAAATTAACAAAAATTCCTGACTTGGCTCAGATTTATTTTTGGTTTTACCGTAACGCAAATAAAAGTAGCAGGGAGGCAACGACGTGAAATAAAGACGGAAAAACGCTGATGATAACTATTGCTTATGACCAAAGTTGAGCAAAATGAACTACATTCAGTTCACCAAAATATATAATATAACCCAAAAATTTCTCAATGGCGTCCAATGAGTTTTTCGCTCTCGCCCTCTATATACCTGTCAAAATTTGAAAAGGGAAACGAAACTTGGTCCCAACTCCTTTCGAATTTCTTTTTCCCTCGTCCTAGGTTCTTTTTCTTTCTCTATTTCTGAAATGTAATTCCAAGTTCTTTCGTAATTTCGAAGACGAGCAGCATGGAAGAGTTAGAAAGCTGCAAAAAAAAAGTTTTAAAACTACGTTTTTTTTTCTAGTCAAATATTTGCTGGCTGCCGGGATAGGCTAAGAGAGAGGATCTTTGTTCTTTTTTCTTCTTTCTTAAATTGCCGAAACTTTCTCGTATACATTTTGATAGCTTTTTTTTAAATTTATTATGCGTTGAGTCAAAGTTATTACGAAGGCGATTGTTTAGATACGACTCTCAGATGGGCCCAACATTTTCGTACGGATGGAAGTCAAATTATGATGGTGTCAGTCAATCCCTTTTGTTTGTTTCTTGACCCTCCACATATATCTTTTAACCAATAAGACACAAAAAATTAGCCGAAGGAACAATTTAGAATGATATAAAATCAAGACGAGTATTTTATATTTAGGTGGAGATAATTCATTTCATACACAAATGTAAAATGCAAAACATTGAAATCGTATGTATGTGTGATGTGGACGGCTGAGCGTGTTGGTTTCTAATTTACAATAACGAAAGCCTGTGTTGTCTGATTGTCTTCAATTGTCCCTCTATCGTTATCGTAAATTAAAATAATATTTTTCTAATTAAGCGCGTTTATTTACGAATGTAAAAATATCCACAATGACTGAAGTTGACTACGCAAAAAGCTGACTTGAAATATGCAAGCCGTCAAACACAAAGTTTGTCTGCAAAAAAGTGGTGCCTGAAATTTAAGATAACAAAAAATGCATTTCTGAAAACTATTCGATGAAGGTGTGTGCGGCGTGGTTTTGTGTTTCTGCCGTTTTCGACGCGTTTCTGTACTTGAGTTTATAAAAGCACGTTCATATGTGGCTTTTTTTTTGTTTTCGTGCACACGTTTGTATACCGCATTTTGCAATGTATTATACTTCGTCTCACCCTACGATGAAGTAAAGGCAACAGCTACGGACCGCCGGATCTAATCACAAGCCACTTAGAAATTGTGCGGTATTTCGCTTCAATGACCGAATCGGTGCCCACGTCTTGGATCACTGATGAAGGGACACGTGGACAGTGGTTCGAATCGAAGAGCAATGAGTGACTCATTAATTTTACAACGCAAAGAAAGCCACGACATATAGGCTCTTTGCAGCGTCGAAGCTATAAAAATGATGACTTATAAGCGTTTATGGAGCTTAACTGTGCAAATTTGCCGTGGTTTTCATCTTTCACATTCGTCGCTTCGACGAGAATGCTGAAACTGCCTGCCGCTTGCGCATAATGTGGCGACCACAACACACATAAGCGTACTTATCAGACCAGTTTTGCGACGCAGATTGTACTCATATATAAGAGCGAATTGCTTCAAAGCGCGACTGTACACATCATTTTTGTATTGACCATCCGTCTAGGGGGGTAGCGACCTATATATTCAACCGTGAAACTTAAATACACCAAAAAATACGGCACCACACTGTTTCTGTGCATGCACGTGGTAGGGGTGATTTCAGAGAAGATCGACCAAAGGGTAGCTGGTCGACATTTTTAAATCAACTGATGTTTTTATATGCCATTGTCTAGTGTCTGGTACAAACGAATACATACATAGTTTTGACCAGAAAAAATTTGGGGGCAAGAAAAATTGTAAGACATGAAGAAGTAGACAGTTGCATTAACGCGCACTGATGGAGGGGGCACGTTTGAAAGTGAATAACTAAAAGGATAATGTTAGAAGAATTCTAATACTTTTCGAAACTCAAACAATCGGTACAGTTTGCTTCTAATATAAAGTAATTGGACTCCCATTAAACGAAACTTTGGTAAACGAAAAATACGCATAAGCGAAACTATGTAGGCACCTCTGGCTGGTCTCTTATGTATATAATGATAAAAATGTTGTGCTAATTGGAACACTTTTTTTTCTTACTTCGGTTAAATGAGACAAAACTAAAAAAAGCTATAAACGTCCGAAATAGCCGTGGACGTCTGACAACTATGAAAAAGAGCAATAGCCAAGCCATCATAGCCTAACCAAGCCAATCCAATGATAGCACATGTTCCCGCGTCTGTACCCGCGTAAACGACGTCGCGACGTCGCCATATCTAATCACGCTAATCGTAGATCCGCAATGAACATTGCCAAGAAACGAGAGCACAACGCACTTTCGCTCGCAGCGAAGGTCAAAATAATTAAAGAACTTGATCGCGACCAACTTATGAAGACTTATATCACCAAGAAATTTGGGATCCCCAAGTCCACGCTGTCGAGGATATTGAAGAACAAAGGAAAGATAGAAGACGCCGTCAAGCTTGGGAGCTTCTCGACAGACTGCATGCGGATGCGAACGACGGCGTATACAGTGAAATTGAGGATGCGCTTCTACTCTGGTTCAAGCGTGCACGCAATGCCAATTTTTCTCTCAATGCTAGATTTTCTCTCAAATGGGGATCGAGAACTTCAGAGTAAGCGACAGTTGGCTGAGTCATTTTAAAAAGCGGCATGGTCTTGTCTTTAAGACTGTTTCCGGAGAACGTGCGGCAATCGACAGAGATGTCTGTAGCCACTGGCAACAGGGACGGCTGCACGAAATTCTGGAAAGCTAAGAAACATGAGACGTCTTTAATGTTGATGACATGGGATTGTTTTACAAAGCTCTCCCAACCAAGACCCTCCATTACAGAGGGGAAACCTGCTCAGGAGAAAAATGAAGCAAGGAGGGAATTACGACTCTAGTAAATGCCAACATGGATGTTAGCGAAAAGTTGAAGATGGTCGTTGTAGAAAAATCAAAGCACACACGCTGCTTCAGAGGGATACCTAAGCTGCCCGTCACTTACCACGCCAACGGAACAGCTTGGATGACACAGGCAATCTTCGAGACTTGGTTGCGGGAGGAGGATGCAAGAAATACCCGGAAGAACAGGGAGGTGGTGTATGTAGTGGTCAATTCTCCTACCCATGGTCATTTGGATGGACTCAAATCCATCTGCCTCAAGTTCCTGCCAGCAAACGCCACAGCAGTCATTCAACCGATGGACCAAGGTGTAATTCAAAACTTAAAGGTTTTCTGCCGCCGCCAAGTCCTCCAGCGGATGCTCCTCTGTGCGGACAATGAACAAGATTATAGTGTGAACTTGCTCTCAGCTTTTCACATTCTAACCTACGCCTTGGGACAAGCGAAAGTGTCGACTGTGGAAGGGTGCTTTCACCAAGCGGGGTTCTCAAGGCAAGAGGTCATCCCCGACGAGGAAGACGACGCTGCCGTGGCTGACACACTCTTCAGTCAGGTTATCCAATCCAGTTCTTTCACGCGACAGGACTATGAAACGCTGGATGCAAACATCGCAACATTGCCGTGACGAAAACCTTGAGGAACTAATTGCTGAAGTTCGGGATGAAGACCAGTCAAGTAAGGACGACACGGGGTGCGATCCTGAGCCCATTTCACTGTCGGACTGTGCAACGAGAGATGCCGTCACACCGTTGCAGTGCTACTTTGAACATCACAGTGCCAGAGTTTCTGCCCAGCCTCTCAGCATGGCACTCCTACTTTGTGAGAAAAGTACTTAAATATGTCAAACTAATTATGGTTTTTGTTTTGGTTTGTTTTTATCAACATGAGCTGGTGTTTGATGCTTTAGGAAATGTGCACAGAGATTCTCTCCAGCCTTCCATTGTCAACATTATATACTTTAAAACTCAAATAGAGGCCAATAGCCTTGATTTGCTGAGTCATTCATGTTATCTACAATTGAAGCTTTTGAAATAAAGTAATAATTCACACATTTTCCGTAGTTTGCTTAAATTAAACTTTTGATAAATGGAAGAAATTTTCTTGTCCCTTTAAGTTTCGGTTAAGAGGAGTCCACTTAATATTCTTTATTGCAATTTATTTATTTTTCTAAAAATTGCCAAATATGCCTACTTGAACGACAAATGACAAATTTGGAGGCCTGTATCTCATGAAATGATCTAATCATTATTATATAATTTGCAGGTAGTATTTTACTTATATGTGACTATTATTTAAAAAATAAATAAGTTATCTGAGTGATACGATAGTCGGGATATATTTAGGCAAACGGGGGAAAAATCAAACAACGACAAATTCCGATGCAAATAAACAAAAACATTACCTTCAATATTTTTTTCAAATTTGGGTACCCTGTCATGCTCTATTTCAGCATTAATTTCTATTAAAACATGTTGCATTATTTTATTGGGAAAGAAGACACAGCTCCCCAAAGTAGGGTACTTTTTCAACGCCTAAACTTAGCAGTGCCCTATACGAGGTGACTCTGGGTTCCAGTTTCAAGAAACTAACACACATCTTTCATATAATTTTATTTAGATGAGGTCACTGACAACTAGAGCAATCGGTCACGCACTAAAAGTGAAGAGAAACTATATACAGCATTTTACATACAGTGTGCAAAGAGGTATCATATCAGAGACTAGTGATTCGAGGAACGATGATACAAAGTGAAGTTTTACTTTCCGGTATAATTTAATATTAAAATAAGAGAAACAATTTTACTTTTACATACAAAAAAAAAAGATAGAATATTAAATTGCTTAGGCTAGTTATGTATTTCCGGGGACAAACAATTTCAGATGAGTGGTGCCACCGCGCCGGACTGTATGAGATTCGGTACTCTCGGTGTACGAATGGATCGTGGCAAGCCGAGATATTTTATCCTGCGCTAGGATAACGTTTCGTGATTCTCATATGGTGACCAGATAAATATTATAAGCTATCACCAAGTAAAATTGTAGGTTAGAAACCCCGCGAAGCAAACTGCGATAAATAAGATAACCCTGCATTCAAAAAGAGCAGTATTCGTGGAACCAAATTCGGCACTTTTGCACTAAGGCTTTACTCGATGTACCCATTTAATAAAATTTCTTTTAACCAGATCCGACTGTCTGTGCTACACATATGCCAAATGTACTTTCTGTTGATGTCTTGCACAGCCGCCACACGTGCCAAGACTGAATGCCAGGAAAGGCGCGCACCGTCAGCCACTCTTTTTTTTTCTTTTTTTGTTAAAGATATTGAACGAGTTAATTTTTGTCCAGATACCTATGATGCACACAGTTTCTCGAATAGAGCGCTCACCATTGACCAGGCCATTTGAATTGCGTTTATTGAACGTTTTCTCAAGTTGTTCAGCGTGGCCTGGTGCTTCACGAGTCCGCCAACTCTGTCGCCTGCATTTTCCCACGTCCAGATGCAGAAAATAACCACTGCGCTTGGGGGCAATCATTCTGTGCGAACTGGTGAAGCTGGTAGCGATTCTTAAAAGGACCGGCGGCTTCGTCACTTACGTACCTCACGTGCGAGTGTACCGCAACGTTGTCTTCAGCCCACTCGTGCACATTTTCTAGACCCAAGCACGTAAGAGCGGCGTCGTCAAACAGGTCCTCACTGATGATATCAACGCTGTTTGTAGATTTTCTTGTCGTTACTACACATGTAAATATCGTTACTTTTTTTTTTCTTCAATGTCTAAATTTGTCAGGAAGCACGATGGTTCAGTTTTCAGCAAAGTCAAAATGAAAGACAATGCTCCCGCGTTGCATGCAGCTGCATTGGCGTTTGTCGGACATGGTTGTGAAATATCCAACTTTCAACGACTTTAAGAGAATCTCAAAATTCAATGCTTACTTTTTCTTTTTCTTCTTTACAAGGTCGATGGACTTTCATGTTGTAAGCACAATCTCTTCATCCTCTGGGATATGAACTTCCTCGAGTGTAAAAGACTGGCCTTTTAAACTCTCCTTAAAGACACAGACTTGTTAGTGGGTCGCACAAAAATGCTGAGTTCATTTCACCAGTGCTGAATGTTGAGCCTGTAACCTTGTCTACAGCAGCAATTCAAAGGTAATAATTGGCGCAGCGCACACAACCGCACACTTCCTGGTGTGAAATACATTTGACCCATCTAGGGGGCATGGAATAAAATTTCGTTAGCCCAACGCCGGAATCAGGATGCTTGTCTGTGTACACACGAAAGACCTCTAGGATTGAGCGTATCAGTAGGCGCTTTGGCACGAACGTTTTCTTCCCGTCACGCATGACAGAGATCACGTCCTTCTGGTTGGGACCTTGGCGCGAACATTGTAGCTCGTCCTTAGTGAAGTACTCTAGGGCAGCAGACAGGTCCTCAGGGCTCACCTTGCACCTTGTGTAAGGATCCGGCTCAGGCCACCACGCCATGCTTTTCCTTACCTCAGACGTAAACACTGTCGCCAAGTTAGCCTTTCCTAGGTTAACATGGCGACAGTGTTTACGTTCTATTGTATTTAGGCGGGGCTGTCTGTCGGCGTGCCTCTTTGTGCCTGATATCACCCGCGAAGCCAGCGAATGGCACGACTGCTCAGTAAACAGGCATCGGCGTCCATATTTTGCTGGTTGAAGCGAACCCCCTTATCCTTGACAGCGAGCGGGGAAATGCGAAAACAGATTATATCGGCCGTTTTGCCAGAACTAGCGACGAGTGTTGCCTGCTACTTCCGTCAACTATTGCGCCCTTATCGTGATCTTCGCGAGAAAATGATTGTTGCTAGCCACAGAACCCCATCACGCAGAAAGGGAATGCTTTACTTTGTTTTTATTCTAGATGTAAATCAGGGATATATATAGGAGAGAGAGAGATGGAGATAGACAGTTAAAGAGAGGAGCATATAGTGTCGTAGAAAAATAAAGTAAACAAAGTTCCCAGTGGCCGATGTCTGCAGGATCTTCTCTCGGATCACTAGTTCGTAATATGATAACTCTTTGTAGACAATAGTTTCTCCTCAATTTTAGTGTGTGAAGGATTTCTATAGTTATCAATTGCTTCATCTGAATAAAAATATATAAAATGTGTTAGTTTCATGAAACTGGAACTCAGAATCACTTCTTATATAGGGCACAGCTAAATGTAGGCTTTGAAAAAGGACCCTACTTTGGGAAATTGTTTCTTCTTCCTCAACAGAATAACGCAACATGTTTGAAACATGCAACATGCAACATGCTTAAAAATGAATGCCGAAATAGAGTATAACAGGGTACCCAAATTTAAAAAAAGAATAAAGATAGTGTTTTTTTCGCATCGTCATTTTCGGTTGTTTTATTTTTTCCTGTTGGCCTAAATCAATCCCGACTATCATTTCACTCAGATACCTTATTTATTTTTAAATAATAGCCGTATATAAGTAGAATACTATCTGCAAATTATAAAATAATGATTAAATTATTTCATGAGATACCGCCCTCCAAATTTTGCCATTTGTCGTTCGAGGAGGCACGTTTTGCAATTTAAAAAAAAAAAAAATGAACACAATTTAAATAAATCATATTACTTTATATTACAAGCAAACTATACCCATAGTTTGCGTTTAGAAAGTATTAAAATTTTTCTAATTTTATCGTTTTAGTTATTCACTTTCCTACGTGCCCCCTCCATCAGTGTGCGTTAATGCAACTGTCCACTTCTTCATGCGTCACGATTTTTCCTGTCCCCAATTGTTTTTTTCTAGTCAATACTAAGTTTGAATTCGTCTATACCAGACACTAGACAATAGTATATAAAAACATCAGTTGATTTGAAAATATCGACCGGCCACCCTTTGGTCGATCTTATCGGAAATCACCCGTAGTGTTCAGGGCCCGTATGCTCGAAGCCGGTTAACTTTAATCGCGGTAAAAAGTTAACCGCATTTGCCTATAAGAGGTAATTTTAGGCCACGTGACCGGTATTGTAAGGACGGCGGAAAGCATGGCGGTGCCCCTGCGAATGAACGTCGCTCGCTTTCGAACTAATATGTCGTAGTAGCTGCGATATCAGGCGCGTTAGCCAGCAATGAATGGTGTGGGAGCATTTCGCTTTAGTTAATTCGCAAAGCACGAGCAATTAATTCGCCAGATTTTTCATAGTCTTTCGATTCTGACCAATCCTAAGCTTAAATGAACTTGGTAATTGTCGGCATGGCAACGTCTTTGGAATATGAATACCTTGACTCAATCGGCCGGGTATCGATAGCACACAGAAGCAGACGGCATCCTTCTGAACCTTTTTCTAAATTACCCAAGCACCAAAGAGCATGCTGGGACTGACGTTACACGCTCTGCACATGCTGGTGTCTGCAGTAGGAGCTATTCTAAACCAAAACCCAAAAACGAATTTCATTTTGCACGCGCGTTTGTCAACGCCTTATTTTTGAATATTTACTTCGAATTTTTCATACCAGAAAGGAGAGCGAGTGTGGATCGTGTACATACATTCCCAGCCTTCTCCTTGATGCTTGAGTAATTCAGAAATAGGTATATGCGTAGGGCAAGTTCGTCTGCTTCTTTGGAGGGGCTGCGATGGTGCCAGAACGCCGAGCTCTTATTGGCTAGCTGGAAAAAATAGTGGGTAGACCTCAAGGCGTCTCGCATTGAGGTCTTCCCATTATTCTTTCAATCAAAGCCTATCATAGCTCGGCGTCGTTCTGACATCACCGTAACTCCTGTGCTAGAGGCAGACGATTTCTTTGTGTGTAGACCTTTTGCTAAATTTCCCAGGCACCAAGGTGCATATTGCGAGTGTTGTTACACGCACTGCACGTGCTCGCGTCTGCAGTAGCATAGCCTCCTCTATACTCACAAAGCCTGGCAGTTCGTCGACGGAGCCGCAGAGTGCCCGGTCGCCGGTTCGTAGCGCGATGATCTGATAGCACAGAGCATTTCTCGGAGGACCTGGACGTCAGCGCACAACTTTTGCAGCGGCGATGATCCAAAACCTGGTTTTCAGACCCGACGAGAAAATAAGTGATAGCGCGTGGAATGCGAGCAGCACGAGCGAACATTCCATCGCTCGAGAGAAGTGTGTTTCGGCGTCTCGCCGCAGTGGGGCGCCCGTCACGTGGCTCTCCTCTCGTCCGTTGTCTGCAGCTCTAGCTTTTAAATTTCGGCGGCCGCTTCTCGCGGCGATCTGCCAGGCTTGGTCAGTATAGAGGAGGCTATTGCAGAAGTAACTGTTCTAAAGTAAAATACTAAAACAAATTTTGCCTTGCACTCGTGTTTGTCAAAGCCTTATTATGATTATTTACTTCGAATTTTTTATACGGGGAAGGCCAGCGCGCGCAGAGCGTAGAATTACATTTTTAGCATTCTCCTCGATGCGTGGGTAAGTTAGTAAAATGTGTATTTTTGCTGGAGCCGAATTACATGGTTTTCATTTTATGACGGTGTTATATAAAGTTTCTACATGCTGGCCAACCATTCTGTCGGTGTGCCACCAGCTTTTCACTAAACACTTCTGCATCATTTCTAGGACTGGATTTCGTCGTCCTCTTTCGAACTTGAAAAAAAATTGCGCCGAGGCCTGTCTTTACTTTAGACATCCAAACATTTAAAAATTTTCCAAACGAGGGTTAATTTAGTTCACTACTATGCTTCTCATTGCGCTCAGTCGTTCTATAGATTAGTGATTTAGTGGTTTCCGACGACGCTCAGCAAGTTTCTAATTGGAATTATATGTATACTCTCAGTGATTAAAGGTTAATTAACAAACTTTACTTAGTTTGCCAACTGATTATTACGATTAGCCCCTATTCTATGTGCCCCTTGCCGTATAACTCTCCTGAAAAAACGGCATAAGTGTAGCTTTCAGAACATTTTAAAACAAACCTGTAAAGCATTAAAAAAAAAAACAAAGAAAAACACCGTATATTCGAGGCATAGTAGTATGGTGCGAACATTTATGCAGGCATTCTTTTTGCATGACCAATGCGACAGGACCGTCACGTCCTTAACTTTCTTGGATATCCTTCTCTCGGCCATTCTCTGCTAAATGCACTAAAACGTCAATTTCAACCGAAAAACATCAAACATCGGAATGTTAAGCGGGAATATTTTAGATGACAGTCATGAAATATCGACACCGTAATAATATGAGAGACAGCGCAGGTAAAATCCAAAGAAAACTGGGGGAAAATAGGGAGTGGGCTCGCTCTCGGTGTGCAATCGAGAAAAAGCTGACAAAATGCTATTTTAAGATCAAATGTGTTTGCCAAAGTTGTTGGCGTGGCGAGGGGCAATAAAGCAAAGACGACTGTACTTCCTAGTCAGAAACGTTCGCTTATATCCCGCCGTAGCTAACTAGTCGTATTTAGACTAAGGTCATCATTGATCCGAACACTATGATTACCAGGAGTGGGCTATCTTTCGGTGTTTAAAAGAAAATAGCCAATCGAGCGAAAAGCATTTCGGCGGTTGTGCATCTCTAGGAATTTTACGGTAACAGTAACTAGACTTCTTGACGCGTATAAGCTTTATTTCACGGCTCTAATAAGTTTCTTTGTATCGAATATTATAGGCCACATTAACAATTGTCTTTTTTTAAATTTCTGCTCTTCTTGACAAAAGTTCGTAATGTTCCCGGGAACTGTATACTGCTTAGGTATTATAGAAGGCAGATGAATTAGAATTTTGATATTCCCCGAAAACTTTTAATTGAACGAAATGTCCCCGAAAGTTGGTCATAATCCAACGAAGAAACATACAATGTCTGCAGTCTGTGTGTTGTATAATATGTAATCAAAGTTACTGCGTCTTTGTCCTTCTAATCAGAGTTCGTTGCTTTCACGTCCCACCGCGCTCTCATCTCTCGCCCAGCTTCTCTCTGTAGAGAGTCCAACGCACGCCGAAATACGGGAAAGCACTTCAACCGCCCACCACGATAAAGAGTCGCTTGGCTGAGCCCTTTTCAAATCATTATCATGACATGGAAAGGTGCCGTCGAAGTGAAGCACAAAGGACGGAACATAATAATGCCAAGTTTATGAGCATGCGCACTATTGCTATTTGCAGCATTGATCATTCACTAGTGTTAGTACCTACCTTACCTTACACACGGTTGCTCGGAAGCAATTACATAAGTCCTAATGCACCCATTAGTGCTATTCAAGATCACAGTAACGGGAAATAAATGCGTATTGAGCATAAGACTGCAGAGTTTCTGAGAAAGCATGCGGAGTGTTTCTACTTATATCGTTTATTACGAGTACATGCTGAAGCCATTGCTACCATCAGTAATGTTAGAGCTACGTATGATGCAGCGAAAGAAGCATTACTAAAATTAACGTATATTAGCGTAATATTAACGACTGTTGGAATTATTTTGTATCAAAATTGACACGGGGGTGAAGAGTAAAAAGTTCAAACGAATATTTGACACAAAAACGTCTAGAAACGGAACGCGGGTCCGCTAGCAGAAAATGCAGAACTATCCGGCCGATTAACGCTAAAATTTTCCCTCCACGTAAAGAGCACGTCGAGAAAATAAATAAACATCTAAGCAAGAGACATTAAGGAACTCCTAAACCTGTCTTCACGCGTAAGAACACGATATAATATTTAAAAAAAATATTAACGCCAAATGTCTTCACAATTACTGAAATCGGGCGCAACCAAGCAGACTACTCTGAAGCACAAAGCTCTGCAGCTGCGCAGATAAAGGGGCCTTCTAGCGGCCTGCACAGGCTTGTAGTGGCCACTAAATGAAGACTTGAAGATCGGTGGAATAAGATCCATCGCAGGGGACATTAAGATCTCCTCGCTTCCAGGCTTGGGCCCGAACTTAGTTCGCGCTCGCCCGTTTCAAAGGGAACAAGCCGCATCCTCATCATCATCATCTTCTTCTTCTTTGAAGCCCTTCAGAACGAGTGCCAAAAGCTTCCCCCCAGAAGAAATACCGGGTGTCTCAAGTAGCAGCCAAGCTATTTTTATCGACCGCGAAATTCGGTTTCTTAACTTATCGCGCTACGATTTTGCGCAGCACTGCCCACAGGTGGTACTTTTTTTTTTCTATAACATGTGCAAAGAGCGAACGTTTGCCTGTGGAAAAAGTAAAAGAAATATCAAGGCTTAACTTTGTGGTCGGTTTGCCTTGTTGCATACCCGACCCGGAGGAATAACACGGAGCCAACGGTTTCAACAACAAGAAACTACATTTAATGGGACATGGACGAAACGATTAACATGGTTACCAGCGGCACCTGAGTCCAGGCAGCGACTCCCTGTGCGCCGCCTCTGATGCGCCTTATCAAGGCGGCGCACGCGATGTGCGCGTGGCTGGCGTGACGTCGCCGCCACGCGGGAAAAGTTCGGCACCTTTGCCTCGGAGTCGGGCAACTAGGCTGGGGAGCCACCAGGGTGCCCACAACTTCTACGGAAACCCAGCGAAGCCACCGGTCTTTAATCAGTAGGGCGTCCTATTGTTTGAAGACCGGTGACTTCGCTTCGTTTCCATTGTAGTTAAGCCTTTTTATTTTTGTTTTACTTTTTCCTCGGGTAAGATCGTTCTTTGCAAATTTTACAGAAATAATGAACCACCTGTGGGCAACGCTACAACAAGAAATTATGCGCGATAGGATAAGACACCGAATTTCGCGGTCGATTTGAAGAGCCTAGCCGCACCTTGAGGCACCCGGTATATATCCAGTTATTCAAATTTTTCTCAAAATACCCCTAAAGGCCCTATGTATGAGGGTATTACATAGGGGAAAGGGGGGGGGCAAGCAAATATATAGTACACAGATAAAACAGAATTTATACGAAGACAATATGAGAACAAGGAATAAAAAATAACCTTAAGTTTTAGTATAACTACGCCCGAGCTCTCGAACATTAAACATAACTAGTCCAGTTGCAATGTGAGCCGGTATGTTGTTCCAGTCGGTTATGGTCCGTGGTATGAATGGTTGTGCGTAACTAGATGAGTGGCACGTGATGCGTGCTACTTTGAATGAATGATGGCGACGTGGAAAAATATTGGGTGGTGTTTTAAAAAGAATTGTCGTGAAGCGCTGCATGGTGGTAGAGCTTGCTTAATAATGACAGACGGGCATGTTTACGGCGGCGGGATAGGTCATGCAACTCAGCTTGATTTTTTTAATGCGGTGACACTGGAATAAAAGAGTAGTCAGAGCAAATGAAACGCGCAGCGTGGTTTTTCAGGGACTCGACGTTACTTATAATGTAGGCATGCTCAGAATTCCATATGGCAGAAGCATATTCAATTTTGGGGCTGATTAGAGTGATATAAGCAAGTTTACGTAAGTCAGCGGGTGCTTGTTTGAGATTGTGCTTTATGAATTCAAGGAAACGGTTGGCAGAAGCAAGGGTGAGATCAATGTGGTAGTGCCAGGATAAATCAGACTGAAAGTGGGCACCCAGGTACTTATAGGTAGAAGTAAGTTCGACAGCTAGTATTGTTATTCAGAAGGTAAGAAGTTGGAACCTGAGAGGAGCATTTGGTAATTTAACGACATATGTTTTGTTTTGTTTTGAGGTGAGTCATTAGCTACGAAGAACACCACGTTGTTAACTGATCCAGGTCTGAATGGAGAGCTTGGCGATCGGTGTCAGAAGAAATGTTGCGGTAGATGGCACAGTCGTCACCAAAAGGAGGGACATGAGATGAAACGCAAGTGGGTAGGTCATTAATGTAAACGAGAAAAAGTAATGAACCCAGCACGCTACCCTGGGGAACTCCAGATGTCAATTGGGCAAAAGAGGAGTGAGTTGCTAAGTGAACTGAAGCCTATTTAAGAGAAAGTTTTTTATCCATGAGAGAACATAATAATGAATGTTAAGCTGTGCAAGTTTTAGTTAAAGCCTGTGATGAGGAACGCGGTCGAAAGCCTTCGATAACTCGAGAAAAATTGCATCAACTTGTAAACCAGCATCAAGAGATGTATGTAAGTCGTGAACAAAACCGGCAAGTTGAGTGTCACATGATAACCCCTGCGAAAACCGTGCTTATACTTGAAAATAATGTTATGGTCCTCTAACTAGCGCATGACTTGAAAATGCATGATGTGCTCCGGAAGTTTACAAATAGTACTGGTCAGTGAGATAGGTCGATAGTTCAGTTGGGAGAATCACTCACCAGATTTGAAGATGGCAATTACGCCAGTCTTGAGGAATTAGACCTGTAGAAAATGACTGCGAGAAAATGGCTGTCAAGATGCCAGAAATGCCTTGCGCAGTATTTTTAAGTATCTTGTTACTTATACCGGTGTCATCAGAGGCAGATGTTAATTTAAGTTTATTTAGTAGGCACAAAATGCCGTCCTCTTCAAGACATAGACGTATCATTAAACCTGTTTAAGGTGGGAGATGAAGTAGTGTCCTCACAAGTAAACACGAATGAAAATGATTCATTAAGGAGCTGAGCACAATCTGACTTTGGAACTGAAACGCCGTAGTTACGGATGAGAGATACTTTAGGATGACTACTTAGATTAACTACCCGCCGAAATCGTTGAGGGTTATTTAGTAGTAAAGACGACAAGTCATGGTGAAAAAAATGGCGGCGGGTGGAATTAAGAAGCGACTGGTAATCACTAACACACTTTTTGTGTGAAAGCCAAGAAACCGTTAGCTAGTCTGAACAAGCGCTTTTTTTATTGTTTAGTCGTCGAAGCTGCTGACTAAACTAAGACGCACTGTTTTTGCACTTTATTGATATTATAGGAATAAACTTGCCATTTAGATTAGCAACGATATTTTTAAACATGATCCAGTTTTCTTCGACACTAGGCGACATAAATTGATGCAGGAACTGTTCTGAGAAAAGAGATAAGTCGGAGTTAAGCCCATCGAAATTGGCTTTGTTGAAACATCCGATCCGCTTATGGGTGGTACTTTTGTTAGGCGAACGAACAATGCGACCGGTAATAACATCATGATCAGAAAGCCTGTCTAGGTGAACCACGTCAGAAAAAATGTCGGGATTATTTGTTAGAATTAAATTAAGAACATTTGCAGAAGTGTTAGAGTGCCGCGTGGGAAGTGCAACGAGTTGAGATAATGATAAGTCGAGACAAGACTGGAGGAAAGCAAGGACCTCTGTTTCGGTAGCCGCAACAAATAGCGTCGACCAGTTTATGACAGGGAAATTGAAAGCTTCAAAACTAATTAAATTAACACACAGTTAGGGAATTTAATACAAACTTGACTCAAATTTGAATGGAATTCACACGAGAATGCCTCGTGCATAGCAGGAGGGTGATAGAAAATACCAACATTTATGTTAGCGGGACCACACTTCAAAGAGACGAATACGCATTCGAGGAAAGACTTAATGTGGATGAGGACCCCAAGGAACTCCTTTCTCAAAGCAATGAGGACACCACCACCTCTCCGATTCTGCCTATCACAGCGGAAAAAGTTGTAAGCGGACCCAATGACTAAAATGTTGTTATCGTGAACGGTGTCGTTGAGACACGTTTCAGTCAGCGCAATCAGTGATGCTGAGCATGAATCGACGAGTGAAGAAAGGGCGACACTTTCGGGGAGGATGCTTCTTATATTGGTGTACAAAAAAAAAATCACTATGAGGGAAAAACTCTTCGATCACAACAACGTGGAAGATACTTGAGTCTGACGGGTGGGGGGCGTGTATCAGGTTGTAGTAGGGCGAGGAACAAGTACTGCAGCAATGGTAGGCCGAGGAACAAACAAAGCGGCATTGATATTAATGTCCCATACGTAAATGTCATTGTTCGCAAAAATTTTGTTAAAAGCAACGTGAACACGGTCACCATCTTTCTTTGCTGTTTTTGAAAACTGCAATAGTTTACGGCGTTTGTCGCGAACGGCTTCAGAGTGGTCACGTGATACCCTAAAAGGTGTGTTCTTTAGTTTGAGGCCTTGACCTAACGCCAATTCCACATTTTTGTCATTGTAAAATCTGGCAATGATTGGTCGCTTTTTAGCGGACGAGAAACCGTCCAGATGGTGAGGTCTGGCAATATATAAAACCGTTATGCGAAGCCGGTTTGAGAAAATCTCGGTAACAAGGCGTTCAGAAGACTCCCAGGTCTCAGGCTCATCCGTGTCTGATGACCTGAGAAAAAAATGAAAGCCGTTTACAATTCCCTGTAACGCCGGTTAGAGCGCAGCTCTTGAGGAGGAAGATGGCAGCGTACTGAGGAATAGGTGACTCCTTGAGGTCATGTGACCTCAAGGAGTCACGTGACCCCCTGACTTCAGGGGGTCACGTGACCTGAAGGGGTCACATGACCTTAGGGGGTCACGTGACCTCAAGGGGGTCACGTGACTTCTGGGGGTCACCTGACCTAGGGGTGTCACGTGACCTAGGGGTGTCACGTGACCTGGGTGGGTCACGTGACCTTAGGGGGTCACGTGACCTCAGGGGCTCACGTGACCTTTGGGGGTCACGTGACCTCGGGGGGTCACGTGACCTGGGTGGGTCACGCGACCTCGGGGGGGTCACGTGACCTCGCGGTTACGCCGACGGCGACGCCGCTCAAGCCGGAAACGGGCCCCTAAGAGCTGCGCTCTAAAAGAACATTTGATCAGCGGGAGTGATTTTCCAAGTCGTCGATCTTGTCCTGGAGTTTGGAAATATCCTCATCGACGTTTACGGAAGCCTAAGGTGGAGGAGCCATCTCCGCCTTAGTTTCCAACTCTTGGAATCTGTTTGTTAATGATTCTAAGTTATTCTTTAGGGTGATATGATTCTGTAAAATCTTATTGATGGAATCAAGAGCACTTGCATTGCTAATCTCTAGTCGTTGCACTACATTGGTCATAAGTTCAAGCTTAGCCTCCCGTTCCTTCATCATTGGTCCAGGATTTGCCTCGATATCACCACTAAGCAAAATAAGACGCCAAAGATAAAGCACAGGCGCGCGAACACGTTTCAAGAAATGGGATGGCCACGACACCGCTAGTAAGCAAACATCCTCACGGTAACCGTTGGTATATTAGTAACTAACCTGTGGAAACATGGCGGGTGAGCGAGACCTCAAAACTGCGGTGCCGTGGCCCGAAGCATCTGTGAAAAGGGCGCGCATTTGTGCGGTTGAATCAGTCGACGTAGACCCTTGTTGCTGGACGACGAACGGCGAAGTTTCCAAACGTGGCGGTGAACTCGGAAGATGTGGCAAACACAAAGGCAAACTGAGTCCCGCAGGCGCACGATTCGTGCGGCCGGGCACGTCTACGTTCCCTTCCCTCACAGGGGGGATGCCCAGCCGTACAGGAGGGACAGCCGATAACACGTCCAAGGTAATCAGCAACAGCACCTGTAGAAAGATCACGGCTGAGCGAGGCATCGGAACTGCGGTGTCGTCGCCCGAAGCATCGATGATAATTCTGATTGATCTTGAGTTGCACCATTGTCTAAAATTTGATGCTCCCTCCATCTCGTCATTTAATTTTATATAGCTGGATAAACAAATGTAGGCATCGGCCCGAACTGCCACAATTGCTCAAACGTTGCCCAATCACCTTTCCGAACATGAGCAAGCACCGACATGTCTGACGATGGCGTCGTATTCGGTGAATTTTGAAAAAAAAAAACAACATAAGAACGTAGTTGTGTTGTCCCTGTTTTAATTGTTTATTCTTTCTTCATCCATGAAGAACGGCACAATCCCGCTCTTCAAAAGGCATGTTACGATATTCCCGTTTACTGTTGAAACTCAACTAGGCGTCGAAAAGTGTTGGAAACCTAGTCTATTTTGAAACTTCCAAATAGAAAACAGTGTAACACGTAGTCGAATGCAAGCACAAGGTTGCTCACTATTCGCATTCCCACTCGCTGATTTCAGGCCAGAATGCGCGGGTACAAACAGCGTGTGCCTAAATTTCCCGTCGCTTCACAGGATGCCTTCATATTTAAATCCTGAAGCGCCAGATACGTCGCCCGCCATGTCGAGGACGCTCTTTTGCTTAATCGTTGTTTCATTTACACACAGAGACAAATTATATCGTCAGGAGACATGGTAGGAGCTAAAGAATTGTTAAAAATTGTCTTAGCGTCCGCTGCGTACTGAACGCGTACAAATGGGTAGCGGACGTTGCTACGGTCTACGATGCTTGAGGCAATAAAGAGTTTTAGTCAGGCATCTACAAGTTACTCAAAAAAATTAATTAAGTTACTGATTATTAATTTCAGAAGTACTTTAGTAAAGTTCAAATTACTCATATAGAAAGTAATTGAGAAAATGACTAATTACCGTAAAAAAGTAGCGAATTACTTTTGAAGTTGCTTTTATATGTTTTTGACGGTAAGAAGAAAGTACAGCTTTTGATCCGTAAGCGAAATTGTGCTAGCCAAATATGAATCGGCTTGTTTTTCTACAGAGATACTTGATTGCCGGTTCTCTTCCTTACCTATTTGTTTTGTATTTCTTTTCTTTTTGGTCAATGATGAATGTATCGTTTCTGCTTTGAGGTTTTGCACTGCCTGAGTTTCATTTTTTAGACATTGTTTGCTTGTTTACAGTGTTGGGCAAAATACATCTAAAAAGTTCTTGAAGTAATGTACAAAGTAAATTAGAGGTTATGTACTTCAACAAAAGTAGAAAGTACACCGGGTGTAATGTACTTGAAGCAACGTACTATAAATACAATATATTTCAAATAAAGTACAAGTACTTTTAAGCCAATCTTTCATACAGTGTCTTGTAAGTGGTATGCCCTGCTCCAGGGGTATTCGGAGGTGCATGAGTTTTTTTTAGAGAAGTGGCAGGAAATATGGTATAAAGTCAAGTGGCGACGGAGTAGTTTTCCTCTCGCTGATGAGCTATTTGACACAATCAGCTAATAAGGAACTTATTTGTGTCGGTCTTATAGCCACCATTACATCACTCAGAGAAATGACCAGATGACGTCTCGAAAGAGCGCGTTTTCACACGACGGTACGCGATTTTTCGTTTTATAGTTCGCGGAATGCATACATTGAAGTAGGGAGTCTTACTTTTTTATGTAAAAATGTTGGGGTAATTACTAAGGTTACTCGAGCGATCTTCGAATCTTTTGAAGCTCTTCCGTTCTGGGAGGAAAGGCAATGTAAATTGGTCACCTTTGCCCCTTTAGCACGTGATTTTCTGAGCACAGCACAAACTACGGAAGCACCAGGTGAGCTTCAGAGCGGGTGCTGCGTTTTGCTGCCTCCTTTGAATGAGGATGCAATGCGTGCACCGGGCCCCCCTATGCCCTGGCCCGAGATATATAACCCTAGAGGAGACGTGCCGAACTACACAGAGAACGCAAGCGTCACCTCTACGAACAACAAGGCCAACGGTGTATCCTGCCTTCTTCCTCTAAGCTTCTCCCCAGAGCAGTCGCGACATACATACGCCAGGCGCAGACCCAGTCTCTACACTGCGACCTCTTTCACCGTTAAATCTTAAGGCGCCCGACCAACCAAAATTCCAGGCTGCGGAGGATACCCTTCAAATAAGCACTCACACTGGATTTACCACAAGGCAACTTCCTCACCTTCATACCTCCCACGTTACCTCCTTCCTCCAACCATACCCTGTTCCTGGGCGTGCTGGGTAGCCGCACAAAAAGACCTACAAAAACTCTCTGGCCTCTCCTAGCCAAGCACATACTGGGGATCATTTCTCCCCCGGCAACCACCCCTCCACAACACCCGGTTGACGAGGAAGACTCCTAAACTGCCGAGCAAAAAATAATACAACTCAGAATTAAGTTCTAAAATAAAGTTTATCCTTTCTCTTTCCTGCAGTGGGCGAGAGTTCCTGCGTTGGGGAGAAGCAGCGACCAGCCCTTCCTTCACATCAGAGCAAGTCTCTTTGAGCTTCGGGGCAGAAACAAACGCCAGTCTTAGGCGGTAATCCCAGTTACCTGGCCTCTCTTGCGTGGCGTCTGTTCGCTTCCCGCCCATCATAGCAGTGTTTTGCAGTAGGGGGCTCGTGAAAATTTTCGGAGGCTTCAAAGTCTCCAAACTACTTTCCTTCACCCTATCCCCCCTTCTTACACCACATGCTTCCCCCTCTTTGCAAATATCTGCTGATCTTCCAACATCTTATCTCTTTTGTGCAGGGTTGTTTGTTGATAGGCAAAACAATCACTAAAATTCGAAAGTAATTTGTAATTTGAGTAGAAGTTACTCGAAAAGAGTAATTAAAATAAACTAATAATTACCGAAATATAAACGTAATAGAAAGTTACTAAACTACTCAGGAAAGTAGTTAAACTACAGTAATTTGAGTAGAGTAGTTGAACTATGTACAAGTCTGGTTTTAGTCCGTCGCGTTTTCAGGCCACGCCCTTTGTAGTGGGAGCTCGCGCTGTCACTTCCATGCATTCTCAGAAACGCGCACTCGTAGCGGTAGCGGACATTTGAAAACGATCTACTAAAACTCCCTATTACCGTCAGGACGCAAGATATCGCGTGCGGGCACCATAATCCCTATCTCGCGATTATATGAAGTCGCATTTGTTATGATGTGGCCTTCGAAGAATTGTAGAACGAGCTCACACTCTAGAAAAAGCCCGTGCTGCTACTTTCCCTCACAACACTCGGAGAGCCAATCACCGCAACTTACGGAGGCAGCTCAGCGAATGACGATGCCGAAACATATGTTTAGACCAAGAACGCAGTCTGAGTTGTGACATTAAGCAATGCAAGCGTGACGTTTTGCATTGCTTAATGTTACAACTCAGACTGAGTTTTTTGGTCTAATCATATGTTTCGGCATCGTCATTCGCTGAGCTGCCTCCGTAAGTTGCGCTGATTGGCTCTCCGGGTGTTGTGTGGGAAAGTGGACGTACGGACTTTTTTTAGAGTGCAGGTCGAGGTTTCACATAGAATCCGATCCCAGCTAATTCTACGTTCGACCGAAGGCGTTCAGCATAATCGCCATTTGAAATGGGCGCTAGACAGGAATACCGCCGTACTTCTTTGAATATTAGAATGTGTTAGTAGGTTGTTTGCTCAGGTTTCCTACAGACATCCATGGATGCTTCAAAGGGGCAGCGAGAGTTATCAATGTAAGTATTTGAGCAAGTAGATGTTTGCTTCATGATAAAATAAGCGGGCATTTCTGACGTATCGATCATCGAGTGCTTCAATATTCGTGACGTCTTACGTTGTAAACTGGTACTATTTCCAAAACTGAAGAAATATTACAATTTTAGAGCGCAGCTCTTAGACGCCCATCTCCGCGTTTAGCGGCGTAGCCGTCGCCGTCGGCGTAACCGCCCCGTTAAATTTAGCGGGAAATTGCATTGGTGTTGAAGTCACGTGACGTCGATTTTCCCGCTGAATCTAGCGGATAAACTGAATTTTTTCATAGGTGATGTGACACGAAGTTATTTGGCGTCGTTCTCCCCGCTAAATTTAGAGGGTAAACTGAATTGGTGCCTACTTCCCGTGGCATTACTTTTCCGGCTAAATTTAGCAGGGAAACTGCGGGAGGCGAGGAGGGTATGGACGAGGAGGAGGAGGAGAGGGTAAGGAGGAGGAGAGGAGATGAGGAAAGGAGACTTCTGTAGCTTCCCCTCCTCCTCCTCAAGAACTGCGCTCCAATTCCGCTTTACAGAAATTGTTGTCCCGGCTTATTTGTGCACATTTTGTCGGTTCTTGTCCTCTCTCGTGTGAAACACAATATTCGAGAATGTTCTACGATCTGATACGACCCTCACTTTTAACAGACTATAGCCTCCTCCGAGTCTATATCTCACAAAGCCTGGCAGCTCGACGGCGGTGCCATCCTGTGCCCGGTCGCAGATTTGGAGTGTGAGGATCTGGTAGCACGGAGCATTTCACGGGGAACCTTGACGACAGCGCACAGTTTTCGCAGTGGCGAGGACCCGAAACATGGTTTGCAAACCCGACGAGGAAAGAAGCGATAGCCTGAAAAACGCGAGGAGCACGAGCGGACGTTCCATCACTCGGGATAAGTGTGTTTCGGCGTCTCACCACAGCGGGGCGCCCGTCACGTGGCTCTCCTTTCATCGGTTGGCTGACGCTCTACCTTTTCCATTTCGGCGGCCGCTTCTTGTGGCGATCTGCCAGGCTATGCCAGTATAGAGGAGGTGATGAATAGACAAACCGCGTTCGAAATACGTCCACCTGGGGCGCGAACTATTTCCAAATTCCAAGGGGTTTATCCGCAAAGAAAGGTAGCACATCGTCCAACATACTGTCTCACTGGACACGCACTTTTCGTTCGCGAGTATTTCTATGCTTTTTTTTATCGTTGTGACACGTTCGTTGCAAAGCCGAGGCGGTCTTCAGAAGCGTTGGAGTATCATGCGCGTCTCCCGAGCAGACGAGGCGTCCTCGTTCGATGGGTAGGAAAAAGGTTTCGGCGCGACGTCCTTTTTCCCTTTGTTCGCTTAGCGCGAGACCGAAACTAAGAAATTCGACCGGTGCCAAGAGCGTTCGATGCTTCTCCTGCGTGTTTCTATAGCCATCTGTGTTTGCAGCGCTAAACTTTATCAAGTTCTCAGGAGTGCGTCCAGCTCCTTTTGCCCGCTGAAACGGCGGAAAGCCTCCCCTACCAATCTTTCCGAAGCGAAGCATCCGTGGCAGCAGCGGGTGCACGCTGCTCGAAATCGATGACCTCTTCTCGCTAAAGCACCCGTTTTCCAAAGTCTAAGCCCTTTCGCAGACGTCATGTAGAGGAATCCCTGCCTCCACGTACGGAGAGCGGTGTCCTATAAGCCTATTTACATGGCCGACTTCGCTCGCATCTGTGAAGGTTGTGATCAAGAAGGTTTTTTTAAAGTCGCGCTGAATGTAGGGCTTTCAATGCGAAAATCAATAGACATCTTGCACTGAACAAAATGCGTCGTGAACTATGATGGTTTTTCTACCAAAATCACTCTCATTGCAAGTATAACTACCGTGATATCTCGTTTCTATGGACATCCTCGTTCCCCAAAAAATTCGTCCATAATATGAGTTTTCCATAACAACGAGACAAAAATGCATGTATTTTTCCAGTTTGTCCTCGAAGATGGTGTCCATATAAGGGGGTATCTATAGTAGCGGGCTCTATATTAACGAGACAAGGCTGAATCGCAATTAACAGTATACGTCGATGTCCACGATAAACACATTCCCCAACAATAGTAGCGCTCGTGACAGCCTTACAGTTAAAAATGAAAAACGCGACAAAAATCAATATTCGCTTGTTCGCACTAACCGTGTTTTTTTTTTTTTTTTGCTTTTCTTTTAATTTTCTTACTAGTCTCTTTGGTAGTTCGTTCAGCAGTTCAGCGCTTGCGCACAACACGAGCCACTCAATACCATCGCGTGCTGCATTCGCATCACGTTTTAGCAAGCACCAAAAGACGCGGTTCCGTCGAATGCCGTCCTTTTCTTTTTGAGCTGGAGCTTCAGGCACCTGCGAAAGTGACAACTCAGCGGCCGCTGTTTTCTTCCGGAGTTTCCGGATAGTTTATCCCCTCGTGCGTGTATTACTCTGCGAACGTGTGCACGGTAGCTGGAGGCCTCTCCGCTGCTTTCGAGAATCTTTTTTACTCCTGTTGAAGAGCCTTTTTTATCTTTTGGCTTTGTTTCTTTGCGACTCGTTTTTTGGAGCACACGGGAGACGAGCAGCTTCGCAGAAGAAGTAAATTTGTGGTGCTCAGCGAAAAATTGCGCCCGTCTTTCATTCTCTAAATTTACCAAGCGCGTCCCAGAAGGCGCTAAACAGAAAACAAGAATCATTCGGTGGGTAGCCGTTCTGGCGATATTCTGCAAGCCGGGCGGCTCGGCGCTTTGAATGAAAAGAATGATGCAGTTGCTAAAGCGCTGCGTTCTAGTATTGTTCTGGTTTGTTCGAATTCTTTTCGGAATGAAGCTCCGTAAGCTACTTCTGACATGGGTTACCTTGTGGCACTGAACAGTCTTTTCGTGTTTCCCGGCAAACGGTAAAGGACATTTTCTTTGAAAGGTAGAGTGATGTGGTGCATAGCTGCTTCTCTTGTATATTTTTAATCTACTTTAGAGTTTTCAGATGTAATACACTATGTTTTATACCGAAGAAATTATTTAATCGCGTGAAAAATTAACGAAAATGCAATCTAGCGCAGGAGTCAGAATATGTGAGCATTAGGTGGCCCTCAAAATGTAGGAATCTATTTAATAGGTCCCTTCAATTGTTTTTTTTATTTATTTCAGTTTTATGTCGAGTCAGGTCACGATCATATTAAGTACGAATTTCAGTTTTATGTTGAGTTCTAAGCCTTAAAAGAACTAGGTCCTCTATCCACTGCATGGAGTTTGATTTTCATTGAATCTTTAACCGCAAGCAGTATAAAAAACGCAGGGTCTGACTTCCTATGTTCCCGCCTCGTGAATCATTATTTGAAGTTCTTATCAGCTAAAGCCGCAATATTATTGACTACTGGAGCGATAATAACAAAAAGAGGAAGACTATACTGGTCTTTCGAATAGCGTATCCCAAGCAGCGGTGTTGATTCCACGATGATTGTCATTCTGAACAAAATACCTATGAACCAGCTGTGCTCACCGGTATTTATAGTCGGGTTATCTTATCGGAGCTTGCGTGCTGTTAAACAAGAATCGAATTTCAGATATTTGTGCTGAATGTGCAGAAAAAAATGTCACTTTCATGCAGGAAAACGTTATGGAGAGCGCAATTTCGTCTGCTTCTTGCACAGGGGTTACGATGATGTCACTACGCCGACCTCTTATTCGCAAATTAAAACAAATAGTGGGTAGACCTCAAGGCATCTAGCATTGAAGTTTATCAACTATACTTTCATTCAAAGACAATCAGAGCTTGGCATCGTTCTCACGTCACCCTAACTCCTGAAAAAGTAGCAGACGGCTTGCCCTCCGCATACGAAGGACGATAAAATAGGTAAACTACGAAACTAATTAACCCGCACCGATGCTTAAGTAAAATGCAGACATAGCGCAAGGAGAAGTAATTAAGAAATGTATCTGATTTTAATATCCACGGGTTGTTATCGTATCTTCGAATACGAACAGACCCGCCTTCGAAATAGCTGTTGGTCTGGCACGAAGTAAGTTTTGAAAGTAAGACGCCATCGTCATTATGTTTTCTTCTCAGGTCTTGGAAGTTTCTTAAAGAACAGTTTACTCCAGCCAGACTTATTTAACAACGGACGTAACAATTTCACACAAGTAAAGCAATACAAAACAATGCTGAAGCTACGGCCCATTCGCACTTGCGCATCGTGATCGTCGCTGAAAGCAAGGTATTCACTGCTACATTGGTTTGGCCAGATAAAGTAAAATAAAAAAATCCCATAAACTTTTGAATTTTCTATAAAAAACTGCCACGATTCAAAAAGTCGATTTGGTAATTTATGGTTCGAAATAGCCGGGGTTCCGTGTTTTCGGAGAGTATTTTTCCCTCAAATTCGGAGGGTGCTTTTCGGAGTTTATTTTCTGCTGAAAATTTGGAGTTTAGTACAATTCGGAGTTTTTAGGAGTTCATTTTTGTTTGATTCCCAATTCTGCAAAATTCAGATTGAAATTACGCAATGTTTCTTGTTGAAACAAAATACATTCATAAATAAATTAAGAATATCCGCATATAAAGGTATTTTAGACAAAAAAAATCAAACGCGCTTGTATCAATTAATTTTTTTTAAGCTGCACTTCGGGTTGCAGCCATTTTCATTGGTAATACTAATTTGTCCCACGACAAAGGTGGCACACAAGTGTTGCTTCGATAAACATCAATACCTTAAAATCACTAAACGCCTGGAGCAAGTCACGCGGAAGCCGTAATCATCTCAACCTCTTGCATCATTCTATCGCGGGGCTGCACGAAGTGTAGTGGTTAAAGACCGACGTACAAAATAATCTCCCGTATCCTCTTCGCCACCCTTCCTCTCTTCTCCTCTCTCCCTGGTATGTGGACGAAGGCGGGACTCCTTCTGTTGCTGTATCTTAGAGCTAGTTAAGCCGGGAGCTTATCCCGGTGTATCCAGTTCCAAGATGCAGCAACAAACGAAGTCCCCCCCCTCCCCACCATCCGGGAGAGGGGGAAAACGGAAGCGTGGCGAATAGGATTTTTTTACGCGCGAAAAAACGTTTAGTAGGGCAGGCTTTAAGTATGTAATAAAAACGTTTCAACTTGCCTCTTTCCAATTTTTTACAATCTCTATGGTCCATATCTTTTACTATTACAAAAACACCATCTCTCCTTCCTCTAAAGCACATATACAGGGTGATTCAAAGAAACGCCAGGCTCTTTAAATCGACCGCGAAATTCGGTTTCTTAACCTATCGCGCTACGACTTTGTGCAGCGTTGCCCACAGATGTTGCATTTTTTTTTTTTTGTGAAATTCGCAAAGAGCGAATTTACCTAAGGAAAAAGTAAAAAAAGAAAAAGGCTTAGCTCCTGTGGAAATGCAGCGGCGCCAACGGTCTTCAAACAACACGGCTCCGTTTCGCACGGAAGACAAGAGATGGCGCAACGAACGCCACCAACGAACGAGCATACGGCGCCGAGAGCCGGCGTTTTTAGGAGACAATCTTTTCGACTCATAAACGGCGCGCGTTCAGCAGGCGGCGACAGTCGCAGAAACAAAAACAGGCGTGGTAACAACAAGGAAGTGCAGTTCCTTGTCTGCTAAAGACGCCGGCTCTCAGCGTCGTATGCTCGTTCGTTGGCGGCAGTTGGCGTCGCGACCGCTTGCGCCATCTCTTGTCTCCCGTGCGAAACGGCGCCGTGTTGTTTGAAGACCGGTGGCTTCGCCGCATTTCCATAGGAGCTGAACCTTTTCCTTTCTTTACTTTTTCATCAGGTGAGTTCGGTCTTTGCAAATTTTACAAAAAAAAAAAAAAAACACCATCTGTGGGCAACGCTGCACAAAGTCGTCGTAGCATGATAGGTTAAGAAACCGAATTTCGCGGTCGATTTAAAGAGCCTGGCGTCTCCTTGAATCACGCTGTAGTATGGCCCAAGCAGGAAACTGAAACAGTGGCTTTTGTCGTGACCCGAATTTACAATGACCTGTTGTCCCGAATGAACCTTGACGAGAAATGTGGTAAGAACCATTTTCACAATGGTTTGAGACTCGAAAGATAAGTATTGTGGCATTTTCCCCGAACGATTGACCATGCACTAATCAAAATGCAAAATACAGTATTTTGTTTTTTTAGGGGGAGGGGGGGGGGGGGAGGAGGGGGGGTTCACATCTAGCTTCGGAGTTTATCGGATAAATCAGAATTACCAAAACTTTGCCAGTGGGTGTTTTTTTCAGCGTTTATCAGATTTATTCAAAAACACGAAACCGTAAAGATAACGTAAAGATCATTTACATTTCTATATCTCCTTCCACTTCAAGCTAAATTCCGTTAAATATGAAGTATGTACATCCGCTGTTGATGATACAATCTGATGGATTCAATCAGGCAGCGCCAAAAATGGGTTGTTATGACCCTTATCGTATTTTTGCGTTTTCTATCCCCGGCTCACCTGATTAAGAAACCGCTTAATTTCCGGTCCAACAGCAGGGAACGTGCATGACAGCGACGTGCACCAAAATAAATTATGCATCGCGTGAGACAAAATAGGACCAGTGGGGTCAAAGGAAAATCACAAAAAACAATAAAAGTGAAAGGCGAAAAAAAAGAGCGAACTAACAAAACGTGACACTTCTACTGCGATTATTTATTACCAATCAAAGTTGCCATTTATGGGCACCCTATTCCAGCAATCGTTAACGAGCAGCACCCAAAGTTTTACCACTTCACTACGACATTCAACTTACTCAGCGATATTCTAATAGCTTTTGCGTAGTAGCCACGGGGGTTTTCCCTTCAAATTGGCAGGAGTGTCTGTCAGCATCTAACGTCATAGACAGCCTTCGAGAGAGGGGAGTCAGCCGTCTCTGCTGTCTTGTGGAATCCGGTATCTCGGTGTGTCGGTTGCAGTCCTCTCTGTTGCCGCAGCGCGAAAACGCGACACCGTGGACAGTGCGACGCACATGTGTTTCTGAAGTTTACGGCGACTATAGTAAAGTATTTGGTTTCGCTCTGTTGAGGTCTGAAAGACGATGAAAGAAGGAGAAATGGAAGAGGAGAGAAAATGAAATTGACATAAAAAACGGTCGAATGGTATATGAGGTCACCTACCCTAAATACTGCCGCGGCTAACACGCACACGACCGAATATAGTTTTGTTTTGTCTTTGCTGAAGCGTAAACAACATGTGAACAAAAGCCGCGTCACGTCGCTGCGCGTTGAGGTGTAGCCATAGCAATCGTCGCTGATGCTGTGATCTGGTGTTGGGGCATTCGGCCACGTCAGAGCGTCGGCGGTGGGTGCTATGGTTACGCGACTTGGGGTTGCAACGCGACGCAGTTTTCGCTCACATCTGTTTCAAGATTTAGCTCTCCCTTTCTTCTTTCAATGCAGTATACACAATGGGACCGAAACTGTCTTTTCTCTTCACGTCACCTATTTAGCTCGGAGGCGATAGTGTTTATAATCACAGTGTCATGATGATTGGTTGTATGTTAAAAATAAAAAAAAATAGAAGCATTAACACCTTATCATTCCTGCCCAAGATGAAGATAAAGACATTAAATCCATCTTTCATCGGGAGATTAAAGGTAACGCGTTGGCTTTTTACGTGAAACATTATTGAAGTAATACAGCAAAAAAGACTTGTTAATAACATATAACATCACGAGAGGAAGCTATAAATCTAAATACAAATTTTAATCAAAACGTCAATAAATAAATGGCATACATAAGTACGTCTCGACGCCAGTGATATATAGAATGCGTAATTTCTAGAACCACACTTACTTAAAATTTTATTAGTTGAAAGTGTTAGGAGGATCGAGCATCGGAAACTGGTACTATTTACGTATTGTCACCCGTCAGGGAGGTTTCAATGATCCCTTATCCAAGATTCAAGACGGGTCACATAAAAATCCGGTCTTCGCTCAAAGGCTCCGACGTCAACCGAGACTCTTTCCTGCTCTAATGCGCTTTCAACCTCTTCCCGCATGGAGGGGCTCAACGTGCACCGGTCGACCGGGTAGGGGCTTTTAGGGTGCCTACACGCGCACTTGAAGGCTCCTTAGGGGCTTTAGGTTCAGACGCCGAATACTCTAAGCACATACCATCAAGAAGTGTCCTCTTTTGGACTCCAGCGCAACTCGTCTCTTTCTTTTTTTTGCTTCTTTTTTTTCTACAATTGCAAGATCTTTATGCCGTTGTTGGCTGGTTGTGTGAATGCCTCTTTACGTGTGCCTTGCGCAGATTTAAAGTTCAATTTATTGTATTTTTTTTCATCCATTTATCTATATTTATTCTTGAATGTAAATTAGCACATCAGTGTAAGCTAGCATTTTTGCATTCATTTAAAAATCGAAACAAGAAAACAAGTTTTAAATTAAATACGGCACGACGCCTGCATTAACTTATGCTTCTGCTTGCATCGACGATGTTACAGATATCAACCAAAATCGGTGCAATAGGACGTATTAGCGCGCTGCTGTTTCAGCATTTTCTACGGTCAACCTGTATGCGCGCATTTATACTGCGTCAAAGTGAGATTTCTTTTTACACGCTGGGAAATTGGATGCTTTAAAGCGCATCACTTAATTATTGTGCAATCTTTCTCACACGAAAAGCGCGGTAACCTTCTTTTCCTACACGGAGACTTAGAGCCTTTCGAATGAACCCGGGTTAATGTTTGGCATAAGTATCTAAAACAAACAACTGCTTGATCTAACGGGTTTTTTGGACAGTACAGCGCCTTGTTATAGCCAGCTTTTCCCTTGCTTACGATAATTTGATTTCACAGCTGGAATCGGAGAAGCGAAACGTCGCGCACTTCGGTCTGAGATACAAATGCAGTTCAAATCGAAGAGGGCAGAAACGCTAGGAGAACATATCGCGTATAAAGACATAACGTTATAAGGAAACTTAATACTTCAGAAAATATTCAATAATGTAGATAGAATTTGTGTAAGCATGAACCGTCACAATCCCAATGGAAAGCAAACAGGGCTAGACAGTTGGGTGCATATAGCTTGTTTCGAATTAGCGTTCACTAGGGGATGCGCCCAGCCACCACTTCGCTGTCGCAAGCACTTTGCTGATAAAAGATCGAAGGCACTTCGCTTTTATCCCCTTGTCCGTGCTCATTTGCGTGGGAGCGCTTTGCTTCCCGGTCGTACTTAATTATACTCCGGCTTGGATCCGTCCCACCGCCGTCGCATCCCATTGTTTAAAAGAAACTAACCCCCTGGCGTCGAGCTCAATGCAGATTGTAAGAGGTGTGATAATTATTGCTTATAAGTCCTTCGTTACTATAGACAATAAGTATCACAACTGTTGCAAGTGGAGGCATGACTATTTTTGGGGCATATATCTTGTAATAAACCATTAAACACGCCTCGACACGTGACAGCGAGTGCGGTAAAATGCCGCTTGTTGTCTCTTTAGGTCAGAATAGAGATCAGGTTGTTTTCTCCCGCGTTCCTGGATGGGCACCTTAGGGGGTGTCTATACTACAGCACCGGCGGTGATCGTGGCTGATGCGACCGGATGCTGGCTTAGGTTGAAGAGGAATTTTCGCTTCTTCGTGTTGTGGCCGACAGCGGAGTGTTAACGAACTTGAAGGCGAAGTTGTAATAAACACAACAAATAGAACTTTACTGTGACAAAAACATAAACAGGTAAACGCTGTAAAGGCATGAGAACTGTCAGCAACCGCTTCGAACCGCTTGTGTAGTTAGACTGTCAACAAGATGTATGCACAGTAACTAACTGCCGCGTACGGCTTAGGTAGCTAACAGTTACAAGACGGACGCCTCGGCGTCAAACGTCCTCCGTCGTACTGTGAGGACGGTGGCTAAGCCGCAGAGAAGGGGCTGCCGCGCACGACAGATCTTTACAAAAATTATCACTGAGTTTCAATAGAGTTTCTAATGTTCTTCATAAGAATACATTAGAAACTCATTTGAAACTATACCTTGTCTCACGCTACAATGGAATAAAGGAAAATGCTACGAACCGCCCGATCCAATCACGAGCCCCTTAGAAATTGTGCGGTATTTTGCTTCGATGCACGTATCGGATCCCGTGTCTCCGATCACTGATCAGGCGATGGGTGGACGCTGGCTCGAATCGAAAAGCACTGAGTGACTAAATAATTTTACGTCGCACAAAAAACCACGACATATAGGCTCTTTGCAGCGTCAAAGCTATAGAAATGATGCGGTACTTTTGGATTCGGAGCATTATTAGTCCACCCCTAATCAGTGTTAAGCGTGTCGTAGTATAGTGTGGAACGGGATTGGACCTGGCGGCCCGTGGCTTTGGCCGTTAGTTCATCGTAGGATCAGTCAAAGTATAACTGATAATTTTGGTACGGGGACGTAATGGGGCAAACCACGGGAGAGAACTACTCTTGGGACCATTTAAACTCGACAATTCCCCGCCCGGTCATTGGTTATGACAGTGTGCCAAACTTGTCCCATACAATCAGGGTCTAGTTTGGATCCCATTTGGTACGGGCCCCTACGCACTCTTCTCCAATCGGACGGGCAAAGCCACCCTCGCCAGGAGTCCAAATTTTCAGATACTAAGAACAGGTCCCACGGCTCCGAGCACAAACATTGCGACACAAGCCTTGGTTTGTTTATGGTCGGAGAAACAAAAATAAAACTGACTTTGATTATTCCGGCGAGAATCGCTAAACCTTGCCTCACGAGAAAAACACACACTGCATTCGAAGGATGCAGTTGAAATAGAGTAGTTTATTTCAGTTTTTGTCCACAATACACTTTTCGAATCCGTATCACTTAAGCATATATGTGATTGTGTGTTTAAAAGGGCAGCCCTTGAGAACAATATACCTAACATCGGGCATCACCCGATGTAGCCTCTACGTCTGCGCTTAAACTTCTGTCGCAATCGGGACCCCTGCAGCTAGCCCCCACAACCACTGAAACATAACCACCGGTCGTAGCCTGCACCCAAGATCCGCATTCACGGTACTTTATCCCCTCTACGAAACGGCCTGCCCATTGGCAACTGCGCTTTGGGGTTCGGCCTGCTGTGTGGGCTTGTGTGTCTCGATACCCCCCCCCCCCCCCCCCCCCCCCCCCCCATTGCGTCAGGGGGAAGACATGCCGGCGACGACCCTCTTTGGGAAAGATGCAACGGCGTCCGGGTGGAAAAACTATACGTTCAGCGCGTCCCAACACGGCTAAACAAATTATTTAAACCAAAACGCCATCTCGGCAGCACGCGAAAATACGGTCCCCTCTAGAGCCAGCCTTTGGCGAAACGTAGCCACCAGCAGGTTATGAGAAGCTCAGGCTGTAGCTGTGCCAGAGCATTTCATTACCGCTTCACAGCCAATTGGATTGGAGTATCAGTCGATAAAAATAGCGGAGTAACTAATCATGAAGCAGGAAGCCTGATAACAACAGGCATTGTCCCGCGTTCCTGAAGATGTCATTGAGTGTAGGTGAGAATAGGCAGGTATGCCCTTTCTATGGGCGCAATTTTAAACTGAACTAATTATTAGCGTGCAATTTTCGTATTTATTCTTGGGCTCGTAAATATCGCTCAATGCCTCAAATTGTTTTACGGTATATGGGAAAGCCACGAAATCTCTAATACCTTTACAGTGCTAAAGCTTCGAATTACGCCGCGCTTTTCGATTCGATAAAAACTTTCAATACCTTGGTTGGAGTGCGTTTTTTTTTCAAATCTAACTTAGTACGACATTGTGATAAAAAACACTGAAAGGACCTGCTCTGATAAAAGTGACATAATAGTTCTTTTCAGACAATGATGGGTTCAAGTTTTGTTTTCTTATTATAAACAAACCTCTGAATCTGCAGCGAACGAAAGAAGCCAAAACCACACACCAATAAAAAAAAAAAAAAAAAAGAAAGCCTTCACTTCCAAACCGTTTGTGCTCTTGCTTTCTATTTAATGTTATAAAATTTTACTCCACTATACCCTGTGCAACATACTCGCGTACCTTAATTAACTCTGGTTCTTAAACGCAAGCTACAAAGTAATGAGCCTGCTCGAAAGCGAACTCCCGCTTAATAACGCTCTTGTCAAGAGTTGGCGCAATGATGGAACCAGGTTTGTCCTTAGTCGATGGTCACAGACGAAGCAAGTCTTTGTGCGAGAACCGGAGTCCCAGACTACAGGGAGCCTTGACGCTTCCGGTGTACTTTCTTTACCATTTTCGTATCGTTGCGTGGATATAGATCGATAAGCCTTTCCCCGTGCACCCCTACCCCTGACCGCAATCATCTTCCCTACATTTTCCCAGCGATACCCTTTCTTCCCCGAAAGCGAGATTTGCTCCGATGTTTACAGCGGACGTGGATCGGATGCTGAAACGCATTTTTTGATGATTCTCTCTATTTTTTTTTGTTCGGAAAGTCGAAGGGTATAGAGGGGGACCATTTGGTCTGCATAGTTCACAACAACCGCCGCCCCATCAATAGGTTTTTTCTTGCACTACACAATTCGATCGCTTGTCCGCCGCGCCGCCAGACCCGTGGTTTCAAGATTGTAGCAAAAGGAGCAGCCTTAGACTTCAGTTTGCGGATTTGCTAAAAGAAGAAAGCATTGCTGGGCTCTTTTGTGTTTTCTTGATTGGGGAGGTGGGTTGACATGCGCTGGAAAAGCGGCCTTCGATACTCTGGGGTGAAAATAATTGAGATGCTGCTTGTGTCTTTTTTTTTTCATTTTTAAGTTTTTAGGATTTATTGTTTTGTACTTGTCTTTCCTGCCGGTATTAGTTTCCATTAGGTTTTATGCTGTGAATTAATGTGTTCTTTTTCTATCCCTACTTCTTTGTTTGTAACTACAATTGTTGACTTTCGCCTCTCAGGCATCCAGTCAGATGATTGGTTGGAGCACTACCGGGTGCTATGTTCATACACGGTGCTTTTTTTTAAATTTTAACAGCACCATATTTTTAAATAAAAAGGAAAGACACATATGAATGCAGTTATTACTGTTCTAATATGACTTGGCGGACATTAGGATGGAACATAACGATACCTATGTCGGAAGAACTAATTCAAATTCGTTAATTAAGTTCTTACATACTGTAATTAGGTTATATGTTTATATTACAAAGTTTGGGGAGGTCGTATGCCAAGTCTATTTTATTATTTTTTTTTAGAATTCCCGAAACCAGCCCGTGTTCCGAGATATCTGCCCCCGAATGTTCTACTCAATGCGACTTTTTACCAACTGAATTCGGCAAACGCTCGAAAGTAGGCAATATACCCTAAGTTTGCTACATTATCCGGATAAAAGTGCAAAATTCGGACCCGTATATCGCAAAGCATGAGCTAAGTATGCGAATTCTACAAAATGAAGCAATCTTGGAATACGACCGCCTCAAAGTATGTGATATAGACATGTGCCCTAGTTACAGTAATGAAAAAGTTAATGAACGAGTTTGAGTTATTTAGTTTGATAATAGTGATGGTTAAGTTTCCATCTATTGTCCCCCGAGCCATATAAAAACGCAGTAAAAACCGCGATAATAAACCCTTTCCGCTTTCCTAATTAAAAATTTGGTTCATCTAAAAAACAAACACCCTGTATATTGCTAATCTTCATTTCACCTGAATCTAGAGGAACAAGCAGTTACGCCTGTGCGCTGTAGCTTTCGGTTGCCACGGTAAATCGGAGTTGTATCGTTGTAATCTAAAATGGCTTTTGAGTTCTTAAGATTGAATAAATATTGAACCCAGTTGAAACATGTGAGAACTTTCAAAGAACAAATAGGTAGCTAAAGCCTCTTCTGCCAACCTAAAAAAAAAAAAGATATCCATAGTCCCTGCTAGCCTACAAAGGCAGTGCATTGCTTTCTACACGCTTTACAACACCGTAGCTTTTGGGCGACATGTGGCTTTAAAGCGTTTGACCGGGTGGCCCGCGTGCCAAATTCTCCAATAATCATTTTCAACGCGGGGGGCGACAACTGCAGTTTTTCACGCGAGCGGCGCTTCGCCGGTCATAAAATAACGTCGCAGCGTATATGCGCGGCGCTCTCGGGATGGCGGCGCGACCGATAATGGTGAATTAATGACTACGTGTGGTCGAACCACTGCGTTGTGTCATTCTCCCAGGCGGGTAGCAGCAAGGGAATTCTTACAAGTTTGATCCAGATACAGTTTACACGACGAAATCAATGTTTTACGTCCCAAATCAAATGCCTCGTTTTTTTCAAATTCAGAAAAAAGTTCGCAAATAAATATGCGTAGGGAAACCCGTTTGACGTATTCTTAGATGTGTGAAGCGAATGCTTCGCATCGTTAGTAATCTATTCGAGGTCACAACTAGCCGAAAGCGAAAAGAGGGCAAGATGCACAAGATAACAATGCCTGAACCCTATCACCCCCAAAAAATATAAAGTTCTTTTCTTTTTATTATTTTTAAATTTGAGCTACGGTTGTTATTACAAGAATTCCAGAAGTACTTGGAATGAAGCGCGTGCTGGTAGGGGTAAAATATAAATAAGGGAAGATTATAAAAGACGCGGACGTACAAGACGCTTCCCAATGGGATGGGAAACGTCTTATTCGACCCTGTCTTTTATGTTCCTCCCTTATTTGTATTTCATTCGAGAAGGTATTAATTTTTTTTTCAAGTTCTTCCCACAAGCATCTTACAGTGGTTTAGAAATTCATACGTAAGTTTAGGTCTGCCAAATTCACACGCCTTGGTTTAAACTCTATTCTTATAAGCTTAGTTGAAGTGGAATAAACAATAGATTCGTCTGGTCTACATGGCCTAAAAAGAATATCGTTACATGGCTTTCACTGGTGGATGTTAAAGAAGGATAGGGAATTGTTCAGTTAACTTGTATAGAAGAAACCATTAAGTAAAAAAATAAAAAAAACATACACACGGTATTACTAAGCATATGACGGAGATCTAAAATTTTAGAGCAGTAGTTTGTACATACAAAGTCTAGACCATCAAATTTATTTCACGCAGAAGCATTTTCGGACGCACAATCCACGCTAAGCGAAATTCCGGAGCACTCCTGGACGCTCCTCAAATTGCACATATCTTATGTATTCGCACGCCTTCTTTAAATTTTCAGCTATATTTCTTTTGTTTCGAAATATTGCAGTGCTCTTAAACTCACATCCTACATCCCTTCATAAATTTCGCGAACCAAAAAAAGAAATAGAATGCGGGTAAAGTTCATGAGGAAACGCGCTTGCTCTCCTGGCGCCATTTTCCATGCCACATTCGTTTCCAGAGTGTACACTTGCTTGCATCTCAAAGACTGAAATTTCGTTTTTACTGATGCGGCTTGTACCGCCAGCGTTTCTTAGCAGCAGCAGCAGCTGAGAAAGATGGACCTCCGCAACGAGCCTCTTTCCTTACTCCCGAGAGTTTCTTGCAACGAGGGACGCTCAGAAGATGCACTCCCCGTGCTCTTAGCGAATACGCGTACTTTCCGAATACTTCTACGAACCCTTTGAAATATTTCATCAAGTTTCCTGCTTTTTCGTCCATTGCGTCCGGGGAATAACGCAGGCAGATCTACTGCCTGCCCCAATGCAGCGTTTTCCGAGGTAAATAGATCTAGATTTAAGAAGACTCAATTCTCCGTAGTCCTCGCGGCACTCTCTTTGTAGCCGGCGTCTAAGTAACGGTACACAGTTCACGTCTAGTATACCGCAACGCCTAGTACCGAAAGGGTATACATATATTATAAGATATAACGTACTAACCTTTATTGCATGCAAAGCATATAATGAATATACGTTGTGCAAATTCGAATATCCGGTTCGCACAGTGACAAACTTTCCTAGTGACAAATTCCTCTATGACGAATGTTCCGCTGTGACGAACGGGCCTATTGCCAGTGGGCCTATGACGAATGCGCACATGACAAACGGGCCTACCCTGTTGGAAAATATCGATGATGGAAAGATGATGGAAAAGGCTCATACAAGCGTAACCGTAATATGGGACATCCTATACAAGCGAAAAGGCAGCTCCAGTATAGTGGATTACGGCGGAACGATACAGGTAGGCGGAACCATACAAGCGTGTCGTATTATGGGACGTCCTATACCGGCGTAGTGGATTATGGCGGAACCACGTAGGCGGACGGAACCATACATGGATAACGTAATATGGGACATCCTATACCAGCGAAAAGGCGATACCGGCATGTTGGAGCCATATGGCTCCAACATGGTGGTTTCGCCTTTTCACTGTTGTACACGGCAATTTACTTTTAAGCTTTACATATATGTTTAGAAAGGTCGTGAAAGCTAAATTAATGCGATTTGCGCAGGCGAGTTATATGGCCAGGCGTACGTAGTATAGGGACCTAGTCGTAACGATCAGTCAGATAATTAAATACAATTTGTTAATTAACTTTTTAATTAGTGAAAATGAAACTATGGTTTCTATTGGAAACTTGCTGAGTCACTGAAAACCACAAAATCAACTCTTTTTAGAAGGATATAATGCAGGGGTAGCATTTTACGCGTTCTGTAAAAATGCTTTATTTGGACGAGTTTCTAGGTTTCAGTTTCTTATCAGAGCTCATCTTTGCGCCCACGGTCCTGTTCCCCAGGGGCTTAGACGCGCAACACACGTGCGCCTTGCTTCCCTCCATCCTACGAGGGAGGCGAGGGGGCGGCTTCGCACTGCGGCCACCGGGCAGCAGGACCGTAGGTGCAAAGATGCGCTCTGGTAAGAAACCGAAGTCTGGAAACGCGTTCAAATTGACCATTTTTTTAGAACACCACAAAATGCTGCTCTTGTCTTATATCTTCACAAAGAAAATTGATTTAGTGTGTTTTGATGATGCTTAGAAGTTTCTAATTGGAACCATGGGTCTATTTTCACTGATTAAAAATTTCAGGAACATACTATACTTAGAGAGAGGCTGAAGCGGTTTTGTATTTGAGAAAACACTTTTAAATCTTCATTTGACCTCCAGAATCTCAAATATCAAAATTATTTGCCAATTTAATTAATCGAGGCTGCATAGAGTCATTTTTAAAGCGCTTTGAAAGCACTTCCCTAGAGAGCGACGTCACAAGAGCAGCTTTCAAAATCTTTGTTCACGCATCTTCAGCGCCTATGAAAGCTATGCACGCACATGCTATTTTTTAAAGGGGCAGAAAAATGTGTCACGACTGGTGCCAATGCGGGAGAATATACCTAGAAAACTTGCGACTGGACGCGTGGCCCTTAAGCGACACACACTTGGCGGCTGAAAGGTCTTCTTACGATGTCACTATTGGTAGGATGTTTTTTTGTGTTTTCTCCCGTTTAGTTATATCTTTGTGGAAAACGAACGGGATATTCAGATTCGCGGGATAAAACCACGCGAGAATGAACCTCCATCTAGTTTTCTGAAAGAAGTCTGGCACATCTCTGTAATAAGCCGACTGATCATTACAAATTAGCCTTTTATACTATGCCGCCCTGGCCATATAACTCACGTGTACAGACTGCGTAAATGTAGCTTTTACAGCTTTTTTTTTAAAAATCTGTAAAATATACAAAAAAAACACTCTGTAGAATGTCCCCCAATACAATATGATTGTATGCTTCCTTTCTCGCTTGCATTGTTCAAGAAAGACTTGTGGATATCCAGCGTTTCATTGGAATGCCGGGTGTCAATGAGTCTCTACATCAGTGAGTGGTTTCAAACAATTATGATGTTTGCACACCAGTAAGCTCTTATCTGAGGCTCACCAGGAGCACTAAGAGCAGAGGCAAAATGTCGTGACCTGGTAAATTTGGTTGCAGGTATTTATTTTTAGAAGAACTGCATGCAGCAAAGCTTAACTTTGCTCAAAAGAAGATAATTAAAAATTCAATACTGAACAATGGTGTCCCTTGAGCTGTCAGACCAAACTCCCACTCTTGTCACTCAGGAGTTCCTAACTTGTGCGTAGAGGATCAGCACAACCCAGATTTGTGCTGCAAGCGCACCTGCAATATAAAAGTTGAAAAAACATGAGATGAAATATGAGACGTTTACAATTCTCTGTAATGAGAAAATACAGTACAGCTCTCGAAGAGGAAGATGGGAGGGTATGCCCCTCCTTCCCCTCCCCTCCTCCTCTTCTGCTCCCTCCGATTAAGGGGGAAATTTCCCCACTAAATTTAGCGGGTTAAGTTTCCCAATAAATTTAGCGCGGAAATTGATGTCACATAACCTCAACACAAATGCAGTTTTTTCCGCTAAAAGTAGCGGGGAAAATGACGTCGCATGACCGTGTCACGTCATCCATAAAAACATTCAGTTTCTCAGCTAGACTTAGCGGAAATATTAACGTCACATCACCACAACATTAATTCAATTTCCTGCCAAGTTTAGTTAAACGGTTACGCCGACAGCGACGCCGCGAAACGCGGAAACGGGTGCTAACAGCTGCGCTAAAAACTAAATGCATCAGGTGAAATAAAGTGAACATTAGATATACTGTAAGAAAAAGAAGAGAATCTAAGATACCGTTCTCAGATCCTTCCTTTTGTCCGTTCTCAAATGTTTTGATATCAAGAAATGTTTATCTCTTTATTCATACCCAGAGAACCCGTCCCAGTTTCAGCATGAATGCAATAAATCAATGCAGACTAGACCTAGTAAACTATAATGCACATAAAAATGAATGTTTGCCACATAGTCATGTATCAGTCAGTGGCTCAGATCTCAAAATACATTTGTATTGAGGAACATTCTTGAATAAAACTTCTGGGCTTCGAATTCAACAGTTTGTACTTCCATAAGGAACACTGTATGGCACTCATTTTTTTTTGTTTTTTGTGACACATCAGAAACAGCACAACACTGTCATCCTTGCATACCTAACAAGAATTTGTATTTTTTTTTAGCATGGCATGTGCTATACTAATGCCCATACAGCCTCCTTTAACAAAATTTCCTTTGTATAGCTTTTTATTGGTTCTTATTTAGCTCGCACGACAGATTCGGTACCTTGAATTCTCACTCGGCATCAACAGTTTTATATATTAATGTAATAGCGAAAGACAAGATGTATGGACTTGAGTACGGTTCAACAAGCACAGATGTTGAGAAAAGTACTGAGGAAAACTCAAATGTCAAAATAAAAATAAGCTGGAATGTGGATACAATTATGGACATGGTCATGAATACAGTTAGCAGATTCAATATAAAGAATATGTGTTAGACGCACGCTCAAAGAAACCTGTTGCATCATTATTCATTCAAATTACTTTGCAGAACCCAGCGCTGCAGTCTCAGGTGGAAGTTCGCTGGATGAGTCTACTGAAAATGAGTGTAGACGGAAAAAGCAGTTTGATCTGCGATAATGAGCATTACATAAGTGACATGTCATTATTACTGTTACAGTGCCGAATGTTCCAAACTGTCAGTCGCATCATTCTGTGAATTCCCTCCGTACATTACAGGGTTTGGCTCTTTCGAATGCTTTGCGAGAAAAATGATGAACTGGAAATATCTAGAGTAGTTCTAGAAAAACTATTTCCAGAATCTTATCTCAGCATCGCAAAGAATATAAAAAGTTTCTAAAGACAAGGTTAGTGCAGGAGTTGAATAAACTAAATACTTTGTTTTTCGAAACCATCTTGCCGTAGTAAACGTATGAAGTTCCCCTAGGTAGAGCTAGTCATTACAGATGATTGTGCCCATTGCATACCATAAAAATTTAATTTGCGACCTACAATATTTACAAACTCAATTAACTCTGAATAAGTGGACCACTTGGCATTAAAGATTGGCCTCAGCATGACTGTCTGCCAACATCTACATAATAATTTTCATGAACCTATGTATTTCAAGAAAATATTTGGTGCGAGCTGCTTAAAACACAATAGCACTTTTTAACGAGTGCTGATTGTTGGGCAAGTTGGTACGGTACGTTAGAAAACATAATTGCGCTTTGAAGACGGGGACATAGGAAGGACAGACACCACCGAGTGCTAACTTTCAACTGATTTAATTCAAGAACCTCAGCGTAAAAACACACTGCGTCACCGCACCACATCTCAACAAATCCGTGGCCCTGCCACGGACCGCAAGTACGCCAACTCCTTATCCGCCAAGTCAATTGACGCCACATGACACAACACGTGCCAGAACTATTTATAGCATCAGCCTCCATAATCTCTCTAACAGTCATATCTTTGTGCCTAGCAAGAACAGTAGACAAAGCAAATAATGGTTTGCACTCGCAGTGATGATCTGTCGTGTCACTGTCATGACTGAGGGTGCAAACAATTATTTGCTTCGTCTACTGTTCTTGAGAGGCACAAAGATAGGACTGTTAGCGAGATTATGGAGGCTGACACTATAAATAGTTCCGGCACAAGTTGTGTCAGTATGGCGTCAATTGACTTGGCGGATAAGGAGTTGGCATACTTGCGGTCCGTGGCAGAACGGATTGGTTGAGATGTGGTGCGGTGACAAAGTTCGTTTCTACGCTGAGGTTCTTGAATTAAATCAGTTGAATGTTAGCGCTCTGTTGTGTCTGTCCTTCCTATGTCCCCATCTTCCAAGCGCAATCATGTTTTCTATCACACTTTTTAACACTAATAGAAAGCCTGTAGTGGGCCACAACTTAAGCAGTTTTCACTTCATTATGAAGAGCAATTACACATATGTGAACCATGAATATAGGCCTGCACTGAATTTTTTTCTTAAGCTGAACATGCAAGTTCCAGTTTTTTTTATATTTCACATGTCCCGACTGCTGGGTGTGGTAGGGACATAAGATTGATGACACCAACGAAACACAATGATTATTTTAAGAATTTGTTTGGGTAAAGCACGAACAAGGCGATCTGCGGGAAGTTATTTCTGTGACACCGTCGAACCTACATCCGCGGGCTTTAAGTTCACATGTTAATCATATCTGCAGACTCCTTTTTGTAATTGGAACTCCATCCAACCCAATATTTGAATATGTTTTTTTGCATTTTAGGCTTAGTAGTGCTTTTGCTGTTCTAGTAATAGGTAAGAAAAATGCTTATATCAAGTGGCATACCTAACACCTGGTGGCACGAGGACTCCCCTGTCGTGACGCTGATCGAAAGTCATAGGCAGGGAGATACTGCGATGCTCTTGTTGCTGGGATTATCTCCCCCATGGTCCTGGCCAGACCACAGAAAAAGATTGAGTCCAAGCTTGTGGCCACTAGGATCTCCAGATCTTGAGGCACCCAAGTAGCTGAAAATAAAAACAAATCACAATCAAGTACTTGGCAGAGCTACATTAGAATGGCTAGCATATTCTTTCGTGATCAGCACATAGATCCTCTTATTTTAGTCACAGTCACCCCCCAGGACAAGGCCACGTAGGCGTTAAAATGATGGGCACCGAATTAAGGCGAATGATCAAATGCATTCATTTAACCCTCTTTCGCCCCAACCTGAGAGACTTCTGTCAAATATTCACATTCAACTGTAAAGACTACAAATAAAACTACTACTGCAATGCAGAGCCGTATAGTCTGTTCTCAAATGTTTTGATTTTAAGAAATGTTTATATCTTTATTCATACCCAGAGAACCCCTCCCAGTTTCAGCATGAATGCAATAAATCAATGCAGGCTAGACCTTGTAAACTATAATGCACATGAAAATGAATGTTCGCCACATAGTCATGTATGAGTCAGTGGTTCAGATCTCTAAATACATTTGTATTGAGGAACATTCTTGAATAAAACTTCTGGGCTTTGAATTCGACAGTTTGTACTTCCATAAGGAACACTGTATGGCACTGATTTTTTTTGTGACACATCAGAAACAGCACAGCAGTGTCATCCTTGCATACCTAACAAGAATTTGTATTTTTTTTTTAGCATGGCATGTGCTATTTTAATGCTTATACAGCCTCCTTTAACAAAATTTCCTTTGTAGAGCTTTCTATTGGTTCTTATTTAACTCGCACGACAGATTCGGTACCTTGAATTCTCACTCGGCATCAACAGTTTTATATATTAATGTAATAGGGAAAGACAAGATGTATGGTCTCGAGTACGGCTGAACAAGCACAGATGTTGAGAAAAGTACTGAAGAAAACTCAAACGTCAAAATAAAAATAAGCTGGAATGTGGATACATTTAAGGACACGGTCATAAATACAGTAGCAGATTCAATGTGAAGAATACGTGTTAGACGCACACTCGAAGAAACCTGTTGCATCTATATTCATTCAAATTACTTCGCAGAACCCAGCGCTGCAGTCTCGGGTGCGAGTTCGCTGAATGAGTCCACTGAAAATGAGTGCAGACGGAAAAAGCAGTTTGATCCGTGAAAATGAGCATTACATAGGCAAGTGACATGGCATTATTACTGTTACAGTGCCGAATGTTTCAAACTGCCAGTCGCATCATTCTGGAACTCCATCCGTATATTACAGGGTTTGGCTCTCTCGAATGCTTTGCGAGAAAAATTATCAACTGGAAATGTCTAGCGTAGTTCTAGAAAAACTACTTCCAGAATCCTAACTCAGCATCGTAAAGAATATAAAAAGTTTCTAGAGATAAGGTTAGTGCAGGAGTTGAATAAACTAAATACTTAGTTTTGCGAAACCATCTTGCCGTAGTAAACGTATAAAGTTCCCCTAGGTAGAGCTAGTCATTACTTATGATTGTGCCCATTGCATACCATAAAAATTTAATTTGCGACCTACAATATTTACAGACTCAACCAACTCTGAATAAGTGGAACACTTGGCACTAAAGATTGGTCTCACCATGACTGTCTGCAAATATCCACATAATAATTTCCATAAACCTATGCATTTCTAGAAAATATTTGGAGCGAGCTGTTTAAACTGCCATAACACTTTTTAACACTAATAGAAAGCCTGTAGTGGGCCACAACTTCAGCAGTTTTTACTTCATTATGAAAGGCAGTAACAAATATGTGAACCTTAAAACTAGGCCTGCACTGAATTGCTTTCTTAAGTTGAACGTGCTATGCTCGGTTCAATATATTATCTTTGCAGAGCTGACAATGCGCAAGTTCCCATTTTTTTATATTTCAAATCTCCCGACTGCTGGGTGGGGTAGGTACATAAGATTGATGACACCAACGTAACACAATGATTATTTTAAGAATTTGTTTGGGTATAGCACTAGTGAAGCCATCTGCGGGAAGTTATTTCTGTGACTCCGTCGAACCTACATCCGTGGGCTTTAAGTTCACATGTGAATCATGTCTGCAGACGCCTTTTTGTAATTGGAACTCCATCCAACCCGAGATTTGAATGTTTTTTGCATTTTAGGCTTAGCAGTGCTTTTGCTGTTTCACTTCAAGAATAGGTAAGAATGCTTATTTCGAGTAGCATACCTAACACTTGGTGGCATGAGCACGCCCTTGTCGTGATGCTAATCGAAAGTCACAGGCAGGGAGATACTGTGATGCTCTTGTTGCTGGGATTACTTCCCCAATGGTCCTGGCCGGACCACAGAAGAAGATTGAGTCCAAGCTTGTGGCCACTAGGATCCCCAGATCTTGAGGCAACCAAGTAGCTGGAAATAAAAACAAATCACAATCAAGTACTTGGCAGAGCTACATTAGAATGGCTAGCATATTCTTTCGTGATCAGCACATAGATCCTTTTGCTTTTATACTTTGTACTTGTACCTATTAAAAACTGCTCCTTCACAGCCACAGTCATAGACACACCCCAGGACAAGGCCACACAGGCCTTGAAATGATGGGTACTGAATTAAGGCGAATGATCAAATGCATTCATTTAACCCTCTTTCACCCCAACCTGGGAGATTTCTGTCAAATATTCACATTTAACTCTAAAGACTATAAAAAAAAACTACTATTGCAATGCAGAGCCGTATAGTGGGAGAGTTTAGCCAGTGGGTGTGGTGACAAAGGTGGCGGAAAGGAGGAAAGGGAGGAGAGCGCCGAAGGAGGGAGAGAGAAGGCAGCAAAAAGGAGACAACCACTATTTTGACGCATGACGTTTAAACATGGAGAAACTTCTTTCTTTAGGTTTTTAAGCCACCGAGGAATAACACTATATTATTTTATTGCCAGAGCCTGCCAAATAAAAGCAAAGGGCAGGTGTCTGGATAGAAAGAGTTTAGTTGGCGCACCAAGAGGCTAACCAATAAAAATGGGTACCACTCTGCGCAAAATGCCTAAAAAGCGTGCATCTCTACTTGACACTAACAGCGGCATACACTATCTATTTTACTGACTAAAGGGTACTAGATCATTATTTCCAGCTAACTAGTCAAACTAGATATTGTTGCCGACTTGCTTTTTAGGAAAATTTTTAAATTTACAAGAACCATTAAGACAACAGCTAAAAAAAAGCAATGGCAAAACCAACAATCGAATTCGCCTGCTCTCCAGTAGCACGACATCTATAGAAGGCAGACCTGCAGAATGAGCAAGCAGCCTAAAAGAGTATGTCCCATGTATAATTTGTTTCCATGCTGCAAAGCAAGTGCTGGAAAGAGGTTTCACGACATTAACAAAATTTCTTGCAATCAGTTGAGAACAAGTTAGAGCAGCGAACTTGTCCTTGCCCTTGGCATAACGTCTTAGTGTTGCACATGGAAACTCAAATAAATTTGTAAATAAAAACAAAAAAAACTAACCTTTAGAAAAAAATCTAGCTTTCGCAAAGAAAAGTTATCTTGAACAAAATATGCGGGATACGGTTGTACAGCATCCATTTCTGTGCTGAACCAGTTTTGAGGCAAATCTGCGACAATGAAAAGAAAACGCCCGAGTACATTAGGGAAAGACAGAAAGGATGCATACCTACAAGAAAAAAATTTAGAACGACCACGGGCAGGAACCTCTGGTGAGGCTCTCGGAGTGACTCCCTGCAATGGGCCTGCGCAGACCAGAGAACAAGATCGGTCAGAGCTTGCAGCCATAAGGTGCTTCATACCATGAAGTTCCAGAAGTAGCTGCAATTGGAAGCAAAGTGCATTTCATTTCTCTGCAGAATGGAGAGTTTAATAGCTAGTATGCATTCATAAGGTGATACAGTCACGAATGCAGATTTTTCAATGCAGCACTATATCACCAAATTGTTAACCGTGCCGGGCAACACTAAAAACCGAGAGCATTATTCCAAACTATCTCAGTTTAAAGTTAACCACGGCAGAAGCTGCAAGCCATGTGACCTTCAAGTTGGACGCCATGGTACGTCGAGCTTATAATCATGTGTCACACTGTTTTTGCTGCAATGGCTTGTAGTGTAAAAAGTGGTCCAGCTTAAAGAGATGCAAAGTATAGACGTTTGTGAGTGGGGCCCTGACCTAGTCTTGAGCTACATTGCGAGGAAGGACGTTTCAACCGGGATGTTTGCTGCCTGTATCCACACAACCAGCTTGTGGACAGCGATTGCTCGAGCCGAGTACATGTCCTTGACAGTGCCATTATTTGACAAGCAGTTTTATGAATGTTAAACATGACTGACTTACAGAGAGACTGCATCTCAACGACTAATGACTTGGGATACCTAACTGAATACTGATATATTAACTGAATGCAAAACAAATTACCTGGCAGGCATTAAATTTATCAACAAGGTGGGTCGACTCCGCATTAAGTTGGAGTCGATGCGTCAGGCACGTAGCCAGGATTTTGTTTCAGGGGGGGCCCACTCATAACAAAATGCTGTATGAGGGGGAGGGGGGAGAGGAGGACCCATGCAAAATGGAAGATATCGGGGGGGGGGGGGGGGGGCCGGGCCTCATAAGCCTCCCCCTGGCTACGTGCCTGCGATACGTAATAGGACAATACAAACAAAGATATGCCTTACAATTCCTCTTGCACCCCCAAAATGATGTTTTTGAAGGTAAGATACACAATGTTCTTGATTCAGAAAGTGCCTCAGCTGTACAAATGCATATGCAGTAAGGGCACTCGACAAGCCTATTCTCCTCAGCTCTGTGCAGGTTAAGCTAAGTTAGAGTATAGAGGTACACGCTCACTGACAGCATGAGGAAGGCAGGGAGAAGTCTCCGTTGTTCCACCACCAGCCCGTCTGCTACCTTCGATGACGTTTCAGCGCCTCATGAGCCTGGAGCGAGCACATCTGTCCAAAGTGGGGTAAAAAGCACAAGCACGTGCTTGAGGACGCCCAGCCATTCTCTTTTTGTCATCGGCTATTCTACATATTTTAGTATGACATATTTTTAAGTAAGAAAAAGTACTGCAAATATGCAGTCCAACTTTGACCATAATACAGAAGTCTGATAAAGATAACAGTTGCCATTCACCAGTTTCCAAATAAGTGGTCCCATGTATTGGAACATCTACACATGTGGTGCGTGAGTGGGTTCAGGACTGAGACGCTAGAAAACGAAGCGCTCACAAGGCTTGTCTGGCCCTTCCAACCATGCGGGTACATTCATCGCAAATCCCCGATTTTTAGACAAAATGATTTAGAATGAGCAAATCTTGTCTACGCCCGAGGTAGAACATTGAATTGTGATTCCCCCATATTGTGCCAACCATCCTTCAACCTGCGGTACCACCTACAAATGAACTATGTTGCGCTGCGGCACGCGTCCATGCTGCCTACTTCAGGGAAAACCACTGCTCGTGTTGAAGACGACATCCCACAGTGTACAGGCAACAATGTTTAACGAACTAAAACAAAATTGACATCATTCAATAGACACAGATAGGCTCACAAAGTGTCGACACCATGATTGTTGTTGTTGGTTTTACTCTTGCAAACAAACAAAAGTGACTTCCTCTTTCCTCCGATGTACAGTAAAACCCCCTTATCTTCGTGGCCCCTATTTCTTCTCGAATCGGTCACAGAGCACATAATCGCAGCCACTGAATTCTGCAAAATTAAAGGCCGCGAAAATTAAAGGTTCGCCAACATTAAAGAGTTTACTGTTCTTCCGTGTGTCACATGATGTTAACATTTCAAGGAGGCTGAAGGTATTGGTTTAAGAAAAAATTGACCTATAAAAAAAATGCCCTTCTCCAGGTTAGGCACGCGAGGTTCTTTTGCACTACCTATAAGGCGGCAAGTTTGTTTCGGCAGAGCTTTTGGTTAAACGGAGTCACAAAAGTAGCTATACTTGGAGTCAACTATTTTGTGCTGCATTATAAAGCTAGAGTAAATTCCACTGTGCTTCTGCACAGCACTGCTTGTTGCGAGAGCATATGTGGTTTAGTGTTGCATCCCATTTGCATGATCTAGAGAAACTAGCACTAGCAGAGTTGGAGCACTCAAAAAAAAAAAAACACAGCCGACTGTGGAAACATTGAGAGATGCACACATGCGAACTGTGCATTTCTTAAAAGTGGATTCCAGCAAAGGTAAAGACAATATGTATACTTACGGCGGCCATACTTGCCTTTCCCAAGCATGACCACTTTTCCCTCGGTAGCACCATCCAGTAAGCAACAGCAACACGCCCATGAGACGCCGCCGACTCATGGATTGAATGACGACCCGCCTGAGGTCTTGGAAGGAGATCCGGAACACTGCTTTAGGCCAGATGTGGTATCTGGAGGGGGCAGGGACTAAAAGTAAAAATTAACAAATTTATCTGAAGCGCTACATTCCTATAGCATAAACTCTAGGATAGCAGTATCATTTTTTTTTTGAGGTCAGTGATGCATTTTAATTAAACACAAATGGTTGGTTTATATGATGAACCAGCAGCCCCTATTTTCCTTAAGTGCAACGGAGTGTCTAACGTTACGTCCGACGGAACCCGAAATAAAAATTAAAGTTACGCCCAATGTAACTGTCAAGCATTCGAGTTGCGTCCGACGTAAACCAAAATAAGAATTAAAGTTACCGTATTTACTCGAAAATAGGTCGAACCCTATTTACTGGGTCCATAGAGAATAAAAAAAAAGTAATTCAAATATAGGTCGACTTTTTTTTTATTCTTAAGAACAGGGGAAATTTTGGGCAAAAGAAAGAAACAAACCTTTATTTACATCACCCTCAGCTAAATCACGGGGCGATGCCAAAAACTTCATCACCGTCAGAACTTCTGGACATGTCATCGTCGTCCGAAGCTTCTTCAGCTGGGTAGACATCCTCGCGTATTCGCAGCAATACTTCACTGACACCGTTGTAAAATGACGACAGGAAACGAAAGAAGGTGCGAAGCGACGGAAGACAAACTACAAAGACGCAAGCAAAGCCGCCGTGTCGCCATGAGCAACACGCGAGCCGAGCCGCCTCAAGCAACTAACAAAAGTAACTCGCGTTTGCAAGGATGGAGGGTAAAGTGCGTGGCGCATCGCGTTCCTCTCCTTCCCCGTTGCCCAGCAAGGGGAACGCTAGAGGCGCGATGTCGACATCCGACGCCCGAGGAGCGGCACGGGCCACCGCGGGCGGCGAGCCATTTCGGTTACCAAAAGCTTTTTGAAACAAGAAGCGGCGCGGCTCTACGGCAACGCCGGCTCGGTGACTCGATAGCTTCATGCCTCCGGTAGGGTCGCAAAATTTGGTCGCGAATACAGGTGTCGAAATTCTTTAGTCACAATTTCCGAAAAAGAAAAAAAGAAAAAAAAAGGTCGACTTATATTCGAATAAACACGGCCGCGCGTCGACACACACATTATGAAAGCGATTGGTGCGAGCGACCAAGGCGATGAGCGACGTTTTCTAGAAGCCCAAGAACCGAGCGGCGCAAGCAACGGGAGGGAGAAATCTTCGTCGCTCGGCGCCGGCACTCGTAGCTTCTCGCCGTCGCTCGTCTCGTTGATCGCTATATTGCTTACATGCCGTTCAGAAAGGCGCTCTGAGTGCTTAACATTGCATTGGGACCAGCCTCGCATCCAACCGTAACCAGTCTTGACTTTCTTTAAAGCCGCACAGGTAGAAGTTAACATCGTACATACATCGTTTTCAAGCGGAGGCACTCACTTGATCGAATGACATTTTAGCGAACGCCCACGTTTCATCGAACGACACTTTAGCGAATAGTCGGACGCCGCGAAGCGGCGTTTTCGGGTGGGCCAAATGAGTTCATATTTTTGTAATGAGTTGCCGCAGACTGTCGCCGCGAAGCGGCGTAAAGCGCAGCGCGACGGATGGGTTAACGCGCGCCCCCGTTATTCGCTAAAACGACCATTCGCTCAAATGTCGCCGTTCGCTAAAATGTCATTCGCTCTTGTGATATGGACCCGTTTTCAAGCATGGCTCCTCGTTGGGAGGCACTCACTTGATCGAATGACGTTTTAGCGAACGCCCACGTTTCATCGAATGACACTTTAGCGAATAGTCGGACGCCGCGAAGCGGCGTTTTCGGGTGGGCCAAGTGAGTTCATATTTTTGTAATGAGTTGCCGCAGACGGTCGCCGCGAAGCGGCGTAAAGCGCAGCGCGACGGATGGGTTAACGCGCGCCCCCGTTATTCGCTAAAACGACCATTCGCTCAAATGTCGCCATTCGCTAAAATGTCATTCGCTCTTGTGATATGGACCCAAAAGTAGAACGAAAACGGGACGAGATTCGCTTACCGTTTCACGGAGACAGACGCCTTCGGATCCCAGGCCTAAAGAACTCGGAAGTCGCCGGCGGTCCGGAGATCGGACGAGGCGAGCCGACCGCGCTGACCCAGGCCGACCACACCTGGCTGAACTATGAGAGGCGCCGTCGAGTTTAGAACCAGAGACGCAGTAGAAACGGACCGCAAAACATCTGTCCCGTAACCGTAAACGAGCCAACGAACCACATCGCGCTATCTTCGCCATTGTTCGCCATCTCCGCGACGACCGGAAGTGGAAGCCGCGAACTTAGAAAAGCCGCGGCAGCGGAAGCACCGAAGCCACTGGGCGGAAGCCTTAAGTTTCGGTTTCGGTTTTCTCCAACGCCGGCTACGGTCGCTACGGTTGCGGGCTGGTGAGTTTGTGGCTGGTTGCGAGGACGCGAGGGGCCACGAAAAGACGCCGAGTTTGCCGAGTACGAGCAACGGGCCGTTTGCCGCTGTCGACCGGCAATGCGGTATCCGCGGCTTGGTGTTACGATCGGTTTCTTGCCGTGCACGTTAACTCAAAGCTTGAAGTCCCGCAGTTCCGTTCCGGCACCAGCCGCACCACGTTTTCCGGTGCATCGCACGTGGAGTCCTTTCGACGCATTCAGTGAAAGTAAAGATCGTGTCCGCTGTCTTTGGTGCTGTGGAAGAAGTTGCGAGACGGAAGAAGCATCAAAACCAAGGCGTTTAGGACTCCAGGCCGGGCCGCCGGTTCACTCTGAACGAGAGGCGACGTGTGTGCCCACGCTTTGAGGAAGCCTCCGCGTTTCGCCGCGCCAGACCTCGCCGATCGCGACAGGACCAACCGGACCCCGAGTCCGAGAGGCTCTTGCGCAGCCAGGAACGGCACCGAAGTAGGAGCTGCTCGTTCTGCGCTACCATGCAGTGCTCTACAGTGCTCGGAGCTCTCGGTGTCATTCGTGCTTGCACTGAAGCCATTGTGACCCCTTCGGACGCGCAAGTCGTACTTCGCAAAGGTTTGGACGGGGCCGCCCTCACCGAGCAGCTCCGCTATATTCCGCTTACTTATGATCGCAACAAAAGCTTGCGTTTGTTCTCGGGAAAAAAAATTGCGCGACCGCTCTCCGCGCCGCTGACGAGGTTGGCCGCCGCCATGTTCTCAACTGTTCACTCGCTCCTGCAGCGAGCGCCTTGCGATTATCCTTCCCGTTCCAAAATGCGATGCGCTTTGCGCATTATGCCGTCTACATGATCATATATTGAATGCGGCAACTCGATTCAATGCGACTAAGTCGCATTCATGTAAACGCGGCTTATGTTCTTTTTCGACATACATGGTGTATGTACGATACCGGTGGTGAACGATGGACGTTTTTGGTGGAAGATGGCGGTCGTCTTTCTGCATGTATGATTTAGATTTACCGGTGGTCCTGTGGAGTAAGCGTTTTGTTGGAAAGAAGGCGGTCGCCTACGTCATCGGACGCAAAATCATACCAGCCACACGGAATCATATCGGCAAGCAAACTGGCTGCCAGTATAGACAGACCCGAGCCATAGCGGTGCCGGTATCTCCAGTTATGCAAACCAAACTAGCTGCATACATAATACCAAGAAATTATGGTGGTGTCATACCAGAATTGTAAAAGCGGCAGGTTTGTTTCTTGTACGTTTTTCCAATAGGGTACACCCGTTTCAAGGACGGTGGGAGAACGGTTTTAGCTTTTTGAGAGGGGGAACAGGGTGAGATTGTGCCCGGGCGGGCAGGGGTGACCTGGACGATAGCGTACAATAGACGAAAGTTACACACGCAAACTAAACTGCTGTCTCAAAAAAAAAAATAAATAAATAAATAAAACGGCATGGTCATTTGGGTTGTTCCGTGGGGCGTGCATGAGTCAGACCTGAAAGAGACCAATGATGAACCTAGAAATAAAAGAAAAAGAATGAATGTCAAAAACTTAAAAATAAAAGAGAAAAGTTGATAATCCAGTTCCGGCCACAAACACAGTACAACTTTTAACAATAAGGTCTGTGACCTGACAAAATGTACCCTGATCGTTGTTGCTATTCGACTGATAGCATTTTAATCGATGCCAGAGTAACGGGGCTTTCATTTATTTTTTGTTTAATTGCGTTGCATCGGTAAATTAGGTAGGATTCACGGTGTTCACGTTCGCCATTTGATCTAAATCCAGATTCTAGAGCGTCACTGACAATTTATCAAACGAGTGTTCAGGGAGAGCGAGTTGTTTAGATAGAGGCACTGTCGGAAGATTTATGGCGTGAGATTTGGGATTAATAAAGCGCAGTCCAAATGCCGTTCTAGTCCTCCCTATGTATTGCATTTTGCATACGGTACACTCGTGTAAGTACACGACATTCGACGAGGCACATGTCAAGTGCCCTTTATTTTCGACCGAGAACTGCGAGTGCGTGCTGCTGGCCGTATTTGTGTGCTGTATCTGTTTGCAGATCAGACATTCTGGGTTTATATAACCTAACGAACGCCGCCACCTAACGAATGCATGCAAAGCATGCATTCGTTAGGTGGCGGCGATGAGTTTATGTGAGAGTTTACTAGCGCGTCTTCTGAGGCTTCGCGATCGTGTGTGGACTACCCCAGGGGCGGATGGAAACGCGCGTTTAAGGCGCTCGCTTTGTTCGAGAATGTTGAAATGTCGTCTTAAGATATGATTTACATTATTAGAATGGTTCATGCTATAAGTTAGGTATAGATTTTAGCGTTGTATGTCGTTTTGCGTGGGGCGCGGACAGATATGGTCTGCTCGGTTCAGTTGCTTGGCTTTTCTGATTGCATCGTCGATTATACGGGGTAGATACTTTTGTTTCTCTAGCACTGACTTTAAATTTCGGCTGCCCGTATCAGAATCTGTCTCTCTGGAACAAATTCTTTTGAAACGATGAGCTTGGCTGTAGGGAATGCTGTTCTTGCAATGGTGTGGGTGGTCGTTTTGATAATCCAGGTATTGCTGTCGATCTGTTGGCTTACAGTAGAGGCTCGGGGCGAGTTTTCCTTCGTGTATTTTAACATTAACGTCTAAGAAGTTTACTTCGATTTGAGCTATGTCCCACCTTGCACTTGCGCATCGTGATCGTCGATGAAAGCAAGATATTTATTGCTACATTAGTTTATTTTTTTATTTTATTTTATTTCCAATACTACTAATCCCATTCGGGATTGTTGTAGGGTGGTACATCATACTGAAATATATATCTTTTAATACACATTTGAAGATAATGGTATGCAAGCCTATGTCGACAAGTGCGCTTCCAAGTTCCTAAGAAACTGCTCTACACTAGTGGAATGTACAATGTTTCGCGGCAAGTGATTCCATTCGTTGATAGCGCGGGGGAAGAAGGGATATTTGAAGCAATTATTGTGGGTTGGAAGTTCTTCGTAAAGCTTACCATGGTTATATCTTGTTAGCCGTTTACTAGTAGGAGTTAGATAATTTTCCGTGGGGATGTTGAAGTTGCTGTTAGCTAATTCATATAAAAATTTAAGCCTTGCAATTTTCGCCCTTTTTTCTAGTGACAACAGTTCCAATTGCTTACATAACTCGGAGGGGGAATCATGCCAACTATATTTGTTAGATATAAACCTTGCAGCCATTCTTTGTATTCTTTCTAGCTTACTAACACCAGAGGCCGTGTATGGGAACCAGACGACGTTGGCGTACTCAAGCATAGGGCGGACTAGCGTTTTGTAGGCTAATAATTTCGTCTCAGTCGATCCACTTTTTAAGGTTCTTTTTAGAAAATTAAGTTTGTTTAGCGCTTTTTGAGTTACAGAGTCTATGTGTAAGTCCCAACGGAGGTCATGGCTTATATGTAGGCCGAGGTACTTGTACTGTGTGACTTTCTCCAGGGGTTTATTGTTGATGTGGTAGGAAAACGATTTAGGTTGCTTTTTGTTAGTTATGGTCATAGATACAGTTTTATCTAAATTTAACAACATCTGCCAGTCATGACACCATTTTACAATATGTTGAAGTGCATTGTTAAGGTTGATTTGATCCTGTTCATTGTTGATTTGTGAGTACAGTATACAATCGTCAGCAAAAAGACGGATTTTTACATCAACGTTTTGAACTATGTCATTTATGTAAATAAGAAACAGGAAAGGTGCCAGTACCGATCCCTGTGGAACACCAGATGAAACTTTTCCCTTTGACGATGAATGAGCGTGAATTGTCACAAACTGATAGCGATCAGAAAGGTAGTTTCTTATCCAATTAAGTATTCGGCCTGCTCCCAGAATAGTTTCTAGCTTGAATAGTAGTTTTGTGTGGGATACTCTGTCGAATGCTTTCGATAGATCTATGAATATAACGTCAACCTGACCCCTGTTGTTAATTACAGTAGAAAAGTCATGAATGCTTTCGGTCAGCTGAGTAACAGTCGATAACTGACGCCTGAAGCCGTGCTGGAATGGGGTTATTATATTATTGTTCTCGACGAAGGTTGAAATGTGTTTTAGTATAATGTGCTCGAGTATATTGCAGCTAGTTGAAGTGAGAGATATAGGCCTGTAATTAGTAAACTCCTTTTTGTTTCCAGATTTATATATGGGGATTACTTTAGCCAATTTCCAGTCCTCAGGAATTTCCGCTGTGTTGAGGGAGTGTCTAAAGATGAGTTTGCTATCCATTCGGCGTACCTTTTTAAAAATTCATTGGGTAGATTGTCAGGGCCAGCACTCTTTTTACTATTGAGGTTAAGTAAGAGCTGCAAGACACGTTGTTCGGTAACTACTACATCGTCCAATGTGGGCAGAGCTGAACAAGAGACAAAAGAAGGTATATTATCATTATCCATAGTTAATACAGAAAGAAAGTACTCGTTGAACATCTTCGCTAGATTGGTTTTATCATTTGACAGTGATTCTAGGTGTGACTTAGTTTTAGGGTTAACGTGACTCCAGAATTTACGACATAAAGATAAAAAAGCCTCTTATATTATGAGTTTTCTTTAAGGAACCGCCTTAATTAAAAAAAAATCAATTTTGTAACTAGTGGTTAGAGTGAACGGAACGATTGATTATTTACGTTTCTATATCTCGTTTCACTTGTAGCTATATTTTCTTTTATATAAACTACATCCGCAGCCGACGGAACGATCTGATGGATTCAATCAGGCAGCTCCAAAAGTGCGTTTCATTGCGCTCATGTGTTTGTGCGTTTTCTATCACCGGCTCACCTCATTAAGAAACCGCTTAATTTCCGGTCGAACACCAGGGAACGTGCGTGACAGCGACATGCCCCAAAATAAATTATACATCGCGTGAGACAAAAATAGTACCAGTGGGGTCAAAGGGATAGGAAAAAGTACAATACAAGTGAAAAACGAATAGAAAAGAGCGAACGAACAAACATGACGCTTCTACTGCACTCAAGTTTTCTCTAATTGAAGTTACCAATTATGAGCACCCTATTCCCGGGATCGTTAATGAGCCGCACCGAAGGTCGCACCAAATGCTTTACTACGATATACAACTTACGCCGCGAAAGTAGAACTGCTTCTGCGTAGTAAAGACTGGTGGACGCGCAGATCGACGGAGGTTCTCTCTTTAAATAATGAGAAGTGGCTGCTGCCATCTAATGTCATGGGCATGCCTTCAATACAGGCGAGGCAGCCGTCTCTGCTGTTTTGTTGAATCCGGTATCTCGGTGGGTCGGTGGCAGCCCTCTCTCTCTCGCCACAGCGCGACAGCGCCACATCGTGGACACCGCGACGCGTATGCGTCTTTGAAGTATTCGGCGACTATAGTAAAGTATTTAGTTTCACTCTGTCTCTCATGAAAACACGATGAAAGAAGGAGAAATGGAACAAGATTAGAGAAAATAAAATTGAGATAAAGAACCGGCCAAATGGTATATGAGGTCACCTACCCTAAATACTGCCGCGGCTAACACCTAACGATATAATATATTGTTGTTTTGTCTTTTCTGAAGCGTAAAGCACATGTGTTCGAAAACCGCGCCATGAAGCTGCGCCCTGAGGGATAGCCATAGCAACACGTCGCTGATGTTGTGACGTGGCGACGGGGCATTCCGCCACGTCATAGCGTGGGCTGTGGTTGCTATGGTTACGCGACTTGGAGTTGCAACGCGACGCAATTTTCGCTCACACGTATTTAAAGATTTAGCTTTTCTTTTTGTCTCTGAATACAGTATACACATGGGAACCAAAAATGTCGTCTCTCTTTACATCACCTATTTAGCTCGGAGGCGATAACGGTTATAATCACAGTTTTTTGCTATTTTAAAATAAACCATCCGTCAAAAGCTAAAACATATGCGCATTACGCGGTGCTCTCAGTGCACGCACGTATGTTCTAACAAAATATAACATGAAAGTGTTTGTGTACATCCTAATCGTAATTATATTAATGTCATAATGTAATGATTGGTTGTAGCTTAAGAACTAAGAAATAGAAGAATTCATATTTTATCGTTTCCGGACAACTTGAAGAGGAAGACAATATACCCATCCTTGATTGGAAGATTAAAGGAAACGTGTTGGCTATCTACGTGAAACATTAATAAAATAATACAGTAAATAAAGACTTGTTAATAACATATAACATCCCGATATTACGCTATAAATCAACATAACAATTGAAATAAAAACGTTAATAAATAAATGGCAGACGCTCTCTACCTCTCATAAAAATGTACGTCTCGACGCCAGTGATACAGACACTTAGAGGATCGGAATGCGTAATTTCTGAAACCACACTTATTTAAACTTGCATAAGTTGAAAGTGTTAGGAGGATAGAGCATTTGAAACTCGTACTATTTACGTATTGTCACCCGTCAGAAAAAATTCAAGGATCCCCTATCCGAGATTCAAGACGGGTCACATCAGAAGCCGGTTTTCACTCAAAGGCTCCGACGTCAAACGAGTCTTTCCTGCTCTATTGCGCTTTCAACCTCTTCGCGCATGGTGGGGCTCAGCGCGAACCGGTCGATCGGGTAAGAGCTTTAGGTTCGGACGTCGAATACTCTAAGCACATAACTTCAAGGAGTGTCCTGTTCTGGACTGCAGCGAAATTCGTCTCTTTATTATTATTTTTTTTTATAACTGCACGATATTTTTTTTTGTTGTTGGCTGGTTTTGTGAACTCCCCTATACACGTGCAATGCGCATATTTAAAGTTCAACTTAACCTCCATTATTGTATTTTTTTTCATCAATTTTTATATCTCTCTACCATTTTTATAGCCACCGGCAGGTTATGAGAAGCTCAGGCCGTAGCTGAGCCAGAGCATCTCATTACCGCTTCACAGCCAATGAGATTGTAGTATCAGTCGAAAAAAAAATAGCGGAGTAACTAATCATGAAGCAAGAAGCCTGATAACAACAGGCATTGTCCCGTGTTCCTGAAGATGTCATTGAGTGAGCTGAGAATAGGTAGGTATGACCTTTTTATGGGTGCAATTTTAAACTGTACTACTTTTTAGCGTGCAATTTTCGTATTTATTTTTGGGCTTGTGAATATCGCTCAATAACTCAAATTGTTTCACGGTATAACGGAAAGCCACAAGATCTCTAATATATTTACAGTGTTAAAACTTGGAATTACGCCGCGCTTTTCGATTCTATGAAAAAGTTTCAAGCCCCTGGTTGGAGTGCTTTCTTTTTTTAAATCTAAGTGAGTACGACAATGCGACAAAAACACTGAAAGGGCATGCTCTTATAAAAGTGATATAATAGTTCTTTTTCCAGACAATGAAGGGTTCAAGTTTTGTTTTCTTAGTATAAACAAACGTCTGACTCTGCAGCGAACGAAAGAAGCCAAAACCACACACCAATAAAAAAACAAAGAAAGCCTTCACTTCCAAATTGTTTGTGCTCTTGCTTTCTATTTAATGTTATAGAATTTTACTCCACTATACCCTGTGCAACACACTCGCGTACCTTAAGTAACTCTGCATGGTTCTTAAACGGAAGCTACAAAGTAATGAGCCTGCTCGAAAGCAAACTCCCGCTTAATAACGCCCTTGTCAAGAGTTGGCGCAATGATGGAACCAGGTTTGTCCTTAGTCGATGGTCACAGACGAAGCAAGTCTTTGTGCGAGAACCGGAGTCCCAGACTGGCGGGAGTCTTGATGCTTCCGGTGTACTTTCTTTACCATTTTCGTATCGTTGCGTGGATGCAGATCGGTCAGCCTTTCTCCGCGTACGCCTACCTCTGACCGCAATCATCTTCCCTACATTTTCCCAGCGATAACCTTTCTTCCCCGAAAGCGAGATTTGCTCCGATGTTTACGGTGGACGTGGATCGAATTCTGAAATGCTTATTTGGATGATTCCCTCTATTTTATTTTTTTTTGTTCGGAAAGTCCAAGGGTATAGAGAGGGACCATTTGGTCTGCATAGTTTCCTAACAACCACCACCCCATCAATAGGTTTTTTCTTGCACTACCCAATTCGATCGCTTATCTGCCGCGCCGCCAGACCCGTGGTTTCAAGATTGTAGCAAAAGGAGCAGCCTTAGACTTCAGTTCGCGGATTTACTAAAAGAAGAAAGCATTGCTGGGCTCTTTTGTGTTTTCTTGATTGGGGGGAGGTGGGTCGACATGCGCTGGCCAAGCGGCCTTCGACGCTCTGGGGCCAAAATAATTGGGATGCTGCTTCCGTCTTTTTTCATTTCTTAGGTTTTTAATATTTTTTGAATTGTGCTCGTCTTTCCTGCCGGTATTAGTTTCCTTTGGGGTTTAAGCGCCGTTCACACTCTTGCGGCCGAGTAAGACCGAGAGAGACCAGACCGGTTTTTAAGCCTCTTGCGATCTCTAAGGACCGGCTTCGCTGCAGCGCATCCGGTCCTAAGAAGTCACAAAAGGCTTAAAAACCGGTCTGGTCTCGCTCGGTCTTACTCGCTCGCAAGAGCGTGAACGGCACTTTATGATGTCAATCGTTTTTATTTTATCCCTACTTCTTTGTTTGTAACTAGTATTGTTGACTAGCGTCTCTCAGGCATCCAGTCAGATGATCGGTGAGAGCACTACCGGGTACTATGTTTATACTTGTTCTTTTTTTTTAACAGCATCATATTTTTAAATAAAAAGGAAAGACATATCTGAATGCAGTTTTTACAGCTTTAATATAACTCGGCAGACATTAGAATAAAATAGCCATACCGATTGTCGGAAAAATTAAGCAAGATTCGTTAATTAACTTCCTAAATACTGTAATTAGTTTATATGTTTATACTACAAACTTTGAGGAGGTCGTATGCCAAAACTATTTATATATATACAACCAGCTGTTCGGAGATATCTGCCCCCGAATGTTTTACTCAATGCAACTTCTCACCAATTGAATTTGTGAAACGCTCGAAAGTGGGCACTCTACCTGTAGTTTGCTACATTATCCGGATAAAAGTGCAAACTTCGGACCCGTATATCGCGGGGTACGGGCTGGGTACTCTAAATATACAAAATGAGGCAGTCTTACGATATGACGGCCCCAATATTTCTAATATAAATATATATCCTAATTACAGTAATGAAGAAGTTAATAAACGAGTTTGAGTTAATTAGTCTGATAATAGTGAATGTTAAATTCCCATCTATTGTCCCCCGAACCATGTAGACACGGAGTAAAAACCGCAATCAAAGAACTTTCCCCTCTTCTAATTAAAAATTTGGTTCAGCTAAAAGAGAAACACCCTGTATACTGATAATCTTCATTGCAACTGAATCTAGAAAGACAAGCAGTTACGCCTGTGTGGTGTAGCTTTCGGTTGCCGGGGTAAATCAGAGCGGTATCGTTGTAATTTGAAATGACTGGTGAGTTCTTAAGATCGAATAAATAATGAACCGAGTTGAAACGTGAGAACCTTCAAAGAAAAAATAGGTAGCTACGGCCTCTTCTGCCAACCTAAAAAAATAAATATAACCATAGTCCCGGACAGCATACAAAGGCGGTGCATTGCTTTCTACACGCTTTACAGCACCGTAGCTTGTGGGCGACATGTGGCTGTAAAGCGTTGGACAGGGTGGCCCGCGTGCCAAATTGTCCATAATCGTTTCCACCGTGAGGGGCGACAACTGCAATCGGTCACGCGAGCGGCGCTAGGCCGATGATAAAAGGCCGTCGCAGCGTATATGCGCGGGGGCTGTTGGGATGGCAGCGCGAGCGATAATGGCCAATAAATGTCTACGCGTTGTTGAACCACTGCGTTGCGTCCTTTTTTCCAGACGGGTAGCAGCAAGGGAAGTCCTACAAGTTTGATCAAAATACGGTTTACACGACGAAATCAATTTTTACCGCCTCAAGTCAAATGCATTACACCTCGTTTTTTTAGATTTATAGTGAAAACGTTGTTCTCGAATAAATATTCTTAGGCAATCCATTTGATGTTATTTTAGAACGTGTGAGACGAATGCTTCGTATCATTTGTAATCTATTCGAGGTTACGACTAGCCGAAAGTGTGACAACTCTTAGCACCTCGGGCAACAGCGTGCGCGCTCTCCATAGTGAAGGAATGTTTTTTCTTCGGCCCGCTGGCTCTGCGTGAAATAGTGGCAGAGCAAATGAAGTAACGCGGCTGTTTCCGGCCGCCGGCTGGGAAACTAACCTTGTTAGCTATAGCTTGCTAGGTATAAAACCTGAAAACAAAGATGGTAAGATGATGCGAAATCATGACAAATATGACAAATCATGATGTGTGTGCAAGTCCCCACTAAACTTGCATAAAAAGATGCCCTGAAGGGGAACCTAATGCGGTGCTGTCCCAACTCTGCATGGAAGCATAAAGTAACATGGTGTTAGTGGATGCCTCAATACCATAAAAGAAGATTTAAAAAAAATGCGCCTGGAAGGTAGTTTTTTTTTTTTTTCGTGTCTTTATTGTTAAAGTGTAGAAAATGTTCGAAGGACTGACACGGGAATTCGACTGCTCCTTTAGCCTCGCCAATGGCATCTGTCTACCGAGCAACACCAAGTAAATGTGCCATGAAATAACAACGTAGTGTATAAAGCAACTGCGTGCAAAATCGTGAGGCCGGCCGAAAGGCAATGGATCTGTCGGGTAAAACCGACGCTCGTTTATCCGCGTCAAACGTATACCTGGCTAACAGCAATGGTAAAGAAAACGGAAAGGAGTATAATGCAGAACCAATATATTATCCTCATTGTGCAAATGCATGCGAATTCGTGAGGTTAGCCAAACGGTCGCGGCAGCTGAAGGTCCGATAGGCACATATAAGTACTCCCTTCCGTCCGAATTTGTCCGTGTATCCATATAACGTGCAAACCGGGACACAGCACAGTGTTGGCATCTTCACTGATACTCTGGAGCGCGTAAACTGTCCTTAAAACAACACATGAATCGCCTAAAGCACGGTTGGCTCACAGCGAGGTTGCGACCTGGTTTCCTTCACTATGTCACAAAGCTGCTGACCGCTTCGCTGTTGCCCTGGTTACAATGCCGAGACACACTGTTGCCGGGTTTTCTGCAAGTGGTCAATAGGGCAGGATGCACGCGAAAACAGTGCCTAAACATTTTACCCTAAAAAAATATACTTTTTTAAATTTCAATTACGGCTGTTACCACAAGAATTCCAGAAGGTTTTCACTTTTCTTCTGGTTCTTCCCACCAGTATCTTACAGCAGTATAAACATTCATACCTAAGTTTAGGTATGCCAAATTTAACACTCCTTGGCTTAAATTCTATTCGATTATGCTTGGTTGAAGTGGAATAAACAATACGTTCGACTGGTACACATGGCCTAACATATAGGCTTTTACTGGAGGATATTAAGGAATGATACGGCATTGCTCAGTTAACCTGTATAAAAGAAACTATTCAGTAAAAAAACACACACACACGGCATTACTAGGCATATGGCGGAGATCTAGAATTTGAGGAGCAGAGTAGTTTTTGCTTACAAACTCTGGACCATCAAATTTATTTCATGCAGAAGCATTTTCAAACGAACAATCCACGCTAGAAAAACTTAGGAGCACTTTTGAACGATCCTCAGCTGCCTATATCTTATGTTTTCCCACTCCTTCTTTAAATTTCCAGCTTTATTTATTTTTTCTTAAATATTGAAGTGCTCTTTAAATGGACATCCTACATCCCTACATAAATTTCTCTAACCAAAAAAAAAAAATGGAATGCGGGTAAAGCTCATGAGGAAACGCGCTTGCTCTCCTGGCGCCATTTTCCATGCCACATTCGTTTCCAGCGTGTACACTCGCTTGCATCTGAAAGAGTGAAATTTCGTTTTTACTGATGCGGCTTCTACCGCCAGGCTTTCGTAGCAGCAGCAGCAGCTGAGAAGGATGGACCTCCGCAACGAGCCTCTTTGCTTACTCCCGAGTGTTCCCTGCAACTAGGGATGCTCGGCAGTTGCACTCCCCGTGCTCTTAGCGAAAACGCGTACTTTCCGAATGCTACTACGAACGCTTTGAAATATTTCATCAAGTTTCTTGCTTTTTCGTCCATTGCGTCCGGGGAATAACGCAGGCAGATCTACTGCCGGCCCCAATGCAGCGTTTTCCAAGGTAAGTAGATCTAGATTTGAGAAGACTCAATTCTCCGTAGGCTTTGCGGTGCTCTCTTTGTAGCCGGCGTCTAAGTAATAGTATACAGTTCACGTCGAGTACACCGCAACGCCGAGGACCAAAATGGTATACATTTTTACGTATATATCTCGCCTACGTATCTACTTTCTTGGTCGAGTAAGTTCCTTATTTTTTTGCACTTTAGGACTTGTCCATAGAACGGTATGTGTGGCTTTATTTTTCTGACTTTTAAAAATTTGATTTTTCTAGCTCGCGGGATTCAACGTTTTGATGGAGAAAAAAACTATCAACATATGATCAATGTATATCAATATATCGGTGGATGGAAGTAAGTCACGTGATGGCCATTTTTTTTTATTAGTTTCGTAACTGTCACAATGAACGCCAAATTATTGTGGTGGTTAATATTTTTATCACTAGACTGGAAACTAATGCTTTCTTTACCAGAGTCTTGCGATCTTGTAGGTCATAGAATAACTAAACTGAGGAGAGGACATTCCGTAAGAATAATGTTCTTGTAGATTTGTTTTCTTCTGTTTGACCCTTCTTGTTTACTGTATGTAAAGCGGAGAGCAAGACGGCAGCTTATTGAGCAGCGGTTCCGGTGATGTCAGAACCACACCGAGCATTGATTGCCATTAATTGAACGGATGCTGGGTAAGCCTCAATGCTAGATGCTTTGAGGTCTACCACCCATATTTTTGCTTTTCAATCGGCCAATAAGGGTTGTCGACCTGATATCATAGCAGTACCTTTGGAAGAAGCAGGCGAACCTGAAGGACGCAAGTTCGTCTGCTTATTGTAAACTCATAAATATACGATCAATATATATGAATATATGTGTATATATATATATGTATATATATATAAGTATTGGTTTATTGAATTTGTGTGCAAGTGTTGTACCCCTCCGAAAGTAATGACGATAGACGCGGGCGGTGTATTTTTACAGTGTTGATTGGTTCCAGTGCATACTGGCAGAAATGAACACTGGAATCGATTATGTGTCAGTTAGTTTGTACAGATGCTTTTTCGCGTTAAATAAAGGATCATATCACATAAGTCCATATTGCGTGTTACGCGCATGACTGGTTGCCAATAGGGTGAAAGTTCTTCGGAATAATTTTAAGATCTCCTCAATATTCCCTAGTCAGGGCGTGTTGTTTAATGGCACAAGGCTATGGGGGCTGCATTTTCTATGCGCATATATAGTATAGAATGCAAAAGGCAGTGGTCGTGTCACGGTATTCATTTTGAGGAATGCGATAAGCCTCACTCCCGACCTTACACAATGCCAATGCCGTTCATCGATTGGACGTGAACCTCGGAAAATGGCGCTCAAAGTGCGTCACTTTCTTGAGTTCGACTGAGAGACAGCTACCCTACCCTGACTTCGCAGAACGACCGAGCGAGGGCTAGGGTAACAAGAGGGCAGGAAGGGTGTCGGGTATCCAGACACAGCGGGTTCTTTAGAGCCACTGCCAAGGCCGCCCCAGGTAATACCACCTCGAAGACATGGCCCCGCGCCTGACGTCATCGTTAGTGGCACTGCGCGTGCGTAGAAACGAGGTTCGCATGAAATGCAGCGTCTGCGCAGGCACCGTGCTGGCAACAGCGCCATGGCACCGGCGTGACGTCAGGGCCACGTGTTGGTGTATAGTTGGTACGCGACATATTAACTGTCAACCGTCAAACCGTTAACCGTTAACGCGACATATTAACCGTTAACCGTCAAACCGTTAACCGTTAACGCGACATATTAACCGTTAACCGTCAAAAACACTAGCGTGTTTTTGTTGTCCTGGAATCATAGATCACAACGTTCGCACCAGTCGATTGTTCTGTCAACGCATGCGCGGAAGAGACCTACTCTGCGTGATCAGCAAATGTTCCACAGCCCCTTAGAGAAAAAATGGCTGCGTAAAGATGGCGATTTTTGTTATGTCCTATACTGGTCAGTGCTTATGCCAACGCAACAGGCGCCATATCAGCACGCGGTACCCGTGCCGGGCACTGATAGAAGAAATGGTCTTGGTTTACGGTTACGACTAGGGATAATAATGTTTATTATAGCTTTAGACTTCTTGGACCCGTACGACTAAATTTTGTACACCTAGTCCGACCTCTAAATTGATGTTTCGCAAAACGTTTTAGTAACCAATTCGAGGAACATTTATCATTTTATTTTCTAACTTTTGGAGAAAGAGGCGAATTTTCCGCTTTGTGATATTTTGCTACAGGTTCGCTGTTCACGATCCTTGTAAAAATGTGTAATGAGAATAAAATAAAGTCTTTGAAAGAATGCTATACTGCGTAGAAGGCCCGCCAGAGAAAGGAGCCCTGTTGTTCTACCGGACGCTTCGCCTGAAAGGTCGATGGACCCAACTCCCAGGAGCCAAGGACGTAAGACGGAGAAGATAGAGAATCAAAACAAATATAAGTGCACAAAGGTAAAGAAAAAAAAAACAATTCCGGAACAGCTAGAAAAATAAACGGCAAGGGATAAAAGGAAATGCTTCAGGAATGTAATGTAGAAAGCTTTCTTTCTTTTTGCCCCACTGTATGGGACCCTCGGCGGCGACCGCAGCGACACAGTAGCCCCATCCATAACCACGTTATCGTGGTTATGGATGGGGCAGCAGAGCAAAACGTAGCGAGTGTCGGCCTTCCTACATCGACCTTCTTTTGGTTTCGATCTCGTGCACAGTTCCAGGAAAGTCGCCTTGTGCTGCGCAGACCGCAGTCATGAATTCTCCTCGACAAGAATGGAACACTCGGACATTTTTTAGGAAATATACTTAGTACCGCGGTTTTCTAAAAAGTGGGATACTGAAGCACCCGGAAAGTGTATTTCTGGATGTTTTTATGTTTTATTTGAGGCCTTATTTTAATATTGTTTTTATTTGTGTTTCCTGGAATTCAGGCGGTCGGCCATGAATTCCACATGATACCATTGCAGCGTAATCTGGTGTATCGTAGCGGAGTTCTGGAGTCCCGGTTATATTTCACTCCCTAATTGTCTTTGTGTGCATTTGTTTGCGTGAATCTGACGCACGTAACACCTTGCATTTATTATTATCGGAGATAGGGACCGTATGTAAAGGCGATACTTTCAGCAGTCATTCTTTCCGAGTGTTCTGTTTTTTTCTTGTGATGTCTTTGATTTTAAATATAAACCAAATAAATTTTCTTTTTGAGAGATCACGGAGAAAAATTTATTAGTTATATTTATGCCTTCTTTATTTCGTAAGATAGCAGTGATGCGGTGACTTCAACGTGGCTTCGATCGTGACCTGACTTGGAGCACTCGCACAAAAAAAGTGACCGGAAATTTTACACACACGTTCCTTTAGACAAACGTACAAGTAACTTGCGAAAAAGTCTACCACAAACAATCCGGTTGCCTTTTTGTATTGCGAAAAAGGCACAAAAGCGTCTCATTCCATTTCTAGCGTTGTGATAGAAATCAAATGTATGTGAAGTGCTGTGAAAGACGATTTGAAACAAAGTTCACCATTCAATGCCTCTCCTGCTCCACTAGAGTTAATGGAGTTGTGGCGTAATGAAACGCAAGAAGCTAGGGCTTAACGTTGTAGCACGCCCGAGGACCGTACGTATGTGCCTGGACAGAGACCGGAATAGACGCCCCCTGCGGAAGAGAAACTGTCCCCATTATATTGAATGGGTTAAAACAGCGCAAAAAGACGAAGGTTTAGCAAAAGGAAACACACAGACACAGCGCGTGTCTGTGTGTTCCCTTTTACTGGCCTTTCGTCTTTTTGCGCTGTTTTAACCCCTTCAATATAACCAGAAATGGCAGTAATGACATCACTGTAATGGAAATACAGTAATTTACTTACTTTTTGTGGTAATAAGTAATGTAGGGAATTACGTCTCTAGGCTAGTAATTTAGTAATGTAATGAATTACTTTAAGGCAGTAATTTTGAAAAAAAGATACTCATTACTTTTCAAAATACTTTTGTCCAAATTATATAGTGCAAGCTTTAAAAAATGAAGAGAAAAAATATTTTGCATGGCGAAATGTTGCGAGACATCAAAGGAAATGCACGACGTCCAGCTGAGCACAAAGCCTGCTCCGAATAACTGGACACGCGCACGAATGGGAGCTGGAAAGGGGAAGAGAAAAAGCTGAAGAGTAGATATCGCTGAAAGGCCACGGCTTCCGAACACTTTACAATACAAATTCATAACGTCACGTCATCATGACGAAACCATCCTTTGTTCATCCCTAAGCTGGCAGTGCGATGGGAGCTGCGAGCCAACCATAACCATTTAAACACCTTCTCTTAATCACCTGACTCGCCCATTTCTCTCTGCGTCGGTATAAACGAGAGCGTGTCTACTTGGCGAAATATAGACGTGTGAGTGTTCCAACGAGCACGTAGCTTCCACCGCACTGCCATCTTAGGGATGAACGCCTGATATGTTACAAGGCGAAAGGTACATCACCAGTGAAGTCAGCACATTTTAAAACCTGAGAGGACAGGACAAGCCGATCCCGAGCCTTCTTTATCTTTCGTCAAGCAAGGTCAAACCGTAAGCTTTGACCATTGAGAACAACAAACGATCGGAATGAGTAGTTATTTTCAAATGATTTGTCAAGGGCCCAGAACGTTTCGTGCGTCCTCGAGCAAAGCGGGTGCCGCTCACGGTATGCCTCGCTGCCTTCCCTTGGGAAGTTTATTCGGGAATAAGCCTACCAGCGGATATTGCCACCCGTTTGTTGGGAAAGTACACAGTTTAGGGAAGCTCGCGCCATTCCTTTCCTCAATTGGCGGCACTTCTGTTTAGCAATTATCCAGCCCCTTCGTGTGGCAATGCGCAAACACTTAGGCTCTTCGGGTGTTTGGGACCTATGCTCCTTGAGAGGAAAGACCGGGAATACGTAAACTAGTGCTCTTGGGAGAATAGGATTAGATTGCGACCGAGGCGGTAGGGAAATGTTTCATCTGACGGCTGCTTGTAAGAACGAGCTATCATGGCTCGACTTAACAAACTGACACAGACTGTACCTACTATAGCAGGAAGACGAAAACATATCACACTTTAAGTAAGGAGCTTCACCGTTGAATGAAGAGCGAAACCGGTAAGTCGACTGTCTTTGAGACGCATCTAAAAAAGCAATCCCTCATGTTTAACACTTATGTCGTGTGCACCAGCAATACGACCGTTCAGTATGGTTCACTTTGAGGCGTATAAGGTTGCTGTGGAGTAAAGAGGAACATCTGAGTTTTGGTACTTATACGGTAAACAAAATTAGCACGAATTACTTCCTTAAGGTATTGAAAAGTAATGTGAAAGTTATTTCATTACTTTTGCAAAGTAATTGTAATGTAACGTCATTACTTTTGTTCTGTGGTAATTTGTAATGTAATTTAATTACATGTTTACAGTTTTTAAAAAAACAATTAGCACTGTAATTTAATTACCGCTTGAAAGTAATTTTGTCATCTCTGAATATGACCATCAAACAACTCGCCCAGCCTTGCACCTTGTTGCTGTCCCTATTGTTGCTGTCTCCTTCAGAAAGTTTGCGGTCACTTAGCGTCGAGTCGCGTTGTAGGTCCTCTTACCACCGTGCATTTATGCAAACCACGTCACTTTTTCATTTTTTTTTTCAGTCTGCCTTCTGTTGCGGGGCACTTATTCGGTCGTTTATCTCGCGACGGCGTCCGTGCGGGGTTGTCGTCACCGCTGGGGACACGTGGGGGCACTCCAATGTCCTGGTCAAGACGTCCTTATCCTATTATCGGATCCCTAAACATTCATCGCGGCCCTTTTGCTTCCTCTCGATAGGACTCCCTCCGCGTACAAGGGCGCATTAATCAAGGCGTCTTGGGCCGTACCAGCTTACTTCGCAAGCTTTGCTTTAGACGTGGGTTTGCTCGTGTTCACGGAGGTCATGATGCTCATAATGGTGGCGTCTTCTGGACGGAGAGTCGGGGTTCGACACGCCAGTGCGATCAATATGGCTGCAATCACCGAACGATTCATAACGTTCTTACACCACTGTTTGGTGTCAGCGTCAATCTATACATTTTCGGAGGATCGTTAACCGAGCGTGTTACTGCACCGCAGCCCGAAGCACGTGGAGGCAAAGCTCACGCTACCGTATACAAGGATTCAAAGTCCAATTCCTTTCCCCATGCCCATTTTGAACTTGATGAACATTGTAATGGCTTGTGCTCGTGTATCACTACTGCGTAATGAATGTTAAAATTACAAGCTATCAGTGGTACTGCACTCGCTGAAAGTATCATAAAGAATATAGGCAACAAACGCCCCATGTGTACACAAAACAAAACAACAGTATTACTGAACATTTTGAACAAACTGAGTTTTATTATGGCACTCACAATTTGTGTCATGAATCAAAAATAAAGCTGCTGGAAAGTAAAATACAATGTTTTATTGCCTTCGGAATGCAGTTAAAATTAACACCAAAATCCTTTTGCAAATTAAAATATTTGACGTTTTGAACCCGCCGGGTTAGACGTAGAACAAATAGGGGCGAGCAAGCAGTGCACGGGCATCGTAGAGTTTGATCGCAGTGTTTACAAATCAGTTATTCTTTGGAGTCAATTTTAGATCAGGCACTAATTGCAAATTTCAATAGCGGAGCTTTAAAATATTAGTAGTCCTGTTTGTCCACAGCAGTGTTGCGGAGTCGCCACTCCGGAGTTGGAATGATTCTGGAATCATTCCGAATTTTCGCGACCCCGGAATGGAATGGGAATGGAATGGCAGCAGCGCTGAGGGGAATGGAATGGGAATGGAATGGAGGCCCGGTTCTTTTTTTTTTAAATCTTATTTAGTGTTTACGATCAGCGAATTTGAGCCAGCCGGTGAGCCAGTTGCTCAGAAATAAAATGAGCGGGCGGGAAACAGCTAACCCGCGTGGAGCTCTAACAGACTTATACGCAAAAAATGCAATACAAAAAAAAAAAAAAGCGTCAAAGCAAAGAGCAGAGAGGGGAGGGAGGGGGGGAAGGGTGACGGTGGCGCCTTTCGCGCAGGCGACGGGTTTTACTGGCATTACACGAGAGCGAGCGAAACAAGAAACAAAGCACCAAGCAAAAGAAACGAAGGCATGGAGAATACACGCGCGCACAGACTGAGATCTGAGAGCAGGGGACGACTCATAACTCGCAGAGCTCTGATAACTCGTTGACTCGCGCACCGCCGAAAGATGATCAGTTATTGTTTTTGTATAGTTCGAGGAGCGTTGTTTAGCAGGCGGCCAAACCTGCTGCCTTCCATGTTCATTCGCGCGCACTCTTTTGAAGTGCAAACTCTGGGTTTGCTTCGACAATAAAACCAAAGCAAGATTCACTTCTCTCTTCTCTTGCGCTTTGCTCCGACACTTGTTTTAGTATTCTGCATTTTTGCGTGTAAGTCCGCCTTTTACTTGGTCTTCGTTCCGATGCTTGTTTTCTGTGTTATATGTTTTACATTCAAGTGGGTTACAGGGTTACAGGCAAGCTAGTGGATTTCCGCTCATTTCCTTCGACTTTAGACTCTGCCTACTTTGTTGCACCTTGTGATGGACCGGTGCGGACGCTACGAGTCACCCCAGGCAATCCAGCACCGTGAGCGGGGCTACACACAAGGCGCGTTGCTGCGCCCCAGGGTCACGCGACACTCAGAAGGTACTGGATTGGTTTCGATGGCTCTCGTGCTGTCTGGTGCGGTCCGCAGTATGGTGAAGTAGATTGTCGTCACCGCTCTTGTCGCGTGACCGAACTGACTAGACCTGCAGAAAGACTGTTTCGTGACATGGTCTCCCGTGCTGCGCCGTAGAGGTTGCACTTTGTCAAAGGATTTGTTCCTGCCACTGTGCATGGAGTCGCTTCCAGCAGCGTACTAACCATATTGCTGTGCAGATATTTGAAGAATACAGTACTTAATATAGCTTATTTCTGCGCCACGCATGAACTGGATATTTTTTATGGTCTTATCAAACAAACATGCTGGCCGCGTATGTCCTAGAAGACAAATGCAAAAAAAAAGTTTTCTAAAGAATATTAGTGGATTTACGTTTTGCTGTTTGTTGCGAGCCACGTGGTCGAAAGACCGACGTTTTAAACAAGCATCGACATATCAAGAGGCTTTCTCGATGTTTGCAGTACAATGTAAACAAACACTTTGTGCCACCAGCGCTCCGCTTAGAAAAATCAGTGCTTTTTTAGGCAATTTGCATTTTGTTGCCATTGTCTATGCATTTGATATTGTCAGCTTTATGGTGCTTATGCCGGCAACACAATGTAGCTGTCAAGAGCCAATTTTTATGTTATGAAATTAGAGGAATAAAATGGAACGATTCAGCCATCCCAGGAGTGGGAATGGGCCCAGTGTCCCTATTCCTAGGAATTGAAAGGAATTGAATTATCGCAAACTCTAATTCCCCGGAATGGAATTGGAATGGAATGGGGGGTGGGGCCCATTCCGCAACACTGCTTCACAGCACGGCCAGAGCGAAGGCTGCAGCAAGTAACGGCGAAGTCATTGGGAATCAACGTCCCTTTCACGCACCGTGGAGTGCGTGAATAAACAAAATAAACATCTGACCATTTTGTTCTGAACGCCTTTGTTTTTTGCTGTTATTTTTTATTCCGGAGCGCGTGAAGGCGCGTCTCCCGGCATGAGCTCTTGGCACTGACAGTGCTTCAATGGCATTTTGTTATTGGCTATTTTTTTTCAAAGAGCGCGTGCAGTTGGCGTAGGGTCCTACAATAACCCTAAGTATAAAGTGGGTTGTTAAAGCTCTGGCGTAGCTCAATGGTAACGCCTCCGCGTTGCAGTCTACGAATCCAGGTTCGATTCCAGTGGGCGGCGGGCGGTTTGTTTCGTGGATTATGCAACATCCCCGTCTGACGCCCTACAAGTACAACATAAACAACGCCAGAACTACAACTGCTACATCAAGAGCTACATCATAAAAAACGGACCGGACGTCATTTTCCATAACAGCTATTGCTGTATAAGAACGAATCCAGAACTGCTATCGTTGTAAAAGCTCGCCGTTGGCTGATTCTACTCCATCGGAGGCTCTAAGCTGGACACTCGGCGAGTAAGTCGGCGAGATGTCTGACCAACGCGATTGGTCAGTGCCAACGTCAAGCCGGGCACTGGTCACTCCCGTCGGTCAAAGATCCAGCCGACACTCTTGACAAGTGTCGATTAACATTTTAATCAATCTTTATTCTCATAACAACTCAAGTGTAGTTCGTTTGACCAAGTATCTTCGATGTCCGGAAGAGTCGGATGCGTGCATGTCCAGCTTAGATTTTCGTTATTGCCTCCGAGAAGAAGACCGATAGCTGTGCTCTCGTTTGACCGGTACGTGAACCTGAATGTCGCTCCAAAACCCCGATAGTTCAAAAAATTTAACCTACAGTAAATAGTATATTTGAAAACGTCCCACGGCAGTTCCTTACCGTGGCTAGTCCTGGCAATTTTCTGATAGGCATAATATCTGCAAAGACCTCTGGCGTCAAGTGGATGTTGTTCAACAAACTCTGCTAGAGCTGGACCGAACTTTAAGATACAATGAGTACCCATGTAGTCAAAATGGCATTTTGGAAGCTTTGACTACCCCGAATGGCAAGTGACTAGTCCTTGGGCAAAGTGACGACCCCGAACCGTTGAGGAATGACCACTTTTCTCCAGGTTACGATAGGGGGGTGGTCACTTTCGAATCCGATATTCACGTGAGGGCAGAATTCTAAGTGGAGAACGTCAAAACAAAATTGAAAAATAAAGTTTTTTCCAACCTGTACCCCACGAGGTATAACAGGTATAAGCCAATTATTAAAAAAATAAAGATATATTTAAATGTTTTTATAATAATAATAATGTTTATTTCCACCATAAGATGATGGTGGCGATCAGGAAAAAAAAAAGCTGTGAGGTACAGCTTCACGGGTTCCTGACCGCCTACAGTAGCAGCAACAGAGTGAGGAAATAATACAGTAATCAAAAGAGAAACACATATGTACAGAACATGATCGATATCACAGCATTATAAGCACAAGACTTGAGACCATTACAATGTAGACATATCGGGCATGACGGGCCAAGAAATAATAATAAGCTCATAGTAATAAGAACTAAGCACGAACACTAGTAAAGAGGGTGACTAGACTAATCATCAGTGAAAAAAAGGTGACCTAACATCACTCAGCGATAACTTATCCGAATCAATACCTTTAGTTAAGTACAGAGTAAATATTTAGGAAGAGCGTATCTCAGCGTTTGTGCCATAGTTTGTTCTCGGTGCGACCACCTCCCAACATTCAGCTCCGCGGGTACGGTAACTGTAAAGATGTGTCAAGATTTGTGCAAGATTTATAAAAAAAAGATCGTATTTCTAACTTGCTCCATTTTAAGGCTAGTGGCAAGCCTGTTATTATATACAGTGTGGAGATTTACGGCATGAAATGTTTTGAATAAGCTGGCTGCATGAAAGTCAAACGGCACATCTTCTATACCTTTAAGTGTTTTCTTTTGCAACACATGAAACTTATCTAGATTAGTAGAAGTCGTTGTACCCCAACCTAAGTGGCAGTAATTTAAGTGGGAGTTGAATAGAGAGAGTTGAATTTAAAAATAATTTTACTTTTTCTGGCAAAATATATCGATGACGAGTTAACGTGCCCACCGCCCAGGATAGCTTTGGAATAAGGTGGTTCATATTGCCGCACGCAGGGCCGACAAAGCAACGCTCGGTTGCGGACTTCTAGAAGGTTCTCGTTTATTCTTGCTGCGGACGTAACATTCCTGCTCTTTTGTTCTAGAAATTGCGTGTTCATTCTCGCCCAGAGCGCGTGACGTTCGAGCCTTCTTTGCCGAATCTTCGAGGTAATGACGCACTCTAGGTAAGAGGCCGCCGCGACTTTGTTGAGTCAGGCTCGCTCCAGCGCTCGATCCTGCTGTTTCGCCGACATCGACGCCTGCGACGCTAACTTACTTTTATTTTTGTTTTGGGCACAAGTTCACCTCACTTCACGCTTCTCTCCTTCCTGTTTATTTTTGGTTCTTCTGGTGGCCACCCATGACAATATGATTTTCTTATGACATATTCTCAGAAAAGGTAACACCTAAGAGCTTAGAGGAGTTCAGTTTACCATTGCAAGTGTGCTAGAATTTATATTTAGGTATTTTGTGATGTTCACAAGTGTATTTTTAGAGTGAAAGAGCACGGCTTTTGTTTTCTTAACATTTTTCTGCAACGCGCTGTGCTCACTCTATATTTCTAATCTAGACGGAGTCAGGTTTGCCATATCAATTCACGTATTAGCATTTTCTGGAGTAAAGACGTCTGCGCGACCCTGTGCGGCTTTGAATATATCAAAACGATAACGCTGTCTTGCACGTCGTAGTTCATTTGTTAAGTTGTTGCAATATAGTGTTTTGAATATTGATATATCACTCTGGCCTCTTGACTTTGTGAGTTTACCATATAAGAAGTTTTTTGTGTTAATTTTACCAAGTATCTCTGTAGTTATCTAAGGTTTTCTTATGTGTGTATTTGTTTTTATAAGTGTGAAATGTATGTCTTATACAAACTAAGAAAGAATGCAATAAAAATGTTTTAAGCACAATCGGCATTAAGTTCGAACAGTATGCTATTGCAATTTGTCTTTGAGACAGCGATCTCGAACATGTCTAGTCGATCTCGAGTTTTTTTTTTTTTTCATAAGTGTCCGCTTTGTTTTGTAGACCCTTTTCGGTATGTTTTTAAAAGAAATAAATATCGGGAGGTGGTCGCTCAAATCGCAACCAGTGACACCGGCCTTTATAAATTCAACAGATCTATTCGAAATGAACAAATCTATTAGCGTTTCAGATAAAAGAGTAACACCTGTAGGTCTATTGATAACATTTGCACAGCCATTTGCACTGATTAGCGATTGTAAAGTCCTTTTGACAGCGTTGTTAGCACTAATATCGATGTTAAAATTCCCACAATATATTACAACGCATTTTTTTTAATAACAAAAGCCAAAACAAAAATTTCAAAAATTTAGAAAACGATTTAACCTTGCCGTTTGGTGGTCTGTAAACCGTTGCAAAAATATGCTGATTATCACGTATACACAGCATTTCGTAATCCGGAGTGATAAGACTGTACTCACTTTCTAATTCATAAAGAACATATTTTTTCAGTGTTGCTAGACCACCACCGCGTCTTTCAGTGCGATTTATGTAAAAAGAACGATTCGAAGGCAGTCTTAGCAAATCAGTCTTTCCGGTGTACCATGTTTCAGTAAGAATTATTAATTCAATATTAAAACCAAATTCGCCAAAAAGCAACTCGAGTTCGACAGCTTTTGTTTTTTGCCGACCTGTCATTTAAATGAAAGCTCGTAATACATGAAATGTAGTCCGCACCAAATTTATTTTCAAACTTTGCGGTAGCGCAAGGCCTTCATTTGCCATTAAAAATAAAGGAAACATATCTATATAGTATCAGTGCCCACCCTCGGTTAGAAAATTGCAAGTGAATTGTATAAAAATGTCCTTCATTGTGAAAGTATTCATTAAAAGTAAAGCTGTTGCGATAGTCGTACTCATATTGCCAAGAGCGCAGCTGATCAAGCAGGCAGCGCGCTCCTGGCTTAACGGTTATCGCGCGTGCCTTCCACGCAGAAAGCCAGGGTTCGGGAGGCCGCGGTGACGCATTTCTGTTGACTCTTACGTAATGTTCTAGTGAATTCCAGAACCGTGTTGCTGATTCGAGGTTAGAATGTTCTACACGCCGAACCTTCCATGTCGATTGTTCCACAAGCCCACACGTGTACAAAAGGGGCTCCGCGTGGCATGCCGGAGTCAGTTTCGCCCCAGCGTTGAACTCTGCTCTTTCGCCGACTTCGAAGCCCGCGACGCTCTGCTGTTATCTTCTGTTTCCTTTTTATTTTTGGGCACAAGTTCGCCCCCATCAAACGTTTCAGTTTCTTCAGTTATTCTTTGTTTCCACGTTTGTTCATTCGTGACAATAAATGCAAATTGAAGGAAAGGGAGAAGCGCGACCACCTTCCGTAACGAGCCTGCAGTATCCGCGGTGCATTCATTGTTTTATTTTGTAACATAAATATATACACATACACACACAGATATTCTTTATTTTTCTTAACTCTTGCTTCTTGTTTCTTCAACTGTTGTCTTTTTTTGTTCCGTTTGTAGGTTTTCTGGATCTTGAGTTGATGTTCTTAGCTACAAGATATCAATATGATAAAATAGGGAATCAATAACTATTTATATTGTCACGGGTAGTGACCAAAAATAACAAATAAACAGAAGAAATAAACGTTTAATGTGGCGAACTTGTGCCAAAAATAAAAGAGTACAAAAAATAATAATAGAGCGTCGCGGGCGTCGAAGTCGGCGTGGCAGCAGAGTCGAACGCTGGGGCGAGACTGAATCCTGCTTGCCAGGCGGAGCCGCTTTTGTACACGCGTTGGCTTCTGGAGCGTTCGATGTAGAAGGTTCGACGCGGAGAACATTATAACCTCGAATCAGCTAGACTGTTCTCGAATTCACTAGAACATCACATTACAGTGTAAACAAAAATGCGTAGCCGCGGCCAGGAATCGAACCCGGGCCCTTCGCGTGGGAGGTAAGCGCGATAACCGTTGTGCTACGGCCGCAGCGCCTACTTGGCGCGCGGCATTACTCCCCCCCTTAAAAAGTGCATCGCCTCGATGCAACACAAAACAAAGCACATAAAGAGAACGGCAAACTAAAGAGTCATTTGAAACACATAAGATCCACAGTCCTATCGAGCGTAGTAAGGCTTCAGGCGCACGACGTGGACGACTTCAGGTCCTGGTGGGCGGCGTGATGATGTTCTTGTTCCGTCAGGCATCACCTCGTAGTTCAGCTCGCCGAGGCGACGAAGTACCTTGTATGGTCCAAAGTACCGTTTCAGCAGTTTCTCACTGAGGCCGCGGCGACGGATGGGCGTCCACACCCACACCCTGTCTCCGGGCTGGAAGTGAACGTCCTTGCGACGAAGGTTGTAGCGGCCCGCGTCGACGCGTTGCTGGTCTTGAATCATGAGTCGTTCGAGCTGGCGGGCTTCTTCGGCGCGTTGAGCAACCGCATGGGCGTCGTCGCTCTCATTTACAGATGGCTCATGGGGCAGCATTGCGTCCAGCATGGTCGTGACCGTCCGACCATGTACCAGCTGGAAAGGGGTGAATCCAGTGGTCTCCTGAACCGCCGTATTGTAGGCGAACGTGACGTAGGGCAACACCTCGTCCCACGTCTTGTGTTCTACGTCGACGTACATAAAGATTATATCGGCGATTGTCTTGTTGAGTCGCTCGGTCAGCCCGCTGGTCTGTGGGTGGTAGGCAGTGGTTCGACGATGGCCGGTGCCACTGAGACGAAGGATCTCGGATCTCTTGCGTCAGCTGGGCCATGAACGAAGATCCACGGTCTGTGATGAGGACTTCAGGGGCGCCGTGCCGGAGGACAATGGACTCAATAAATAACTTGGCGACTTCAACAGCCGTGCCTGCTGGAAGGGCTTTCGTCTCGGCATACCGTGTGAGATAATCGGTGGCGACGATAATCCAGCGGTTTCCCGACGTTGACGATGGGAAAGGGCCAAGTAAATCCATTCCGATCTGCTGGAACGGCATAGACGGGGGAGAAATCGGATGCAGAAGTCCTGACGGCTTCGTTGGCGGTTTCTTGCGTCGCTGACACTCGTGGCATGATCGAATGTATAGGTGAACGGTCTTCGGTAGCCTCGGCCAGTAGTACTTTTCTCGAATCCTGGCGAGCGTCCTGCTGTAGCCAAGGTGTCCAGCCGTTGGGTCGTCATGGCATCCTTGGAATATTTCGTCTCGAAGGCTGGCAGGAACAACCAACAGCCATGCTGTGTTGTTGTTGACGAAGTTCTCCTTGTACAGCACCCCTCGCCGCATGGACAATGTATGCAGGATTCTTAAGAAAGCACTGGGAACCGAACTCGCTTGTCCTTCTAAGTGATCGATGAGCGCTCGCAGTTCAGGGTCGTCTCGTTGGAGTGCTGCCATGTCGCTGACGTCCAAAGCGCCGAGGAAACACACATCGTCGTCGTCTTCGATACAGGCAGGACCGGCCTCGACAGGAGCTCTTGACAGGCAGTCGGCGTCATGATGCTTCCGGCCGGACTTGTACACAACGGTCATGTCGAACTCCTGCAGTCGTAGGCTCCACCGGGCGAGGCGTCCGGCGGGGTCTTTCAGATTCGTGAGCCAGCAGAGCGAGTGGTGGTCCGTGACCACGCGAAAAGGACTTCCATACAGATATGGGCGAAACTTTGTTATTGCCCAGACGACAGCAAGGCACTCCTTTTCAGTTGTAGAGTAGTTCCTCTCCGCCTTAGACAGCGTCCGACTCGCATATGCGATGACTCGCTCTGCCCCGTCCTGCCTTTGAACTAGCACTGCGCCAAGTCCGGTGTTACTGGCGTCCGTGTGGATCTCTGTATCAGCGAACTGGTCGAAATGGCCAAGAATGGGGGGCGTCTGGAGTCTTCGTTTCAGCTCATCGAATGACTGCTGGTGTTCGTCTGTCCATTCGAACTTTACGGCGTCCTTCGTGAGGTGCGTCAGCGGTGCGGACAGCTTGGCGAAGTCCCGAACAAATCGTCTGTAGTAGGCACAAAGTCCGAGGAATCTTCGCACGGCCTTCTTGTCAGACGGCGGCGTAAATGCAGCCACGGCGCGGGTCTTCTCAGGGTCAGGGAGAACACCTTTGTTGCTCACGACGTGGCCAAGGAACTTAAGTTCACCATAGGCGAATCGACACTTTGTTGGCTTGAGTGACAGGCCGGCGGTCTTGATGGCTTGAAGCACGGCTCGAAGTCGTTTCAGGTGCTCGTCGAAATCTCGTGAAAATACCACGACGTCGTCGAGGTAGACGAGGCAGCTCTGCCATTTCAGACCTGCCAGCACGGTGTCCATGACACGCTGGAAGGTGGCTGGCGCAGTACAAAGCCCGAACGGCATCACTTTGAATTCGTACAGTCCGTCGGGAGTGACGAAGGCAGTTTTCTCCCGGTCGCGTTCGTCGACTTCAATCTGCCAGTAGCCACTCTTCAGATCCATCGACGAAAAATATCGGGAGTGGCGCAGTCGGTCTAACGTATCGTCAATGCGGGGGAGCGGATAGACGTCCTTCTTTGTCACAGCGTTCAGTCGACGATAGTCCACGCAGAACCGCAGGGTTCCGTCCTTCTTCTTTACAAGGACGACTGGGGACGCCCATGGGCTTCCTGAGGGTTGAATGATGTCGTCGTCGAGCATCTCCTGGACTTGATCTTGAATCACTTTCCTTTCCTTTAAGGAGACTCGATACGGCGACTGGTGGACAGGAAGTGCGTCGTCGTCGGTAACAATGCGATGTTTCGCCATTGGTGTTTGGCGAATCTTCGATGTCGTGGCAAAACAGTCGCTGTATTCGGCAAGGAGATCAACCAGTTGCCGGCGCTTCGTAGCTGGGAGCTCGGGGTCGATGTCGAGCGGCGGCGGCGTGCTGTTCTGCTGTGACGACGAGGTTTCTACGGAGATTGCGGTGACCACGACTGGCGCCTGAAGCTCCTCAATGTGGCCCACAGTGGTACCCTTCGTTAGGTGCTGCGGCTCCTCTCGGAAGTTCGTTACAAGAACAGTTGTACGTCCTTCTTGGAGATCCGTTACGCCTCGTGCGACGCCAATTCCTTTCCCAAGGAGCAGTTGGACGTTGCCTTCCAGAAGAGCTTCACCGTGCATGGTTGCGTCGGTTATGACGGGGACGAAAACACTCGACCGCGGCGGTAAGTTCACATGGTCGGCGATAACTCGGATCGCGGTTGACGTCGTGTTGGTCTCCACCGACGGTAAAACAGGCTTTCGCAGCGTCAGCTAGTTTGCCCCGAGGTCGATGACGGCGCCATACTCGCAGAGAAAGTCCATTCCGAGGATAACGTCTCTTGAACAATCTTGCAGAACGACGAACTTAACAGGGCACGTCTCACCGTGGATCTCGACGCGAGCAGTGCATCTCCCGACTGGTGTGATGAGGTGCCCTCCGGCGGTTCGTATTTGTGGTTCATCCCACGGCGTGGTGACTTTTCGAATGCGGCGGGAGAGCCTCCCACTCAAGACTGAGTAGTCTGCTCCGGTGTCCACGAGCGCTGATGCGTCGTGGCCGTCGATGACGACGTTTAGGTTATTGGACACCGTTGCAGGGGCGCCGTTTCGATTTCTGGTAGCGTTTGAGTGGGGGCCCTCTGACGTTCGTGGAGGATCTTGGCGTCGGTCGTCTTCGGCAACTCCACCTCCAGGGGTTGCCGCGCCTAGTTTCCCCGGCGAGGAGCGAGGGGTGACAGGCTTTCACGTCGGGGTCGGTGCATCGGCGAAGCTGGACGTCGCGGTGACGGCGACCGGAACTCTCGGCGTGACCCAGGCTCGGGGGACTGGGGTCGTCGCACGTACTCGTCGATCTCCCGAGGGCGTTCACCATACCGGGGGCGCGGGTCGCTTGGGTGGAATCCGCGCAGCCCGAGTCGTCGGTGTGGGCATCGGCGGTACAGATGGTCAGCTTCCCCGCAGTGGTAACACAGTGGGCGTCGGTCGGCCGTCCTCCAGACGTCTGTCTTCCTCGGCGCAGGTCGCTCTGGGGGAACGTGCGCCTGATCTTCTTGCCGTCGGGGGTACTGCGGCGTTGGGGCGTCTCTTCGGGGTGGCGCCGTGGCTTGGCGGGAAGCTTGCGGCGGTCGTCGGGCCATGGCGGCGTAGCTCAACGTCGGTTCCTCCGGTGCCACCGTGGTGACGGGAACCTCTGGTTGGAGCGCGCGATACACTTCTTCTCGGACAGCCTCGGCGATGGAAATGGTTGGCGGACGGCTGGTGGTTGGCAGCAACCTTCGCAGTTCCTCCCGGACAACCTCCCGGATAATTTCGCGGATGTCCGTACCAGGTACGTTTTCACCGCTAAGCAGCGCGGTTGCAGTGACGCTTGGCTGCCGCTGGTAGTGGGAAGCGCGCGCTTGGAGGGCCCGCTCGATGTTTGTCGCCTCGCTGACGAAGGCGTCAACGGTTGCCGGCGGGTTGCGGACGAGGCCTCCGAAGATGTCGTCCTTCACGCCCCGCATCAAAATGCGCAGCTTCTTTCCCTCGGTGGCCTGGGGATCGGCGCGGGAGCTCAGGCGGAGCACGTCTTCCACAAAGCTCGTGACGCTTTCATTGGGGCCCTGGGTCCTGGTTCGCAGTAGGTCCTCGGCTCTCTCTCGGCGGTGGTGGTTGACGAATGTAGCCTTCAGGTCGGTCTTGAAGATGTCCCACGACGTCAAAGAGGACTCATGGTTCTCGTACCAGTGCTTGGCGGTTCCCTCAAGCGAGAAGTGGACGTTGTGCAGGCGTTGCTCGTCGGTCCAGCCATTGTGGCGGGCAACGCGTTCATACTGATCAATCCAGTCTTCGACGTTTTCGTAGAGTTCGCCGTGGAAGGGGGCAGCCGTCCGCGGTGCGACGGGCATGTAGACGACGGGAGAAGCGGCGGGGGCTTGCGACTGGTTGGCCATCGTCGTCTTCTGCGGCTTGGGCTTGTCCAGGAGCAAACCGTACTCAGGATCCTCTCCCTTGGTGCGGCGGCTGGTCCGAATTTCAGGTTCTGCGGTGAGTGGTCTTCTCACCGAGCCGGGAATCGGACTTGCACTGCGGTCCCTTGGAGGGGAACGCTGCACGGGCATGCGGTACCCAGCACCTCCACCAAAATGTCACGGGTAGTGACCAAAAATAACAAATAAACAGGAAGAAATAAACGTTTAATATGGAGAACTTGTGCCAAAAATAAAAGAGTACAAAAGATAATAATAGAGCGTCGCGGGCGTCGAAGTCGGCGTGGCAGCAGAGTCGAACGCTGGGGCGAGACTGAATCCTGCTTGCCAGGCGGAGCCGCTTTTGTACACGCGTTGGCTTCTGGAGCGTTCGATGTAGAAGGTTCGACGCGGAGAACATTATAACCTCGAATCAGCTAGACTGTTCTCGAATTCACTAGAACATCACATTACAGTGTAAACAAAAATGCGTAGCCGCGGCCAGGAATCGAACCCGGGCCCTTCGCGTGGGAGGTAAGCGCGATAACCGTTGTGCTACGGCCGCGGTGCCTACTTGGCGCGCGGCAATATATATGTTTGGATATTCATATTTATAAATATTTTAATGTAAAACGGTTTATTGTTTATATATAGCGAGCTAGTCTTTTTTTTATCTAATAAAAGAAATGCCTTGTGTGGATGTATTCATGTTAAAAGTTCCAGTTAAGAGATCTGACTATATTAAGGCTTAGTAACGCAATACACACACACACACACACACACACACACACACACACACACACACACACACACGCACACACACACACATTATATATATATATATACTCCTTTAGCTTTTGCGATCCTTCAAGATCCGCCAAGATCACATCTGCAGTACTATTCGCTTAAATTGGTGGAATAAAACGTTTGTCAGCTCGAGCAGCAACGCTGGTTCTCGACAGCCATTGGAGACAGGTGAGCTGGCTGAGCATCATGACAACAACGAACAACCGTGCGTTTCGTTTAATTTACTGTTAGTGTGTAACAAAATTCTTTTTGCCGTATTTTTTGTGAAGCTTATATAAAAAAAATCCCTAGTCGTATATCTGATCATATTGAACCACTGAACACTAAGACCGTGGATCGACACGGTTAAACATGCTCAGAGGTATGTCACTGTGTCACCCATAGTGTTTTCCTATATCTCGGACTTTGGTTGAATTTCTGAGCTGCACCCGTCGTTGCTCTGATCTTCAGGTTGTATCTACGGAGCATGTAAGCTCCAAAATTCAGCAGCGAAAAACTCTCGCCAGTAAATTGTTTGACAATTCGGATTTATCTGAAAAACTACGAATTTCGAGATCACAATTGCAAAAAAAGAAGTAAAAAAGAAGGTATTTTTTACCAGTAAAGTACGTTACAACACAAGGTTAGTGGTCCCAATGAAAGGCGTGGTCCCAAAAGGGGTCCCAATGAAAGGATTTAGTAAATCAAAGCGTGAATTGCTTTGTTTCAATCTAGTACAGAAAACCTGAATAGTTTCGCTTCTTGGAAAAGCGAAACTCGGCTCCGGTGTGAAAATGGCAACACGTGGCCGGCGTGGGGAGGCGGCAAGTTCAATTCCCACAGACTATGTTGGTGACCGTGAAGACGACGTTGTGTTTTGTTCCTTAAGTGTAGAAGGCGTCGCTGTTGTCTTCTTTACTTCACCAGTTCATATTTGTTTGTGTTTTATGATCTTAAAAAAAAAAGTGTAAAACGGTGAAAAAAATCATTTTGGTACCATGTTTGCACGAGATATTTAACAATGAAGGGGTTAAAAGAAAGAGCAGGTCGCAATCAAGGTGCTTGACGAATACGCGAGTGGATAATGGCGTTTTTCGGTATATCTACTAGACTTGTAGCATGGCGTTCTAATGCAACTTTGGAGTCTGATGCGAGCTGTTTATAAGAAACGCTGCCTTTCCAATGATGAATGAATGAATATATCGACTGCCGTGTTGGTACGGAGTAAATCCTCCGCTGATTGCTTTCAGGCTTCGACCAACCTCGGCTCATTTCTGCGCACCGCCGTCGATGCGGGCGATCGCGTGCAGGAGTTTGATATTTCGCTAGTAAAATATTTCTGAATATTCCTGCCCGCGATGTCTAATATTTTATGATTGATGCGAGTGTTCCACCCACGCAGTTTTGACGGTAACGATTTTCCAGTAGCTACGTTATCGGTAACTCCGCTTTTTAAATGTGTCGGCATGTGTTGCTCTGGCGCATGCAGCTTTGTTTGGTTTGGACTGGACTTGATTGGTGTTCTAAGGACGCGGCGCGGTTCGTGCCGTGCTTTTTCACTCAGTTCCGCTCATTACGTTTACTTCCCCTTTTACGTAAGGGGAAAAGGGTATTCTCGCAAGCTTCCAATGACGCGCCGTTGTTGACGCGCACTTCTCTTTAGATGGCACCGGGCGTAGGCATATATATGGCTTTGTCTTCCCAGTACGCAGAGCGTGCGCCCCAACGTTAAATCAACGCGCAGCGACGCCGCCGCTTGCGCGATATCTTTCCTTCCGACGCCCGGGTAGGAAGATTGGCTCTTCGAAGACAACACTATGCTGAGCGTAGGCGGCGATAGAGGGAAAGCTGTTGTGGCTGCATTTGGTACCGCCGACGTCCGGGAGAACAGATTGATCTCCGACGACAACGAACCCCTGCACTAGAGGCATTGCGTCGACAATAAACATAGAGACAGCTGCGATTTCTCATAACGTAGTAACGCTCTCGTAAAGCTATTTTTTTTTTCAGAACAGTAACGAATAACGTGTACTTGCGTTAGTTATGTCGAGTAAAGGGTAGCGTAGTTACATTGCTAGTTACCTCTTATTCCTTAATTTCAAAACTATGACTCTGCATTTTTGCTTGTTTCTAGGCGCTGAGTCATAAATTTTCTTGTTTTTAGTGTTATATTTTTGTGTATTGTTTGGTGTCAGCATCTAGGTGGAGCAGAAAAAAAATTGAAGGTAATTACTTTAAGTTCCTGCGTGGACATGATGCTTCTTAAAATATAGCGTTTATGCATACCTGTAATGTCAAAACAGTAAGACGTTGTAATTCATCAAGATAATCTAACCCAAAAGTAACTTGCGTTAATTTTTATCGGTAATTGTAACATGTTTGTCTTATTTTGAGGCAACGTAGGTCTAGAACACGTTACTTTTATTTGCAAATAAAAAGTAACGTATTTCGTTACCTTTTGTCTGAGACGCCTGCAACACTGAACTTACGTCATTATATGGCTCCACACGTTTCGGCTGCTCATCCGCCGTGCGAAAGACACGGTGTTTGCTGTAGAGAAGATGACAAAACTATATGCTGACACGCCTATGTTCAAAGCACGTTTGCTACATACATCTTCACGCTTCAGAACTGTGTGCAGATTGTCTTTCGCATGATGTAGTATCAGCCTGACCGCGGCTTTAAGAGGAGGCCAACTCAGGTTTTTTTTACGTCATGTTAATGCGGTGTCACCGGCTATGGAAAGGCGCACCTGCAGTTGGCTCGCGCTTTAAGAAACAGTTATTAAAGAGCGAGCCAACGGCTTTCTGAAAGAGGTCCAACTGCAATTTCAAATTGACTAAATTTGCTTCGTCAATATCCCGATACAGCAGAATATCTTTTTTGAAATGAGACAGAGACAGAAATAAAGGCGTACGGGACAAGCGATCGTCCTGCGTGTATTCTTTGCCGGATCTTGTTGGCGTGTCTTGTCTCTGAATATTTTATTGAAAATAACAGGTAATACACACCATAGTCAGTGAACGCTTAATAAACCGGTGCGTTCCTCATTATGTTCGCGTTTTTTGACATCGTGAAGGCCCTGTCTCAATGAGGAAACGCGACGGCAACAGCAACAGAACAGCTTCATCCACAGTTGGTCAACTTTGTCCTCGGTCGCCCTGTTGCCCGATAAACCTGACACATCGCGGGAACATCAGAAGAAAACAGGAGTCAGCAGCAATGTTGCCTCGGCGTGACAGCTTTAGGCAACAAAAACAGCAGCAACTTGCGTTGGACGACGAGTATTGCCCAGATCGGTGGATGAGCAAATTTTGAGCCGTCAACACGACAACACAGATAGCTTCGATGGCAGTGTTTCTTGTCAATAACGTGTCTTTTTCTAAGAGCTTACTTAAATAAAGGCCGGAAAAGCGCTATATAACAATGATTGAGGCTGACGTGCAGCTAAAATACTTTAATGTGTGTTCTTATTATGTATTTGCGGAAAGCGATTGTCGCGAAGGTAACAGCTACGGTGGAGGATGCTCAGACGGTTGTTGAACTTAGAACTGCTGAGAGACCAGCTCATATTACTGCTAGTAAAATAAAGTGGTATGCCTACTCACCCGTTTATAATATTTTATAAAAATCAGCCGCGAAAGTGAACGATTAATAAATCGAAGCGTGAAAACGACCAATCTGATCATGATTGTAGGTGCTTGGAACATGAAAACACCCGCTGCCAGATACCTTGCCTTTTTTCACATATCTTCAGGACATTTTTTTAGGGAATGAAGCGATCCATAGCATGCCGTGAAGGCAAATAGACAGCATTGAAAAATATTTATTTCACCAATCGTTACAAAGGCCGATGGTGTCGGTGTTGCAGGTTTTAAGCACAATCAGTTAATCTCAACACCACGCTACAAAAGACACTTTGGGGTACTGCCGGGACTAACTTAATTTTACACTAGAAATAGGAGTTGCATGAAAGAAAGAACCATACAAAAACGCCTCATACGGTGGTCTAAACCACGAACGTATCAGCGATCTCTTCTTCCGTTAGGACTAGCTGCTTAGTCAGCGAATGAAGAACATTTTGATAACATTACGAGTGGAAAATTCTTGCGCTGTCAAGTTTTGGTTGATACCGTTTTGTCATTGGTTGATACCGTTCTGCGGTAATTTTCAATCATTCGAACGCACTAACACTTTGAAGAGTCCCATTTCCAACGCCGCCGCGCCGCACACGAATAAAGGTAAGCAATCAAAATGGTGGAGTGTTCCCCGCGTCGGCCGCGCCGTCAGTGCGGTGTGAGAGCGTGCACTCCGACTGTCGGACAGAAAATCGGCGAACACGGTTGACGGGCGACAAACACATGTTTACCGACACTTGCTGTTGCTTAATGTGACCAGGTAACCCGAAGCATGTTTTCCTTGTGTTGATGGACAGAGCTGCCCTACTGTTCCTTCAATGTGACAGCGCCTTAATAGGTTGTCCGGTGCTCTTATCCGTAAATGCAGCACTATCATTGGGCCTAGAGCGACAATTAGATGCTGCAAACTCGCCACGACATGCGTTTCTTAAATTGTCAGTGCAATGCAATCCCGCAATGCAAAGCTGTTTGTGTTCTTGTATCTTTTGTGTATGTACTTCGAGATTAGTCACAGGATCCGCTAAAATCAGATTTATCTCACTGAGGAAAGAGTCCGGAAGATACTGACTCTCAGAGTAGAAGGCTATTTCCAACATCCCGATACGTATTGGAGCGCCCTCCTCGTATATTAATCATCGGGACCCCATTGTCGGCGTCCAACCGACCGTACGTCGAATCTCCGGCGTGAGAGGGAGAGTCGACCGTCCAGCGGCGGGGTCCACATCCACTCACGCTCGCTTAGTCAGTGATGTGATGAGAGGCACGGACCGTCTCTTTTTTTGTTTGCTTTCCTTGCGTCACAAGAAAGATGGTACCCGGCCGGGGATCGGGCCATGTGATTCCAGGACCCGATATATCCAGACATCTCGCGGCAAGCTCCTGTTTCCGATCGTCTTTTGTGTGACGAGAACGTAAAGTATAGCAGGCGCCTTTCTATATTTTGGTCATTATTGTTTGCTCCAACTATATAGCTTTTAGCGCGTTTTTGTTGGAAAACAGCCTAGAGCACCCAATATAGCACCTTAGCAAATGTTATCTCTCAACATACACTGTTCAGTAATAATAGTAAAAGAATAATACGAATCATTTTTTGGGCCTTTGGTTTCTAGATGAATGCGTTCAGCGTGGATGAGCAACATAGATACATACAGTGGGGTTACGTTCAGCGTCTGCCTTCAAACGTTAGTTTCATTCTTTACATCACAGAAGTGAGAGCACAGGGATGCGATTTTTTCTTGCGGTTATTCATCGGTGTTTGGGCTCAGCAAGCATGCTAAAGAGTATAAAACTAAAACGCTCGTTATTCACCGTTAAGTGAAGTAGCTTAAATATATTTAGTTACTCTAGATTCGGTTCAAAATTTCTCGATTCAAGTAGATGAAAAGCAGCCGCTATTAAAACATATTTTTATATTAAACCAGCAGCTAGGATTACATCACTTAGCTCAAAGTAAATCGACCTATAGGACAGAACTTTAGAAAAACAATTATAAAATATATCCGCCCTTCTGTTTCCTCATTTATATATTCCCTGCAAACTCACCATGAGTTAAAATTCAGTCAGCTCAGAAGAACCCTAATTTTCAACTCACCGGGGCGGCCTCACAAATATAGACCAGGCGACCGTTGGCTAATCTAGGGTTTTGCATCCCTCCGCCAAGTGGAAAGCGAGAGTTTATTTACTGGCCTTCGATCATCCGGGTTGTTAATATCCGCTATTTTCAGACTTTAAACGCGGTGCTTGAACAACAATATCGTTGCTTTCGCCTGGTACCACTCCCCTCCCTTTTTTTTTTTTTTTGTCTATGGCCAAAATGCCGGAGCAGTTACAAGATATGGGTTGAGGTTGTCGGATAGTTCTCACTGAAAAAACCCCGACTTCATAACGGCAGGTATAGACGCTTTGCAGCAGCTGTGCATGAACGCCGCCATAACTGACCTTCAGTTTTTGTTTCCTCTTATTCTGTTTATTTGACTTCATTATTACCATAGCAGGCCAGGTTATTGCCATATTAGATTCAACTGTGTCCTTTTCCAAAGCATCGGCCTTTGTAGAGGATCGTCAACTACCGTTTCAGTTGCTAGGCATATCAGTAAGACAAGAGAAGGACAGTAATGGCGGCTGTAATTTGGCGCGTGTGTAAAGCGTCTATATAATCGCCTCGTTGGGCTCGATAGGTGCAGGGTACAGTCGTTTGGCTAGTTAATGGGGTAGTGCATAAACAACCGGATTACGGTGGGAAGTCGTGGCACGGCAGGCTAGGCATCTTTGCTTAGTGAAAGTCGGAGTAAAAGAATATATCATTAACCTTTACCGTCCGGCAAGTTTTCCTCTATTGCTTGTTAAAAATTTCATCGTTGAATAGTTTAAATATTGTACATCCGTTTACGCTGTCTAGACATCGGTTTAGCTTTAGTTATTTTATTGAATTCATGCAGTTGCACAAGAAGCGCTAAGATATGTAACAAGTAGCACTGAAATGAAAGGCAGAGTAAGTTGGAACCTATTGCCAATTTATCGTAAAAAATACAATCTGCATACAGATTCAAACGCGAGTCAATGCGACATTCGTGCTTTAAATGCCGCATGACATAAGTTCAAGTGAGAAACATGGGACGTGGCATTCAAACAACGGATGTTGCAGTTGCCCGTGTTTGCAGACTGTCTTTTATATAATGTATGAACAGTGTGACCCCGGCTTTAAGAAAGGAAAAAAAGGCTTGAGGTTGCACTTTTTTATTGTTCATATCAGAGATACATAGGCACCGAAAGAGTAATCAACATCCTGCCACAACATCATGTGTGTTTAATGTTGGATCATTTTAAGAAGTGGAAACCTTAGGGCTGCCTTTAGCAAAGACAGCCTGTACTTGAAACATAGTTCAAATATATTCAATATGCACCTAAATTCGAATTCATTATGTATTATTTTGTTCAAATTCGAAATACGCGCAAGGTATTCAAATATATCATAAATATCAATCAGAAAATATTTTAAATATACCAAAATATAATTCTTTCCCTCTCAAGGTGCCATTGGTGTATTAAAACCGGCTACACATTTTTGGGGGATTTTATTAATACGTGGTGTTCCTGTGGTACTTGAAGGTACTACTACATACATCCCACAGCTACAAATTAGAAACGAGCACAAACACAAACACCATGACGCACTGAAGACCTGAATCATAGTTCCGTTGACTGCTTCAGAGCCTTATATAGCCTACATATTGAGGATAATCATTTGGCCGGTGACTACCTCTGCTCTTATTAAGCTTCCCAGTATTCGATATTCTCCTCGGGAGTCTGTCAAAGATAAAACAGTGTTTTGAAGTTCACGGACGATATCTCCTAGTAAAATGCATTGGTACAACTAATATTAATTCGGCGCACTCGCTAAAACAACATCCACACAAACGGCTCCTTGTACAGATCTTATTGCTTCTCTGCATAGCACCACTCAGCACGAAGCGAGTCAAGGCGATTCCATCACTTTAAAATAGTTATTTTGATTTTCTCCACTAGTTGACTATTTAATATGGTCATTAACGTCAGTATAATAAAGTCAGCACTCGCGTCACGTACAGCGATGAGAAGACACATTCAGTGAACTAACATTGTGCTAACAAAACCACGCCAAACATATCTGCTCACAGTACTAGGCTTTGATCAAAAAATGTAACGCGATTAATCTCCATTCTTTAATCGAATAATTATTTAATGAATATGTTCTGTCCATTCCAATGCATTACAGTTTCAAAAACTCAAAATGAATGTTTTGCTTTTGCTGAATACGTTATAAACGGCGCGATGAAGAATTTTGGTTTTAAAATCAACCTTGAAGTGTTGTTCAGAAGAGTGAGAGGAGACCCACATATTCTTCGGAAAAAAATAACTCCCTTCATTGTTCGCATCATTCTCGGCTGCACTAAATGAATACTCGCACGGCGTTGAAGTGGGTGGAACTCGTACAACCTTTTTAGCTTGCTAAGTTACAATTCTCGCCCCTACAGTTTACTTTAGGTCAAAATTTCACCTGATGGTGGCATTCATACAAGTGTACTTTTCCACGTCTGTATGGCAAAAGCGTTTAAATTTAACAGTTTTTGTTAGTCATCATTTGATTGAATAGCCGGTTAAAAACATTAATCGCAATTAAATAATAATTGACTAATAAGTAGGTTTAATCGATTAAGTGCCCAGCCCTAAGAAATATCGTTATCATACAGAGTTTTCTTCCTCTTCACTTTTTGTTCAGACTATACAGGATTTGAATATACTTCCCGAAGAAATCATTAATGTTATCGATGATGCTGTTTTATACAATATAACCTATAAGAGATACTTTATAAAGTTAGACAAGTATTTTCTAATTATGGACATTGTTTTCTTTTGCCTGTTATGTGCATGCATCTTTTTCTGTTTGCACTTACTACTACCCCCTCCATAATGCGTAACAATGCAGCACTATAAATACGAAAGAAACATTAAAAAACAAGTCTCAATATTGACCATTGCTTTTGCAGGATGCTATTACTATAGTCAAAAAAAGTCGGTATTCCTCAAATCGTTTTATATCATGTTTCAAGTTAAGACTAGAACGCAGCTTACGCTTCAAGGTAATGGGACAGATCAGACAGTGTGCAAAGCGTCCATCTATGGTGCTTGTCATGTATTATATCATCGCTGAACCGATCATGAGCAAGAAAGGCCTAGTAATGCGCTTTACACTGCTTGATTGGACCCATTTGCTCTTAGTGTCGGCGGTGTCTGGACTTAAAATGACTCCATGTATAGTTTCCTACAATCCGGTCAAGATGTAGATAATCATTGTGCAGGTGAGTTGCCTTCGAATGTTTCACGAAGATTAAGGGGCATTTAATATCTAAACTTAACTATCCATATGAATCGTACATTTGATTCCTCGCATAAACTAGTTCAGTTTGACAGACGACCAAAGGATACTTGGTTTGATTCTGATTAAACTATGATACCCAGAACATACGACATCCGTCAGGACATGGATAACGATTGTTTTGCTTTAAGCTAGACACCCTAGGCGCAATAGCATATCGCCTTTTCTTCCAGTTCACGTTTCGCGCCCATCTAAAACGTATTTGACGTTAGTTCCGGCCCCAAAATGGCCGCTAAATGCGACCCAGAGTGCGGCTTTGCGGCCCTTTCCAATAATTGTCTCGCCATCGAGCAGTCAGGGTAAGCGCTGAGGGGAATATTGGATGCGGCTCAATTACAACGTGGCCACCATCTTTCTCTTTCTTTCCTTCAGCTCTTGTATTTGTGTATCTGATATTCTTTCGTTTTGTTTTGTTTACGTATCTTGGGTATCAATATACATGCTGAGTTTACTGCTTCTGCATTGGGCCTTCGACGGCATTCTTTCTATTTCTTGCACTCTCTATCTCTCTCTTTTCTTCTCTCTTTCAGTGTAGCTATTTTTAATCCTTAAATTTCTTCTAATTTACTTTACTTTTGCCAGTTATTTTTTCTATTTCTATTTCGCTGGTCATATCTCCAAGTCTTTGTCTCTTTTCGTGTTCTTTGTCCCCATCTCGCTCGAGCTCACTCTGCACCGCCCCCGATCTCTTTCTAAACTATACACTTTTGGTTTCCTTTATGTTTTTCACTTTTTTATATATCGTTATTTACCACTATTTTATCGGTGTTGTTTATTTCTCAGTACCTTCCTGTTTTCTTTCTTTTCTTTTTTATTTCTACAAGTTCTCGCTATTTCTACATCCCCGCTTTTGTTGAACGCACCCCGCTTCCAAATCTGCAGTGGAAGCGATTGCTTTCTGTGTTGCACTTCTTTTGTATTGTGCTGTCTCGTTTTTATGTATCCCTCATTGTTTTGCGCGAGCAATTATAATCGCATCCCGCAACAATGATTGTTTCGCCGCAGCGAGCAACGATCGTGTGTAATCTCCTGTAGCAAAGTTCGTAATGATTACTTCCTGCCCTGTCTCCCTCTGTTTCTTCCTTATTAATACTGAGAGTGCAGTTGGGAGAGCCTCCTTCAAACTTTTGGAGGTCCAGCAAAAAAAGAAAGAGAAAATCCGAAACATTTCGAGGACTTTTTTAGATATAGACGTTTCGGAGGAGAATGAGAGATCGAAACTTCTTAGAAATGTTACATCCTGTAGAGGATGTGACATTAACTTGAGCAGACAACGTTGTTCTACGTCGTGTGACGAACACTCAAAACGGTCGATTATCTACGAAATCGACCTTCATGTAGAACCCCGCGCATCCATTTCTCTCACACGCAGCATGTAGAATCAATGCTGGATAGGCTTCGTCTTAACGTTGCTTACACCAATTGTATTTTATGCATTGTACAGGTCGTGCAAATTCTGCAGAATGTGCACTGCAGTCGAAAAAGAAACTTGTATGTGACTAGAATGATCGAGATGGAAAAGTGCCGTAAAAAGCTCAATTTAAGGCTCATGGCTCTTGACGACCGCCTCTTGTCGCTAGAGTAGAGAACAACTGCTGTTCTAGGGGGCGCTGTTTGCCTTTCATGATTTAATCTTGGAAACTTGAATAGCGCAGAGCTATTGATAGTAATACATTTACATAAAGACCAACACAGACACGCACAAAAGTAGAAACATCATTCTACGATAAATTGGAATTATGCATATTTTTAAACCGTGAAATGCTATACACTATACTCTTATACTTTGCCTGCATAATATACTTCAAAAATTAGCTTTTTAATGTGAAAAGTGTTTGTGAAATATAACGTATTATGTATCCAACGTATATAGCATATATCGTGAAACGCATTTAGATTATATTGCACAGTGCTCAATGTACTGGTGTGTGGTGCATAAACTATTGTATGTAAATAGAATAAAATGCATTGCACTCTAGTCGAAATACAACAGTTTTATACCTTGGAGTGTATTGCATGGTGTCTTGCGCAACGCTTGATTTAAGCGATAATTGTGAACTCACAAATAAACTAACGCTAGTTAATCTCAAGTTCAAAAAAAGGAATACCCGACGACGCTATAACGACAGGCGATGCCTTTTTTATCTTTATCAGTTATTGAAGAAAGGAAATATGACCAGGCAATAATTCGATTATTTGTTTATTTTTTGGGCTTGCCCTATGTTGCAGATTTTCTATTTGCCCAGAACGCGTTAGAAGTATGTGTTTCGTAGTGGCGTAGTTTAACCCTAAAGAATCATGTACAAATACGAAACTTTCAAGCAATCTTCAACAAACACATTTTGACATTCACACCAGCAAATGCCCGAGCGACCCCTGTAGCCATGCTATGCTTGTATAAATTATTTGCTACGGCAGCACATCTATTGTGTTCAGGATGCATATGAATAACGTGAAATCCAGAATGTCGGTGTACTGGACATTGAGATATCATTTTGTATACACGAACAGTTTCTCGGAAAATATTGTATCAGCAGCATAGGTATCGACCTTCCTTTTAATGTTCACGAAAACGTTCTGCCAGAGGTTTAAACCTGCTATGCAGAGCACGACGTGATGCGCTTGCTATGTTTCGGAGTCATTGTCTGACGTATCAAGATAGTTTATCGGACGCCATTTTTTTTTCCTGACACATCAAGGGCTGCGTTTACATGGATGCGACCGAAACGCATCGAATCGAGGTTTGTCTATTTTGATTGATAGCAGCTGAGTAAAAGAGGACGAAGTAGGCATGCGGTGATGCTTTCTTTCGCCTGTTATCTGTCCCGATGGCCGTGACGTCGTTGACGGCATCCCCTAGCCAGCCTAGTGGCCAGCAAGGGTCATCTGGCCCCGCTGATGAGGTCACTTTTGCTAGTCTTTTCTCTCCACTCTCGCGCTTTGCTATCATCGGCGAGCCGCAACGGGCGTGTCTACGTCCACTATTTAATTGGCTAATACGACGCTCCTACACATTAAATCACAATAAAACTTAAGACATAATTTTAAGGTTATACTTTTTACTGTTTGTTCGCATTTAAGGACCTCTTCAGCTTCCCTTTAAGCTATATGAAAAAGTTTTTATTAAGAAAAAAACTTAAACGTGGAAGGTTTCTCACTGATTCCATGCGCTACGGTTAATGACCCTTTTGAAATATATGATAATTTTTTTTGCGATTTCCTAGAGTCGGTGTTTCATGTAAAAAGGAACACTTATTTACAGCTCCAGTACGAGAGTTCTCTTTGTTCCTTGCTTTCATCTGCGTTCGGGACGGGTCCTCTTTGTTCCTTGCTTTCATCTGCGTTCGGGACGGGTCAGATACCAAGCAAAATAGGTAATGTATTCTTATTTTTCTTCGTCTTGAGCCTTTCAGGTAGGAGATTGCTAGAAGCAAAGCAGTGTTGATAGGACATTACATCACCTAAGAATAGACGCCAAACATTCAATCAGACAAGATTTGTTTTACTTATTTCGAATTACTTCTACAAGCCACGCCCGCAGTCCCAATCTGTAGTTTGTCGACAGGTTATGTATTTTAACAAAACAATTGAAGTATGGCAGAAACCCACGTTGGTGAGGTTTCTTATCGGAAATATGTGCCAAAAGGTTGTTATTCCCAAAGCGCTATAATATATCGGGTACCAGGTAATTGTTTTTGGTGTAGATTTGGGCTGTGGTTTCGACAATCGAAAATAATGGTTTTGTTCGGGTTACGGCTACTAAACGGAATTCGCTATTTAACTGTTTTCGCCCGAGCTCTACGGAAATTAGCGGTGTTTCAAACAACTCATTTCCTTGCATAAGTAATTGCTTATATTTTTGTCAAAACTAGCAAGTGCGTCTCTCTTACTTTCGTGTACCACTTCATTTCACTTAGATACTTTTTTCATATTATCTTGGTAAAAGCTAGCAGTTAAGCCTCCGTGCGTACCACGCAATATGTATTGCAATTTTGTTATTTTACTTTGTTCATTTTATCTGGTAATGTGAAGCATATGTCAGTACCTTTAATTTGTTTTATACTCTTTTCACAGTAATTAGCAACAATTATCGGTGAGTTTAAAACTTTTTATTACCTAAGGAAGTAGAATTTGCATAATAAATATGAACGTGCAATTTCTGAAATTCTACACTCTCTCAGTCGCATTTGTTTTGTCGCGGTAAGGTACAAGAGACAACAGATGATATGTGCGGAGCCAGTTGGCACACTAAGTATATAAAGCGCTGAACTCACTGTTCAAGGGTGTAATATCAATGTTATAAGAAAAAGAGGAGGTGGTGCATTATTTGTGGCCCTTTCGGTCGCAAAGGAGATTTAACTGAGTGGGTAATCTTTACAGAACAAGATCATAGGTGTGGTACAACTACATTTCTTATAAGAACAAATTGAAAATGTAGACCTAACTTGCGTGTGTTGGCGTGCCAAAAGAATAAACGTGCGCAACCCTCTCAACTGTCGCGCGTCCACAGAGAGGCTGAAGCTGCCGTCTCATCTGGTCTACCGTCGGTATGTTTGACAGGGCTTAGGTCGCACCAATATCTAACTGAAACATGTGTTAGAGTAAGGTTTATAATCGTGGCTTCTACTTACAGTCAGAGGGGATCAATAAAACATCGTCAACTGCAGTTGAAAAGCCCGCACACTAAGAGACGACACTCACAACAGCGTCGTCTACTGCGAATCCGTCGCGTCTACCGCAGTGCTGCATGCTCAAGCGCCGCCTCGCGGCCGTCTTACAGCGTGCCGTTGCTCCTCCAGTTTAATTACTCAGACTACCCGTTTATGCCCCTGTACTCGTACTAACGGCATTCGCGGCGTACACCCCATAAACGAACGCGTTCGCCAAAAAGCCCCAAAGAGGTAGGACGCGCTCCCTCTCTCCTTCGGGTCAGGTTCTCTGGCAGGACACTTTTCAGAAACCGGAACCGGAAATCACCGAATGCTCCGGATATCCACCGGGCCGTCAGTAGTCCGATCCCGATAGTAAAGCATCGGGGTGGAAGCAGGCCTCTGCAGAGCCTAATCTCAGCTGACAGCCCAGCTATCCCCGGGACGCTATTCCTGTTTTCCATCGCGTGGAGCACGTTCGCCTCCCGGCGGATTATCCGGGACCGTACGTCGTCGATCTAATACGGCCACCGGGCAGGCCGTCATGAAGACGGGCAGGCGTGTCGTTTGGCTCCCTTCTGAGAGCATTCACGCGGGGCTGGCAGAGTATACGTGACCGATCTACTAGCAGCAATGTTTCTTTTAATCCGCGGTTGCCCTGATAATACGCTATAGAAATGACAGCCTTCAAACAGTGTCTGAGGCATGCTTTTTTCCACATATGACGATCCTGTAAGATTGGTCACAATAAACTCTCTGCAGAGATGTTCGAAACATACATATGTATGAAGGAAACGGGCTTCGTACATCCATCAGGTGTGTATGCAGATAATTCTATCATCATGTCCGCAGGGAGCTCAGTGTCTTCTGTAGGGAGTATGAGCAGTGTTACAGCGGCTTAAGAGGATCGCGTTTGTTGAGTCAATTTAATGCTACAAAGAAAATACTCGACGTACTTTGGCACAATGCTCCATCTGGTGATTTGTAGATATTTTTTCCAATTCAAAGGTACTGACTCTATAAGTAAGAAAATCAAAACAAGTTTCTGTTTTCCAAGTTTTCTCTGCACTGAATTGTTGAAGATCATACTGCAGAATAACCATAAAGATTTTCAATTAAGAAGACAAATAGTATTTTAGAAATTATGACAGATGGAAATACAGCGGTTGAGGCCGACTCATTGAGGGGAGAGCGAGCTAAACGTGATGTATATAGTCTTTAAGCAGACAGTATTTTTTGTTTCTACTAGTAGAGTGAGCATCGTCATTCAATGGGAGTCTTTCATTGTTCGCAATGATTAGCTATTCGTGAGTTCTGGTGGAAAGTGATTACAAAGGCATTTTTTAGAGCTGTTGTAGAAAGAAGTAAGTTCGGAAGCCGGACAATTGAAACTCCTCCCTGTCGTCCTTATCTTGTCAGTGACTGTAGTAGGATCGGTGGATCACAGCTAATTCCTAACCGTTGCCTCTATGAGCGGACGGCGGTGAAAGCGGTATGGGCGCCAGTATGCTCGCGTACATACTTCGAGCTCAAATTAAAGACATGCATTCGTGGCTTGTTCCGAACTCTTAGAAAGTTTGCTAGACATGGACGCACATGATTGCTATTCTCATCCAGGCGCCGAGCTATACTAACACACCCTAGAATAATTAATGCTTGTGGACGACGACCTTGATAAAATAAAAAAAACACAAAAAAAAAGGATACGTACGACAGAGAAGCGCTTGCTCGCAACTGTAAATTGAATTGAACTTCAGGAAAAAGGAAGAATATCCCCTTCCCCACTTGAACATGCGCCGCTCAATAGCCCTCCCCCCCCCCCCCCCCCACGCGCGCACAAACACACACACACCGGTAATAATAAAAAAAAAAAAAAAAACCTTAACGTGCGCGTGGCACTGTCGCCGATAAACCTGCCTCCTCAGCGTCTTTCAAAACAAGTGAAGGGTGGTTTATTCAGCCATCACCCCAAGATTTGATATTAAAACCCTCCAAGCCCTCCCGCCCGTTTCGCACTTTCAGTTGTCTTAATATTGTCACGGGTGGTGACCAAACAAAAAAACAGGAAATAAACAGAAATAAATAAACGTTTAATGTGGCGAACTTGTGCCAAAAAAATAAAGAAGGAAACAGAAGAAAGCAGAGCGTCGCGGGCGTCGAAGTCGGCGTGTCAGCAGAATCGAGCGCTAGGGCGAGACTGACTCGACAAGGTCGCGGGCGGCCTCTTATCTAGAGTGCGCCGCTATCTCGAAGATTCGGCGAAAGCTGTTCGAGCGTCGCGTGATCGGGGCGAGAATGAACACGCACTTTCTAGAAAACAAAAGCAGGGATAAATGATAGAAGTTACGTGCGGTACATGAATAAACGGGAACTTTCTGGAGGACCGTGACCGAGCGTTGCTTTCTCAGCCTTGCGCGCGGCATTACTCCCCCCTTTAAAAGTGCATCGCCCCGATGCAGTGTAAAACAAATCAAAATAAAAAAGAACGATAAACTAAAGAGTCTTTTGGAGCACAAAAGGTCCACAGTCCTATCGAGCGTAGTACGGCTTCAGGCGCACGACGTGGACGACCTCAGGTCGTGGTGGGCGGCGTGACGATGTTCGTGTTCCTTCGGGCATCACCTCGTAGTTCAGCCCGCCGAGGCGACGAAGTACCTTGTATGGTCCAAAGTACCGTTTCAGCAGTTTCTCACTGAGGCCGCGGCGACGGATGGGCGTTCATACCCACACCCTATCTCCGGGCTGGAAGTGGACGTCCCTGCGACGAAGGTTGTAGCGGCCGGCGTCGACGCGTTGCTGGTCTTGAATCAGGAGTCGGGCGAGCTGGCGAACTTCTTCGGCGCGTTGAGCAACCGTCTGGGCGTCGTCGCTCTCGTTGTCAGATGGCTCATGGGGCAGCATGGCGTCCAGCATGGTCGTTACCTTCCGACCATGTACCAGCTGGAAAGGGGTGAATCCAGTGGTCTCTTGAACCGCCGTATTGTAGGCGAACGTGACGTAGGGCAGCACCTCGTCCCACGTCTTGTGCTCTACGTCGACGTACATAGAGATCATATCGGCGATTGTCTTGTTGAGTCGCTCGGTCAGTCCGTTGGTCTGCGGGTGGTATGCAGTGGTTCGACGATGGCCGGTGCCACTGAGACGAAGGATCTCTTGCGTCAGCTGGGCCATGAACGAAGATCCGCGATCTGTAATCAGAACCTCGGGAGCGCCGTGCCGGAGGACGATGGACTCGATGAAAAACTTGGCGACTTCCACAGCAGTCCCTGAAGGAAGAGCTTTCGTTTCGGCGTACCGCGTGAGATAATCTGTGGCGACGATGATCCAGCGGTTCCCCGACGTCGAAGGCGGAAAAGGACCAAGTAGATCCATTCCGATCTGCTGGAAGGGTGTAGTTGGAGGAGAAATGGGCTGCAGAAGTCCGGCCGGCCTCGTCGGCGGTTTCTTGCGTCGCTGGCACTCGTGGCATGATCGTGTGTATAGGTGGACGGTCTTGGGGAGCTTCGGCCAGTAATACTTTTCACGAATACGGGCCAGTGTCCGGCTGTAACCAAGGTGTCCGGATGTCGGGTCGTCGTGGCAGGCTTGGAAGATCTCCTCTCGAAGGTCACTCGGGATTACCAGCAACCAAGGTGTGTTGTTGTTGCCGAAGTTCTCTTTGTAGAGTACACCTTGTCGGATGGCGAAGGTCGGCAGTACTCGTGAGAAGACACGTGGCACGGTACTCCTGCCCCCTTCCAGGTGCTCGATTAATGCGCGCAGCTCAGGATCGTCCCGTTGACGTCGTGCCATATCGTCGGTGTTCACTGCTCCTAGAAAGCACTCGTCGTCATTGTCGTCGCTGCAGCCGGAAGGGGTTTCGACGGGGGCTCTGGACAGGCAGTCGGCGTCGCTGTGCTTGCGGCCTGACTTATAGACCACTGTCATGTTGAACTCTTGTAGTCGAAGACTCCATCGAGCGAGGCGTCCTGACGGGTCCTTCAGCTTCGCAAGCCAGCAGAGCGAGTGGTGGTCCGTGACTACACGGAACGGGCTGCTGTACAAGTACGGACGAAACTTCGTTATTGCCCAGACGACCGCAAGGCATTCTTTCTCAGTTGTGGAGTAATTTTTCTCCGCCTTGGACAATGTCCGACTTGCGTAGGCGATGACTCGCTCGATGCCTTCTTGCACTTCGACTAGTACTGCGCCCAGTCCCGCGTTACTTGCGTCCGTGTGAATTTCTGTTTCCGCATCCTGGTCGAAATGTCCAAGCACAGGAGGAATCTGGAGTCGTCGTTTCAGTTCGTCGAATGCCTGCTGTTGCTCCTCGGCCCATTCGAACTTCTTGGCGTCCTTCGTGAGATTCGTAAGTGGTGCGGAAATCCTTGCGAAATCCCGAACGAAGCGTCGATAATAGGCACAAAGTCCAAGGAATCTTCGCACGGCCTTCTTATCTGTCGGCGCTGGAAATGCCGCGACGGCGCGAGTCTTCTCGGGGTCTGGGCGGACGCCTTCGTTACTAACCACGTGGCCAAGGAACTTCAGTTCGTCATAGGCGAACCGGCACTTTGACGGCTTGAGTGTGAGTCCGGCGGTCTGAATGGCTTGAAGAACAGCTCGGAGTCGTCTCAAGTGCTCGTCGAAGTCAGCTGAAAATACTACGACGTCGTCAAGGTAGACGAGACAACTCTGCCACTTCAGCCCTGCCAGTACGGTGTCCATGACACGCTGGAAAGTTGCTGGCGCTGTGCATAGTCCGAAGGGCATCACCTTGAACTCGTACAGTCCATCCGGCGTGACGAAGGCTGTCTTCTCTCGGTCCCGTTCGTCGACCTCGATTTGCCAGTAGCCGCTCTTCAGGTCCATCGATGAAAAGTATCGAGAGTGGCGCAGCCGGTCTAGAGTGTCGTCGATGCGGGGGAGTGGGTAGACGTCTTTCTTCGTAACCGTGTTGAGCTGCCGGTAGTCCACGCAGAACCGAAGAGTTCCGTCCTTCTTCTTAACCAGCACGACTGGAGAGGCCCATGGACTGCTTGAAGGTTGGATTATGTCGTCATTCAGCATCTCTTGAACTTGCTGATGGATCACCTCCCTTTCCTTAGCGGAGACTCTGTACGGCGATCGATGCACAGGGCGCGCGTCGTCCTCAGTAACGATGCGGTGCTTGGCAAACGCGGTCTGGCGCACCTTCGACGACGTCGCGAAGCAGTCGCGGTATTCGGCGAGGAGGTTAACCAGCTGACGCCGTTCAGGGTCCGGAAGCTTAGGGTCAATGTCGAGCTGCGCTGGCGGCGTACTGTCTTGCTGGGGCGGCGAGGATTCGTCAGTGATTGCAGTGATTTCGGCGGGGTTTCGGAGTTTCTCGACGTGGCCCACGGCTGCACCTTTCGTGAGTTGTTGCGTTTCGTTTCGGAAGTTCGTCACGAGGGCCACAGTCCGCCCATCCTGAAGTTCAGCTACTCCCCTTGCGACGCCTATGCCTCTTCCCAGGAGCAATTGGAGGCTTCCCTCGAGAAGAACTTCGCCACAGGAAGCTTCATCGATCCCGACAAGTACGAAAACACTCGACCGTGGTGGTAGGTTTACGTGGTTTGCGAGGACTCGGACCGTGGGTGACGTCGCTTCGGGTTCCTCCGCTGGTGGAGCAGGTTTTCGTAGCGTCAGCCGGTTTGTTCCGAGGTCGATGACGGCGCCATACTCGCAGAGAAAGTCCATTCCGAGGATAACGTCCCTCGAACAGTCTTGCAGAACGACGAACTTGACAGGGCACGTTTCACCGTGGATCTCGACGCGAGCAGTGCATCTCCCGACTGGTGTGATGAGATGTCCTCCGGCGGTTCGTATTTGGGGTCCTTCCCACGGCGTCATGACTTTTCGAAGGCGGCGGGAGAGCCTCCCACTCAAGACTGAGTAGTCTGCTCCGGTGTCCACGAGTGCCGATGCGTCGTGACCGTCGATGACGACGTTTAGGTTGTTGGACACCGTTGCAGGGGCGTCGTAGCGATGCGTGGCGTCGGGAGAGTGGGAGCGCTCCGGCGTTCTTGGAGGCTCTTTACGTCGGTCGTCTTCGGCAACTCCACCTCCAGGGGTTGCCGCGCCTAGTTTCCCCGGCGAGGAGTGAGGGGCGACAGGCTTTCACGTCGGGGTCGGTGCATCGGCGAAGCTGGACGTCGTGGCGATGGTGACCGGAACTCTCGGCGGAACGCAGGCTCGGGGGACTGGGGTCGTCGCAGGTACTCGTCGATTTCCCGAGGGCGTTTACCATAACGGGGTCGCGGGTCGTTCGGGTGGAACCCGCGCAGCCCGAGTCGTCGGTATGGGCATCGGCGGTACACATGGTCAGCTTCCCCGCAGTGGTAACACAGCGGGCGTCGGTCGGCCGTCCTCCAGACGTCTGTCTTCCTCGGCGTCTGATCTTCCATTCGTCGGGGGTACTGCGGCGTTGGGGCGTCTCTTCGGGGTGGCGACGTGGCTTGGCGGGGAGCTTGCGGCGGTCGTCGGGCCATCGCAGCGTAGCTCAACGTCGGTTCCTCCGGTGCCACCGTGGTGACGGGAACCTCTGGTTGGAGCGCCCGATGCACTTCTTCTCGGACAGCCTCGGCGATGGAAAGGGTTGACGGACGGCTGGGAGTTGGCAGCAACCTTCGCAGTTCCTCCCGGACAACCTCTCGGATAATTTCCCGGATGTCCGGTGTACCCAGAGTGTTTTCGCCGTTAAGCAGTGTGGGTGCAGCGACGCCTGGATGTCGCTGGTAGTGGGAAGCACGTGCCTGAAGCGCGCGCTCGATGTTGGTTGCTTCGGCGATGAAAGCTTCGACGGTGGTAGGCGGGCTCCGCACAAGGCCACCGAATATGTTTTCCTTCACACCGCGCATCAAGACCCGCAGCTTTTTCTCTTCGGGAGCGGTTGGGTCGGCGCGATTCATGAGGTGAAGAACGTCTTCGACGAAGCTTGTGACGCTCTCGGTCGGCCCCTGGGTTCTCGCTCGCAGGAGTTCTTCGGCACGCTGCCGTCGGTGCTGGTTGGCAAAGGTCCGTCGCAGCTCGGCCTGGAATTCTTCCCACGACGCAATGGACGCTTCGTGGTTCTCGAACCACGTGCGTGCCGTGCCTTCCAGAGAGAAGTAGACGTTCTGGAGGCACTGCTCCGGTGTCCATGCGTTATGGCGGGCAACTCGTTCGTAATGTTGCAGCCAATCTTCAACATCCTCGTGGACCTCCCCGTGGAATGGTGTCGGAGTCCGGGGTGAGACGGGAAGGTATACGACGGCGGCGGCGGACGGGTTCTGCGACGACTGGTTTTCCATCGTCGGCCTCGTTGGCTGCCTGGTCCGGGGTGGCAGAAGTCCGTGTTCCGGGGGTAGACCTTGGGTGCGGCGACTGGATCGGGTCTCGATCTGGTCTTCGCTCGGTCCTCGGGAGGCTGGGTTCGGACTTGCACTGCGGGAACTGGGAGGGGAGCGCTGCACGGGCATGCGATTACCCCGCACCTCCACCAAATGTCACGGGTGGTGACCAAACAAAAAAACAGGAAATAAACAGAAATAAATAAACGTTTAATGTGGCGAACTTGTGCCAAAAAAATAAAGAAGGAAACAGAAGAAAGCAGAGCGTCGCGGGTGTCGAAGTCGGCGTGTCAGCAGAATCGAGCGCTAGGGCGAGACTGACTCGACAAGGTCGCGGGCGGCCTCTTATCTAGAGTGCGCCGCTATCTCGAAGATTCGGCGAAAGCTGTTCGAGCGTCGCGTGATCGGGGCGAGAATGAACACGCACTTTCTAGAAAACAAAAGCAGGGATAAATGATAGAAGTTACGTGCGGTACATGAATAAACGGGAACTTTCTGGAGGACCGTGACCGAGCGTTGCTTTCTCAGCCTTGCGCGCGGCAATATTTTTGTATTTGCAAACACCGGAGCGCACACACACTTTCTGCAGTGGACTGCTAAATGTCCAGACTGAGTAGTACGAAGATAGTTGCAGTGCTTCTTCAGGCTGTCATTAATGCAGCGTCCCGTTTTTTCCACATAAGCTTTACCACAAGACAGTAGAATGCAGTACACAGCGTCCACACGGCAGTGAACAAAACGATTTACGTGTTTCTTCCCACGTGAAAATACGCTCTTTTGATTTTCTGACAAGCGCACCTTCTTGTACAACTGTAGCAATTTGCTAGGAGAGTTGAAAACAACTGGCACATCATTCCGGACAGCGACATTTTTCAGATCATGGGAAACATTATGGAAGTACGGAAGCATTACCAACATTACAAATATCTTCCATGTCACTCGGTTACCTGGCCCTCTTGATACATTTTAGTAAAATATTCGACGCCTTATCTAGCACCCATGAGGATAATCCTGCATTTTTTTTTTAACCTGGTCAGAAAAACGTTTTCCTACAGAGTGATGGCATGACTTGTTCAATGCTGATCCGAGGCAAAACACCGCGATGTCTCTTCTTACAAGTTTCGATTGGGCAGGCTGAAAAGGTAGGAGGCCTTTCTTTGAATGGGGACTGTATGACGAACACATGGTTTTGTATCAAATAAGGTGACAGACCCCAAAAATGCAGACGACCGTCAGGAGTGCCTCAAAAGTAAGTTTTATCCTCTTTCCCTTATGTCTGAAAATGGACATCGCACGTTCAATTTCGTTCATTCTACCATAGACTTCGACAAATATCAAAAAATCGTCCACATACATAAACACTATTTTAACGCCCTCGCTCCCCGGGGGCCTTTCCAGAGAAACGTCAAACCGGTCAAGAGAAGTGTCGCTCAAAACCGGAGCTACACACAAACCAACGCATATGCCATTCTGTTGCTCAAATATTTGTCCTTCTTACTCGAGCAGCATAGACTTAAAGTAGAAATAAAGTAGCTCCACAAAACCTTTGGTCGTCACTACGCTAGAGTGTCCTAACTTCACTTCGCCGGTCGCGTCAATGCAGTTGTTCACCGCTACAATCAAACCCTGCTGAGGAGCAAGAGGACGACGACCTCTTGCTTCATAGAGCGCCATCAGAGTCGGACGGCGCCAACTCAGCATTTGCATCCAAGCCCAACGCCGAGGGTCCTTCAACAAATTTATTGGACACGGGGCTCAGTCGAACGCCGATGCAGTAGTCGTGTCCAATCTATGTCTTCGCTCGATCTCACGTGATATTATAAAAAAAATTCAAGTGGACAGGCTTTAATTATTCCAGGTGGTGTTGTCGATACACCCTTCCAACGTTTACAAGGCCACAGCCCCAAGCGAGCAAAACACGTGCCATACGCAAGGAATCTAAAAAAACGCTTGGCAGAAGACCTTTTTTAAGGCAATTCATAGTCACTGGTAAAATGAGAAGTCCAGGGTGGGTCTGTCGGATGCGCCGCCTGCAGAACTGGCTTGTTGTCTTCCATCGAGCTTTGCTTGCACGTGTATCTTCGAAGCTCACGAGACATCAAAGTGATATCGAACGCAGGTAACGCTCCGACGACATAGTATCCTGCTAAAGTGGATTCCGCGCCGTCTGCGCTTCGCAAGATTGTCTCCGCGAACCCTCTTCTCTTCAACAAGTACGGCAACAGCAGAACGCTCGCTCCTGCACAGCGTGCACTCTCTCGGAAAGGAAACAGAGGACGCCAATCCGTCTTAACAACGGCCCGTCCGGTAATCCTATTAGACCGGCGACAACGTCCCAGATAATCCCGCGGGATGCAATCGTGCTGGACGCAGACAAAGACGTATGTCTCAGATAGCCCTGGTGTCCGCTCGGATTGGGTTGGCCCGAAAGCAGAATGCCACAGCCGTGCTCAGCAAATCGGAACATGACATGGAAGGCTCGGAGGCGATCAAGGCCACCAAGTTACTTCCGTTTTCGTTGCACGAAAGGGGTCTCGCTAATGAACGAAATGGAGTACCTCTGCCATGATAGCTACGCCTTTGTTGAGTGCACAGCATTTATACGGTTAGGTCTCATTTTTAGTTTTGTATCAGGGTCTGCGGTGTAACTTAGATATAGGGGCCAGACGTGGGGCGTGCAGGAGCCGTTGCACTATTCATGCGAAAAACCGGCCACCGATCTCGGAGCGGGGATTTATCTCAGTGTGCCCTCAGCGACCACAGAGCGAAGTACACGTACCATGACGGCTCTTGCTTGCGGGTTCTTTGATGAACTAAAGCTTCAGAAGAGCGGCAAAGGCAGACGCAGCAAGATTTAAAGGATATCGTAAGCGACACGGCTGCAAATTAAGAACTTCAACCATCATAGCAATAGGAAGTAATTACGCAGCGACACAATTTAAGCACCGGTTCACAGGCAGTTCTTTCGGTGATGTGCGTGATCTGTGCGACAGACTGTGATTTTGGGAAGGCGTGAAAAGGCGCATTTGAAAAAAACCACAAAAATCAGCGATATTTGACTGAGTGCGCGAAGGTTGATGCAAAGCGGGCGCACATATATTGTGCTACCATCCCTAATTTTAATTATAAGACTTCGTCCCATTACAGAAACAAACCGATCTTGTCTTATACTTCCCTATTTAATATATAAATAGGGGAGCATACTTCCCTATTTATTCAACGTTCTTCTATCATATTTATTACCCTCTCGCTTGCGAAATTTCATTGAATGAATAAAGAGTACACCTTAACCACAGTGGTGCGTAGAAAAATGACGTACTTGCAATTAGAACCTATATACTTTACTACGCATTACAAATACCACAAGACAAAGGTGATTGCGAATTTTTTTGAACAAATTTACACACTTTCGCGAACGTTCCTTCGAAACAAGCTTGAGCCGTAGTCGTACGGGAACCAGATAACATAAAATAAGAAACCCGGGGTCTGATTTTGGTTAAAGTGAGAGCGAAAGCGTTCGTGGATGGTGATTTGGGTGGCACCACAACTCGCGTGTAATCATCCAATGACTAATTTTTGACCCATTTCAGAGTTTAGAATCAGGCTATAATTTGGCGAGAACGTGTAACCAACATACAAAGAGCGAGGCAGGTCGCGCGGCTTCCAATGGGCTTGTATTTATTACTCGTTCATCTATAGGTCGATGTCAACAGATGTACGGCAGCAGAACGAATCTAGATTACCAAACAAAGAGTGGGTTATCAAACGCTTCCAGCTTGGCCCGCGCCCGATCTCACTTCGCCGCGGCGCACGATTTGTAGCGGACGATCAGCAAATTTTCGGGACTTTTAGGAGGCGGCATTCGGTGCTTTTTTTTTTTTTGTTTTATTTCCGCCTGCAAATGGTGCTTTGTCGCAGTCAAAACATGTGAGCGCGTCTTCGACTGGTGGGTTTAGCGACCTATGCTGCCCGTACTTCAAAAGTACCGAAACAAAAAATAACTGCCGGCTACTAAATGTGCTTAGATAAGAAAAGACTTGAAAGTTACTCCACTTCTTCTATAATAATCAAATGTAATAGTTAGTGCCATACATAAAAGGTAAAAAAAAAAGAAAGCAGGCCTTCACTTTCGCACAAATATTTCTCGCTTTAGAGAAAATATAGTCAAATTTGTAACGTACTACGCTGAGAAATATCGTTACCAATAAAAGCAGATATACGATAAGATTATAGTGAATAGCATATACTAATCATAAATCATATTCATACTATATATTTTTTATAGTTTAGGGTAAGCTTTTAAACGTAAAATACTATAATCCACCTAAATATCTAACTGTTTCTAAACCAAGTCGTAAAGTTAACAAAAATCACCAAAGCTCATTTCAATCATATGAAACCTTCCTAATCCACATTCAGAAACATTTGTTTAAAATAATTAACATGAACAACCAATTCATTTATTAAAATAAATCAAGGCGAAGTTACCTTATAGCAGATATTAAACCAGGAATACGTTAAACATACAACACATTCACAACCGGAGTATAACTGCATGTCAACGAATCGTGTGGCAAATAAAGTTACCCAAAGTGACTCCACTTTAAAAGAGACAGTATGGAAATGTCCGAAATTGAGATCTGAACAGTGATGGCATCACAATAAGATCTTTAACATTTATCAATTACCCAATCGAAAATGCGCGTTTATATCACCGTATCTGACTGTTCGGTGATACTCGTAGTTCAAGCGTCCGGAGGGTGTTTCGGCCGTATTGTCTTTATAACATTCGTCGTAATAACAAAACGACACATCGTCGCTGACAGTCGAAAAACACCAGAGTGCGGGTAATCGTGGACACCTTGTTACGTCTGGGTCACCACTGAGATTACAGCATTATCCCATAACGAATATTATAAACCAATAGAAGTCACTACAAACGCCGGAAGTCAAGCGCTCCCTGTCGTTATTCAGTTGTAATAACTATAGCCAAAACAGTAGCAAAAAGGAACATTGTCTACACAGCTTTTCCTTGATACACAGAGTCTTCAGTTACTGTTAAAAACAAGGGGGATCGGTGACCGAGTGGGCTAGTGCACACCAGCTCGGAGCACATGGAGCGAAAGCTCGCGCTGCAAAGCCCAGGATTCCTGGGTTCAATCCCCAACCCTGCCCGTTTCGATCTGGATGAGCATCGTACCGGCGTGCGGTCGTGTGTCACAACTGCGTGGTGCACGTTAAAAACCCAAGGCTAGCGGTTGTACTGCACTGGCTAAATTGCTCATCTACAGCGAGTGATTCGTCGCAACTTTGAATGGCTGACCAACTGCACGCTGAATAAATATCAACACAACCCCAATTACTATCATGTTAAAAACAAAACAGCGCAAAGACGAGGACAAAGTAAAAGGTAACTTTCAGGACACAGCGCTGACTCTCGATTAAAGATTCATTTATTTCAGCTTCCTGTATAAAGAGCATACATACGGCATTTATAAAATCAAGAAAAAACACTTGAAATGCATATCACGAGTTCAATACAACACCGTCACTGGTTTGTCCTTCTCGCTCGAAGTACTGCCACTCCTTATCTGAAAGCGCCAGCGACGGGGCGCTAACACAATAAGGTCCCAGTTTTGTGATGGTACGAGCTTCCATAGTTTCACGCGTGTCTCTGTTTTTATTTTAAAAACCACTCGGCATTTGTCAAAGCCTGGGATGCAACCGCAATCTCTGCAGTGGTCCCGAGCTAACCCGGCACAACATTAAAAACATTATATCGGTGTTCTCCGAATCGATCGTTGACGCATCTTCCTGCTTGACCGACATAACGACGGCCGCATGATAATGGAATGGAATAGACCACTCCCGGCACGCAAGCTACAAATTGATGTTGTTGTTTTACAACGAAACTGGCGAGGGTTCCATGGATTTTCCGTGTGCCTCAACAAAAACTCAGAGAGGGCTCGCACCGTCCTCTCCTTGTCGTCGTTCAAAGCACATGCGTGCCTAGTTCCATTTCCTTCCTCTAGGTGGCGGTCCCGTCGCAAGTGTCTAATGTCCTCCGGCTCCTCGGGGCGGCGATAGTCCTCGACATGTGTGTGCGTACCTCTCGTCACGATGACCACCGATCAGGATACTAAATGTGTTCGTACCTTTGTTTAAAATAGTTTGTCGTTTGTGTCGAGTGCTAAACAGCTTTACTGGTCATCCACCTTCTCAGAGCGGAATGGCTCATGATTTTCGTAGATCATCCGATTTCATTTTAAATATCTGAATTAGCTTTTCTGGCTTGTGTGCGGGGAACGACCTATCCCATTTCATTAGTTTGCTCCGTCGTTATGTCAGTAAAACAGGAAGATGCGTCAACGATCGGCTCAGAGAAAACCGATATAACGTGTTTTTTTTTTAAGTTGAGTCGGGTCACCTCGGGGTGCACTGCCGAGATTGCGGTTGCATCCCAGGCTTCGACGAATGCCAAGTAGTTTTAAAAATAAAGACAGAGTCACGCGTCAAATTATAAAAGCTCGTGACATCACGAAATTGAGACCAGATTGTGTTAGCGCCCCGTCGCTCACACTTTCAAATAAAAAGCGGCAGTACTTGGAGCGAGGAGGGCTAACCAGCGACGGTGTTGTATTGAGCACGTGATATGCATTTTGTTTGTTTTTGCGTGATTTTGTTTTGTGTGGGATGTATGCTACGTATACTGTATTCGAACATGAATAAATCTTCAGTCTAGAGTCAGAGCTCTGTCCAGTCGGTTACCTTTTTCTTTGCCCTCGTCTTTGTGCTGTTTTCTTTTTAATTATGTCTGCATACCAAATGGGCGAAACTTCTGCGTTGTTCAGTCACTGGTCAGTGTTATATTTACTGAATTGATGATCACTGGTATCATTCATCCTTTAGAAAAAAAATACCACAAAGCAAGTCATCCAATCAATGTTCCAGTTTAACTTCACTGCCAGCATACTGAAAAGTAGCTTATTTCAGATGTCGTTGACAACTATTGCACCCTCACTGCATGTCTGATGGTACAGGATTCGTCCATTTGGGCACTATGTGTATATATCATTACTGGAATGCGGTCCGCAACAAACGACTTAGAAGAAGGTCACAGAACGCATACATATTTTACAGAACTAGGGCGAGAACGCAAGTGGTGTTTATAGCTTTATGGCGATGCACGACCAATACAAGGTCACTGCCTTCACCTTTCTCGCAATATTCTCATAGGTCGTTCGGTGCCAAACTGTTTATACTGTGGCCATATGAGTATACTCCACAGTGAAGGAAAACAGTGAAAATTATGGTAGTTAACTTTCAAAACATGTTTATAACTCTAACAGATGACTTTAGAATGCCTTTTTTCCTGAGTGGCTAACTAAAATTGTGGCGTTTCAATTTGCGAGCAGCCCACTGAACAATAGAAAAAGAGAAACACGAAGGCAGAGGATCCAGTGCTATTTCTTGTACATCGTCTCGCACTAAAATGAACTAAAGCCAAACCTACAGGACACCACTTCTAGCGAGTTAGAGGTAACGTGATATATCGCCCCCCGAAAGTTATCCGTGCTCGCGCTAGGCGGAGTGATACATACCCTGCTCAACACTGATAGATCAAACTCGACATCAGCACTATTCAACATCCTAATTTTAACTGGTATTTGTGGGCAAAAAAAATGTACAGCTACGGTTAGTCTTCAAAGTGAACACTTTCTATCACAACAGTAGTTTTTATGGCCGCCCTTGGATTCTAAGAGGAAAACAGTAGACAAAGGCGATTGCTTGTTCGTGCTAGCAGTGTTGCGCTAGTTTAGTGAGGACAATATAAAGCGTGATTTCTATCTGACTTCTTTGTGCAATTAGTTGCCCCTGAATTTGACTTACAGAACAGCAGAGAAAGATGGAGTATTCAAAATGCAGCGTAGCACGTTTCGCTTCTTTAATGCTAATTATTTGGCTAAATAAATTAACTTAGTTTACCAATTTTATGTTTATCACCGTAAATATGGAAAAAACCAGATTATACGCTGGTGGCACAATTTCGGTTAGAAATTGCCTCAAATGTTCAAGTGGTTCGTTGCTACATCGTAATGTTAAAAACCCTAAAATATTACAAAAGAAATCCGGAAAAAACAAACATCGCCTCCTATACCACAAAAGCACTGAGTTGAATTGCATAATGTTACGAGGAAGTTTAACAGTCAAACGAGACCGCCAAATGCCACATTCATAATTAATGCGCAGACAATATCCGCTAGGGTTGTCATATCGACAGCTGGGGGTACATACGCCAGCAGTGCTGAATACCCCGACATCATAAGATGCAAAATAGGAGCAATATTTGGAAGTGAAAAAATATGGCATGGTTTTGTATATTCTACGTGACTAGGAACGTATATTTCGCGTGTCAGGTAAGATTTGTATCAGTGTTTTAAAAAGCCACAGATTAGCCTTCTGCAATCTGACCATCATTTTGGTATGGCTTCGAAACAATCGCGACGTGACAAATTAAGCGCTGATATCGTGCGTCCTATGAAAACTTCATATTTCATCTCAAAAGTTTAGTGCAGGCTTGATGAGGTTTACGACGCCCAACACGAGCCTTAACATTCTCGTTTTCCGTGCAAGTGCTCGCACAAGCAAAGCATATTTTGTTGCAGCAGTCGCGCGCCATTGCCTTTGGGGTGGCGGTCACAACTTCTCTCTGGAAACAGGTTTATTTGAAAAAAAAAACGTCATTTGGACCGTATGCCACACCAGAGATTAAAAGTGCGATCTCCTTTATTTGATTCATTCATCGCATCACATCTAATGTTTTGCTAAAGTGTAAGATACAGAGCAGCGTTCCCAACTCATAACAGGTAGCTCTCGAAGCCTACAACCAATCACGCTTCACATAGCCTTCCATGGTGGAATGTCGTATTTCAGCGCCAGTGCTTTGCGTCACCGAAGATGTTGATAAACCAATCTGAAGATTGACCTAGAATCCACCTCGTGGCGCCATTTCGTATGTATTTATAGTAATACAACAACATAAGGTGTCGGAAATGCTCACCTGAGATTTTTTGCTTCACTCCTTCCGTTTCAATGACGAAGCAACAAAAACAAATTGGAGGCAGCCGTGAATTTCTAATTGCTACAGGTTTGGCATGGCTTGGTCTTCAAGAAGTATATAAATTTGTAAAACTAAACGCAAGCTGATTTGTCGTCCTCGTGTTTTATGTGAGTCCAGATTTAGTAGAACAGGCTAAGCTAAAGATTTCCCCGTTACAGTCTGTTCTCAGAGACCTACCTCTGTGATCTCACGCTGCTGCTTTGGGTCCGAACGATATTGATAAAAATATGGATGCTTTTTCTGAGTACAAAACGAGCACCACGGAAGGCAGTATAACTTTACCTGAAGAAACGCTTTGTCTAAAATTTGCGGTTAGATTAAGCTAAAAAAACGAAAGCAGCTTTAAAAGAAACAATCAAAGCAATGATGATTCATTATCATGGTACTTGCGACAAAAAAAAATTTAAAAACTGCTCTAATACCAATATATAAGTACCTGAGGATATCGAGAGTAGAAACAAGCAAAACGACAACTTTTTTTTCTTGTTTTTTAAAAAGAGATTTTAGGCAGTAACTTGAATATCTCTTGTTTTCAAACATTACTTTATTAAAGAGATAATTTATTCTAGAAGTGAACAACATTATAATAAAATGTTAAGTCACCGGCTTCTTTAAAGAGAATTTCGGTTTTGTCACTCGGTTATTCCTATCATATGAACTCATTAATTTACGTCTATCGAATGACTTCAAGTGTAAGCTGGCACTCAAAGCGTCGAACCAATCGAACAAAGCCAGGTTATTGGGGAAAAATACCATTGCTGCCCGGACCTTGTGTCTTTCACGTCTTACAGGAACACCATCGGCATGTACCTGAAAATATTGCGTCGGTTGTGGCGTATTCTTGGGTTTGTGCCGTACTGAAACTTGTGCGAGTAGAGAAGATCTCGTGGTATAGCTGGCGTGATGTTGCCTGAGTCGGTGACACGTTAAGAGTTTAGGGGAAGTTCCTCCCATCTCTTTCCTCTTCAGCGGAGGAAACGCTAATGGGGAAGCCGCTTTCTCTATAGCAATGCAAGAACTAAAAACATACCACACTTAAAAAAAAGACAATTTCAGGTTCATCAGGTATCATTAAACAGGAAATTTTTAATATGTCGTGCTTTTTGTCAGATTGTGACATGAAAATAATTAATCTTAATGTAATATGCGCTGAACATAACTGAAAAGAACGGATCATATCATCATATCAAAGGGTTGAGTGGACCGAAATATTAAATCTCTAATGGTTAATCTAAGAAAAATGGGGCGGACGACCGATGCAACTAAGTACATAAGGATCTCACTTTTAGGAAAGGAGTAACACTCATTCAAAGTAAATAATCTAATATTCCACGCAGCGCTTATAGCTCCCAACTTCTCAAACGGTCCCCCGCATCACGGCGTTCTTCAAAACGAGAAATGCGGGACTTGTTTTTCGTAACCTCCGCCGACCATGCTGCGAAAGTCGTCTGCAAAGCGCGGTAAGAAAAAAAGAGGGGCGCCAGTGTCCCGTCAAACAGTTTAACTCTTTGACCGACAGGGCGGCGCTTCGAAGATGTCCCTCGTATAGTTTCAACTCTCACGACACGTCTGCTTGGGTTATCTGGCGATGTAACTGGCACTGACACTGGCGGGGACACACGATGGATGGGGTCCCGGCGTCCTGTGCACTAGAGTGTCTGCCTTTGACGCCCAGAGGCAGCGCACTATCTCTGCACCACGGCGTGGGTGAAGAGTCGGTGTGACAACAACACTCCCGTGACGAGAAGCAGCGACGACAGCGACCTCTCAGCGAGGTTTCCCTGGCGGCCGTGCTGCATGGCTGCGGGCTTTTCACCTGCACAAAACAGAGCAACGGGACATTTGAGCGATGATTACGTTCGTATTTATATCACGCAACATAAAGCTTGTGGTGTAATATTGTGCGCTACATGATGTGGATGAGCAGCTCAGTTAACACGGACGAAGAAAATTCAAAACGACTGGGCATTGCTTTTACTTAGCTGTTCATTTTCTACAAGGTACAGCGTTTATCGAGTGGGCCAAGTTGCAACCTTAGTACATAAATAAAATATTTCTCACTGCGGCACACCGGTGGATTGCTTCTAAAATGACCCACTTTCTCCCAGAATCTTTCTGAGGTGGGCATACGCAGGAACTCTATAATTAATAACCTGCAACTGAGAAGAAAAAAAAAGACAGAAATGCACAAAAACCGCCTAAAAACGCGGCTACAGCGGATGCGTGTGGTAGGTTCCCCTGTGGCAGTGAATTTTGGTTCTTGTGTGTTTTTCTTATTTCATTGCGAGGTGGTTGGTAACCTCCGGAGAGTGTGGACGATTGTAGAAAGATGGTGATGTAAAATAAAATTAGTAACTGAATTTGGAGATTACGTGTGCGTTTTTGTATATTTTCTTAAAAATATGTTCTCAGTCTTAGTTTTTTTTTGTTTTTTTTTTCTAATTGCACAGTTAGATTACCAGCTTGACTGTATTTGTTATTCACGTCCATGAGCAGGAGCCCAGTTTTAGGAAGACGAATCATCTCGCAGTTTACATCCCAACAGGCAGCACTAATTAAAGGTCTGTTGTGATATAAGAAATATGAGTTGATACGTATAATACCTACAAAAGGTTAGGGTGCAATAGAGCTGGTGCTGGTTAAACATTTGACTAAAACCCCGAGACTGGGAAGAAAAAAAAACGGACAAACACAAGTCGCATCTTTTCCGTCTTGGGGTTTTTAGTCAAATGTCTAAGCATCACTGTATTTTGTTTAAACTATTACCGCCTTGTTAAATGCGTGAAGAGATGACAAGATAAGACAGTTGAGCAGTGCTGCATGCAGAAGATTTACAACAATACAGATAACAATTTTTCGTTAACGAATAAAAATATTTAATAACTGAAGGCCACAACATGACCACTAAGCACTCACCGCACTGACCTGGCAACCACAGATCTCTAATAATGGCTGTGCCTCGACAACAAGCAGAAAACGTAAATGAGAGCGCGAGTCGTAGGATTAATCAATCGCATCAAAGGCAATGAAAATATTGCTGCATGCGTGCTGGAGTTTACAACGCATGTGGTGGCCACGTGGAGGAACGGGGTTCGAATTCGCGTTAGCCCAGTCCTGTTTTTATCAACCTTTGTTCTGAAAAGCTTTAGACCATCTCGGCTGCCATGGTTATTTTCTGGTTGAGACGGTGTCGCGTTTATACAAGCAGCGCTAAGGCACTGGTTGAGGAAGGTCACCATTCCGTCGCCCACGCAAGATGCTGGTACCTTTTTTTTAACTTGTAGAAACAAGGTCGCCTTATTAAACTTTTATTTTAAGTCTTCACATGAACCTATGTTTCTGTCGACGACAATATGACCATCCAGCACGCTTCCAGTCAAAATGAGTGAAAGCCAAAAGGCAAGCCTGGACACGTCTACCAGCTGGCTACTCTGTTCAAGAAGAGGGTGTTAGAGGACAGAGATAGAAGAGTACTGCTTTGTTTCAAATTTAATATATTTCACTTCAGAGTAAAGGATTTGCAAATTAGCATTTAAACACCTAATGACAGAGCCATTTGCTACCGGCGTCCAGCCTCGCTCTCTTTCTCTGTTATCACATATACGATCTACAGGAGTAACTCCGACCTACACGAACAAGTGTTTGAACACAGCCTAGGTGAACAACATCCGAAGAAATAAATAAAAAAATTTAGTTTCGCTTGGAATACAAAATATTATAGTAACTGGGTGTCCCAAAGAAATTGCAAAAGTGTTCTTGAAGCTCAGAACGAATGCTTAGAGCACAGACAAGCATCCATCAACTTGCCAGAGGAACGCCTGCTGTTTAGATTACAGTTTTGAATGCAGAGCTGAATATCCAGATAACAACATTGTTTGGTGAAGTGTTAGTATTTTGGTTTTCTCTCATCACTTGGGAAAAAGGAAAAAGACGGCTTCATCAAGGCGAGGTAAGAACATCGTATTCTAACCGTTATATTTGCGGATTTCATGAGAGGACATTTTAACCTGTGTTGCCAATTTAACGAATTTCCCGCTATTTTTTTTTATATATATCGAGAAAGAGTATCAATTTGCGGTTGGCAGGATTTTTTTTAGCGCTTTTCAAGTTATGCTTGCGTTTTCTCTTGCGGTGTTAAATCTCAAGTTTACATTTATCAATCTTAAAAAGCTGAAACTTCGTGGTAAGTTAGAGCGACTTAATCTCAACAAAATTGCTTTCAATGAGAATAACGCTTGCGACGCCATTGAGACAGTTGGGCGGCAAACTTCGAAAAACGATTTGCACAACAACCTCAGCAATTTACGTGATTTGTGCGTCAATATATGAATTCATTTTCTACATCTGTGAGATGGCATGGTCATAAAGAACTACGCACAAGAATTTAGAAATAAATGAGGGCGATATGATTTTAATTTAGAACCGGCTTCTTGAAGATTCTAGCGGCCCCAGACGACTCAGGTACCCCTACTGAAGAAAAGAACTTTTAAAAAAAGATTGTAAATATCGTCATTAAATAGTTTAACTCCCCCCATATTAAAAACAGTGAACAAGCAGTGAGGAAGAGAACTCAGAGTGTTGTACTTTTCTTTCTCTTCCTCACTGTCTGCCCGCGGTTTTAATATGATGTCATCTCACCAATTACGAGCTCATCTCACAACTTAAGTACCAGAAACTATTACTCAAGAAACCGGAACTATGAAAATGTAGAGCAGCAGGTAAGGCTAGACAACGGTCCTGGTAAGACCTTTTAACAGTAAGTGAAGATTGTTCTGTGCATGGAAAAGCTTTGAGTCAGACAAGAAAGCTTTTTATTAACGGTTCTTTCATTTAACGCGCTGTTTTTAGACAAAGTAAAGCAATAAATAGTGCTAAAATAATATTTGCCCTCCGCCTTTAGTTTAGTGATTTTCAGCCGTTTCTCGCTATTCATATAGCGGGCTTTTAATGTTTTAGTTGACAACACTGTTTTTAATCTTTTTTTTCTGCAACGAGGGTTCTTCTGGTCGGTTTAGCACCAAAATATGTTTTGTAAACCCGAGACTGCACCCGTGTTTTTCGACCGGAGCAAGCAATCTCTGTATCGCAGAAAGCTCGAACTCCGTGAGAATACGACGCTAGTAGCTAAAATAAATCTCGAAAGTTTGATGAAATCACGTTACCCGGATCAATAGATACAAAGAAATTCAAAATTTCTCCATGAGCCGAGGTCCAGCTGAGCTTCATATTGTCAAAACAAGAAATTACAGTTTGGGCTACTGCAGCATCTACAGATGAAAAAAAAACAACAAAAAAACTTAGTAAGAAAGAAAGCAGTATTATCTTTCTTGCTAAAAGGTTTTTTTTTTTTGCCCCAGAGGCATAGAATTATGGGCTACCCTATAACAAATTCTTGATGGTCAGAAGGCAAGGTGGGATGGAGTTTCCTGTTCCTAGCAGATAACTGACAAAGGAAGGAGAGTTTGTGTGGCGAAGACTGCAAACGGACACGGTTGTGACACCAGTCCAAATGCATCTGTGTTACCCGGAACGCTTCTTGACACCGAGCTGTCCTTGCTGCGGGGCGCACTGAGCGGACATTCATCATCTGGCTTGGCTGCGTAAGAAGATCCCGGGATTCGCGCCAGTGTGTGATTTTAGTCTTGAGAAGTGGGAAGCGGGGCTGAGGATTGAGGAGGTCTGCGGGCAGAGATTGCTAGTAGGCAGCGCTCTGCAAGCCGTCGCCGCGCTTTGAACCTCAGAATAGGGGTAGCCACCCTCTTCTCGCCATCTTTACTTTCACCTCACTTCCCATCCCCGCCTTTCCTTAAAATAACGGTTTTTAACAACAACAATATGAATCTCACAAACGCCTGCAATGACAATTTTCGTTTCGACAACACTATGCGTCGGCGGTCGACGGCTTATAGAGAAATTGCGTTTTATATAAATTATCTTTTGATCTCAAAAAACGTCATTTACTCAGACCTTCTGTGTTATATTCCAAACGCTAGCGTGATATTTTCACGAAGTTTGAGCTTTCTGGGATATATCGATTGGTTACCCGGGCCAAAAAGCTCGATTTATCCTGTCTCAGGAAGTTCCTGTACGTCCAATGAGCTGCGTGTAATGCTACAGATTATCGCAATCATTACAGGTTGTTATAAACGCGCTGTAAACAAAGATAATACGAATTCGTCGTCGAAGTCAACGCGGCTTCTGAACCCGAGGATGCCGAAGTTTCTCTCAAATGGACAGCTAGAGAGCATGCTAGTATAGAAGAGTTTTCTGACATTCGCTACTGTATATCATCGCCAGGATCGCGGCGAGGAGAAGCGTTACCCATTTTTGACGTCACTATGACGAAATGAAGGAACCAAGAATTAATACGTTGAGAATAAACATGTCGGTGACGAACTCCAGACGCCATGTTTTGAGCACACTCGGGCACTACCCTCTTAGTCCCTTCTCCAGTCACGTGCCCCGCGTAGCGTACCGTTGAGTACGTGCACGGTGATGTTTGCTGGGTCCGCGTACGACGGGATGCAGGAGTAGTTGCCCGAGTCCCCCGTGGAGGCGTCCGGCACCTGGAGCCTGGACACCGTGGTCGAGGGCCCCCTCTCTGTGGCTACACGGATTCCCGCCCTCCTCGCCGAGTCGTAGTTGATCATGCGGTCGTCGTGGTACCAGAACACGTAAACCGGTGGCGCCCGGCTGTCTGTCACCACGCACGTCAGGTTGATGGTGTTGCCGCTCTGGATGTACAGGTTTGAGCCCTCCGGGATGCGCGCCTTGGCCACTGGGCGAAGCCGGGAGGATTTGGAAAAAAAAACGGGGAGAGGAAAAAGCAACCAGTCAGCGGTCAAACCTGACTGCAGCATTGAGATTCCTAAAAAAAATCGTTACGAGACTTATCGCAAGGTTGATCGAGAGGTGGCTAGTGGACAGGATGAGTACGTGCAGATTTCTCACAACTATTCTTAGGGGCTTGCGGGACACAATAATGTCACGCGACATTGTGAGATCACGGGAGACATTGATGTCATGTGACATTATGATGTCACGTAAACCATAATGTGGAATCGTGATGTCAGCCATGCCGTCACGTGGCATATTAACGTCATGAGATACTGTGACGTCAAGCAACAGTGTGATGTCATCTGACAATATGACCTAATGGCACACTTTGACGTCACCTGAGATCACGACGTAGCATATCATTGTGACTTCACATTAGACCATTATGTCATGTGACATTATGGCGTCGTGTGGTGGGACCAACACAAGCATGCAACGTCCGTGGAGGGTACACATATACGAGTACAGATATCGCATAGAAAGTGGTACTGTGCTTGCAACATCAAACATCGCTAAATAAGAAGCCGACTAAGCTGCTTACTTTAATACCATAAGGCGCGTGCGAGAAACTCCGCCAAGCGCTACATTGTGCGAAAGCGACTATGGACGCGAGATCGGTAATCTCAAAAGCCAAAATAGAAAGAAGCCAACCCTAATGATGCCTGCCGCACTGGGGAATAGATAACAACGGAGCTCGCCCTACCCCCAAAAAAACAAAAAAACTAAAAGACATAGAAATGAAGGGGCAAACGCAGCACTGCTAACGCGCCATCTCCTTTTGCAGAGTAAAAGAAAGTTGGGGTGTCATTAGAACTGCATAAAAGATTCGATGCTATCAAGAAAACGATGTGCTTTCAACAATGGACGCCATAAATTTGACGCTTACACCCGTAATCAGCTCCGAGATTGAGCGCAACGGAAAGGCAACATCAAGAGAAAATAAAATAAAAAACAGCACTAAAAAGGATGACATTCAAAATGAGAAAGAAAAAACAAAGTATTCAGAGAAGAAAGATAAGGTGCGTGCATAAATCTCTTCTTGCCTACGTGTCTATATCTTGGGGGAGGGGGGGGGGGGGGAGATGGGGGATGGGTTTGTCTATATGTTGCCTTCTATTCGTGTGTGTATGTTTTTACGGTACTAGAAGGCGCCACAGTAAAGCAACTCGCTCTAAATCAGTCCTAACGAGTCGTCTGTTGGCGTCTTTACTTTCGTCACCTGGATAGCACCCAAGAAAAAAGAGAGTACAACACCTCGATTCTTTTATCTCGGAATCGGGTTCGTGTCGCGGTTGACCTAGTGACGAGATTGGTTTGAAGTGGGCCTTGGGAAAAATATCGGTTTCGATTTTTCACGCTTTCCGATGAGATGTGTTTGTGTGGAAAAGGTGTCTTTTTTTCGCACTTTGTTCCCGGTAGTGATTTATGTTGGTCGTTTAGAGCCGTCCATTCATTATTACCGCTGGGCGGAATTATGCTTTGGCGGCTTTGAAGTCAGATAAAGTAGATACCGCTCCTTCTTTCCGAAGTACGCATGTACTAGAGAAGGTAGTTGGGTAAATGCAGGAGCCTGGCTTTCATTTTTCATACTCATATTCGCAAGGCCCCCATATTGCACTATACCATAAAACCGAAAGTAATTTAACTGCTCTGAAGCGGAACTTAAAGTTTCACTTGAAATGTCTACTAGTGTATAATGAATAATTTTAGTTACAACTTTCTGTAATAAAAAAATTACCTCTTGCCATTTTGAAACCCGCGATTTACGTTTGAAACATTCAAAAAGATTCTTATGAATATCCCGGTTTGAGAAAATTAACTTAAAAAGCTTACCAATGCTGATATTTCGAAGCTACAGTTTTGACTAGTTTTCCATGTATCGGGGGCTCATGGCGAATCTAGCCTAGCACGCCAGCCTTACTATACTTCAACTGAAAGGCGCGTGTCCAGGATCAATAATATTATAAATTAGAGTTTTACGAAACAATGACGCAGACAACTAGGGTACAATGGCGATTTCCGCAATAGCCGCTTTTTTACAGCGGAGCTGTTAAGGGCTGGTTTCCCCCAGTATCGTGTCCGTCAGCAAACAAATGATGACACGAAACTCTGGACAGCCGCCGCCATTTATGAACGACGGCGGCAACCAGACGACCGGCTAGTCGGTTGTCTGGGTGCCGCCGTCGCTTATAGATGGCGGTTGCTGTCCAACCTTTCCATTCGCTGGTCTTCCTTCTTCACCAGAGTAAAAAGGCTCAAAGCTTTTTCCTCAGCGTACAGTGAGGATTTATTGGGAACCATATATCTTCAAATGTTTGAACTTGATGTATACCGTTCAGTTTGTGTAAACTGTGTGATGACCTAAATCATAAGGAAGAGTGCCTGCGTTCATTAAAAATCAGTTGTTAGCCTGCGCTTGTCCTGTGTAGTCCTTCCACTGCGCCCTTGTCCCTTTCGCGCTGTTTTCAGGATGATATAAGTGTAATTTACCCCTTTACAGAAGGAAAGAAGAACAGAAGAGCAGCAGGCGTTGATAAAATTAGAAACGCACATGGGCAACTGCTGAAAACACGTGCAACCACGTTAAAAAGCAAATCAAACCCACTCACAAGCCTGGCATCATTGTATTTTTGCCTCCAACTTTGAAAGCAACTTTTTTATGCTTTATTGGAATAAGCTCAAATAGATTATGCAATTACTTTGGGTGTTGAGACTTTTTTCCACACCGTATTCGGCATGCACCATGCATAATTCATATGTCCATATAAACATTCAAACGTAAATTAAAAGTACACTGCTCTTTTTAATATACTTTTTTTCTTTTGACCGACATTCATAGCTTCAGGCTTTTCGTCACCAAGATGGGCATTTCTGCGCTAGGATATCTGTGCGAGGATTCATTCTAGTTTTGAGAGCGGTAGGGAGGAGCTTCCGTTGTCCCGCCTCCAGTGCGAGATTCCTACCTTCGACAATTCTTTGGCGTCTCGCGAGCTTCGAGCATACAGCTCAGCCAGACCACGACGAAACGCAACGACAGCCCGGGCGTCTGAACAAGGCGCCCTGTCGTTTTAAATCAGTCAGCGGCTATAGTTATAAGTTATAGCAATAACAGATGGACGCACACCCTGTAATTTAGGTGATATTGCTCCTAATTTGCCAATGACCGAGGCCACGGCGATACCGAGGGTGGGCAGGGACTCACCGACGACGGCGAGCGAGATGTTGAGGCTCATCTTGGGCTCGGTGGAGACCTGGCACTCGTAGACGCCGGCATCCCACTTTTGAGTGTAGCGCACCTCCAGGGTCCAGTCCTCAGTGCCCTCCAGGTGGATCGAGTGGAACCGCTGGTCCGACGTGTACGTGTACGTGCCCACCGTCAGGATGTGTAGGTCGCGCTGGCGCACCCACGACACCTGCACACAGAGGGACAAGGAGGATGAAAACTCGGGTTAAGCCGACCGCTCTTCTGGGATAGAACAGCGGAAGCAAATCATGGACAAACGAAACAAGACCTCATTTATATTGCTTCGTCACTACAGCCTGTTTCACTCTAAGTTAGACGGAAGCCGAAGCTACACTCCGGTGGATCCTTATCTAGGATCACCAAATGAAATGCACTTTCTCGGCGCTCAGTGCCTTGGTGCATTTTGCATCCCCTACATAGCCGATCACACACAATGTTCCTGGCGCTTTTGTGCGGCATCTTCTTAACAAAACATTACCCCACTCACACCTAATAACACTTGAAATTTCTCCCTGAACGATAGAGGTCAGGATGGGCAGCGAACGTAATTTTCAAGATACCTAAAATAGGTTCACGCATTACTCACATAGCTGTCAGGTAAAGTATGTTTCTGCCCGAGAAACAAAGAAAACTGTGAAATAACACCGGTTGCACACATTCAATAAACAGTGCCTTAAGTTTCAGTTTCCCTTAAAATATTTAAACATGATGTTCGGGCAGACCACTAGAAGATATTACAACATACCCTCTGCAGTTCCAATTAACTTACATGGCCGAAAATACGTCACGTGATGTTCATTGTTTGTGGTGGTTGCAGAGCTGCTATTCGTCTTAAAAATAAATTTATAGCGCAGTCACAAGGACACAATAAAGGAACTCCTTTAAAAGTACGGCGAACCAGCGCACGCCGATAAGCGCAAGATCACTTGCTAATCCGCTGAGTCTCTAAAGGAGTTCGTTTTGAAGGGGAGAGCTCCTTTAGAGCGCACGACACTATAGAGCGGCGATGTTAGAGCGCGCGGCACGACGGCGCTGCGACAGCAGCACGCTTGACACTAGAGCGCATGTCACGAGAGCGCACGACCAGTTGAGTGCGCGGCACGAGAGCGCTCCCCAGTTCAGCGAACACCACAAAATGTGAGATGTACCCGCGGCTCTACAGACAGAACAAAAGTGTGCGACTCATCAAACCGAAGCATTGGTGATTTTTGATTGATTGATTATGTCTGTTATAAAATACAAAAAATTAAACGGGTACGATTCCTTCCTAAAGAATTCATCAAAAACATAACATCAACGGAAAGCAAAGTGCGGACAAGAGCATTCTAAATATGAACCTAAACCAAACTTCCACGCGATCGAGTTTCGAATGCTAAAGGTATATTGTCGGCTGCATTTCGTAGGTGATATTTTCTTTGCACCCGTCGGCCTTCCTTTGAACTTCTTTCAGCAACCCAATTTAAATAGGGCGGCAGAAACAAAATGTGAATTAAACTCCACACTAGTGTCCCTTACAAGCTTTCAAATGAAGAAGCAAGCAGAATTTGAACGTATTGAAATGCAAGATTTTTTCTGGAGCAAAATGTTCGTGGAAGCTGAGAAACAACTGTGCCTGCCGCACCGGATGTTGTAGGTCTCGCCTTAGCGCTTTATCCATCTGCTACGCTGACATCCACGCATAATTCATTTTCATACTTGGCACAGATTTCCAGATTTAGGGTTTAGTACCATTTTCATTTGTGACTACATGAATGGTTGGCCTTCGACATTTGGTGCGAGAACTCCATTCTTGAAATTTATCTTGAAAACCCCAGAATACGGTTAAGCATGTTACATGTTGCTTCTTTCCATTTGAACGTTTTAAATTAATTTAAAATAAAAATTAGCGATGTCGGTGGTGAACTTTATCAATTAAAATCAAGGAAATAACGAAGTTAGGTCAGCGGCAGTGTTTTTTCTGCAAAAATGTACGCGGGAAATATTCATTTGCCTCTTTTTTTTTTTCCACTGTGCTTTTTGTAACACTTCTTGGTTTGTCACACACGAACATTTCGTCGGCTCATTTCGCAATGTCCTTGCTGAATGCCGAGGCGTAAATCCTCTCCAATTTTAAATAAACCACGCGATGTCCTAACACGTGGTCGGTCGGGTCAGGCCACTCGCGCTGGACTGGTTGTGCGCTTTCGAGTCGCGCGCGCTTACGTCGCAGCGCTCTATCGTCGCGCGCTCTATCGTCGCGGCGCTCTCGTGTCGTGCCCGCTAACGTCGTGGCGCTCTACTGTCAACGCTCTAGTGTTGTGCGCTCTAGTGTTGTACAGCCGTTCTGAAGGCCTTCAATGTGCCCCTCTGACTGCGGAATTAGAAATAAAACGGAATTGTAAAAAAACAAAAAAAAACCGCTTAAATTTTGCTTGTAGACTTCACTATAGATATGTCCCAAACATAGTCATAAAACCACCCTAAGTTTTGGTCATATTTGTAGAGTTGCAATTTCATATCACACATTTAAATTAAAAGAAATTGCGCTAAATGCTTAGGAAGCGAGGCAAATTTGCAACTTGGTTTTAAAAAAACACAATTGGTAAAGCTCTAAATTACCGTGCCAAAATTAAATTTGCCACTAGATAATATTGAAGGTAAAGTGAACGCAAATGCATTTTATCTTGCATTCTATCGAACGCAAGAAAAGGCAAGGGTATATACTTAAAAACACAAAAATAACTCATCAGATATAAATTGTCTCTGCAGTCCTTATGCAACAAAAATACGGCAAACAATGATATTTCAAAATTTCATGAGCACTAAAACATTTTTTTTTGTAACAGTCAAGAATATAAATCGTTAAATGACACTTACATCAAATAGGATTATACCTAGCTTTAAAAGGACAGCAGACATAGCAATGCGAACCAGTTCCGCGGCAACATGCACGCACGCGAACCATGGCTTTTAATAAAGGTGAAACGACGTCACAGGACGTCGGCGCCAATATCGCCAGCACGCAAAAGCGTTCAACCATCGATTACACAAGCAATTCCGGCGCAGCCGGCGCGCAAAGACCGCCGTGATATGACTCCATATTATCGGCTCCCTTTATAAGCACGCTAGTTAGCGTATTCTTTTTTTTTTTTTCATCTTGAACCATTGGGCTGGTTTTTGCCGAAGTTTCATATTACTTATCGTCTTAACAATGAAGAGTGTGGAGCTACTCTCTACAAAAACAGCACAAAAAATTACCATTGACATTATTAGATGTTGTATGTTTGTTTTTTCAAGGAAAAAATTACATGAAGTTATTTAAATATAAACTACACATTATCAAAACGAGTCATACTGTGTACAATATCCTCCCCATCCCTTGGAATAGTCCGGTTTGACGGTATGTTCTTATTTTTATGTGTATAGATGGGGACAGGCATTACCTTCCCACTCTACCCGAGTTGAAATAAAACAAAGAAAAAAAAATAGAAATGAAGACCTCTCCCTGCACGCTTTTATGACAAAATCTGACTCTGATTTCTTGTTTTTAAATCATGCAATACATATTGTAGTATCTGATTGAATGTTTCTCGAAAATTGTATACTGTTTATATTCTTCATATTTTTTCGGTTCAAGCCTCTTACAGGTAGTCTACTTTATTTCACATGGGCCTATTAAATTGCGATATCGATAAGCCGAAGTCTGTTCACTAAACAGCAGGCTCCAAACACTCTCATCATCTTAGAAAAATTTTCTCTGGTGAAACTTAAATATCTCGATTGTACTACCCCGCGCGGGTGCCATTCGGAGAGACGAAACCTCGTGCACCGAAGTGTGGCAAAAACCTAAAGGGATATTAACCGAATGGCGCTGCAGAGATGAAAATTGGACATCAAGGCTGTGTATGGCTTCCAGGGAGGGGCCTGAGGGGGACATCAATGTCGAGAGACCTTCTCCTCTTTTGCACAAAGGAGAGAACCCGACATGTAGGGGCGATGCTTTCCGTTTGCCACCTTCCACGCTCGAACTGCCGGTGAATCATAATTTCCAGCTACGAGGAGCACCGAGCAAACACAGCACCACCTCCCCTCTGCATGCTGTTTCAGTTATTGTTGCGCACTTGTTGGGCGACCGGCTCCGTTCTGTTACGTTATTGATTTACCCAAGGGAGTTTTGTTACGTCTTTAAATTTGTTAATGCGGCTCTGGTTATAATTGCCCTTGTCGGTTATGACGTTAAGCTCTATGCCGTCCTTCAAAAGCGATAAATCGGGGAAATACTTGCTGTCCGCTGTTTTCTGTTAATCGATTTTGCTCGTGCGCTGGAAACAGATTTAAAGGTGAGAGCCATTGCTCCAAGCCTTCAATGCATAGCAAACACACAGTCCGGGCTACCACCCTAGAAATGTGCGCCATACTATGTTTGCACCATCTCTTGGTGGGTTACGGCAGCGCTTCCTTAGAAACCTATGAATTTTACATACAAATAGGGCCTCAACACATTAATGTTAAGGTTTAAACAATTTGCCATGCTACTACTCTATTCTAATATACACCACTTTTCTTGTGCCGAATTTGAAGATGATGACGTGTAAACTGCAGGTTCCTCAGACAAATAAATATTTTGATGTATTTCCACTACGCAGAGTTTCAAATTAATCGAAATCTAGTTTATTTTTGGATATAAACAAATCATTATGATTGTATAAATTATTAACGACCCCTTCCCAGTATTACGGGAAAATCTGTAGTGTCTAAGATGTGTATTACATCTGTAGAAAAATATATACCGAAGGCAGCTCACACCACTTTGTCGAAAACAATAAAGTTCAAGCGAGCACATATTAAAAATAAAGAAAAATACAAGATTTCCCATGCGACTACAGTAAACCACAAGATTTGATAATGTGCTGGGCCCATTTTTTTTATCGAAATTATTTTATGGAGTTCCTGAGACCGATTTGCTGACTAAGGCGGATTCATTCTCGTTTAGACGTTTACGAACATTTCCAGTATTCTGCTACAGACATAAATTATCTAGAGAAAAAAAAAACATGTCCATTACTGTCAGATAAAATTATAAAATAGCTTTCAAAAATATTTTCACTCATTATTATTTTATGCGCTTATGACAGTGACAGTTATTGTAAGAAATGGAAACACTGTGGTGAATAAATGATTTACGAGAGTATGATCGTTTTTGTGAACGTAACATTCCGATGTCAAAAGTAATATTTGAGCACGTACTAAATATTTATAGGAAAATAACTATCCAAATTGCCCTGAGCACAAACACCAAAAAATATAGGGAAAATATCGTTTTGAAATATCTGACTTGATATCACATTCTTCGAAGAGGACTGACACCCAAGATTTTGCAATAGCAGAAGCTTGCATTCGGCAGCCTTAAAATTTGTATTTCGTCACCAGTTGAAAATTCGGCGATCTCAAGGAGGAACTCGTTGAGATCGCCGAATTTGAGTGATGTGAAAGGGTGCCCGAATTTGAAATGATGAATGAACGCTTAAAAATAGTCGAACTACATTCACTTCGAGACGCTTTTACACACACATTGTTAATTTGAAAGGATTTGCAACGGTAGAAGCTTGTTGTTGAGGACTCTAAATTTTGTATTTCTTTACCAGTTTTATTTATTGATACTGCAATCCCTGAAAGAAATTTTATCAGGTGGGTGCATTTGATTAGCAAGACATGCAGGCATACAAAATAGCAAACAAGACGCAGAAACAAAAGAACAAATATTTTAAAGCGGGACAAAACTAATTTAGGAGGGATTTAAGTAAAGACAATGATGGCTGCATAATAACACTTTTAGAAAGGCTATTCCGATCAGTCAACGCTCGCAGAAAAAAGAGTACTTGAAGCAATTATTATGCGATCGAAAAGGAGTTATTTTTAGCGCATGGCTCCGTCGAGTAGCGTAGCCTGATGAGAGGTTTATTAGGTGAGTCACATCCATCCTATAATGTCACTTTGTTAATTGATGCAAACATATAAGTCGAGAATGCCGACTTCTGAGACATAATGACTTTAAGTCAGCTCTGGTTAAAAGTTCGGTTATAGAGATAAGTCCAAAGCTATTATAAATGTAGCGAGCTGCCTTTTTCTGCACATGATCGAGGTTGTTAATGTTTGGTTTGGTGATGGGATCTCAAATCATAGCCGCGTAATCTAATGTTGTCAAGACAATAGTTTTATATGTTAGAAGACGCAAGGAAGGGGTAGACAGTGTTGGCGTCCTTCTAAGAAAGAATAACTCTCGAAGAGCATTTGATGTTACGAAATCAATCTGTTTTGTCCAAGTAAGATTATGAGGGATCCATTGTCCAAGGTATTTATATTGTGTTACTTCTGATAGAATAATATTATTAGTATTGTAAACAAACTCAGTTTCTCGGCCGACCTCAACGATATTATAGATGAGGCGCGGATGCCCAAATTTCAAAAGATGGACGAATGCGTATAGACAGCTGAACCACCTCATCTTTGAAACCGCAACTTTCTAAAAAAAAAATAGTTTTCGAGTATTCGCCATAGCACAAGGATGGGCCCCAGGGCTCTATATTTTATATTCTGTCTTTTGTTGGAAAGTGGGTTGTCCTCAAAAAGTTCCCTGGCAAGGCGCGGGAGCCCGAATCTCAAAAGATGAATGAATGCGTAAAAACTCCCGATTCAAACCAACTCCGAGACCGGATTTCTCAAAGAGTTTTCAATTTCGAGTGCCTGCCATAGTACCAGGATGGCCTCGAGCGCTTTAGATGTTTTATTGTCTTTAGCTAGGAAGTGGGTTGTCCCCAAAGCGTTCCCTGGCGTTCGTTCAATATTTCAAACTTTTGCCACACGAGCCGTGTGGCAAAAGTTTGAAATATTGAACAAAAGCCCAAAAAACAAAAACTGAGTGATCCTCACTTTGAGACCTGGTTTCTCAAAAAGGATCCGTTTTCGAGTACTTCCCATAGTACCAGGACGGGCTCGATGGCTCTAAATTGTATATTCTACCTTAAGCTGCGAGTTGAGTTGCTCCCAAAAAGTTCCCTGGCGAGGCGCGGGAGCTCAAATTTCAAGAGCTGAACGAATGCGTAAAAAACTCCCGATCCAAACAAACTCTGAGACCGTATTTCTCAAAAAGTTTTAATTTTCGAGTGCTTGACAGAGTACCGTAATAATGAGAACCTTGGGACCGGTTTCCCCTAAAATATTTCACTTGGAGTACTTATAGTGCCTGGATGGGATCGAGGGCTCTAAAGTTCATATTCTGCCGTTAGCTGGAAACTGGGTTGTCCACAAAAAGTTCCCTGGCGAGGCTCGGGAGTCCACAATTTTAAAGATGAGCGAATGCGTAAAAACTGCCGAACCATCCCCCCTTTGAGACCGGTTTTTTTCAAAATGGATCCATTCTCGAGCGCCTAATATTTTTGTGAAGCAACTTGTCATTTCATTTATTTGTGTCAGAGACCAGACAGAACCCCTTTTACAAACCCTTATTCAAGTGAGATAGCGTGGTGCGCTTCCTGGGTCTATTGTTTCGTTAAAGATGGGTGTAGGCAGACTTGTACACGTTACTGAAAAATAGTAACGAATTACATTTACAATTACTCGAGGCTAAATTGTAATTTATTACAATTACAATTACCCTCCCATGAAAGTAACTGACCGTTACCCCAAAAAGTAATCCGTTACTTTCGTGGCGTTACTTTTAACATTATTTTCCTCAAGTAAGAAACAAAGGGAAGAGTGTTATTCAAGTTCTTATTGTTGCCACCTGTTCCATTTAATGACCTTGAGTATTTTGAGCAACAGCTGGCTCTCGAAAGTCTCGTCAGACATTTTGCGTTATTTCTTACTCAACATGTCGACTGCTACGCTGAACACCATTTGAGCTGAGGCACTGGATGGGAGTGCCATATTGTTCCTCACGAATGCTTCATGCTCTGCATTGAGCTTTTTTAGCGAAGCAAGGGAAGTACTATTTACCCCGAATGTAGAGCAAAGCTTCGTCGTTGCAGCCGTTGCCATATGCTATTCGAGAGATTTAGTAGATCTTTCCGATACCTCCGATACCCGCGATAACGGTGCCTGATAACGATATGATGCATACGCAAAGACGGCGGCGAAGTATCGGATATCATTCTCGGAGTCATCGGACCGATCTAATAAAATTCTCCATTGTCTAAATCGCGAAGCTGTAGAAGTCATCAACAACAAAACATAGTTGTAACAGTAAGGGGATAAATAAATAATAAATAAGGTTTGGCTCGATATTTTTCATTTGGTTCTGAACAGTTCGAGCCTCACTTGAGACGTTGGTGAATAAAAAAAAGTTTCCAGTATATAAATATAAGCAATAAAAGAAAAAGAAGGACACTCATAACAACAATTAATTAGAGCGTCGGTTAAAACAAGGAAATGTAAATGCACGTTTGCCGTGTGTACTTTCCTTGGTGCCGTTTAAAAACGCACGGAGCACGGACCGACTGCAGTTTACTCCGGTGTTCTCCAGATAGACGTCCGTTGATGCCACGGGCAGCAAAAGGCAGAGTACTAAGTAAGCCGCGCTATGGCCCCACTCACGAATTTCACTCTCTCCTCAAGTCCAGAATATCAAGTCTACGTCAGCCACCATTATGTTTTATTTGTAAAAATATCTGCTTGAGATAAGATGCGTCCTGCTGGGGTAAAACAGGAAGAAGAAGAAAGGAAGACAATTGCCATTTTATAAGTGCTCGCAAGAAGCTGACTCACAAAAAGGGTAGGGTAGATGGAGCGTTGTCTGGTGTTGTGACATTATGAAAATGGTCCTAGTCATTGTTAATTCTTTTCAGTGCACTTACCGCCTCGAGCTTCTCGAAGAGGCGCACAATCACTTGGTGTCCTCCTCTCCCCGACTTCGATCGCAAAGAAAAAAAAAGGAACTAAAAAAAAAGCGGAAATAACTTGCCCCCCCTTTTTTTTTTTTTTTGAATTGTTTATTTGGATTTTTTTTACTTTGATGTTGGGGTCTAAAAAAAAAAGATAGATTCAGGGGCTTGGTGTTGCAAAAAAAGGGTTTGCGGAACTGAAGATTGCCAAGCCTCTCCTTGCGCTGGTCAATTCGCGTGACAGTGTCACTGCGCTCGACTTTACAAAAATGAGAAAAAAAAAAAAAACTTTATTTAGAATTGGGGGGGGGGGGGGGTTGGTTCTGACAAAAAAATGTAGCGGATTACAAGGAATCTGTTACGTAAAAAATGTAACGGAATTACATTAAAATTACTCTAGAAAATATGTAATTAATCCGTCACTAAATTACTGATAAATGTAAGGGATTACAAGTAATTTCGTTACTTGTAACGGATTACGTACAAGTCTGGGTGTAGGTGCTTGTGCCCCGGGGTATATGAGAGACGTTGGTGCTTAATGGTTTTTAGTCACACGTGTCTCACTGAAACGCTTGTCTTGTGTTTCAAGCATGCGACTCTAGAACGATCTGATCGGTTTGCTTTTAATGCAGAATCATTAACTGACCCATGGAGCGCCGTTAGCGTTTTGTGACCATAAAAAACGGTCAACTAATGCAACGCAGCCGGCGTTGTTTGTGACCGCGGAAAACGGGCAACTGAAGAAAGGGTGGCGCGCGCTCTGCAGAACCTCTTTCTCCCCTCCTGGGACACGTGTCGGACCCCCTCTCCTTCCTCATGGGTCACGTGTCAGGCGTGGCCGGAGGCGCAGAAAAGGGGGGTGGGGGGGGGGGGGGGGTAAGAGGGAGCTGGAAAGTTCCGTTCCTCACGCTCGGCCGCCGCTCTCGTGTGAGGCGTTGCCCGGTGGGGGGGGGGGGGGGGGGGGGGGTTGCGGCCGCTTTTGCTCCTCTCGGCGCCGAGGATCATTGCGGCGAATGAGGCATCTATATTGTCGGCGGCCGCAACCTTGGCAGCAACGAAACGCAGCAGCGAAAAAAAAAAAAAAAATGAAGGGAGGGAGGACAGGAAGTAATCATTATCGAGGTATTTCGGAAGATATATAACAAACGCGCGAAGGTCGCTGCACGAAGACAATTGTCGTTTGAGGGTGCGATCGTAATTGCTGGTGAAAACTATAGTAGGAAATAAAGACATAAAACGAGCACAAATACATTGGAACAAAGAAAACCAGATTTTCCGGAGCAGCGTACTTGGATGCAAAGTGCATTCTAGCATAACAGGCAGTAGAAAATTGGAGGACTTAATAATTAGGAAATTGAGGCGATTAGCGGTAGATAGACAAAGTGCCAGAAGGAGAGAGTAATACAAATAATGATATAATGAATAATAGGAAGATATTGGGTGAATACACGAGTAGTCAAAAGTTGGATTGGGGGTCGTGCATAGTACGAGTGGGGAAAAAGGGATAGATAGGGACCGGAAAGGTTAGAAGGTAAAAATTAAGAAAAAAAAAAAGAAATGCAAAAGAATTATTAACGGGAAAAATAAAGAAAAGTTAATGTGACAGGAGGAAAAACGTGGAAAGTAAAGCGATACACGTAAAAGAATGACAAAAAATATCTAAGAAAAACTAAATGACAGAAAATCAGATATCAGATATACCAGCAGACACACAAAAAAAAGGGTGCGAAGTTGTAGTGGGAACCGCATCCAATATTCCTCGCAGTGCCCCCCCCCCCCCCCCCCCCCCCCCCCCCCCTCTGGCCGCTTAATGGCGAGGTAATTATCGGACTCGGCAACAAAATTGTATTTCGGGTCTCATCGAAAGGGACTATTCGGCGCCGGGGCGAACGTCAAACGGGGTTTCGAGGGGCACGAGTCGCGGAATCGGGGCGCGTTCTGGCGGAAATGCAATATTTCAGCACATTTCGGTCGAATAGCTAGGTTGAACAAAACAACCTTGTACAACGTAATACGCAATATAATTTTTTACCCGCATGTTCTTGTTGATGTGGATGGTGCTTGGAGACACCTGGGTCATACCATGGGTGCTAGAGCTTTCTGTCGCTCAAATTTTAGTTTGAATAGAACTAAGCATGAGTTGCGAATACGGATCCAGGTTGGCTCTTGAAATTCAAATTGGCAGCAAAGTAGTAACAACAGTTAACAATTGTCACGGTCTCTTTATAAATATTGTTGAGAAGATAACAGAGCGATCAGCGTAAAATTGAAAGTAAAGGTTTAATCGGCGAACCTTTTTTTGCAGAAACTAAATAAAGAACGAGCGTCAAGAAAAGCAGGAGGGAGCATCGCAGTGTCGGCGTACCAGCTGACAAGCGCGAGGCAAAGGTGTCTCAGTTTCTGGCTCGGCAAGGTCAGACTGGGCTCCTTATGTATTAGCGATGTGCCGGACCAAAAGCGTCGCTGCGGTCAGCTTTTCACGATTGGCCAGACCATGGGCATATGAGCATTGTCAGATTGTCAACTTTGACGGTGTTAGTTCCGGTTGCGATGGTTCCTAGCCTCCACTGTGCTTTTTAAACACACCGTCGAACTCGTCGTCGCACCTGGTGGTAAGTAGCCAGGATAACAACTGGTGACGTCACGGCGAGGAAAATCCCAGTCGTGATGTCACGGATCGAAACAATTAGAGGGCGCCACCGTAATATCTCCGCGCTAATTGCACTTGGTATCTCGAACATTCGGCCTAGAACGTTCGAGTGTCGAGCTGGGTCAACACCGTTTCGGCAAGGCGATGTTGGCTTCCTTATATGTTACTCGCGGTATCCTAAACATTTGACCGTCGAACATCTAAGGTTAGAAAAAACGCGAATCTCCAAGAGGTACAGAGTAGCGTTTCTTCTCGTTCTCGTCCATGAAGGCGAAAATATGACAAGTAGGAATTGTGCCGGAAAAATCAATATAGGATAATGTGATTTACAAGATCAAACGTTCCCTTCCTCGTGTATCATGATATCAGTGGCACCCTCCCTAAACAAGCATTTAGTTTTGTCTTGATCGAAGATAGTAAGCTTAAACGCTTCGGTTTCAATATTCTAGATCATACAATTTGTACAACAGTATGTTACCAGAACTTTACGGCCTGTTTTCATCGAAGGTCGTGCGACAAAATATATAGAAGAGAACAACAATTACTCCGCATAAAACGCTCCTAAGCAGCATGCACAGAGGCCTGTATAAGATAATCATTTCCATCCATTACATTTCTAATACAAACTACAAGAAGCGGTAAGCACAAGGATGGCGCAAGCTAATTTAATATAATTTTATTACGAGGGCACCAATAATTCACGTCCAACTTGCGGTGTCTCGACTTCTCTTATACCTGTTCTTTACGTGCCACCACAATAACGAGTGGGATAACTGCGCCGTTTGCCCCCGGCAAACTAAACGGTAATTGATAGAACGGTCCGATGGACGGGTAACCAAGTATACGCGTCTTCCATCACAAAATTAGGGCTTGTGGTGAAGCTCATCTTGTATTAGTGCGTTGGCATTTTGGGGATGGTAAAGAGGGGGCTTAAGCACTAGCCTCGTGGTTTGGGAACCGGGTGTGAATTCTGGCGTTAAACGTCGATTATCAAGACAAGTTCCGATGTCGGAATGCCGGTATTCACGCTCGCTTTCAACGTGATTGGGGAATTTAAACACACAAATTTGTAGATGGTCAGCTAGTTCGTAATTGTGGGATGATTCGGCTGGGTTTAAGAGTATGACAATTTGTGGCCTGTTAAAGTTGCAATGATGCGCCGTGCACGTGGAATACGTGGACGTCGAAACGAGAAGCTACATCATATATCGTTGACCTTAACAGTGGTCGTGTCGCAAGCCGTGTTCTGTCAATCTAGTTGTCACCATTAATGTTTTGAAATTGGCAACTGATCAGGATTTTTTTATCGAAGGAAGATGCTTTGCTAACAAGCGAATTAAACATGTTACTTGACTACCTTTCAGACCAAACTACGTTTCAAACACGCGGCTGTTTTACTTTTCATGTACAAACTAGAAAGGCATAATTTCAAAGTGGAGCGAAATCATTAAGATAGATTATTTTGATCACCGACACTCAAGACACGCATAGTTGTTAGTTGTTAGGGTCAGTGTCATGATCACGATAGTAGCACCATTATTCGTTTATTAGAGAACATATCGGGGGGGGGGGGGGGGGCGGATGCGGCAATCTTATTCCCTAAGGAACGATAATGAGATGCTTGGAGCTTGCCATGTCGTGCTTGTAAGGCGGTTTGTGACTACAACAAAACCAGCGAAAAAACGATAGTTCATCCCGTCTGCGTGTACGCAATGCTTGATATCCGCCGATATTTTGGTAAGCAGCGCATGTTGTCACCGTTATGAGACCAATAAGAAAAGAAATTGGCCAATGTGCATAGAAATGTGTCGAAGATGGTTCTTGCATCTTAGCCCAAAGGAGGAGTTAGAAGCAGCCTGCGATTGTAAGGGCTTTCAAGCACGCCATGCCGACGCTGTATAAGTTGTTGTCTCGAATAGACGTCGCACCGTGCGCCGAGTGTCGTAGCATGCAACGCAGATTTTTAGGTGATCATCTACAAAAACTCTAGTGCCTTTTGCAGTGTCTTTGGCAGTGGGATTAGAGAGCCTAGATTTAAGTGAGAGAGCAACTCGTACCATGAAGAACGCTCGAAATATAAGGGCTGATGCCTTCAGCGTCGAATGGTAGCTAGTGCGTACGCGTTGCCTTCCCGCCTGGTGAGAAGAAAATCAAACGAAAAGGCGGAAAAGCTTGCAGATTGTTAACGCACTTTTCACTTCCTCGCAGTTCGTCTTGCAAAAGTGACTCATCAGCCACGTGACCCAGACCTAGCAGTTAGAAAGTCTTAGTAATCAATTCAGAGCCCAAGTTCGTCTGCTTCTTTTGCAAGGGGTTATGGTTACGTCAAAACGCCGGGCTCTGACTGGCTCTGATTGAAGGATAGTGGGTAGACCTCGAGGAAACTTGCTTCAAGGCCTTCCAACTCTCCTTCAATAAGAGTCAACCAGAGCTCGAAGTTCTGACGTAACCACCACCCCCTGCAAAATGAAGCTGACGAATTTGCTCATAGACCAACACGCGCCCCTGATGTCACGATGCTGCGGTGGCGCTGCCGTCGACGTGGCGCAAGCGCAGACGCTTCTCTTCACGCCAATCTAATTTCTCTGCATGAACAGTGCCAGCACCTCATGTGGGCAGACGCGGGCTTGTCTGTAAACAGCGCGTTGTCCAATAGCAGTCTAGTAGGGACGAGTCTCCCACTCGTGACGTAATCCCCTTTCAGGGATTAGACCGCGAATCTTGCCGCATAGAAAAACAAAATACAGAAACGGGTATCTTTGAAATGTTTCATCGAAGGCGAGTTACAAGAAAATGGGTTGGCAATAATCATAGCCTCGCAAACATAACCGGCGCTCTTGCAAGGCCAATTGTTTCGCACGATGGCCCCGCGGTGGACGCTTTGAGCCATAGAATCTGTGAGTGTCACGTGACACACTGGAGGGCGCGGTGACGTTCCGGGCGTTTGGTGGTGACATGATATGATCACAGCGCTGGATTGCATAGTGTAATTTATAGCATCCGCCGCGTTCGAAGTTTTGATGTAGCAGACGAGTCCACATCCAGAAAGTCAAGCACCGCACAAGGAAGGAGAAAAAAACTATTGCAATCACAGATATTTGCGCGGATAGACACACTCGACATTAAACAAAGAGGTGCCTAAAAAATCTTTGAGCGCGTCTTTAACGCTGTGTTTCGGGCTCACGGGATTGTGTCACTTCGTGGTCCTCGTTTGGGAAACTGGTGGCCTATTAGGCGCGGACTAATTACTCAGAAGTTGCTTTTCGGGTGTATTTTTTTTTTTCGGCTAATGCCGGTGTTTTATGGTCTGAAAAACGATCCTAAGATGTCCGGGATTCGCATCGCACCGCTTTTATTCTCTCAGTGACTGTAGGGGCGAGCCACCTACACAATGTGCGTCAAAAGGGAGTTTGCAAATTTATCAGATTACTGCGATACTTGCAAAATGAAGAATAACCGCTCTTGTGGACTTAAAACTTTGATGTGACCAAGGAACCCTGTCAGAGCGCCATGAATTGTTCGCTATCGGCAGGCAGATGTATTGATGGTACCCCCACGTTAAACCACATGCACGCCGTCTGCGTCACGGCCTTGATCATGGCGTCGTGACCGCCGCGAACACGAAAAAGAAAGAACACCCTCGCCAGAACCAAACCTCCCGAAGCAAGCTGAAGCGGCCAAAGACTCCGAGATTAATGCTCCTCTGTACCCGAAATGAGTCGTGCCGAGGGGGAAGAAAAAAGGTCGCGATGAATGTTTAGAGACCCGAAAGAAGGATAAGGACTCCTCTTGGGCCAGGACGATGGAAAGCCTCGACGTTTCCCCAGCGGCGAAGCAAACCGCGGCACGGACGTCCGCCAAGAGATAAACGACCAAATAAATATCCGTAGCAGCAGCAGGCGGGTGAAAACGATGAGGCGTAACGTGGTCTTTATGAATGAACGTTGGGAAGGGAACCTTCGACGCGAGTTTACGCTTGGAAGCTGCAAAGTGTCTGAAAGTACAAAATGGTCGCAGTTAATATTCCTGCGGCCGTGTGTCTTTGTGTCTTTATGCGTTACTAATCAATGCTTTCATGAAACTACATAGTACTTTAAATTATGTTATTTATAGCACCTTAAATGAGGTTCTTCTTCTTTATGCCTTAGATGAGGTATCTAATAAAATGTAGGGCCACAATTTGTGTTCCTGGTTCCAAGGCACACCGTAAATAAATCCACATTTTTTAAGCAGCGTCCAATCGTGCTGCGTAAACAAAACAAAAAAATTGTAAAACATTATCTCAGCTCTTGCAGAATAAAAGCATTCATACCGATTGTACTAAAGACGGCTCTAAAAAGACTGAGGAGAAAAAACACATTAAAATAAAAACCCACGCATATATAATGCCGTTATTCCAGATTAGTGTACAAGTTCCAGCAGTAGTAAGCCAGTAAAATAAAGGAAATGCAGAAAGAACGACACGCCTGGAGAATTCAGAAGTAAAATAAAACCAATACTTTAGAATCTCCCAGCAAAAATGCCGACCCGATGGTTTCACCCAAATGTAGTATCAAATTCATCGCCCGCAACTGTATAAATTCATAAGAAAATAAGACAAAAAAGCAAAAAAACAAAAGCACGAAAACAAATAACCTTTTATATGTGAATTCGATATCTCGCCCTTTATGAAAAGCGCGATACTGAGAAACACCTCGTACAGAAAACAAAAATTGGCGCAATGTTCCGTCCCTGTCGAGAAGAATTCACGACTGCGGTCTGCGCCGCACAAGGTCACCCTCCCGCAACAATGCACGTGGTCCGAACCACCAACAGAAGGTCGATGTGGGAAGACCGACACTCGCTACGTTCCGTTGTGGAGCTACGCTGTCCCAAGCTACGATAACGGGGTTATGGATGGAGCCTCTGTGTCACTGCGGTCACCGCAAAAGCTTCCACGTAGTGGAGCAGAAGACAGAAGGAAGCTCCCTCGCTTCCGAACCATTCCTTTTTTTTTTTTTTTTCTCGTTTCGTTTTGTTTTATCCTTGGTGTTTTTATTTATTCTTTTGTGCGGCCATCCTTGTTTCGTTCTCCGATACTCCGCGTCTTATGCCCGTGGCTCTGGGGAGTTGGCTTTATCGACCGAAGAGACGAAGCCGTTGGAACAGCAACAGGGTTCTACTCTCTAGCCCGACTCCGTGGTATGGAACAGTGTCGCGGAAACTATTATACTTGCGGTACATCTCTATAATTTAAAATGTAAACAACAAGCGTGCAAAACATCTTGGTAAAAACTGTATTTCTTCTCAAGTTTCCCAAGAAAATATAAATGTTACTTCAATCGGTTGCTGAAAAGGTTTTCGCAACATTCGAATCCCTGCTCGTAAGGGAACGCAAGTTCGGCCTGTAGGATGAAAGACTGTATATATATATTAAGCTGTGCTTTTATTTTATTCTATTTCGTCGCTTTAGTCCTTCCTATTTTGCACGAAGTAGCAAACCAGAAGCACAAAACGAGATCAAATTTGAGTGTTCTTTTGTTTTGTCTTTCAGTAAAGAAGTCGTGTAATGTCAATGACTCCGGCAAACACACCACCACATTTTTGTCTCGTTTAAACGACTGATCCTTCATGCCAGCAATGAAACTAACATTTGAAACATTAACATTCGACAGAATTTTCTTCCGTTGGGGCAAGACAAGAGAAAAAAATGTTCGGGGTCCAATCCACATTGTGAAGGTGGTTGGACAACAAAGCACTGGTATCACCTGCAACGATTGCCCACTGCACTATAGATCCTGTTTATGGCAAACGTCACCAGGTGGTGCTCCAGCTTTTGACGTCCCAGAGAACTTCCGGTTTATAGAAAGAACGAACAAGGCAACCTTAACACGGATGTTTGAAATGTAGATGAAACGTTTAACCCCCAACTCTCCAGGTGAACACCAAAAGAACGAAGGAGTGCGAGATCTGTTAGAATTTTTCGAGTATTCTTATAGACCAACTTGCCTCCTCCAAGATGTAATAATGTACAGCCGAAGACCCTCCTTAAATCTCCCTCTTTGTTTTTCGTGTAGCATTTATGCTTCACAGACAACAAGGTCAACAGGCCTGCAACTATCATGCGATAGGAAGTCGCTTGGGAGACAAGCGGCAGTTCGTGTTTGTAAACAGCCAAAGGGTCTATCGGCGGCATGTGCGATCGAAAGCGTCATTGTGGTGGGCCTGCCACGATTGGTAGAACGCTAAATACTACGTCAGCAAAGGATGTTTCATCGACGGAAAAAAGATGAATGTAAGAACTTTAAATTTTGACGGTGTTGGCAGTGTTGCTTTGAGAGCGCAATGATTTTAAGCGTCCACCATGCCAATTACAAACACCATCGAACTTGTTCTTCGCAAAGTAATTACGTCACGAGAGGGAACCATAGGATGGCGCCAACTGCACTGTAACAAAACATTTTACATATGAAAGGCTAATGACAACACTTCCCGCGTCGCAAGCTGCCGTCGCCGTTGCAGCCTGCGCAACAGTAATATTTACCGTGAAACGTATGCGGTGAGCGCTGCGTGCTTCGCATTGCCGTCAGGAGCGCCTTATCATCAATTATCTGTTTTAAATGCTTGTTTTGTGCTCATTCTTTATTGAAACGAATGCTGTCATGTATGTTGTATGCGTGATGTGCACTTTTAGCTTCAATCACTGAGGCTTTTTTTTTTCCTTGAGGACGACGACACGAAAAAATTCAAGACATCCGACCTGTGAGTCATATACAGTTTCGCTGTAAAAGACGACAATACAGCTCCTTAACGACCAAAGCCACAGTCACCCACCAAGCAAAGGTCGAGTACGCCTACAAATGTTGGGTCTCGAATTAAGAACCCCGAGTTTCAAGACGTCTATATTAGTTGGGCTCCTAATAAGGGAGACGGCTAATAGATATCTCGGCAATTCTGTTGCTTACCAACTATTCGCAACTTTTAGCGATGGCGGTCCGTGTCTTAAGAATCGGGTTTCGTATATCTGGGATGATCCACTTCAACATTAGGCGGCTTACTTACACCGTTCTGACGTAGAAGGAGAAGGTAAGGTTCTTTTATTAGCTCGTATTCTAGAATAACACAGGCGTCGCAGACACTACCTCGCACTGTTGTTCAACAGCAATCATCCTGATGAGAGCCATTTTCATAGAAACTAGTAGCCCCGTGTAAACCGCCAAAGTTGAGAATAGGCGTGCCCTCGTCTCTTCCAAACCACAGTCACGTTTCCGACCCCCGAGTAGCGTCTAATTCCTCAACAAAGGTGCCGAGAGGCTCGGTGCTCTAGGAACAAAAAACAAACCAAGTTCCGAGCCGTGATTCGCGGGAAGCGTGGCCGTGTCAACCGCTTTAGGCGACGCCCAGAGGCGCCAACTAAACAGCGTCTCCGAGGCAACGGACGCCAGCGCCCAGCTCGGGATGCGAGGAAACTGGAAGGACCGCGGCAGGAGTGTTCGGAAACGCGACTTCCTCCGCTCTCGTCACCTTATCCGCGCTCGCTTGTTCCGCGATGTCCGGGTAGGATAGAAGAGCAGAGAATTTTAGTAGATCGTTCCAAAGACTTCGTTAACGATAGCCGATACTACGCCGCCGCTTTTGGGCATGCACCTTATTATTATCTAGTATCGTTATCGGAGGTACAGAGGCATCGGAAAAATCTACTAAAACTCTCTGGTGTGTCCGCGTCGAGTTCGAAAACGGGACGCGGTCTTAGCTGGTCCCTGTGAGGTTTGTGTCCCATTGATTGAGCGCAATCGGAATGGTGTCTCTGGAAAAAGGGTGATGCGTTTAAATACTGCTGGGAACACATCTTGTATTGTAGAATTGAACAGAAAACACTTCCTTCGAGAACGTTTAGAACTCTTTAAAATTAATTTAATAATCTTCATCTTTATTGACAAATAAAACGCGCAATAAAACATTAAGTACTGGCGATCGCAGGTGCAACCATAAAGAAAGGAGGCAAAATAATACACTTAAAACAAACTAACTGATAACTTACTTTGTTGTTGGTGGTGCTTACTTATTTTTCTTCTTTTTTATTATACGGCGGGAAAAACTATGACTTTTCAAATAAAACAGCGTGTATGTATCCTCGTAAGAGGTGCGAACCCTTAGCGTGTAGAATTTGGAATACAATCGCATATCGTAGGCACAACAATATGCAATATCGTTGTGCCTATACGTGCCTGCTTTTGCTTTCTATGCGAGAGCAAGACCATGTGCATTATTATAAAGCGAACAAAACACACTTTATTTATTTTGTTACCCCCTAAGCTCTCTAATGGCAGATACGTTCTAAAGAAAACGTTCTAGCTTCCCGTCCTACAATATAACTTTGCTCTCTCAAGAACTTTCATTCAGGGCGAAAGCCACAAAGTTAGATACCATTTTCAAAACAGCGCAATCTCGTGGCTTAGAGAGCAGTTTTACTTCCTACAAATTAATGCCGGTCGCGAAACTGCATTCCATCGGAGGCACCGTCGCTTTCGCACGTCACTGGCAGGTGAAAATTGGTGCTTTGGTCATCTCATAATTATTTCTCAATGTGTTTCAGTTTTGATGGTGCGAACATGAAAGCTGACCGGCGGTACAAAGCGGCGACCTATAACCCCCTTGATTCAATCTCCGACATCAAAAGGGCTTTGAGCCAAACTTGTGCTGAGAGATTCAATGGACTACACTCGGAAATAAACGCTTATGCAGCTGTCGTATCCGATTCGTGATTCGTTTTGTACTGATGTCTCGAACGTGCGTGCCTCATATATCTTCCTCTAGGTGGCATCTTCGGCTTCTTCCTTCACCAGCCTCAAGAAGGTCCCCATTAGTTTGGCACAGATGCAATACACTCAGATGATGATAGAGGTTAATTCTGCCAGACTGAATTTTGAAAGAGTTATATTGCAGACAATATAAACCAACCTAAATTAAGGCCATTTTCGCAAGTCCACTGATTTCTCGTAATATACTGGCACACTGTTACGGTACTTCTCACGTCAATACCGAAACCTGAAACCTCGAAGGACAACTGAAATCGGGATACGTTACCAAAATGCAATCCTAAACGACAGCTCAGAAAAAAAAAAAGAAACAAGAAAAAATGATGACAATGCAATTAAAGGCAAAGGTGCTAGCGAGCTGGACAAGAATGACGAGATATTCCCTGGAGAAGGGGAACAAGGGGGACAAAGGACAAACACACACCTTGAAACGCAGCTGGGTGACTGCTGCGGAACCGAAAAAAAAATAGTTGGAAAACTAAAAAAACAAAACTGAGAGAGAATTGTTTGAGGCCTACTGCATTAAAGTGAGGGGCGAGGATATTTGCATGAGTGCACCGTCTGTGCACTTAACTGAGAATGAGTTTTTCTGTTTTGTGTCGGGAGCCTGAATTTGAGTACACATAGTAAGTGTTTTTCAATAAACATTCAGTTCTAGGTTAGCGCTCGGTCCTGTCTCGTCTTCCTCGTGTCCTCATTTTTTAGGCGCTTCACAAGTTAAACACGTATCAACTAGCCCACCCATCTATTCTACAGAAAAAAAAAATCTGACTGGTCCTGGTATCGAACCAGGGGCCTCTCCATTCCTAGGGGAGCGCTCTACCAACAGAGCTAACCAGGAGTTAGATGTCAGTAAAACAAACGGGTTTTAACAGCTGCTACCACCACTCTAGAACAAACTAGGGTGAACGGCTTGCATTTTAAAGCTATGATGATAGTACAATTAAAGGCAAAGGTGGAAGCGAATGGACAACAATGACGAAAATAATTTACGGAGAATTTACAAGCGGGTGGACAAAGGAAAAGCACAAATCTCCAAACACAGCTAGGTGACTGGTGCGCGACCACCAAAATCCGCCTGGTCCTGGTATCGAACCAGGGACCTTTCTATTTCAAGTAAAGACTCTACCAACTAGCGAACCAGGAGTAAGACGTCGGTTGGTAGAACGCTCTACTAGAAATGAAGAGGTCCTTAGTTCGATACCAGGACCCGGCGGATTTCTTCGGTCGCGCACCTCATATAGCTGTGCTTATAGATTTGTGGTTATCCTTTATCCCCCTTGCTCCCTTTCTCCAAAAATATTTTTCGTCAGCGAAACTTCTACGTCCTTATAAAGGAAACCAGATACAAAAAAAAGTAACCCCGTCTAGTTCTGGGCACACAGAATACTAGACGCGGGCTATGCGCTTAGATGCCGTCTGCGAAGCGAGACCACAGTAGAGGCTTCGAAGAACTGCAGTCTTCCTAAATATAGCTCTGCTTACCCAGAAGAACCCCGCAGCGGTTGAGGGGGCGTTCTGCCCCCACTATTCCCAGAGCGCGGTGGAGGAAAAGGCCCACCACTCGGAGAAACGTTCCAAATCGTTCGTAATAACATTAGAGAAGTATGCGTTACCGCCAAGAGCCGCGGAGTGGATCAACTGAGCGCCTCCCGTTCCGGCGAGCACTCGGGACTGGGAAAAGAAGGCTCGTTGCAAAGGTAGTTTCTTCCACAGCGCTTCTCCGCTTCTCCTGAGATAGATGTTCTCGGTAGACGCGGCAGCAGCAGTAAATACGAAACCACAGCATCTGTGATGCAAGCGCGTGCGTACGTGGGAAGTTTAAGTGGCGAGGAACATGGTGCCGGAACAGCGAGTGTGTTTCTGTGCAAGTTGTGCCCGAATTTTATTACTGTTTTGGTTCAAGACATTTGTGCACGTAAGCACGACACGAGGTCAAGTGATCCTCGTGAGGTCACGTGACCCTCGTGTGGCGATGGCCACGCTGCTCGGAGGGTGAAGTAGCGGACGGTATGAGGAGTTGAGGAGAAGGAGGAGGAGGAGGGGTATACCTTCCCCTCAGTGCCCTTCCCTTCTCCTCCTCAAGAGCTGCTGTCTAATTCGGCGTTACAGGGAGTTATAAACGGCTTTAACTTTTTCTCATATTTAATATATTGGCCCACTTCCACTATGTAATGATTGGCTTGAGCTACATTCAATACTTCGACTGAATGCCTTGCACACAAAAGTCAGCCAAATCAGTATCCGCCATTTAAGTACCGAGAAGAAAAAAGAAAACACGCCAAAGCGTACAACTTAAAAAAAATCGAATGTGGGTAGGAAAGTCCAGCGAATGAAATATACATAATAAAACGTGAAGCTCTGCCCCAATTGTTTTGACCCCGGAGCGTCGAAGGCCGCCTGGTGTCCCATCGGCGAAGACAGATTGACCAGAGCATATCGACCCCAACAATGAAGAGAACATAAAAAGTTCGCAGCGAAAAGTTTTCTTTCTATTTTTAGTGGACCCTAATTCACGAAGCAATGTGTAAGGCCCCTGGTCTTGCCACTCTTGCCTCAGCGGTGAACCGACATGTTAGGCCGGGGCGACGTATAACGGATAGACTGATGGAAAGCAGCAAACATATTTGATGGGACGGTGGTCGTGGTGTCAACTATGCGAAAAAGGGGTCTTTTTTATCCCCCCTTCCCTTCTTCCTCCCTCCAGTGAAAAACAAAAAAGCAGACCGTCCCAATAAACGTTTCAGCGTTCGATCTACGTTCACAGTACACATCGAAACGAACCTCGCATTCGGGGGGAAAAAGGATCCCTGTGAGAAAGGGCCGTGGAAATATTGCTGTGAAAAGCTCACAGATCAGTATTAATGGCAGCGATGAAAAAAAAAGAAGAGAGATAAAAAAAAACCGCATCTCCACATGGTGAATGATGTTGATTGGGGCGAAGCTCTGGTGGTGCTTGTCTGCCTAGACGCTGAGCTGCAGTATGCCGAGCCTTTCGTTCGTTTTCATCCATGTCACGCTGCGGTCAAATGCTCAAATGCGTATATAACCACGTTCCATACCACACATTATCTTTCTGACATGGATGAAAACGAACGAAAGGCTCGGCATGCTGCGGCTCACCGTCTACGCAGACAAGCACCACCAGACTTCGCCCCAATCAACATCATTCACCACGTGGAGATGCATTTGTTTTGCCCTACACGAGCACGGGAGCACGTGCTCGTGAGCACGTGAGCGCGTGAGCTCACGAGCAGCAGCACGTGCACCCGACGGCGGACGGACATACGGACATGGCTAGCCCCTAAGGAGCTTCGCCCCTAAAAAAAATGAGACGTTTACCATCCCCTAGCTGTAACGCCGAGTTAGAGCGCAGCTTTTGAGGAGGGGGAGGGGAAGGTACGGAGAGGAGAGTAAGCCCCTCCTTTTTATCTGTTCCCTTCCCTTCTGCTCTCCTGCTCGCCTCCCAATTAGGGGAAATTTCACGCTAAATTTAGAGGGGGAATTTTTCCCTCCAATTTTAGTGGGAAATTTTTCTGCTATATTTAGAGGGGAATATTTCCACTAAATTTAGCGGGAAATGTTTTCTGCTAAATTTATTGGGAAATTTTTCCCGCTAAATGTATCGGGGAAAATTTTCCACTAAATTTAATGGGGAAATTTGTTCGCTAAATTTAGCAGGGAAAATATTTTGCTAAATTTAGCGGGGAAATTTTTCACTAAATATAGCGAGGCAATTTACCCATAATGCAACGCGCGGTGACGTCACGAGTGACGTCACTGGTGACCCTCGTGACGTGACACGCGGCGTCACGTGTGACGTCATCATGGGAAACGCTCCATAATGCACCGCGCGGTTACGCCGACGCCGCTGAAGCTGGAAATGAATGTCAACCAGGAAGCGCCAAGGCTCCCGCACATCAGCAAACCCGGGTATCGCACGAAAACCACCTGCATCTGCTAAGTCTTGAGGGGATTTTAATTAAACGAGCGTTCGCTTTCAAACGGGCTTATTAGTTTTAACCTTTCCCCCAGAAACAAGGGCTATGTGAGATGTGCGAACGCGTTACAACCCCTTAAAGTAGCTTCCCCCACCAAAAAAAAAAAAAAAAAATAACGCTTAAGTATGCGGTAGATGCTCAGCTCTAAAAAGAATGGTACACGCGTAACCTCGACGACTCGCAGCTTTAAGCACGCGAGGATTTTGAAGTTTCGAGGGTATTGTACAAATTAACTTAGAGAAAGAACATTTTCGAGAAGGCCAGAACAGCAAGGACCGCGCCATATAAACAATCAAACCTGAATAAAATTAAAAAAAACTGCGAGTTTGCGTTTTTTCTTGTCGCGTTTGTACACAATGTTTTACTTTAACTTCGACTTTGGCCGAAGCCACAAACAAATGTAGACAATCCAGCAGCCCCAAAGGTGCATCATCATGACGCTCGTTGCCTTCCGGACAAACGTCCGGAAGGCAAAAAAAGTTAGTTCTATGAAAATATAAGAAGTGTAGGGTAAGCTTTGCGAAGTTATAGAAAAAAAGCATAGGTTAATACATATTTCACCGCTAGATGTAAAACACATGCTATAACAAGTCTCTGCTTCGCTCTCATCTATTACTTTGACAATGTGTGTCGACTACGTCGAGATCGCTAGTCTCCTCTATCGCGCCGCTTGAATTTAAAGTCGAGAATACGTAACCTAACAAAATTTTCCGGTACTGACATACGAAACACAAAATATCCGAAATAAAACAGCTTCCAGTGAACTCATTCCCCTCCGCTTCCCCCTTGCCGCCCCCCTTCCCCCCAAAATAAAAAAAAAAATACAACAGAACAAAAATGTTTGCAAAGCACGGCGGTGGAATCCGAGTCAGGAATATATAATTAAGCTCGACCATAGAAGCGAAGGACACGGACGCAAATGAGCGTCGACACGAGGATAAAAGCAGAGGGCCTTCGATCCTTTGATCAGTGAACCACTTGCGACAGCAAACTTTTCGGTGGGCTGAACTTGTAATTAAAGCAGAACGAAAGAAGAAATGTATGCAGCCGCTGTCTAGCCGTGTTTACGTTTCACGACGACTGTGCCGGCTCACGTTTGCACACTCTCTATATACTTCGTTGATCCCATTTCAAGTTACTAAGATAGCTTGCTATTTTACTTTTTCGTCCGCGATGAGCGCTTTCATAGTGTTTTCAGGTCGGGCTGCTTTCCCCTGCACCGGCACGGCATGGTTCAGTCGGCGACGTTCCGCTTCTGTGATTATAGCAGCCGGGTCTTGTTTTGAGCGTGGAAGCGCATAGTCTATAAAACTAGAGTTATCTATTGGCTAGGAATGCTCCGTGGATTAGCGGCAGTTTATACTAAAATGTTTCCAAATTTCTTTTTAAAATACACTTATACTATTTACCGTCAGACAGGAACATTTGGTTTTACATTCAGCGAGTTGACTCCAAATAACAAAGTTAACTTCGCAGCGACCGCTATCAACACAGCAAAGTAAGTGTCTATCTAAAAAAGTGGCAAGTTTTCAGATGCTTACTGCTTCTGATTTGATAAGAATTAAACTTGATTAATGAAAAAACATAGTGCCACAATTGTTCTCTTGCTCGCCAAATCGCGTAGCGTTTGACTGAAGGTAATCTTTGAAATCGTATCTGCTTGCCTAACAGGCAAACTTCAAAATCCTACTTTTCTCTAAGACCTCAGTCAAAAAGTTATAATTAGGTTCTATCGATGACTATACCAAAACTCTCGTACTACCTGAATTTTAGTACGCATTTGTTATTTGGAATTCTTATCAACGCTCACGAATTACTTCTGGTGAAACAAGACAAAGAGATAAACATGTTTTATATTTTTTCAAGAATAATCATCGAACTGCAAGAATTTTCACAGATAAGATCAATATTTCACTCCCAAATTGGTTAGTCTGCAGAAAGATTGCTCGTCAAAGCATATTCCGCAGACTTTATCACAACAACGTAATGACTTATTTCACTCCATTTTTGTGTATCATCACGAACGGTCACAATCATAACGGTAAAATTTCTCATATCAATTTCAATGCGTTTTACTTGATTTTCTTTAACACTCACCTCCGTTCAAAGGAACTACCTCCCAGCCTTTGCTGTTTCGATGATCGACTTTATATCTTTCTAGAAAAACGTTAGTTCAATTGTTAGCCTCCATTTGTCTGGTATTTCTTTTTCCCAGGTGTACTTACTTGCTAATAAGTGTTTGCCCACTTCCCCTCTGTAATGCCCATTTAATATGAGGTCTTCAGGGTAAATAATAAATAAAAAATTAACAAAATATTATGGCTGTCTAACAAATTCTCCTCTAGTCATTAGACGCATGCATGTAAATATAGGCAAATTTAGAACATCGACCTTTTTTGTTTTCTTTAGTTGAGCCCAGCTAACAGCCACGCGTTGGCGAAAGTAACAACCCAGAGACAAAAGAGGAGTAGTTCCGCACTTCGACCGTGTCCTGGACGGTCAATGCCCGGAACCTGGCAGCTTTTCAAAGCGATCCCTAAACAAACCTTTTTTTCTATTTAAATTTAACCGTCTGATCAAACAGATGTGGCATCGATCCGTGGTCAACCGTCATTATTTCGACACCGGAGTACAGGGTATAGACGATGGGTCGAAAGTGGAAAAAGTATGCTCACACCGGCTTTAGTCGGATGTAGAAGGGTCTCAATTTTTCGCGTCTTTATTAAGTTATATATGGCGAAGTATCGGGCGGTCGTAGCGTCTGAAAGAGTTAAGGGACCTTCGAAGCGTAACGAAAAGTGAAAGGTTTTATTACCCTAGACAGAATGTCTAAAGTTATATCACCACAGTATTTATTTCGCATGTTCTTCATATCTTTTTTTTTTTATAATAGGCCTGCATAAGAATGTTCAACTAGCGTGCTAAGAATTTGTTATTTAATATTATTATTATTATTATTATAACCAATAAAGTTTTAGTTAAGGGGTAATGTTCTAAAGGTTTCTTGTATGTCCCATATATAATTATTTTTAAGCTTCTATTTTATTTACTGAAATATACAATTAGAGAAATAAAAAGAGAAACAATACTCCTTCCCCTGGATGCTTTTATATGAGATGCAATTCTATGGCTTATGGGAACATCCTTGACTGAACTTCCGACGTCCGTCGAGATCGCTGATACCGGTTTACCTGAGCACTGCGGCCCGAACGCATCAATCCTTACCAAGGCGAATCGTAGTACAATGAGACACCAATTCAGGTTTTCTCGCTAGGCTTAATTTGCCTATTGAACCGAGAATGATAGACGTCCGCGATATCACCATTCGTTCGCCTTGGAAATGATCGCGCATTGAAAGAAAATGAGGAGAGTGACTGAGAGATATAAATAAAAAAAAATATCCGAGCCTCGAGTATTTTTACTGAATGTCAGGTTGTTATTGTCGCTGTTTAATGATGAGTGCTACACACACGACTTCACGGTAGTAAAAGTGACGACGACGATTGACGTCGACTAAGGGTGACGACGACCCTGCCAACCATCCCATGGAGAAAAGATCTTAGGCAGCTGAAGGTGTCTGCTGGGAACCACAAAGACGTGAACGACGGAGACGGCGTCACACGTGCGAAAGAACGTAGCGGATTGCTTTGGCGAGTAGAGGGTCAAGCGGGCCACGCGGGACACCGGGAGACCGCGCAGAAATTCAATTGACGTCGGCCAATCTGCCCTCGTTCAGAGAACACTCATCGGACCAGCCATTTTCGCCGAGGTCAACGAATCCTGGTCGATCTCGTGGCGTCACTAGCTGTTGCTTCGCTGAGTGCTCTGGTCTCCTTGGTGTTTTTTGGAGGGCGTCTGATGCCGTCGCACGGTCTATTTCAGCTGACACCATAGGCGGAGTGCGTACGCATATCAATACGGCGCAATTTTTCAAGGATTGTTCAAAGTATCGAGCTGAAATACCGTATGTCTTGCGTTATATCCTATTCTGTGAAGCTTTTTTTTTCTTTTAAAAAAGCACTTTATGTGTCCCTCTGTGCGCTGTAACCAACGAAGCAGGTGGCGCACATCTTTGGCATGCGTGCTCAATTTTGATATATTCTCACAAAACCGATATGATGTGTTAGCTTCTGAAAACCAAACAGATTCGCCAAAGAGTTTATATCTGTGTGTGTGTGTGTGCGCGTGTGTGCGCGTGTGTGTGTGTGTGTGCGTGTGTGCGTGTGTGCGTGTGCGTGTGCGTGTCTGTGTGTGTGCGTGTGTGTGTGTGTGTGTGTGTAATCGAACCCTGGGGCTCTGCTCAGAGACAAGAAAATCGCGCGGGCGCCTTGTCGCAACCGATAGCCGTGTACCTGCTCTACGTATGGTAACATTAGCGCACTACTACACTTCTCACCCGCTCAAGGTCTTTCTGAAGTTTATGACACGAAGATGTATCTAACTGATACCCATACGTTTATTTTCACTAATTAAAAAGCTAAATAGTCGTTTTAAATTCATCACCAAACTAACTCGGAAGTACCGCGCATTTTCTGACGCCCGCGTTCATGGTTATGCGATCCCGAGAAAAAGTATCTTCCTAACCTCAAATACACTAATTTTAAAAACATTTGTCAGTCTTTCTTTTCTCTCTTTTTTATTCTTTCTTTTCCTTTTTGACTGGAAGGGTCTGATGAGGTCTCTGTCTTCTTTACAGTTCTAACACAGCAGTGTAGGGTACATAGCTTTTTCCACACGAAAATCAACAAAAGAAACTATAAATTTCTATACAACTTAGGAGCAATAATACAAAAACAAAATTATGGAATCAAAATAAAAAATAAAAATCAAATATGAACATGATTTAACAAATATAAAATGCATAAATATTAGAACACAATGCCACGGACCACCGAAAGGGTCAGTCATTTTTTTTAATTGCAGTATATTGCAATTAAAATTTATTGGACCTTCTGTAATGTTCAAAATTTTAGTGACTTGGAAGATTGTCGTTTGTATTCCGTAATTGGTACGTATTTTGGGAGTTTGTCAGGGGATTCTATGTCTAAGTGTGTAATTGATGGTGTTTTCTGGCAGCATGGCAAAGTGATTTTTGTGTGTATTATCTGTAAAAACTTAAAAAAATTAAATAATAAACACTTTGTATAAATAAACCAGACCTATACACGTTACCCCGAAAAAGTGATTAAATACCGTTACTTGCCACTCGCTCAAAAAATAACTAAATACGTGACTCGTTACCGCTTCTCGAAAGGAACGCGATACTTTACCCCGGAAGTAGTGAGTAACTGTTCTCGTTACTTTGACAACCAAACACACAACTACTTTTGTTCTATGGTTTATTGTTTTCTTTTCATTAGTCGTTAAAGATAGCAGTAGCTACCTCTCGAAGCTCTGATCAGTTATGTTTCCCCGCTTCATTGAGAACACATCTCGGGCGACGCTGAAAAGCTCGTTCTACTGACGCGCTTGAAGGAACGACGGTGTTGTGCTTCAGGAAGAGATGGTGAATCTGCTATTCCCTATCCGTTTTGTTCTTTTTGCTTATAAAGTTCGAAGTTGATAATGGGGATTGTGCCTTCCGGCGTTGGCAACCTCCGGGCTTCCATTCTGTCTGAACACGATTCTAGAAGGTTCAACCAACGAACCTTCCTGTGTTCTCATGGTGAATGACATTCGCAGCTGTAGAGTTCGACAGACGTGAGCAGTTATAAACCTTGATATACTGCCATACTGTTTTGTCGTTTTTCGGGTTTCCCATCTGCCTTTGTCGGAATAAACGCTTACTAAGCTTAGAATCGAAACAACGCTGTTTAAACGGTGTTGTACTCAAAGTCCTCAGAAGTAAAAAAATACCATTACTCGCTACTTTCTTTAAAAGTAACTAAGCACGTTACACGTTCCTTTTCTAAAAAAGAGTAACCGAATACGTTACTCGTTACCGAAAAAAGTAACTAGGTAGAAGTAACTCGTTACTAGTAACGCGTTACGTAGATGTCTGATATAGACGCATACTGGCCGAACGCTTTGGTTCGATCTTATTGGGTGAGACAATAGAATGAGAAAGAGGCAGCTCCATCCAATCTGATGTTGGTGTTCTGACTAAACCGGAAGCTCACATCTGCTCCTGTATCTCAGCTTCTAGCGGTATTGAGGAATACGTATGACCTTTACTGCCAGGTCGCCGTTCGCGCATTATATCTCATGTCGCCGGCCATCGTATCACGCAACGCGGTTAGTTTACGTAGGTATTTACCTGCATTATAAGCCCATTGCTAACCCAGTCCAGTTCACACCAACTCTATAAATTGTTTCAGCTTAAAGACCGGCGACCAGTTCGCGCTTTCCACTTTTCCCCCGATTCCTCCTCTCCCTTCTTCTACTCTGTCCACCGTTGCCTGTTTCGTCCTCCCCCATGGTGAGGAGGATGTTCTGCCTTGCAGAATCTCGGGTCTGGTCGTCGGCCTTTAAGTCCAGGCGCTGCCGACGCTACGAGCTAATGGGACCAATCAAGCAACGTCAAAAACGTAAGTCATTAGACCTGTTCTGTTTAATATTTTACGAATGATGACAGAACACGTAAAAAAACACGACGTCTGAGTCAGCAAATGGAGCACAGACGGCATCTGCAGTTCAATAAAAAAAATTTCATTGGATAAGAAAGGAGAGTTATATGCGATGCTACTCAAGGTTCCTTTCAAAATGTTATCAGCTTTGATTTTCTAAGACGCCGTGCGAAATGCATGAATAGTAACACTGTAACTTCGTTAATTGATGCGACGACAAAAAGTTTTGACAGAAAAAGGTACAAACACTTTCATATTTAACGTTATACAAACCAATTTCCTTAGAAAACTGCATCATGAGTCAGGTGGCTATTCGAAGACAGATCATATTCAGAAGTTAGTCCCATGAATCAAGTTCAATCAACCCAGGGCACCGGAGAGCACAAACAAAGATTGTAATCAAAATTGTGAAGGACGAACGGAAAATTCGGAGATCCTTGGTTTAGGGAACTTTTAAAGCAGATCAGCTTGGTTTTTAAGGGGTTAATATTGATAAAATTTTAAGACAGTCAGTTCATTAGATGAGCAGTGTTATTCTGTAAAATCTTTACAGCCTTAAAAATATTTAGGTGTCGTGAAACAAGCAAAATGTCATCTGGTACTGACTCTTAGGCCTGAAATAACAGATCCCAAGTCATTGACCTCAATATTAAAATCAAAGGATAGAGCGCCGATCGCTTAGAAACACTGGCGTGAAAAACCTTGCGGCCCTGATAAGTTTATTCATAAAGACGACTTGGTCCTCTTCAGTCTAAAAGATTACATAGCAATGTTTAAAAAAGTACCACGGAAACCAAACTTCTAAAGAGTTCTTACTAAATTATTGTGGTTTATTCCGTGTTGGTGGCTTTGCTGACACCTATGAATACAGCCCAAGAAAACACAATGCTTTCAAGATCCGAGTCAATTTACTCGGCCACATTGTTTAAAATGGGCTGCGTGCCGCTACCAGATACAAAAACTCGTAAAGTTACAAGTAACTCGTTAAAGATACAAGTTACCAAAAAAGTAACGAAGTTACAGTAACCTGTTACTAGTAACGGGTTACTATTTAAGACTGCAGGCTATATTAGATGGTCACAAGAGTTACCCGGTAGTCAGCGACGGAGATTCGGGAGACCTCACGAGGAAATCCGAAGCTCTGTTCTGGATTCTCTGCCTATGTATTAGAGAAACGAGTACACGACCGATTCTACTGGAAATGTGAACATTACGGAGAGTGTCGAGGTCGCGTCATCACGGTCAGCAATGCTAGCAGAGTAGATCACGTTCTGCGGTTATTGAAGGAGCATAATCATCTTCCAGGCAGCACAAGGTCAGACGTCCTGCAGGCAAAATGCCAAATCAAGCAGAAGGCGTTCCAGACTACAAGTCAACTCATTCAAATTGTTCAAGTACGTTATGCATTCAATATTTTACTTGTCTAAGAACCAGATTACGGCATGCAGAAGTCATAGCGAAATGCCGACGTTTCACTGCGAGTTCTCTTCCTTCAGTTTCTCTAGCAAAACCTCGGCTACCGATTTGAGGCTTAACGAAAGCTCCTTGTCTCGGTTTTTCCGCCAGCTAGGTCAAATTCCTTCGTTACATATCTGGATAAATAGAAGTAATTTGTCGGTTTCTGACATATCTTCTCTCTTCTTACCAAGTTTGCAGTGTGCTGAATGCCGAAGCGCGGCAAGCATTACCAAATAGAGATGACCTTCGAAATGTTAGCAGAAAAATAGCGTCACTGTTTCCACCAGAGCAAGCCGAATCGAACAGTCTTGTGGTCGTCGACCCCGTCGGAAAAATTGATGACCAAGGAAAATTTCTGCAGTTTGACGGCATGTATCCAGGCGGAACGCGAGTCCTGATCTTCGCCACATCAAAGAGCCTAGGTCACCTTGTTAGGTGACTATATTACATACTGATTAAGTGAGTTGAATTTGATAATTTACATTTATCAAAAAGACTAGCACTCGAACCGATGTTCTGCCAATAAATATGTGTATATGCTGCTCCAGTCGACGACCGTTTTTTTGCGACCGGACCTTCAAGACCATGCCGCGTTAATTCTATCAGCTGGACACCTTCCACGGGGTCAAGGAGTTTCAAGGACGGAAGATTGCATTCCGATTCGCTTACAGCCTGGTGTCGTTAAAAATAGAAGACGCCTGCTTGCACCTGTGCAACGTAAGTCAAAGAAGACTGGGGGGAGGGGGGGGGGGGGTCAGGCTAGTAAGGAGCTAAGAGCTGTATATCAGCTGCATTTGGAATTCCTGTGCTTTCAATATTCTATTAACATGTTCTATGTACACGAGTCGCGATTGTTCATTTTTGTAGCCAGTGTTTTATGTCACTGAATTAACTTTTCATCACGCAGGCTCTCGTCGTCACATACCAAATGTCGCCAGGGCTCATCGTAACAGAGTTCGAAACCGCAGTGATCACCAAGCTGCGTCAGGTCTTTCAAACAAGCGTTCTGCAATTTTTTTTTCATCTGTCCCAGAACGTGTTTACACATTCACAGAAGACGGGACTTCAAGCACAGTATGCGAACGATGCCGTCTTCTCGTGCTTGGTGCGCCAGCTGTGTGCCCAGTCCTCCCCCCCCCCCCCCCCCTCTAATGGATACGACGGGTTTGTTTGATTTTACACCGCGACATAACTATATTCGATATCTATAATTAGCTTGGGCAAGAAAAGACATTAATTAATTTTCATGTCTCCACACAAAATTTGAGGAAATGAACCCCCGTTTCTCTGTACAGGCTGATGGACTTCTGGCGTGGTTCGAGAAAATCTACGATATGGGAAAATTAAGGACACTACAAAACGGCTTGGTCATTCGCGTTTCACCCTTCTTCCCCCTACCCTTTGGTCTGCGCAACCTCTTATCGATCAGTTTCAACCAACAGGGAGCAACAGCTACGAAGGATGGCGCTCACGCTCCCTGAAGCTCGTCGGGGCAACACAGCTTAGGTTTTCAAAATTTCTGACATGCATCGCGTCCGAACAACAGCGCACCGAGGACAAGCTCGAGGCGATGTTGAGCACTCAAGTCAAGAGCCTCCTCACCAGAAAAAGACTACGGCGGCAAGAAATAAGAGAATTCAACGTCTCTAGGAGAACCGACGTCATATGGCAGCGGGCCACTTCCTGAGGGCAATTGCTCATCATTTGAAACACTGAGCGATTGTCGCATGAATACAGTAAGGCAAGGTACTTTGTAGACTCTAACCAATTTGTTCAATGGGCCGACATTTCAAAGCCGGCTCGGCTCCTTGATCATGGGTGACTGTATGTGGGCCCAAGGGTAGCAATCTGTACTTTGGGCCCACCCGTGATCAAGGAGCCAAGCCGGCTTCGAAACGTCGGGCATATTGAAGAAATTGGTTAGAGTTTACAAAGTATCCTGTCTTATTACTTACCTAACCAGGTGGAGTTCCGCCGAAATGCTTACTTTCATGAATAAAATACGTTCCTGTAAAAAAAATCGGAGACATCATGAAGCCATTTTTTTTTTCTGCTCTCGCAGGCAAACGTTTTGATGTCACGACGGAGGACACGCCGCAGTTCCAGCTACGTAACTGTAAAGCGTAAGGAACCTTCGACGTGGAAAAAAAAATAGCGATAGAAAATCGATGAAACGGCCGTCACCAGTTCAATGAAATGGCGTTCGATGAAACCTCCACATTTTCGATGAAAAGGCGTTCGACGAAATGTCTGAGAACAATTCAAAACCAAACGACCACATTACTTAAGAGTCGTAGAGTGGTATGGCGTATAAAGTGACCTGCCAGTTTTGTGACTCATCCTAGATTGGTGAGACCGGCCGGAAACGGAATACCCGCCATAAAGATCACAAGAGGAACGTGGCAAAGGCAACACATGCCACGAGGTCAAAAACTGAACTAGTAGACCAGTGCTAGAAAAAGGGGTCACAGTTTTGATTTTCAGAGCGCAGTGACCTTGGCGAGAACAAAACTGGGGCCCACAAAAGTTTTTAGAGTCGTGGTGCATTCAGAGTGACGCATCCGCCTGAAATGCAAACTGAGGCAACTTTCCCGAACTGTACGCGGATGTCTTTAAATAACCTTCTGATTTCTGTAGTCTTCTCATTAGTGTCCACGAACACGGAGCTGATGATGTGACCTGCATGGGAAGCGAAACGTTTGACTAAATTATTAATATTGTTAAGTCGAGTCGGTGCACTATTTTTTTTTTATTATTATGAATCCTGGCTTCTGGAATATTTTTGCAAGTTTTTCGTTATAAATAAACGAGATATCTTGCTTTTTATCGCTATGCGCCCCTGTTTTCGCTATTGTGCACGTACTAAAGTAAAGATCTGCACCAAAGTTGAGAGCTGGTATGGTTGGTGGAAGTTTAACCTGGTTTAGGTGCAGCAGCGCTCTCCCTATATTGTGTGGAACACACAACGTAGGACTATTAGATTTTGTTGTTACGCGCTGATATATCTACACCACGTTAAAGGTCTGCAAGTTTCTGAGTAATAACCGCCTATATGACCATCGTATTTGAAGTTCCGACACATATATGGTCAATGAATGACGGTTCTAATTTATTTATCAAAACCACTTCCCTCGTAGGAGCATTAATGACGCATTCGGCACCTTCATTAGCCATAGTGTTCAGATAGTCACACAACTCGGAGCTGTATTATTTTTTAGCATCAATATTGATATCGCCCTAAGCAAAACTTCCCTCTAATATTAATTTGAGATAGTGTTTTTTTTTTAAATTCATATAAGAATCCCTTTACACTTTTGGAAGGGCATCTATGATACACAGGTGTCATAGTCACAAAGGAACGGGACAAAATGTAATTAAATATTTACCTGACGAGGCGCCACCAGCCTTGTACATTGCTCAGCAAAAACACACCAAAAAATAACAGGAGATATTGGCCAAGTCAAGACATCTCCGGATATCTCTCCTTGGAAAAGGCAGCCTCATGGGCACGTCCAGTGGCCCATCCAGTTCCCGATAGCGACCACGGCTGGGTTCGGCCGAGCAGGTCTGATTAATTAATGGACTGATGCTCCGCTGCCCAATCATGGGCGGCTGTTCAGAGCCGCTTGCGGATCGATGCAACGCCCAGCGATCGTGCCCACCAACGACCACGTGACAAAAACCTTGAGTTCTTCTGGCGGTTGTGCTGCGTCTGGCAATGATTATCGTTACCTCGAACATAAACTGGACTGTCTCAGGCGTCCAGCGCCTGATTGACATTCCACCACTTCGATGGAGTTAGAGTCGGCATGGTTTCTTTCCCGCATAAAATACATCGTTTTCTGATTAAAATAACGCTTAGCGGTGCCAAACTTTTCCAAACTTCGCACCTCTGAGACGCTGCTTTATATTGAATCTTTCTTTGTGATGAGATTTGTGCTACCAAGGGCACTGTTATAAAAATAAAAAAAATAAAAATTCTCGCAAAAACATGAATGTTTATAACGTAAAAATGAAACGAAGACAGACGCATAAAACTCGCCGCTTCTTTATATTACTACTTACGTTTTTGAAGCTTTTATTGCCTGAATATTTAAGCCAGCAAGCTCAGTAAACTATCCACAAGACCTCGCAAGTAATCACCGTAGAGGGAGGCATGTTATTCTTACCGTTAATAAACGGCTAAGCGTTTATTGGCTACTTCTTGCCTTGATCAGTTATACCTGTCAGTCTCGGGCAAAGCGGTAAGATCTAAATCTGAACAAAGATCGCTATTTCCGAATAAACGTAATTCCTATATCCAGTTTCACCTCGAGTCCCACCACAGAAGACACGACAATCCGACGAAACCAATCAAACAGTGCCAAACGGGCATCGTCCTTCTCTTCGTGTGATTGTGTTAGCCGTGATAGCAAACGCATAAAAACGACGAGCGCCGTGACGATGCAAGTTTGGCGCAGCTTGACTGGCTTCATCGAATTGTAGCGTGGACTGTGGTCGGACCTGGGGCCCTAATCTGGACACTTGGCGGAAAAGTTGGCGAGAAATTTGGCGGCTATGATTGGCCGGCGCCAAGGTCAAGTGTGGCGTTGGCCAATCGCGGCCGCCAGATTTCTCGCCGTTGTTTTCGCCAAACGTCCAGCTTAGGGCCCCTGAAGTGAAAAGGGGTATAGGACAACGCGCTGTTTACGAACTAGCCCACACAAAGTGTGCGGGCAAAAGCGCAGTTTCCACATGAGGTGTGAGCACTGCAGATATGCAGGAAGCAGACACGCGTGAGTCTGGAGCGTCTGCGCATTCGCCCTGCCGACAGCGGCGTGACATACACGAACTCAGCTCTGTTACGTCACGGCGAGCAGGTGGCGCGTTGAGCGCACTTCCGGCCTGGGGCTTTTGGCAGAAGTCACCGTGAGGGACGTGTATTCCTGTGCTGTTTTGAAAGAAAGCAGACAAAAACCTGTCTTATCGCCAAAGCACCGCGACTGGGGCTGTAACAAAAGAGTCGGGAAATGTTTGAAGGTCAGTTTTCATGTGCAAGGTTCGTCTGGGAACGTGGAAATGTGCCGTGAAAATGAAAACCAGACGCCGCCGGACGATGTTTGCTTGGGCGGGAAGCACTTTGGGTTGAATTCACGAATTCTTGTGATCACCATATTTATTTGCTATGTTCCCACACGAACGCGGGAAAAGCGTCAAGTTGTACGGACCGCCTGCGGACTACGTTCAGTGCGTCTCAAGTTCAAACGGCCACCGGATTGTTCGAACTGTCGTCTGCTCTTTCAAACGTTTCAGCTTGTCGTCTGCTTTTTCAAATGACAGCCGCCCGGAAACCAAACGTTGACCCGGTAATTGCGATAAGAACGCGTACAAACCTCAAAAGATTTTTTTTTTTTTTTGTATGTTTGAAGGTATGTTAGGCTAAGTAGGTTCGGTGTAAGCAGTAGATACAAGGAGATGTTCGCCAGTGTTAACGATTTGTTATGCCCGATTTACCTGCCCCGATTCTTCTTGCAATTTTCAGTATTGAGGTCGACCACCTCAGCTACAGTTCACGCTTTTGCAGTCCGAGCGATGTCGCGACCGAAAATTGCAATTTGATTCAGGAGACGGCACACTCCCAAAACTTTACCACCTGATTTCAAAATGTGAGGCCCTCGCCACACACAGAAGCGATGCTTGGGCCCAGCTGGGCCAAGACACTCCTACCTCCTACGAGGAGTGGATCAGACCGTTTGGCGACTCTGAAAGACGAGTCCTAATCTTAGGGACACTGCTCGATTATACGATGTCGAGCAACCTAAGTCAGGACATTTAGAAGGGGGGGGCTTTCTAAGGGGAAAGTCCCGAGAAAGAAGTTACGCGCAAGTGCGACCACTTCTCTTTTTTTTTTCTTTTTCATTAAACGTTTTACACACACACACATTCAGGTTTTAGCGCACATTCTGCGGCGTGCACGCGGAATGAATCGCGGCATGTAATCTTATTCACGTGAACGTTTTCGGTTTAACGAGCCTCGTTAATTTAACTGATGCCGCTCAAGTAGTCACACATTGCCAAAAAGACGTCAAGCAAAGCAAATTGTTGTGTGGATGCTTATACAACAGGAAGTTAGTCTACCTCAGTGGGCGTCTGGCGTTTCAGCCGTAGATGAGAAATTTAGCCAGTGCGGTACAACCGCTAACCTGGGGTCTTTAACGTGCACCACGCTGTAGTGATACACAACCGCACGCCGGTACGATGCTCATCCGGATCGAAACGGGCAGGGGCGGGGATTGAGGCCAGGATCCCTGGGTTCTGCAGCGCGAACTTTCGCTTCAGGTGCTCCGAGCTGGTGTGCGCTAGACCACTCGGCCACCAATCCCCCCCCCCCCCCCAACCAAAAAAAAAAAGAAAAGAGACGTAAAATTAACAATTCCAACGCGAAAAAGAGCAGGGGGAATCACACCGGCGCCGACAACACCGCATTTCAATGGTTTGGTTGTGGGCGACAGCAAGCTTCTTGCTTACACTTCATCGCGCATGCGCGGCGCCGGTGGCGTCCGCTAGGGGCGCTCCGGTTTGTTTGTAAACATGAGTTGGTCTATACATAAAGGGTGCGCTCCTCCGAGAATGCCGGATTAGCAACAAACCTCCGGTCTTTATTTACACTCGGGTCCACAGCAGCAGGTGCATACTACACTGTTACGGTGGGCTAGAAGGGCGGGTGCGACAATAGCGTGGGGCAAGAACCGTCCAGCGATCCGAGCCTTCAGAGCTGAGCATGATTTGTGCTCGGGAAGTAGCGCCACCCTCCATCTCGGGGCTAGAGTAGAGAGTGGGAGTCAAAAATAAAACGAATTGAGCACCTGTATACAGCCTTTAATCCGAACGCCTACTCTCATTTTTTTTTTAATTTAATGTCGGCTTCGTTTTATTTGGTACAAAAAGAGAACACAAATATTATTTGCCCTTTGCTCTGGTGACTCTGTTTTGAGCGTTCATATAAAATCAACGGGATAGTGTCGCACAATGTCTTAGTTCTGAAAGTTTGTAAAACAAAATATTTTGTTCAGCCGACAAATGCAAATAATATTTTGGTGCCGCAAAAAATGTTTTTTGAATACACAAATATTTGTAGCCAGCAGGCGGTTCAAAAGAATTCAAACGTTGGCCGACAAAGTGAATTCCACATGCGCACAGCCAGTGTTTCTTGTCAGATGCTACCGTAGAAACAGGAAAACGCGGAGCAAGAAATACTAGAAAACAGAAGAGTTAATAAAACTAAATGAGTGTTCAAATGCGTTCAGTAAGGGTGCCTGGAAAAACAGATATTTGTTTTATTACTCCTCTTCAGCTTAACTAGGAAACACCGCAAAAGTTACGACCCGAGCAAGTCAATGAAGGTCAATAAAAACAAAGTACAGTATTTATGTCCGTAATAATGCTCCATAACTCCCCGTGCTGATGTACTCACACTCCAAGCAACTGTTAACGCAAACAAGCAATCGCTGCCCCTTTGTTTAAAAATAGAAGTGCCTTCGAAACCAATAATACGGTGTAAAATCCTCCTTCAGAGAAGAAATCTAAGCAGCAAAATATAAATCTCCTTAATATCCTGACTAAATCGGAAAAGCAAAACAAAACGCCGACACCGTGTTCGCTCTTAATGTCCCATATAGTGTAAAATCATCACTGTGATTTATAGATGGACCATATTTTCAAGGGCTGGGCGTGGAAAAAGAAGTTTAACAGATCAATTGTCGTCTTTTATTCGATTAACTAATCGATTAATCGGCCTCCTTTATTTCAAGGCATAATATATTTACAAAGTAAAAATTAATTGTTTTTGTTTTTGTTGAATGTGTGATAAATGGCGCAATATACAAATTTGATTATGAATAAGGCTTGATGTTCAGTTGAGGACAGTTCGAAGACACCCACACTCACAGATGCTGCAGACAGTCATGCTTCAGCTGCATGAGGCAAAGGTGTTCGTGGATACTGTAAAACACTTAATGTTCGCGAGCCCTTAATTTTTGCGAATTTCGCGAATTGAAATATTCGCGGAATTTAAGGGCACGCTAAACTTTTTATCCTTAAGACTTTCGATGAGGGCGTCTGCTATTCGCGAAATTTAGTGGCGGCGATTATGCCCTCTGTGACCGATTCGCGAAAAATAGGGGCCGCGAAAATAAAGGGTTTTACAGTATTCTCCGGCAAGAGCGACCTCCTTTGATTGCAATAGTCTCTGCTGCGCTAAACGGACACTCGCACGGCGTTGAAGTGACCGGGATACGTGTGACCCTCTGTACCTGTCTGGAGTTAAAACTCTTGCCCCTACAAGTTACTTTTGGTTGAACTTTTACGTAAAGTTTGTCCCTCATACAGGTTCTCGTCCCCTCTTGCGAGGTAAAACCTTTTAATTTGTACTTTCTTTTGGTTCGTCAAAGTTTTATCGATTAATCGGTTAAAAAAATTAATCGCGATTAAAAAAAATAATTGATGAATCTGCGGGTTAATCAATCGACTGTCTTGCCCTTATTTTTTCTGCTGAAGTAAACAACCCTGTGTCTGTGTCCCTAGTTTCTGGTTCTCCGTCGTTTCGTATTTTCTTACTGATTTTGCGTCACCAATGCAAAAACTAGTCCAACTTCATGCCTTGTTGAAGCGCAGAAGATTTGACGCGAAATAAAGCATGGTGCGCGCTGCTAACATAATGCATATTAAAACAAACACAAAATAACAAAACAAAGTGAGAACAAAAACTTTAGTCTGGGCCGCGTGCGTGTTATCCAACAGTGTTTACGGTGGCTGACCTCATAAATTACTCGCCACGTTCATTACGCCGAGTTGGTGTTCTCTCGATCTGTCTACTTTAATAGGATTTTTTTTTCTATCCTTCTTGATAACACAGTGCAACGCTGGTGGCGGGATCATTAACAATTCCAGGAACACGTAACCGAAAACTGGTCACAGCATTTAGGCACGAACTACGCGCTACAGAAGGGTCACGTTTCGTATCGTGGCTTTTGCTTTCCTCATTTTCTTTATAATTTTCCTTCCCCTGTCCTTTCAACCCTACTGGTACTAATTTTGCCTCACGCGATGCATCGTTTATTTTGGTGCACTTTACTGTCACGCGCGTTCTCTGGGGTCCTACCGGAAATTAAGCGCTCTCTTAATTATGCCCATGCGTTTGTGTAACGAGGAACTGTTGTTTTCTTCTTTTTTTTTTTGTGAAAGTAGGGCAGGCCTTCAACGTCGGCTGTGAAACAGTCAAGCGTAAACATTTACAGCTCTATCTATAATTGCAATTTTAAAAGCACGCTGTTTTGATCTTGGTCAAAAGTGACTGCCGCGGAGACGAGTTCTTTTGGTTGGTCATGTTTATGCGGCAGAAGCTATGAAGAGAAACGTATGCGCGCCCGTCCCTTTCCTTGATTAACAAAATGCGTTGGTGCAGAGACTACCGGTCTTTACATCTCATACTTGCCGGCTGAGTGACTTCGAGGCAAAGCGCCGGCCTACGAACATCCGAATGTCGAGTTCGAATCCCGGCCGAGGTGCCCACAATCTGACGGAGGCCTATTACGGAGAAGGCGCCATGTAAGGGAAACTTCGGTTGCATTCCGAGAGATCCCCAGGCGGTCGAGCATAATCCTCAGTCATCTGCTGGAGCGTGCCATGTGCCCTTGTTGGATTGGCACGTAAAACCTTCACATTTGACTTCGCATATTTTGCTTGTGTCAGATGGTTTATTCTAATTTTTCTTGTAGTTGAGTGAGGTAATAGCTAAGGAAAACAATTTATTTAGAAATCACCAATAAGTAAAGTCAAAGACAACTTGTTAATGGAAAGTTACGCCCGAAGCGTAGCTTGTCTCAGGCCGCCTAAAAAATCCTCAAGCTCGTCCCATATCATTGGCTGAGAGCCAGTGACGTGTCGGTTAGTTAATGTTTTTTTTTTTTTCATTGACGCTTTTTTACGTTGTTCGGCATAACAGCGAGATTTGTGAGCCGTAGCTTTACACGAATTTGTTATTCTAGTATATATTGGGCATACATACCTCACTTGGTGTACTTATGAACAACTCTAAAAATATCAGGAATGCTGTCTAGCATATCGTATTTAGAAGAACCATAAACCGAACCGAAATTTAAGTAAATATGCAATTGAAAAGTAATATATTTTCTTTAGGCGTCAGTTGCGAATGAGTTTAAATAAAAAGTTATCTGACGGAGCATAATTTTCGCGTCATTTGTGAAGTGACCTAGCGAAGGACGTTCCAGTTTTTAGGTTTAACGTATTTTTGAAGTACTCGAAATGCTTTTCTAAATAGTGTGCTAGTTCACTTGACGTACGCTTGAATACATCTGCAATAGAAGATTGTTTTTACTAAAAATTCAACCACCGCTCCCCAATAAAAAAGGAACGTAAATAATTGCAAGTAGCTCATTCACAGCGTTGCAGGCATACTCAGTGGAATTGCCTCTTGCGGTTCACCGGGAAACCTGTTCAGTGTATTAGAGATGACATTAAAGGTAAAGATTACGGGGATTTATTATTAGAATAAATAAAATGGAACAACCTATGTATATGACAGTCTAAGGCTAAAAAGAGTGAAACCTGTTTTTCGCTCAACGCATCGAGCCGCCATGTTTGAAAATGTCGTCAGAATAGCAATACTACCAGTGTACTGTTTTCTGCTTCCCGACTTCTTGCAAGGAATGAATAAATTCGAAATATAAAGGAGGGGTGAGACATTTTAATGAGCACCACAAATTCAATCTTCGAGCGAGCCTGCTCGTCTTCATCGCGCTTTATTGGTGTGCTCTGGCAAAACGAGGCAACAAAAAAAGTAAAAGCATCAAAGAAGGCCCTTCTTCATTTGTGCCTTGTTAACCGAAACTCTCTGTGTCCAACAGCTACGAGTGGGGGCGATCTCCGACGAAGCGAGACAGTTCCCTTAAGCTAATTTGCGTGTTATCAATAAAAATAAAAACGCGCATGCAGTGGCATAACACCAAGTGAGTCAACGACGGGCCGCTGAGTTTGCACTTCCGACGGTTCCAGAAGATCCGGTTGGAAAAAAAGGAGCTTGCCGACGCGCGATGAAATTGAATCCTTTTGCGCTCGCCAAGACGTGATGCGAATGCGCTCCGAGACTTTGCTGGTCAGCTCTAGTTGTTCGCGAGGTCCGCAAGTGCCGAGCTGGTGGTCAACTAAACGTAAAATGTTTGTATTATCAGCACTACGGTTCCTTGGAACGCGTCTCTGACTGGGCTGTTTAGCGTCATGCACTACCTTTCCGCCGGAGTGTTCTCCAAATGGCAAGAAAAAAAAAATGTCACAGGAGCAACCCGATACCACTTCAGCTGGTCACGACCCTGGCGGTTGGGTATAAGAAAACATGTTGAGAAGTTGAGTGACGTGGAGTGCGCTGGTGTCTCAGTGTTTCAATCTGTGACTGATAGAGTTTTTATCCGCCATCGGGCTATTAAGCGAGCTAAGTTGAGTAGGCACCTGACGTGTTCACACGCATTGCTGTGTTGCCGCCAGCATCGCGGCGATCATCACAGTTATGTCCTCATTGGGAAGAAGTTTTAGAAAATTAAGATGCGGAAAACACATTAACTGTAGCGTATGTCGTGAATCACAAAAGTGATTAAGGACACGTTTACACTTGCAGACTCGATGGAGGATCTGCGCAGGCGGAACGTGGATTTCGGAGCCGGGTGGTGAAACCCTCTCGTCGCCGGCGGAATATCTGGATTCATGCCCGAACCGATATCCAGATTTCCCACCAGCGGCGATTCGATTTCACCACCCGGCTCCAAAATCCACTATCTGCCTGTGGTGATCCACCCGAGAATCCGGAACTGTAAACGCGCAATAAGCTCGGCGTACGAAACTTGAATCGCTTACTCAACATCATATTCAAAACTGTTGTGAAAAAGATGAGGCGCTTAGCGTAGCCGCAATGATCCTCGAGTAATGGCGTTTACATTTCCACTGCTGAGATGAAAACTTGTCAGTATCACATAGAAGCAATACTCGTGAAATGCTAAATTAACGAATCAACAATTAAAGTGCCCTCGTAGTTTGCTTATAGAACATTCACGAAGCGCAATTTACGACTGCGTCCTGCTACGATTAGTCTAACGTCCTGTGGCTCGTCCAACCAAGAACCGTCACTGGACATCAGTGGTCATTGAGTACAGATGCGCATTTTGCGTCCTTCGGTTGCACTCTCCCCGTCATCGACGTCCCCTTCCTCTCCTTAAATCTCTATACATCTCTCTTTATTTTTCCTTCGTTTTCGAGCTCCGCCACATCCGCTATCGGGAGTCGATGAAACCCGAAAACGATAGGCCCTCTTCTGATTTAAGGCGCGCATGTTTTTAATCGGCGTGCGCTTTGTTTCCAGCCATTGGCCCTGAGACCAACTTTACAAAATACTCAAACTACAGTCTTAAGATCGATGCATTGGGTTTTTCGAAAGCTTACGCATCGAACACTTTGTAAGCTTCTGGGGACACTCGGCTTTGTTCCAAAAAACAAAAAAAAAAAAGTTTTTTTTTGTTTTTTGTTTTTTTTTAAGGCGAAAGTTTGTTTGTTTTATTACGCGAAAAAAAGCGGCGGCGTTGTGCCCGAAAGGTGGTCACACCAATACGTCATGAAGCACGCGCCTCAGAAATAGAAAGCAAAGGAAACGACAGCAACGCAGATAGTTTGTCGCGGAGTATCTGCGTGCGCAGGCGCGGAGTTCGCCGCGCCTGCGCACTGGGGGAGGGTGATGTCACCACCAGAACGCCGTGTTAAATTTGAGGAAGACGTAGAGCGCCGCTTGTAGGAATGCGCTCCATGTATGAAAGCTTTCGCATTCCTACATGTAAGCAGTCTTAAGTGTTTTTTTTCTAATTGTTTCGTTAAATGGTCCAATAGTTTCATGAATGCGCTGAAGTAGCTATTCATATGTCAGATAGTAAATTGCACTCAATTTCAATATTTCCGAAACGTCAAAATAAAGTTGCTGGATGCGGTAGTCCCTTGGAAAAACCGCCAATAATTGATGCCCTTTTACTCGTGTGTCCCAATAATGGAGGCAGGCGGGGTTGATCACCATCCAGTTGTCAGGCAGTTCGAGAAGCCAAACATCTGCGACTCACTGGCCTAGAAGCAAACTAATTTACATCGATCTTTATCCGCAATATCCTACAATGTATCAAATGCATTATTTTGAGGAGACTTCATTTAAATCTTTTTAAAAGGCATTAAGCAGTCGTTTCGAAGAGTGAACGTCCTATATTTATTCGATTTTTCGTTAAATTTAGCAGGTGGACTGACTTGCAACAGAGGTGACATGACGTCGATCTCCCCGCTAAATACAGCAAGAACTAAATTGGTGTAGATGCGAGTACTGCCGTGACGTAGCGTTTTTAGGCGCCGCTTCATTGAACCATCGTTTTGCAACATTAGCTGCGCTCGAGCGTGAGGTGCTGAAATTAAAAAAATGCCCGCCCTCTCTCCAAAAAAAAAAGCAATATATATATATATATATATATATATATATATATAGATATAAACAAAGCTTTTTGTTTTGTTTTTTATTACCGCAAAAATGAAATATCCATTGCCGACCACTCATTCTCCGTCTAAATGTAGAGCTAGCGGATCGTGCCAGATGCCAAGGCGTCAGAGCTAACCGATATCTTATTCGAACGCTAGGAGTTTAGGAGGGATTTTCTAAAAGTCTCGATGGAAAAATGGTGGCCAACGAAGCACTGAAATGTATAGTGCCGAAGGGCGCCAGTTACCAAAACCGGGCAAAATCGGGAAAAAACGGGCCCCATTTTCCCACTGAACTTTTAAGCGCAACACTCTCAAGTTTCGAATGAGGCAGTGGTTAGTTGTAAAGCTTCAACACCTGTTTCAGACCGCTAGCGGTACATTGGGGTAAAAAATAAGCGTTCGGAATGGGTACGAAAAAAAAAAAAGAAGCTTTTTCACAGGATTTTTTGTTATCTTTATTTTGCTTTCTACACATTTTTGCGAGTCTACAAAGAACCCCCTACATAACGAACCAACACTCCGTTTACCTCTAAGCTGAGACTGTGGTTGAAGCTACAGTAAAACCTCTTTATAACAAAATGGGATATAACAAACTAATGGATGTAACAAAGCAATCATAATTACCCTTGTTTGCTAATAGTGGGAAGAAATGACAGTGGCTATAACAAACTAATGGTTATAAAGAAATAATTACGACCGCTCCTTTAACTTTGTTATAATTATATTTTACTGTACGTCCTCGTTGGACCAGTCATACGGCTCTCTTTCACCACGTCATCAGGCTCCCGGCCATACCCACGCGCGGAGAGCCTGGTCACGTGATAAGAGGGAGGCGGCTGGTTGGTCCGGCAGGCACGTAGCCTCAGCTCAAGGGTGAACGGAGTCTAGTTTTGAGGCAGATTTCTGACAGGCTCTTTCGCGTACTCTATTCCGTTTCGTCTGATGTCCGACCGCAACTTAAGTTTTGACCCGATGAAGGCAATCAATTTGGCGCTCAAAGACCCTCACCACGGCGCTTGCCTTATCCCCACTCTCGCCATTACCGGCTAAACCAATCACGTGCAAAAGAAAACGCGCAGGATCACCGCGCATTTACAGTGGAATTCGTTTAGCTGTGGTAAAACGTAGGCATAAAAGGAACTGTACATCATACTTTTACATCATACTTTTACATCATCATACTGTACATCATACTGTACATCACCATACTGTACATCATCATACTGTACATCATACTTTTACATCATCATACTTTTTTCAGGTTTACAATCATGTTCATACTTTTGTTGCTTCTTTTGCGATAAAATGTTTTTTTTTTCTTCTGGTGTGTGTGTGTGGGGGTGGGGGGGAGCGGTATAACAGGCGCACATAAAGCATTGAAGTCAGCAAGTTAGTATTTATGCTTGGGTTGTCAGTGGGCCCTTAGATCTGCCACGAGGCGCTGATGGTGATGAGAATACTCGTGGAAAAACGTGTTCCGGTCTACTGGGGAGTCTAGCTCTTCCTAACCAGAAGAGGTCGGCTATCTAAATAATCCGCTAGGATGCAGATTCGCTCGCTGTTCGGAGAGTGGAGAGCGCGAGGCTTCTCGAATCTTTTTTTATTTACCACTCGGACGCGACCTCATTCCACGGTGGTGCTGCTTATTTTTAGTGATTACTCGATTACGGGTAATAAGCCCACGCAGCAAAATTTGCGTAGTAAAATTAATAACCAGAGTGGAAGTACGAACGAGCATAGATGACACGTTAGTCGATGTTGTAGCGCCATTCGAGGCGCAATGCTTTAAAATGACTGAACGATATATCGCTCCACAGAACCTCCGCAACTGCGAGCGGACCTAACCACATAAATAGTGTTAACAACCGAAAGCTAAAACCAAGGAAAAGAAGAAAGAACAGCACAAAGCGCTTACTCCAACTGGGTGTTTAGTGCTTTAAACGAGGAAAAGAAAAAAGAAATAGGACATACGAAGGTTGAAAGAGGAGGAATACAAATGCTAGCGGTTGTAGATGCATTAAAGAAATTAAAAACCAAAATGTAACGTACATCATCTTTCTCCTGGGTTGCTTATGTTTATACTTCCAAATTTTGTTTTCCATCGCGCTCGTCCTGTCTCTCTCTCTTCCTCTCTTTTTTTCCTGGTGTAAACAGGTGAAGTCACGTTTATTTTTAATTTCTTTAATGAATCTATTGTATATCACATTAATGTTCTCCCTCTTTCTACCTTCACATGTCTTAAATCAGTTTTGTTTTTCTCGTTGAAAGCGTTAAACACCCAGTTGGAGTAAGCTCTCGTTCCTGTCCACTATTCTTTTCCCTGGTGCTAGCGCTTTTTATTTCTAACAATGTATAGCCAACTAGCCCAACAGTTCATTTTGACACGTGAATATTCCTATAACAGATTATACTCGCTGGAAGCAAGGACCCACTTCCCGGCATTGGCGAAAGAACGAAGACTTCGGAAAACAGGCGCATGGGCGAGGAGTGATTATCGATTCCCTAAACGAGCATCCACGGCTCCCTTCGCTTCTTCGCTTCGAGAAGATCCGTGCAGACGGCTTTTCGCCGGTACGGCACAAAAAAATGGGTGTCGTGCGCCCATGGGAACCCGTTAAATTTTAACTGTGCAAACAGGAATGACCGGGGAAGCATGCAGGCGAAGTATCGAACGCTTTCCGCACCGATCAATGTTGTAAGTTTGGGGATATTGGGGAAGAGACCGACGGGGAACTGACTCGCCTTCCCGACTCCTCGCTACTTGCAGCGAGTCAAGAGACCTGGTCTTTCCGAGAGACTCGCACAAGACACGGGAAAGCCTATAGCGATAATCTGAATCTTGCGAGAAGAACCCGATAATCTAGGGGGAGGCGAACAAATTCGCGGACAAAATAGTATGCGTTCCTTCACTGAAGAATTTGAGAGGAGGGGGGGGGGGGGGGGGTGCATTTTCCCGGCGGTTAAGCCCCTTTCAGTTCGGAAGTTGCCGTGCCGGGAAAGAATCGTTCAGAACGTTGTCTCCAACTATGACCAGTGTGAATCGCAGGCATATAGTGTAGAACTTTCTGGAAACTTACGTACGAACATGGAGTGAATGCAAATCAATAAAGAGGCGAAAAATAGAAAATGCTCGCGAGTGTATTGAAATCAAATTTCGCGGAAGGATACGTATGCAGCGTGTGTTATTTTTATCTACGTCATCGATTCCTTAAATAATTTGTAGTAAAAACACATTGGTGGTAAAAATGCGCGTACGTCGTTAGTTTCACCCGCATTAGCAAACGTACAGAAGGACCGCTGACTGAATGGCTCCAATAGATTGTAGCGCAGGCTGGAGTCACAGATACAGTGAAACCGAATGCATAAACGTCTATTCTCTCTTCGAGTAGATATAGGTAAAACTATTATACTTGTTTTTTTGTTGACGCTTAAGAATGTTGTTGAATATTTTGCAGGCAACATCAATGCTCAAAGCCTAGTCTACTTGTACTAGGCACAGTGCTTTGGACAATTTGTAGAAGCAAAAAAAAAAAAAAAAGGTCCAATGACCACAGCTGATTTTATGTAGCTGGAGATGTTTTCTTGTACCCGCAGATTCAAACGGACCTCTTTCAAAAGCCGATCGAGCAACATTGGCGGCCGCCATTTCTCGGTCATGCACAATGCTTTGGATCAAATCTGAGTCTACTGCAAACGCTGACGTAGCTCTCGTGTAAAACAGAGGACCGGAGTACGTGCCCACATAACGGCGAACTCGGGTATATGGCTCTGCAGCTACTAGAAGGTGTTGAGTTGTGAAACGGGTCTATTAGAAAGTATCTTGGAAAAACAGCCTGAACTTAGGGAAGAAACGTAGAGAGAAAAGAGAAGCGATCAGATGAGGCGGCTGACTACAAACGAGATTCATTGAAAACTTCTTTATGCTGTGGCGTCCTCCAGCAGAGGCATTTTTAACAAAAATAATAAAAAATAATGAAAATAAAAATAATAATAATAGGCAATCCAGCACAACTTTTGCTTATCTAGAGGCCAATAAAGCTAGTGTTGAGTGCGGCTTTTTTCACAGACGTGCAGGATATGTATTATTTGATCCCAAACCCGTACCTCGTGGAAATTATTCGATCTATCGTTGAGAAACCAGGCATCACTGCGTTTGAGAACGCAGTTGGGATAAGTGTGGGCACGTTCTTGGACTTATCAGATGTCTATTTATCAGCTACAGTAGTAGAATATGAGGGTCTACACTCTTTGCAAAGAAGAAGAGTTTGTATTGGTTCTCGGGTGGCGCCAAAATATGTGATTTATTCCTGGCGGACTGCGGCAAGTTGATTGAAGACAATTTAAAGGATTCGAGGGTAATAGCCATCTTCCGCTATGTGGATGATTTCCGAGTCCTTTGCGACACGGAGATAGATGACCACACAAGCGGATGCAGAGGTGCAGTTTTGCAGTGTCTCTTCAAACGTTGCACTGACCTCATTTTCACGGATGAGTCCCCGGCCGACAGAAAGATTAAATTTCAAGACTTTGCGCTTACGTTTACACCGAGACACGTGTGCTGGAGATACGAGCCTCGGTCAGCTAAGGGGTTCCTTTCCTTGACATTCGGGCACTCAAGAACTATCAAGAGAAGTATTGCCAGCACAACTCTAGTGTCTGCGTTACACAAATCCTGTCGACACCAATTATCGCAAAGCTTTGGCCGACAAGTATCACGGCTACGAAAAGCCGGTTATCCAGCAAACTTCCTGATAACAGACGGTGAGACCATATGCAAAAACCTGAAGCGTGCTACGTTGGACAATGAAGAGGTAGGCAGACTCCGTAAGAAGATCACCGTTCTACCATACATCCACGGGATTGTGCACAACTTCAAAAAGATATCTGTACGAAACGACGTTCAAGTTGTGTGTTCTGTTCCTAACAAACGTTACTCAATGTGCAGCAGAGTAAACAGGGAAACATCCAAGAAAGAATCCGGCAGCACTCTCCACCGGGCACAGTATACGTGCCATGCGCATCATAGGTGATATTCAAAATCCCGCTTTCCTACGGAAAGTGTTACATCGTGCAAACAGGCCGATGCAGAAATGATAGAGGTCGAGAACATGCAGCGTCTTCAAGGGGAACGGAAGCAGGTGACTTGGCTTTCCAATGCAGAAATTACCAGTGCAGTGCAGCCTTTCGAGGACATTATCTTCCTAGCTAGACAGCGGAATCCTTAATCCCGCAAGGCGCTCGAGGCGCTTTCCATCGAGAACCACGCCGAAGATTGCGTCAGCGCACCGTCTATTTGTCTCTAGACCAATCAGAAAAATAATCTCCCTGGTGCCCCACCCAACGTACGGGCAGCATGAGCTGGATTGGCCTTTGTAGACGAAGTGTTTTCTTCATTACTTTCTGAACAAATTTGTTTGTAGATTATTTTTTTTTGTAGTTTTGTTAAAATCCTTCTGGCTGGAGGACGCCCCAGCCACGGTGGAAAAAATACATTTAGGTGATGACTCTCCGTCTCGCGCGGCGACCACATTATGTTCGGCGCATCGAGCGCGCTTCACTCGCACGGGGATAGATGGCGCGCGCGTATAGAGGGGCTTGTGAAGGCTTGTATACGCCTCGCAAGTGGGCTCATTTTCGTCTTCTGCGCATGAAAAAGGAAGTAGCGGCGACTTCAGAACGCCGAGCCCTGATTGGCTGATTGGGACCCCCTATCTGAGCGTCGTCTGCTCCTTTGCAACGTCGTCTGCGTCTGCCTTACCTTTCCTGCGACTTTCGGAAGTACTTCGCCTTTCAGAGTGGGCAGACGAAATAACTCGAGCGGTAGGTTGTTTTTGTTTAACAACTAGCCGACGCGCATCAAGGAGGGAAGTCAAAGGACTCACTGGCGAGGTGTCCCGAGGCGCCGAGGTTTGTTTGCTAAGAACCGAGAGTGAGCGTGTTAGTGTCCGCAATTTCCCTCCCAAATACTTTTTCCCTCCTTTCGTGTGCGGCGAGTCTTCTCACTCTTTAACGGCGTCGGCGGGTTGGCGCAGTTAACGTCGTCTGCTTTACGTCTGCTAGTCAAAGCGATGGCTGCTTTACCTTTCCTGCGTCTGTCCGAGATTCGCCGCTTTTTTACCGGCGAGAGTCACCGTTGCCTCGGAAAACAAGGAGGTGACAAGAGGAAGAGATTGACCTCTTAATCTGAAATTGAGGTCAGCGATCAAAGTATAAGACGGGAAGGGTTCACGAGGGTCGCCCGGGCATATTCCATTCAGCACGCCAGCCGGTCGTGGGCAGACGGTCGCCGAGTCGGAGTGCCTGCTAGGCCTATCTGCTGTGCTCGCTTGGTCGTTGCCGGTAAAATCGTGGCCGTTGGAGCTTTTCCCGGGTGTTTGTGGATCCAGCGCTCTTGTTCCTCGTGGTCTGTTTCAAGTACTTTTACTTTTTTCTTGCTGCTTGAAGTCGGGACGCGTGAGAAGCGCACGTAGAAAAATAAACGTCCGTTGGTCGTCGCGACCGCGAAGCTGTCGGCCATGCTGATTTGATTAAGACAGCTTCGACGCTGTCGTAGGATTTCGTCGTAACCTGCGCAAAACTTACGAAAATTTCGTTTCGTGAATACGAATTTGTTCTCGAGTTTTGTCTTACGCATATTTTTGGCGTAAGATCGTTTTGTGAACCTGGCTTCTGCACTTCCGAAAGTCGCAGGAAAGTTAAGACAGACGCAGACGGCGTTGCGAGCAGACGAAGTTGCAAAGGAGCAGATGACGCTCAGATAGGGGGTCGCGATGAGCCAATCAGGGCTCGGCGTTCTGACGTCGCCGCTACCAACTGCGCAAGGAGCAGACGAACTTGCCCTCCGCATAGCGGGGCTTGTGAAGAAAATTATGTATTCTTTACTCGGTCCCGATGTACTGTGTAGTAAAATGATGGATTTATGTTGGCGCACTGGCAGTGATTGCCTTTCCGCCATGCGGTTCCTGTTTTTTTTTTGTTTTTTTTTCGAACGAGAACATTTCGATGATTACCCAACGTGACAAAAATACTCGTATAAATATAAAACTTTCCGGCATAATCTACTGGGCCTTCAATAATTTAGAGTAAATACCTGGGTCATGCTCGAATGTTTTGTCAAACAACATGTTTGGTAACAGTTTTATAAATTGTTTACACACATTGCGTGGCTTTATAGGAGATCGGGTGATCTTTCCCACCCTGCTCCTGCCTTATTGAAAAAAATAAATTCTAATAATGTTACATAGGGGGGCTTTACATCGGCATAAAGGTTTTAGCATTGCAAATGGTTTATAGATACAATGTCAACTTGTGCTGTGGAACATACAAACCTTGTGAGCAGAAAAAATTCCTATTTATGATGACATAGTCACTGAAACGATGACACAGGATAATGACATACTGACTGCCATGATGACACAGTGACTGAAAGTCAAACAATAGTAGTGGTTATAAGACATAAATCACTTTTCATCTATACTCGCACAATATGGTGTCACCCCGTCTTACACGTAAAAAAAATTCCTGACAAATAGTTTGGCTTCAAAATGTACATAAAAGCTGAATTCACTGCATACTACCAAAGAACGCCATCTCCTACGTCCTGTGTTTCTCGCCCGTGCCCTTAAACTAAGACGAGCGCTGCTTTGCTGATTTTTTTATTTCTTGAGCTTGTTTGTTCCTACTTATCGTAATATGCTTACAGTGTAGTCGCATTTGCATGCTGAAGTAGTAGTGGAGCAACTGGGCAATTGTTTCTTCTTTGTGTTCAGCGCATGGAAACGTTATTGCGCATGTGTCAAGAACACTGTCGATTGTGTCTTAGTAGACAGTCTTGTAACTTTTATTTTGCACGAAGAACTGTTCCGCTTTCTTCAGTAGCTGGAAAAGGTTCTTGTTGGGGTGTGTAAGGCCTCCTCTGTTCTTCACGTTTGTCAGTGCTGCTTTAGTAGAAGTGTTCTTGTCAAAGCTGAAAGCGGATCGGCATGCAGGGCAGCGTGTAGCTTTTTTTTTTTTTCACGCTCAAAAATCTAGTCACATAATATAGAATGCAGTCCACAGCCTTGGTTTCTTGAGCCTTTTCTGTCCAGATATCTTTGCATTCCCAGTCTTCGACAGAAATTAGACTGTAGAGCTCGGTCTTCACTTGGTCAACGAGGTGAGGAGACTAGGTAGTAACTTGCGATCGGCCCTTGGGATCGCACGACGCCACGGCTACAGGCGAGCGTCATTCGATGGAGCTTTAAACAAGGACACTCGCTCTGCGCAGTTCCGGTACTTCGAATTGCAGTTAGGAACGAAGCACGTCTTTCCCGCATCCTTATAGCATAACTACTTCTTCGGGTTAATGCTCATCTTCGTGCACGATGGTGGCACCGGTGATTGACACAGCACCAAAGCAACACATGAGGCCAGCCACTGACCGCACACCACCACCACCACACCGCGAAAAAGGCGAGCAAGCTACGCCCCTGACTCCGTGGCCGCCGAAGAGAGACCTCATACCAACGGTGCTCACACCTCAGCGCCCTCCGCGGCGGCACGGAACAACTACACTTCGTTTCACCCTACGTTGTACCGCAGCGAAGGCTAGAAGCGCGAGCTCATAGCGTTGGCAGCTGCTCTTAAGTCACGAGAGCTTGTGCCGCCGGTATGTGCCCCAGAGTAAGGAGCTCGTGCTTGTAGCCTTTCCTGCGGTACATCATAAGGTGAAACAGAGTATACTCCTAGTTCCGAACACGATCTGGTCGCTCGCTCCCCGTGGGGAGAGCGGCCAGAGTCACCACCTAAATGTATTTCTTCCACCGTGGCCCCAGCATAAGGAAGAGTTTGCTTTTTATTATTAAAACTCGTTGGTCGTCTTGTCTCATCTTGCCTATTTTTTCTCTAGTTTCGTCCCTAAGTTCAGTCTGTTTTTCCAAGTATGTGCCAACACGTTCAAGTCATCACCATTACTTAGAATGCATCAAAGCGACGGGCGCTGTCCGTGCCTCATCGTTCGGAAAGGAGGTCAAACCGTGATACGCATCGCTGGGTTTCAATGCGAAGCAGCGTGTCGTCTGAAGAGCGAGCGCGTGACCTTCTTGAAATGTCAGATTCCCCGAACGACGCGCTTTTTCTTTCAGGTTGCCGTGCTCGCCGGTGTTTAAGAGATGTCGACCCGTCGTCTATACTAACAAGGCAGATCGGGCTCATGTTTAAGGCAGCGCTCAAACTACTCAGATGTTAAACAAAAAACACGAGGTTCGCTCCAGCCACGATGACAGAGTAATCAACGGACAGGCCTAAAGCATGTCTGCTTCAGGTATATGTCTGCTTCGAAAATGTCTGCAGACAGTTTTTGCATGAGTCCTTAAATTAGGGCTAGTGCATAAACGAGTGCGCAGTTAAATAAATGTCATCCGTATTAGTATTAAAATAGCCTTGTGATTCAGGCTATGCACATCAATGCTTTGGTCAACGAAGTTGAGAACTTGGACTAGAGCGATGAACGGGGGTACCGGTTTATTTTTCACCCGGTTTGCTCCCTTCAGCTGCTCTGAAGTTATTTGTTTTCAGGAATGGACGAAACGGTGCCGTGCCAAGTGTCTTCTCCCTTCTGTTGCAGTTTTCCAACGGAACGAAGCAGCTTCTTTGGAGTCCATGACGCGTGCCTTGTAGTATGTTTGCTGAGACGTCTATGTCCGTCCGCGTTCCAATGGCACAAAGTGTATTCTGGGGAAATCTGTGGCCGAGTGTGTTAGTGACGTAAAGCTTGGAATATGTGGAGAGAAAGCTCACGCTACAGAAACCAGATGTCTGGTATTTAGTCCACTCCTCTGCCCATTTTGATCTCGATGAGCATCGCACCCGCGTGTGGTCGTGTATCACTACTGCGTGATTCGTGTTAAGACCCTGGGCTAGCAGTAGTACTCTACAGGCTAACTTTTTCATTTAAGCGCAAAGACACCAACGTCCATTGGGTCTGAGTAACTTCCCACTACCTAAACATGCACAACGCAATTCAGGTTCCCTGACTTCAAGTGGCAGGCTGGTGGCAAACCATCTAGTTTCTGTCGCACGCTGATCCCTTTGGCCCACGCAGTTTCATTAAGCGGTCATGTCTGGCCAGTCAAACCATGAAGGCTTTCTGGTCTTTACGAACTTGGGAGCTTGCAAAGCTTCAGAGGCGGTAAAATTATCTCGGTTCTTGCTTCTCTTAATTCATGTCTTTTTTTTTTTTGCGTTCCCACCACGGTTTTACGTATGCATTTTGTAGAAGTGGGCAAGTTGGGAGTGCTTGCCCCTCTGTGCTGTAACGCAGCTGTGGCTTCGTTACTGCACTAAAAAAATGACAAGCCTAGTGAAAATTTGTTGGACAGCCACCCCTTTTCAGCGGGGCTTCGCTGACAACACATGTGTATTCGCAGTTTGAGGTAGCAGTCCAGCATTGTTTTTTTTTTTTGTTTTTTTCACGATAGCACAGTGGAATTGTTGATAATTGTCTGAGCAAGCAATATATGGTTATACATCCGGAAACGTGGGGTATTCGAGGCAGGGGCCATCGTCTCAGTTTGCAGCTTCAAAAGGCTGTTTCGGACACTTTCGGCCACCCTCTCGATCTTTCGCTTAAGTAATTTTTCTGCTTTTGTGCACATGCAGAAAAAGTCCAGCGAGCGCCTGTGGAGACCCCAGCGCCCTTACGGAGCTCCAGGCCACGTTTCTCACTCATGACCAGCGCAATCCTGGTGCGCTGTAGACACTTTGTCACTTTTGCTATATTTACGGCAAGCGCATTCAGCAAACTGATAGTGTGGTTGGTAGGAGTCAGCATCATGGGTGCCTTTATCCCTGGCAGCTTCATTTCTTGCCTCGCCTTGGTGGTGCCTTTCTGACGACCTGACAAGTAGTGCTGCCGTGAACCCGATTTCACAATTGCCGCGAATTGAGGGCAGGACATCGGCGACCAGGCACTTCCTTAGGCAGATGGAAACTCGAATGCTGTGGTCTTGTCGTTGTTGCACTTCTTCTTGCGCACAGTTTGAAAAAAACAGCTCAAGGTGGTCCTGGTTGAGCAGTTTCGTCCGCAAACACCCGAGAGGTGGACTAGTGCCTTAAATCAGGTCTCCATCCAGGCCCTCGATGATATCTAGGACGAGCAGAAAGCCGAGGATTGGGGTCTTCTTTCCTCCCTGGCTTTGCAGCAGACCCGTTGAGTCCTTTAAGCCCAGTGTGCAATCCGAAGCCTGGTCGATGCTTGTCAGCATGGTGTCTTTGTTGATCGACCGAACGGGGACTTTGCATTCACGACCATTTGGGTGGCATGAGTCGTTGAGGTCTAAAATATTGGTGACTACAGCAGGCAACTGCGGAGGCCTCCACAGCCTCGAAGCATCAAATGCCTTTCTCCTTGCAAAACAATAAGGCACAGGTGACAGCACGCTGTCCGACTCAAGGTTTGGGCAGCCAAGACCGTCATCTTTTGGCGATGGAAGTCAATGTGCTGCTTAAAAAGCTGGTTGATAGCAAAAAAAAATTACACCATCTTCCCGAGGGCAACCATGGCGTGATGCGGAGCATCGCGGATCGTTATTAACGGTGTTCTTAACGGTGTTAGTAACGTTGTTGAACTTCACGGTCCCGAACCTCAGGTTCTGCTGCTCGACGTTCACGAACCAATGCTGCTTCCCGTTCTCGAAGGTCGGGTTCCGCCGCTCGCTTCGTACATTTACGTTGAACTTCACGGTCCCGAACCTCAGGTTCTGCTGCTCGACGTTCTCGAACCGCCGCTGCTTCACGTTGTCGTAGTTCAGCATCCGCCGCTCGACGTTGACGAATGGACGCCGCTTCTCGTTGCCGTAGTTCAGGGTCTGCCGCTCGCTTCAAGCGTTTGCGCTCAGCGTCGCGTGCCCTTCGCTGCGCAGCATTGTCTTCAGTGGACGTAGCGTTGCTGTCAGTTTGTGGGGTGGTGCTGACGCTTGCTTGCGCCAACCCACTAACTGACGGGACTGTTGCTTCCATCACACTTCATCGGAAGAACGGAGTGGAGTCAACAGCGGTGAACTGAACGCGCGCAGCGCGCTACCGCTGCTTATATTCACACTTGAGGAAGAGGAGACTAGGGGAGGAGAGTTGCGCATGCGCGCGCGGTGTGAGTAGAAGCGAACGCACGCGAAGTGCACGCAGCTGCTAGAGAGAGAGAGCGGAGAGTAACGCGCAGCTGTTGGAGAGAGGGAAGGAGGAGAGTTGCGCATGCGTAGTGTGAGTCAGTGTTGCAGAGTTGCCACTCCGGAGTTGGAATGATTCCGGAATCATTCCGCATTTTCACGACCCCGGAATGAAATGAGAATGGAATGGCGGCAACGCTCAGGGGAATGGAATGGGAATGGAATTAGATGCTTTTTGCCCGGAATGGAATGAAAATGGAATGGGCCAGGTTCTTTATATCTTTTTTTTTAATCGTTGAGCTATACCGAGCCAGTCAGGGAGTCGGTTGTTCAGAAATAAAATGAGCGGGAAACTGCGAACCCACATAAGGCCCTAATAGACTTATATTCTTATATGCAACAACAAAAAAATTCAATACGAAAAACAAGCGTCAAAGCAAAGGGGGGGGGGGGGGGGGGGCGGCGGTGGCGCCTTTCACCAGTGAAGTTCAACACGTATCCGAATGCGTCTGTGCCTGTAATATTGCACCGCTCAAAGGTACGTCATCAGCCGACGTGAACGTGACCCACTGCTCTGGTGATCCGATACCCAGGAAGGAGGCCAGACGTGGCCTCGTTGTGTGGACCCAGGCTTCGTACACCTGCGACTCGTCTCGAGCGCGCTGTTTCTCGGAGAGCTCGCACCTGTGCCGGCCATCTCAGGTCGCAATCCACGAGGTCTCTATTTGAATGATGCTAGGAGAAACTTGAAGGCCGCCATTCATGCGTTGGAGGCGGAGAGTTGGCAGGAAGGACCGTCACAACAGGGATGCCACCGTATTGATTTTTCAACCGTAACAGAAGATAAGACATGTGCTTCAGGATGCTTCAGGTGGTTCACTTTTCTCGAAAATTCCAAATGAAACTGCCTGCATGGTTTTCAACGAGTTCACCTTGTGGGATTCGACTTGCCTTACTGCACCACGAGGTCGATCCCACTCCGTAGCTCGATGTTGAGGACTGCTACGGCCGGGTCCGTCCGGAGGCTGCCGTGGACTCCGAGGAGAGGAATCACTCCGAAACACAAAGATACTGAAGAAGCGGGTTTATTTGGCTCCTGTGCCACCACGCTGTGCCCGTCGGCCAAACTAATAAAATAAAAGAACGGAAAAGGGTCGGCGCTGTCGCATTAGACAGATTCACCTGGAGGGGGCCCACGCTGCCGTATTAGGCAGATTCGCGGAGAGGGGAAAGCTCCAAAAAAGAACGAGGCTCCGTGGCCCAGAGCCTTCCCCGACGAGAGCCCGGGCCGCCGTTCGCGGCCGCTTATCTAGCCAGCGGAAAGTGGACGCGCCCGGGGTAGGTAGTGTGGCTTATCCCGCAGATGGGCCACGTCCACAATCATTGCCGAAGGGTGCGCCGGAGGCACTTTCACCCAAAAGGGCAAGGGAAGACACGCCCTCTTCGAGGAATGCGGCCTTACCCCCGTATCCGGGATGACGTCGCCATAACGCTCCCACGGCCTGCTTGTGCTAGGCCTAGATAGGGAGACGGGGAACACGTGGCTCCCACAACCTACAACGAAAGTACGTATTAATTGTCCTTTCATACAGCAGCGTGGGTAAAGTTTCATGTTCAAGGCAACACCTACAGATTCAAGAATACTGGTTCATCCCACCGTGACGTCATGTGATCAGTTCTGACAGGGGCGCCCTTATTGGACAGCGAAGTGTTGATGTTTTGATGGAATTTACTTAGAGGTCGAAGGTCGTTTCGCATCACTGGTCAGCCAGACAGGATGCCAGGAAAGGGACCGCGGTCAATCCTTGATGGAACGTTTTTTAAACCCATTGACTTGAGGGCTCTTCGTCCGGAACCACTACCTTCAAGGCGAAGTGCCAAGCCTGCAAAAAAATAATTTCGGGACCAAAAAAAAAAAAAAAAAAAAAACTTCCACTTTAAATTTAAACCCTCATCTCAGTTGCTGTGTTAAAGCAATTTGAAAATGTATTGCATTATCAGTTTTTATATTTCTGCCCTCCCTAAAATGTATTCTTGTATTTGTATTTCCAAAGACTTTTTGCCTCTTTTTAAAATGCATTTCCGATTAGTATCGCGATACATTTTTACAGATATATTTGAGACTTGAATGTTAGTATCTTAGCAACTGTTTTCATCTATCCCAGTATTTTAATTTCCAAATACATTTTTGAATATTTTGTGCCCAACCCTGCAACACAATGTAGCTGCCAAGTGCCTTTTTTTATGATTAGGAATTAGAGGAATGGAATGAAACGATTCAGCCATTCCAAAAGTGGGAATGGGCCCAGTGTCCCCATTCCTAGGAGTTGAAAAGAATGGAATTATCGAAAACTTTAGTTCCCCGGAATGGAATTGGAATGGAATGGGGGTTGCCATTCCGCAACACTGGTGTGAGTGCGGACTACGACGCCGCGGGACATAGCCCCGAGCAAGAGATGCTCCGCATGTAAAAGATCCTCCAGTTGCAGCAGGTTGTACCAGAGCCGCGAGGTATTTGCGGGCCACGACCCTATGTATGCCATCAATGATGCACTACTTCTCTGCCAGAAGGTTGCGCATGAGTTTGAGCATGTGGCAGGAGTTCAAAACTGCTTGCACCTTTCTGGAGGGGTTCGATGTATCTGAAAACCAGTTCTTCAGCGTCAGAGCAAAGCACACTCCTGACGCTGCCAACGCAGAAATCTTGCAGTTGTTCTGCACCACCTAGACAGAAGGCCTCCGTATTGTCTCCTCTCAGTCTATGAAACGTCGTCGGAGTCGGATCGCGCTAACTCGGCTATTGGGCCCGACCCCACCTTCGACGTGCTGACTGGACACGAGGCCCAACCGAACACTGACACAGCACTCGTGCCCTATCTTACGCCTCGATCGATCTGACAGTGATGGCGCGTGCGGAGGCCTTCTGTCTAGGTGGTGTTGAGTTGGTGCCGTCTCACGTCACACTAATGCACTCTGCTCCAGCCTTTTTGAGTTCGATTATATACGGGCGGCATGTGTTAGCTCGAATTCCACCGTCCAGGCAGTTGATGAGGGCGTATGCCAAGGTGATTTTCCAGCTTCTGTTGACGGATATCGCCAGAAACACTAGCGCGTGCTTGGAATAGGTGACGCAGTCGTTGTTGAGGATGCCGTGGCCAGGTCGAAGTATCCGATGATCTCTTTTTCGTTTTGATCCACTTGTTTTAGAGCGCAGCTCTCAGGCGCCCTTTTCCGTATTTTGTAGCGTGGCCGTCACCGTCGGCGTTGGTGTAAGGTTGCTAAATTTAGCGGGAAAATTGACGTTGCGTGACCTTAAGACCAATTCAATTCCTCGCTCATTTTAACAAAAAAACTCAGATTCTTCGCTAGATTTAGCGGACTAATTCAGTTTCCGAACTAAATTTAGCAGGGAAATTCAGTTTCCGAACTAAATTTAGCAGGGAAATTCAGATTCTCCGCTAGATTTCGCCACGTCACTTCAATTTTCCCGCTACATCTAGCGGATAAACTGAATTTGTTCACAGGTGACGTAGCACCAAGTCATGCGACGTCATTTTCCCCCGAGGGGAAAATGACGTCGCATGACTTGGTGTTACGTCGTTGGAGGGGAGACGAGTGCGGGTGAGGAGAAGGAGGGGATCAATTAATTTTTGCTCTGCGCGGCTAAGGTTTACAAACTTAGACAAAGGATTTTCCCTTCCTTTTGGAAGGAAAAATAAACCAGTTGTCGTGCCTTTCGTGTGTAAGTGTCGTCCTTTTTTGTCCAAGTTTGTAAACCTTAGCAGCGCAAAACAAAAATATAAAAAAAAACAACTAGCCCACACCTAAGCTTTATTGAGGGGATGAAGGAGAAGGAGATACAAGAGAGGAGAAGGAAAGGAGCAGAGACTACGGAGGAGGAGGAGGGGCATACCCTCCCCTCCGTACACTCCCCTGCTCCTCCTCAAGAGCTGCGCTCTAATTTCGCATTACGGAGATTTGTAAACGTCTTTCATTTTTTTATGCTCATTTCGTCAACCATCAGGCTGACTAAACGACGCGTCTTCTGGGCTTCTGGCGTGACTATTTTTCAGGACTCTCAGGTGAAGCCTGGTCTTGCCTCTGTCAACGTTGTCCATTGGTGGAGAAGAACTGTGTGTGGCAGCCTGACGTGTTTCCACAGAAGCTTGTACACCTTTCGCGAGTAAAAGCGAATCCCGAGGGAAAACATGCGCAACTATTTTGTGTACGTTTTGCTCGTTTTTTCCTATCTTCTCAAGACAAGGTTGTTCAGAATGTTGGTGAAGATGCTCCCAGGAATGTTAACTGCTGTCCACCGAAGCCGCCTTCACAGTTCTCGGAGGCGTATATTCACCCTTCTAGTCCGGCCCTCTCAGCGGCGGCTTTTGACCATGTTATTTGCCTGCATAAACTAATTTCCTGCCCTTTGCAGATGTCGTCTAATTCTGCCCAGAAAACCCATGTACTGTCGTAGTGATGCCCCTGGTGGCCCAAACCTTGAGTCGATCAGTGAGCTGTGCCTTCATTTTTGCAATGAGAAAGTCATCTGATGCTTCGATGGTGTGGAAGCTACCGCAGAGTTCGCTGCAGCGGTCGACAATATCTCCGATCTGAGCAACTGGTGCCTGCCACCCACTTGGTCGTGGGAGCAATTAAGGCCACCGTTCGCGTTATCAAATCGGACACCTTGCAGACACACAGCGACCGCGCTTTGTACTAAATACGGGGCTTAAAAGACTCAACGAGCCAGCCGCTGAGCGGAACATTAAGGAATTCAGAACCCAACCTTCGGCTTTCAGCTTTTGCTAAAGTCCACCAAGGGCTTTGCTGAACACCTGGTCTGAACCCCTAGCTCATTAACCCGGTGCCTGTTGTCGAGGAAGCTCGGCCAGGCCCACCATTAGCTGTTCTTTGGAACTGTGCGCAAGACAACGGGCCACAATGACAAACTCACAGCACTGGAGTTCAGCTCTGCATATTACAGTGCCCTGGTCGCCAATGCTCTGCCCTCAACTCGCGGCAACTGTCAGGTCGATGGGACCGCAACACTCCTTGTGAGATCGTCAGAGAGGCACCACACCAGCAAGACTTTAAAGTAGATGAAGCTGACATGAACGAATGCATTCATGAGACCGACTCTTAGAAGTCACTTTCACAGTCGCTGAATGCGTTGTCGACTACATCGCAGGGAACGTGGCTGTAAACTTCGCCAAATAACTAAGTGTCCAAATGGCTCCCGGATGGCGCTGCCAAGATAAAAAAACGTAGTCCGGTGCTCGCAAAGCACGCTGGTAAACTCCACAGCCTCTCCCAGGATGTACTCTGCCTATGAAAAATAGCAGAAAAGGTATATCGACGAAACATCAACAGTTTGGAGAAAAGAGGCCAAAACTGGCTCCTCAAGCTGCAGACTGCGATGATGGCCATTGCCTATAAGACCCAACTTTTCAAAAGTTTTGACCATCTATTTCTTGCTGAGAGAATTTATAACCAGTTCCACTCTGCTATCTGGAGTACTACTCCTACTATACTACGAAGTGCCGCAGAAAAGGGCGTAGTTTTGTAGCAGCTTTTGAGAAGGCTGTTAATATATCCAAGGCAGTGCCAAGGCCACGGCTTCATTAAAGCACCGAGGAACAAGCACTCCGCATGTGCCCTCTTCAACAGAAGGCACATATAAAGACGTCGTGAGTCACACCAATGAAAGCATGGTTTCAAGGAAGGCAAAATCCGAATAATTTTATCACATCTGAAGCTTTGCAAGCTCCAAATTTGTAGAGACCAAAAAGCTTTCACAATTTGACTGACCAGACATTATGACAGCTCAATGATAGCGCACGAGGTAAGGTGGGTCAATGTGCGACAGAGGATGGCTGGTAGGCTATCAGCATGCCACATGAAGTCAGGGGATGTAAGTTCTGTTTTGCACGTTTGGACAGTGGGAATTTACTCAGCCCCAATAGACATTGCGCTCTGATATGAAAAATTTAGTCAGAGTAGTACCACTTCTAGCTTTGGGTCTTTAGCAATCATCCCGCAGTAGTAGTACACGACCGCACGCCGGTGCGATGCTCATAGGGATTAAAATGGGCAGAGGTGGGGACTGAACACCAGACATCCCATGGTTTTGTAGCGTGTGCTTTCGCGCTACATTCTGCAAGCTGCGGTGCACTAACACACTCGGCCACCGATCTCCCCTAAGGAGACTTTGTGCCAATAGGACGAGGGCAAAGAAGAACTTCTCACGAAGCTCACTACAGGGCACGCAACGGAGCCTCCAAAGAAACTGCTTCGTTCCGGTGGAAGACTGCAACGAGAGGGGGAAGACAACGGCAGCCGAGACACTTGGCATGGCACCATCTCATTCATTCCAGAAACAAAACGCCGCGGGGCAGCTCAAGGGAGGAACCTTTGTGCCAATGGGACGTAGGAAGACAAAGACGTCTCACCAAACTCACTACAGGGCACGCCTCGTGGCCTCCAGGGAAGCTGCATTGTTCTGGTGGAAAACTGCAACGGGAGGGGGGAGGCGTGGCGACTTAACGATGGCTCTAAAGTACTGAGATCCTGACAGGGCTTTTGCTGAGAAAATGAGTTGCTCGCTGCCTTAGCAAAATTGTGCATCCACACGTGAAGCATAGGGCAGATCCCTGATGTTGAACTGACGTTCAAACAACGCCTAGCGATATTACAACCCGTCCGACCGGGGCCCATCAAGTATTACTTTTTTGCCATAATCACGCCGATCGTGAGCGAAAAGCCGACGAAAAGTCTAGGGTCGTGAAATTCCCACGTTATACCTCCGTGATCAAGCATGAAGAAAGCAGAAACCGCTTTGAACCGGGACGAGCCTATGCCGCGATTCCCGTGGCTCAAGTGGCCTTGCTCGGATCCACGCTTCCCGCGGTCCCCGCAGGCTCTGAGCGCTGCGATCTTTTCTCTGACGTCACAGATTTTGTGTAGTCGTGTTACTAGTATTCCCATTTGCGTGCAGTGCGGCAGCCGAGAGGAGGGGGGGGGGGGGGATGGTTGTCACTTTCATGTGCGGACCGGAACTCCCGTTTATCCCTCCAAGCCCTTCTACCTCGTTGACCGAAGCATTGATTTGCATCACCGGAATCACAAGGTTGTGTCATCATTTAGACCGCTGCCAGCTCTTCTTTCAGCTATATATAACTGCACAGACTGTTATATATTATACAAAAGACAGGCTGCCGACATTTCTGAGTGGTATTTCTTTCTTTCATGACGGTCACATTGGTCACACAAACTGTCCGCAGACATTTTTGAACCATACATATGTATGAAGCCAACAAGCTTCAGGTCATGATGTAGAACACCCGAGGCTGTGGTAAAAGCAGGGAAACGGTGTCGAAGAAAAAAGAAAGGGGAAAAGAACTTCTCAATTCTACATCATGACCAACATCCACCAGCTCGCCTGCGCACTCACAGTTTTTTCATTGAAGCTTCAGGTGTGTCCGCAGAAATTTCTGTCGTCGTGTCTGCAGAGGAACTCGTCGTATTGCGTATAAAGTGTGAGCAGTGTGACTGCTGCATTAAATATGAGCGCGATCTTCCGGATTAGTCCAGACGTCGTGTCGACATCTCTTTTAAACACGTGCGGGCACGGCAACGTGCAAAAAACGACGTGCCATTCGGGAAATCTCGGAAACCTCAAGAAGAGCACGTTCTCGCTCTTCAAACGACACGCTGCCATGTTCGCGTTTCGCATTGAAACCCGGCGAGGCGTATCACGCGTTGGAAACCGCGTTTATTTAGAAACGTACACATATTAAAAAAAAAAAAAAACGAAACGGGGAATCAACATTTAGGGTCTGTCACCGTTCGCATTTGCGTTTGACCTCCTTTGGGAACGATGAGGCACAGGCAGCACCCGTCGCTTTGATCTGTTCTAGTAGACCCTTTTTACGACTCGGCGACATCTAGTAACTGTAGCGGCCCTTACCCGAGGCCGCCATTTTATGGACATTTTCTCTGAGTCTCTATTGGAGACGAGAGTTACGTCAACGTTTGGTGAGGACTCAGATTCAGCCCCACGCTTCGTGCTCTAGAAATGGCGGCCGCCAGTGTTGCTTGATGGGGTTTTGAAAAGGGTCTATTTGAATCTCTGAAACCTACGCGAGAGAACATGAAGAGCGCAGAAATCGCTTTGAACCGGTTCAGTGCCGCAATTCTCGTGCCTCAAATGGCCTTGTTCGGACCCACGTCTCCCACAGCCCCCGCTGGCTCTATGCGCCGCCATCTTTTCTCTGACGCCAAGGATTTTGTGAGGTCGCGTGACGAGTAGTCACATTCGCGTACAACATGGCGGGAACCAGAGCGGTGCCATTTTAAGACTTCCGATTTTTTTTTTTTAATTCTAGGAGCTTTAAGGGCCTAAAGGGCAATTAGGGGACTTTCTGTAACATCTGTCAGACAATAAATCTAACACAAAACAACAATACCACACAAAAACTGTAAAAAAAGAAACACTACGCACCATCATAGAACAAATTCAAAAACAAAAAAGTCAGCTAAAAAGAGGGTTGCTTCGATACATTTAATGACACAACAAACATGCTCAAAACTACAAACTACTAACACAAGGATCTAAAATTAATATACAGATTCAGAGACAAAAATGTAAGCCCACCTGAATGGCTTTGGTACATCTTTCATACGGGTGTCGTTTTTGGGCGCAAGGGTTGAACTAGCAGATCTTAGCAAGGCTCAGTTTCAAATACCGTAAGTGCTCCGTTGCAAGTGTAAATGCCTGCATTTCAGTTTATATAGAAACTGTAGCTATATGATTTAATAATTTGCTTTTCGGCATGCAACTTGGTTTGAGACTCTAAATAACTACATAAATCCACGCAATAATTTTCAAGCTGCGCAGATATACTCCTCTGATTCCTGATGTATTGGTGTTTTGTTTTTCTGTTTCTGCAGCCGACGCTGCCTTCCTTCAGTATCGCTCTGTATGTATATCTGTGACGTTCCTATTGTAACACATGAATAAATGTAAATAATACTAACTTTACAGTTACTAGTTAAGGCTTTTGCTATTATGTATATAGCGCTAGGCATTGTTTCAGTATTTGTTTGTAAAAAAATAACAGAGTTGGAATATCTTTTTGCTTAATAAAATACCCTCCGATCATATGATCGGAGACTATTTTCGATCATATGATCGGACAGTAGAGCCTTATGCATGAAATTGCTAGTTATTTTAATAATGATGAGTGTTAAAACAGTGTATTAGACCCTTTGGCATTGCTTATGCGTTACACTCAATAACCTGTTGCAATGCTGATAAAAATATTAATTTCTAAATTATACTGCTGCGAGTTCTCAGTGATTGAATCTTAAGGATTATGCGCATTTTGCGTTGCTGCAATAAGGCTTTTAGTTTTCTCACTGACTAATTAGGAAATCAGGTTATACGGAAATGCCCCTGGTAAAATACGTTTTGATTCAGGACTTATGGCAGTAGGAAACACGCGAAGCCAATTTTCAGGGAAGAGCTCGCCGGTTGCATTGGCGCCGATGAGTTGAACAAAGTCAACTACAAAATCTATATTTAAAAGCGTAGAAGAACAACTTCAAAAACCCACAAACCGAGGAATGGAGCTAACAGCTGTGTTATTATCTAATGTTCATACGACAGTAATGCTGCTTTCATCACCAAGTAGCGCCGAAAGTAAAAGATATAATAAAGCGTTTTACGCAAGAAGAAATTTGTCATCACTTGGTAATATATCTTGACGGATGCTGCAAGTAATCAAATATTCAAACTGAAGAACGGGAAAACAAACAACGTTTAGAGCTTCTAAATGTAAATTATTTCTCGAAAAAAAAAAAAGGCGAATCGTAGACGGGCATAACGTTGCTATCCCGAGAGTACATTTAGTTCGGCTTATTTCAGCCTTTACCGCCGAATTCAGAAACCTCACTCAAACTACACTCAAACTAAAGGGCCCCTCCACTTCCTCGAGGAAGGCGCGAGGGCCGGCGCTGGCCAATCGCGAGGACGGAGTGAGGTTTCTGAATTCGGCGGTTAGTTCAAATATTTCTGTTGATGCAGTTGTACACAAACACTACAAAACTTTATACCCCTTCAATCCGAAGTGCTCAGCCTTGGACCAAGACTCCCGGTAGTAATTTTCGGCAGGCGTTAGACGGTCCGAGACGAATACCTGCCAGACCTTGCGTCAAGCTTACCGTCCTGTCTCCGAGCTGCCGTATCCTGCAGTGCAGGAATGCGGACTTCCCCAGCTGGGCCGTCACGTTCCGGTCGGTGCTGTTGTCGAAGTGGGGCCTGAAGTGGGGGTCGTCCCAGTAGGCGCTCGGCCGAGACGGGGGCTCGCCGCCCACGCCGTTCGAAGACGACGAGAACACGACGCCGCCTCCCGCTACCTGCCCTCCGCCGACAACGTGGGGCGACGGTCGCGGTTCCGGCATCAAGCCCGAGCTGGCACCCCAGCCCAGACCAGAACCGGGCCTGTCCCTGGAGCTGCGCTCTGTGCGAGTCGCTTCCCACCGGGTTGCCGCTGCCGGCGAGAACCCCAAGCTCGAGCCTGGAAACAGAGAAGAAAATTGTTCGGTGAAGCCCAGAGTGCGAGCGTACTGACCAACTTGCTCGTGATGCCAACAATACATATCCTACGAACAAAGCAATACACAATGTTGAACCCAATGCATGGCTCGCACCATACGTCACTGCGCCATGCAGGTGGTTATTGTTACTTGCTCTTTCTGGAAAAATATCTAATTCGATGGTGCATAATCGGCTCGAGAAAAAATGAAAGCCATTTAAAACTCCCTGTATCGACGAATTAGAGCGCAGCTCTTGAGGAGGAGAAGGGGAAGGGTACTGAGGGGAGGACCATACCCCTCCTCCCTCCTCTTCACCTCCTCATCCTGTCTGCTTCTCCTCTCTCCGAGCGGTGTCGCCGTCGCCTCACGAGGGTCACGTAACCTCCCGGGGGTCACGTGACCCCTATGAGGTCACGTGACGATGATGACGTCATCAGTGACGTCACCAGTGACGTAATTGAAGACGTCATCATCACTAGTGACGTCATCAGTGACGATGACGATGACGATGCGGATGCCAATGACGCCATCAGTGACGTCACTGAAGACGTCATCAGTGACTATGATGATACCGATGACGTCATCAGTGACGATGACGATTATGGTGCCGATGAGATCATCATTGACGTCACTGATGACGTCATCATTGACAATGATGATGCCGATGACGTCACCAGCGACGTCACTGATGACGTCATCAGTGATGATGACGATGACGTCACTTAAGACGTCATCAGTGACGTCACGCGTCCCATAACGCACCGCGCGGTTACGTTGACGCCGACGGCGACGCCGACGCTTACGCCGACGCCGCTCAAGCCGGAAGCGGGCGCCTAAGAGCTGCGCTCTAAAAAAATTAGAGGCGTTTACAACTGCCTGTAAAGCCGAATTAGAGCGCAGCTCTTGAGGAGGAGGAGGAGGAGTGGGTATGGAGAGGATGGTATGCCCCTCCTCCTCCTCCGTACCCTTTACTCCTCCCTCTCCCCTCCATCTCTCCTCCTCCGGCCTCCTCCTCTCCTTCTCCTCCCCTCCTCCTCCCACTCGTCCCTCTTACCCTCGTCCTTCCTCCTCCCTCCTCCCTCGTGCCGTAACTCGTGACCCTCGTTAAGGTCGTGATCTCCACCAGTGAAGGTCACCTGAAGGTGTAACTTCACGTGACCTTCACGAGTGACCGTCACGAGTGACCTTCGTGACCCTAGTGACTCTCGTGATGTCACGTGTGCCGTCATTATGGGAAACGTCCCATAATGCAACGCGCGGTTACTAGCGATGTCACTCGTTACACTCGTGACGTCACACGGGACGCCACGTGTGACGCAATTATGGGAAACGTTCATAATGCAACGTGCGGTTACGCCGACGGCAACGGCGACTCAACTCAAGCCAAAAACGGGCGCCTAAGAGCTTCGCTCTAAAATCGGGAGACGCGTCCTCCTTTGCGTCTCCGCGTGCTAGCGTCGGGCTCATTTGGAGACGCGGGTAGTCGACACTATGTGGATTCACAAGTGGTGACGTATGGGAAGGGGGGGGGGGGGAAGGACGGCGCCGGCCCTTTCTTCTACGGGGTATTGGCTGTAGCCGACACCCCGGTGTACCGGCGATCCCGCACGACGATCGGTGCAGACGAACTTGCTCGCCGTATGGCCTCCTAGTCGTTGGAAAATCCGTATTGTGGGTTCGAAAAACGCAAATTTCAGTCATGCGGCTCCCTGAGGAGGTTCGTCGTAGACAAAGTATGGATGAGGCACGAGAGGGAAATTGAGAGCGGTAGGCGAAAAATGGTGCGTACATCTTATAAATTTGGCTCACTAGGCGGAGCGGAAACGACAACGGCGCCACGATGCAATGATAGCAAATTATGCGAGCGCAGAACACTGCTCTCGCCGTGACAGCACACGCTACACGAGAGCATAAATGCACTCAGAATATTTCGTCCTTATTTTCCACCTAGAAGCGAGCTTTAATTCTCGTTATATGAAGAAAAAAAATCTAAGCTCCAAATTCTGTAGCGACGAGGTAGCGCATTCAAAAAAAAAAAAAAAAAAAAGCTGGCGTCATAACACAGAATAGAACGTTTCAGAGCGCAGCTCTAAGGCGCCCGTTTCCGGCTTGAGCGGCGTCGCCGTTGGCGTAACCGCGTGGTGCATTATGGGAAATGCCCCATAATGCACCACGCGGGACCCTCGTAACGTCACTCGTGACGTCCCGTGTGACGTCACGAGGGTTTCATGCGGTGCATTATAGGACATTTCCCATGATACAACGCGCGGGGAGGTGGAGGGGGAGGGGAGGAGGAGTAGGACGAGGGGAGGGTGAGGAGGAGAAAGGGGAGAAGGGAGAGGGAGGAGGGGAAGGAGGAGAAAGAGGAAGGTGGAGGGATGAGCAGGAGGAGAGGAAGGATATGGAGGAGAGGAGGGGAGCAGCTTGAGGGATGAAGGGAGGAGGAGGTGAAGGAGGAGGGGAGGAGGACTAGGAGGAGGAAGAGAAGAGATTAGAAGCAGCAGGGGGATGAAGAGGTGAGGAGGAGGGAGGAGGGGTCTACCCTCCCCTCAGTACCCTTCCCTCTTCCTCCTCAAGAGCTGTGCTCTAATTCGGCCTTACAGAGTGTTGTAAACGTCTTTCATTTTTATTGGCTCCATTTTTGGGCAGATTTTTTTAAAGATACGGGTGTATCGCATCATTTAGGAAGTTTAAGAAGTTAAGGAAGTCAAGTTCTAGTTGAGGATATGTATAAGGCCATTGATTATTTTTTCCTTTAAAAAAAATTAATCGTTCTAGATGTTGTGTTAACGTCTTACATTTGCTTATTGAGTAATGTAAGATAAAACACACTAACTCATATAGTGTATGAAATACATACATTTGACTTTTTATTTATTATGTTATAATTTATATTTTAGCTTATTACTCTAGCTGTTTGTCGCATAAATATATATGGCGACATGAACAAAAGTGTCCGTCAAAAGTTGTTATAATTCTTCTTTCATCGGCTGTAAATATTTGCCCAATCAAAATTCGTATTTATACGATCACCTTCGTAATAACATTGACGCAAAGCGCAGCAATAAACAAAACCAATTTAAACGCTAAGAAACGTCACGTCGGAATTTCTCTGAGATTGACAAGATAGAAATATTAAAATCAAATGCCATCAGACTGAAAAAGGAAATACTCTCCGTCATTCGGTGCCGGCTACAAAGCAAATGTTTTCGGCCCGAAATCAAAAACTAAGAAACTCAAGAACCCTGCCCCGAGCTTTCAAAAGTGACTTCGCTGCTTGATTCAAAATTACGGAAAAAAAACAAACATGGCACTTCCATAATTAAAGTAAAAAAAAACAAGAAAACAAAACAAAAAAAAACGCTAAAAATATGTAAAAGAACCAATGAAAACTGTTTCCGTTCTCAAGTTTTGACAAGTAAGAACTGCGAAAGTTTCAGCCTGATTGGAGGCAGTATCTCTCATTTTATGCTGTTCATCATGGTGCTCAAATTGAAGCTCTGTCAGCTCAACTTCGACCAAAAACTGCAGCTATCATCCACTTTTTTCGCGTTTTTTTAGTTGATCGGTTTACTTCTATATTTACTTGGGCTCGGTTAAAACCAAAACCAATCTGAGGAACGTCAAAACCGTCAAGTCGCTTTGTAACCACGTCCGATAAAAAGATATTTATTTATAAAGACATTGGAGCCAACTTCAAATATATTGCATTCACGTTTCATACAACCATTTGTAATATATTTTAAAGCGTTTCTTCCTGTATTTTCCTTAATATATTCCTGTATTTTTGGGCTATACTGTGAATGGTGAAATATCTAAAACCCTTTCAGCAACAAAAAAAAAATCTTGACACTTTTTGATTTCTAAAGATTGTTTTTAAATTAAAATATTTTGCAGGCACCCGCGACTTCATTTTGTCGATGGTAGAATATTAATCCCACTGACAGTAGGCTCATGGAAAATGTTTGGTTTCTTGTTCTGTGTTTAAATTCAAATAACGTAATCTTTTGAAAATTTTGCATTCTATCACTACCGTTTTTGTTATATTTAATTGGACGTTCAGTTTTCTGCATGCGTGGTTTATACGGGCTGAAAGCCACAGCTCTTAATTTTTTTTTTTTATCTAATACTGAAAACAATATTTCTGGATTGTTAATAACAATTATGGAATACCCAATTTGCTTTTATAAAAGTGATAATTTATGTCTAAAAAGAAAACAAAGAAAACGCCACCACTTTTTCATTAAGAAAAAACAAAACAATATCAGCAAAGAAAATACGCAGAGAAAATGCATCCACCGAGAAAAATCTGCAGCAAATTCGTTTTATATATATATAAAAAAACAATTGCTATCTCGTTTAGAAATGCATGCTTCACGAGAAAACGACAAGTGACCTACAAAGTACAGACAGGCACGAAGTGATCTGTTTCGTTTGCCCTTTCTTTTTCTTTTATATTCTTAAAGCTACAAACAATACCGGCAAAAATTGGTCAACCAATTTTCGCCGGTATTGTTTGCGATTGTTTATATCACAGATTGTATTGATTATAGTATTCGCTTTGCATTAATGGTTACGATGACCCGCGTTTCGGAATATTTGCAAATTTGTGTCATTCAATCTAGGCTGCTTGCTATATTTTCCCTTGGCACACACTGTCGTTACACAAGTCAGTGTCAGTGGATTGAATAAAGCAATGTACAACGCACTCTAGGGGGCGTCCATCTTTGAAGGTTCTTTGCGATGCGACACCGGAGGGATTATCCATGCTTAGAAAATGTCGTCCTAGGGATTATGTCGTCGGCGTAAGCTGGTCGCTGGTTAACGTAATCGTCCCAGCCAACATATAACGCTCGTTAGAAAGCTTTCTATTGCGCAGTCTTAGCTCCGCGCTGCTAATTAAATGTCGAGATATATTACACACAACACTCAGCCGCAACAGCCTCTTTGAGAATTGAAACGTCAAAGCCTGTTTTATGTTGTACGTTCATGAGTGCCGGTTTTGTTCCTTAAGTGTAATTAATTTCGTATTATAGCCATTTTAAATGAACTGACAACTTGCCTGAGAGATAAATACACATGAAAAATGACGCATCTTTTGTGTCATAAAATGTCGTTATTCGCACAACTCACACCATCAAAGGGCCTACGACAAGAACACGAAAAATATATTTAAAGTAGAGTTAATTTTGCTTAGTAAAGTTCAAAGGAGACAATGAACGGGAAAGACAGCTCTTGTCAGTCTGTCAGTGAGTATTAGGAATATGCTTGTTCTTTTAAATAGTTAACATATATTACGCAATTAATAATGTCCCATAGAAACTTTGCATTTATTTTATTTTTCAATTGTCTCTTTTTTATCTAAGTGGTATTGACTGTTTTTTTCGTACCAACTCCTAAACAATTTTACATTCAAAGGTAGTTTTTTTTAGTTTTCATTTATCGTGCTTATGGCGCATATGCATAGTGTACCTTATGTTCAACTATCACAGCAGTTCTACTGTGTTACGGGAGACATGAAAAACACCTATATTTTTCACGTAACTGAAAGAAAACATACAAAAACAATAAGGTTACGATTCAGCAGTGTTGTAGGCGTTAACGAAACTGTAACGAATTACGCCACTCGTTGCTCGCAAATGAATGGACCGCGTTACAGACCTACATCAACACAAATTAAAGGAACGCGTTACCGATACGAGTACAACAATCGCAAGTTACTTTTGCGTTACTTTTTATTTCTAATTTAAAACCTTTTAGTGTTTCGAAGTTACAGGTATTCATAAGCGCCCTATTTCAAGAAATATTATGTTTACGCAGAAGCTTAACATAATTGCCTTATTGTTCTTACAGTTCCACCCGGATTCTCACGTAAAAAGAGAAAAAAGCTGTGGTAAAGAAATTAAATTTTTTTAATGTGAAAGCACTAACTGGTCCCACGGAGCGAAACCGGCGTTATATGAGTGCAGTAGGGGTTATCGTTGTCTGTAGCCGCGCAAACCGGCACCTAAATTCCCATTGGCTGAGCGTAGCGTCGCCTGAATCCCCAGTGGCTGAGCGAAACGGTACTAAAATTCTATTCATCCCAATAAAACACAAAAAGCACAGCTACGCAGATGCTTCGTCCCGAAAGCCGGCGCCGGGTGCGCTGGCGATGAAAGCGGACGCGCCTAAGAAATAAAACAGAAACAAAAGCAAAGCAACGCAGATGCATCGTCACGGAAGGCGTGGAGCCGGCGGGGTTCGCCGCGCCTGCGCAGTGGGGAAGCGTATTGTCACCGTCGTAGCGCCGTATGCGAAAGGAAGACTTGGCGCGCTGCTCGTAGGAATGAGCTGCGTGTAAGAGTGATTTTGCATTTCTACACGTAAGGACACTTAAGTGTTTCTGCCGAATTTTATAACTTTGCGTCTAAAACAGAAAAACGTTAAGTTCTTTTTTTTTTGTATGCATGCCTTAGGAGGAAGTCAATACGAGTAACGTAACTATGTTACAAGTAACTCAAAATGAGCAACGTAAGTACGTTATCCGTTACTGTTTTAAAACGGTAACGAGTGCGTTACTACGCTCCCTAAAAGGGTAACACGTGTAGTAATGCCGCTACTCTAACGCATTACCGCCTCGCTGTGACCCGCCTTGCCAACAGGAAGGAGTGCCAGCAGACGCACACGCGTACGGGCTTTCGCCTTTCTGTTTCGCGATGCACGCCTCTCGATATATAGCCCGTACTTGAGCAAATAACAATTAATATTTTTAACTATTGCTATAAACACAGACAAGCAAGCAGTCTACGTATTTGTGCTCACCAACCAGTCCCTCTTCAAAGTATTTTCAAGTGATTAAAAGGTTAAAGGCGCGAACAAACAGGACGAAGAAAGACACACGTACAACACGGACAATTTTCAATTGTCTTCCTATTCCCATGGCTCGTACAAAAAAAAAAAAAAAAAAAAAAAAACAACACACGTACCACACGACAATTTTTAATTGTCTTCCTACTCCCATGGCCCGTCCGAAAGCCCCTCATATGGTCATCGTAATCCAAGGACCAATGGCCATTCTCTCTCGGAGATCTTCACCGCGAAGCTCGGCAGAATTGCGTAAAGCCTCTCTCTTTATCCCAAGAGCTTGCCGCCCCGTTATACTTCCTAGAACAATCATTTTGTAGCGGTAGAATGTCTCATCCGCTAAATCCAGATTTTTATCGGGGACACCCTAAAAAAAATGAAAACTTAGTTTTAGCACAAAAAACAAACACAAACAAAATATATACCTCTCTGTATTGAAAGAAATCTTACGGATGAACTATCGAGATGTGCTTGCGTTGGTATTGCTTCGAGCTTAGTTCACGTTTATCCTTTCTAATCTCAAGATTATCCGGACGAGAACAAGAAGATTAACAACCTTCTATAAGCTCCTCGAGCGCTTCCCTTATTACTCGGGGGGATTTTCATTTTCATTCCTTGTACGAAACGGCGAACCAAAAAAAAAAAATATATATATATATTTTTTTTTCTACAGTATTACGCAGAAAATATAAAGTATTTAAACTAAGCTACAAAAAAAAAAAAGAAACAAAAAAATTACGTGCCTCCCTAACGTGCTCACCCAAAACAGAAACAAACGCATTTTTATAACATACAGTAATTCTATAATAAAGCCAGGAGAATAGAAATTTTTGTACCATATTTTTATTTATTTTCTTAGAGCAGCGATTGTGCATGTGGGACTGGCGACGGGGGCTCTCACCCGAGAACCGCGGGTCTCATATTTAAGCATACAATTTAAAGGTTCAAATATTATGAAGACAAATAAAACAATCATGCGTTAAAAGTTGAAATGCGAGGAACTTTAAAATTTTCTGGTTTATGATCTACAGTAGGTAAACCACCCCTTTTAAGGCAATTCTGACGACCCGCAAACATTTATTTCTTAACGTATCGCGCTGCGATTTACTACATAGGCGCCACCACGTGGTTGAAGCATGGGATTAAATTATTTAACGAATGAGCTTACCTTATTTAAAAAGGGAAAAAAATAATAATGTGATTCGGGCTATCGACAGCGGCATTTGCAGTCGACGTAATGACCGGGTCCGACTAGTTAAGTCTGCTGCCGTAGCTCCCCTTTATACGAAGTCACCCTTGTACGTGCATATCGATGTTTGACTAAGTAGTTTTAGGTAAATTCAGAGCCTTATATGTGGAGAGTTTGGCCATTCATAGGGAAGTATGGGAGACAAATGAGAAGACGCCATTGGCCAAAAGAGGGCTGGAGGTGTTCCAGGGCATCTTCGCAAATTCGAATGTGGCGAACCAGAAGCCGGAAATAACACCATGGCGGTGGTTGCGAGAAACACACTCCACAAGTGCGTCGTAGTAACTCTCGGTGACTGAAAATATGGTGCACGTGATGTTTCAATCAAGGTGATCCAAAATCATGGTGAAAGAGTGCGACTACCGGAACGATCGACACAATCCGTACGCCAGGCGCCGAGGGCCGGGAATTTAGCGTCCGAGTGGTCACACCCTGTCCGAGCAAAAGAGAGTTCGAGCGGCACATTCGTTTCTTACATCTTCCAGCATGATCAAGATAGAAACATCACCTGCACCCTATTTTCAGCCATGAAGGGTAACTATATTTAAGTCTTACACGCTTATTAAAACGGTTAAAACTGTTTTTCGCTACCACCGCTAGGGGATCTTTTCGGCTTCTAGTTGGCCACGAGAGCAGGTCAAGCCCTCTTTCTGCGTCTAGTGCACGCCATGGCTCTGCCCGATGCTCGCATTGACCAAACTCTCTGTGTACGCGGCTCTGGGTAGAAAAAACTTATTTTATGTATCCGCTACATACATTAAACTAAGGTACTATTCTTGTGGTTATTTTATGAATAGAGAAGACATGTTTTCCACGTGCTAATGTATTAGCTGCTTCTACAAAAACATTAATAAATGCAGTCATTCCATTTATGAATTTTTATATACAGTCCAACCTCGTTATATCGAACACTGCGAGGACCGTGAAATAATTCGATATAACCAAAATTCGATATACAAAATCACACCGAAAACGCGTCAAAGTGCAGCGCGACTTGATCACTAAAAAGCTAGCGGCAAAAATGACTACTCACGTAAAGCGTTAAGGTAAACTACTTATTCCGGCGAGCAAAACTGACGCACCGTAGACTGCTTCTCGGAGTTGACCGCATGCCTTATCACGGCCCGCTCCACGGTCTCGAAACAGTCAACCAGTGCCAGACCGCTACCGTGTTCCCGACAATGTCGTAACGGGCCTTCAAACGTTGAAGCCACCCGCTACTTGCGGCACAGTCTTGTGCCCGGTGAATGAACGCGAAGTCCTTTGCTTTCTGTTGAAGCATCGGCCCCGACATCAGAATGTTCCGAGCCCTTGCGTCCATAAACCACTTGCGAAATGATCTTTCCACGTTTCCGAAGGCCTGTGTCCGAACACGGCGTGGGTCGGAGTGGTTGCTTTGTTCAGCCTTCCATTTAATGTCACTCTTTTTCTTCAGCAGCGTGCTCAAAGTGCTTCGGGGTACGTTGTACGCTTCGGCAACGCTAGACCTCTTTTTTCCTTTTTCAATGCGGCGGATGATTTCAAGCTTCGTCGCAAACGTCAGCGACGAACGTTCCTTTACGTTTGATGCCATCGGTCCGCCACACGCGTTTGACGCAACGTCGGAAGAACGAAGCCAAAGAAACTGCGAGAGCTGCGCAACAAGCGCATAAACAAAAAGCGATGCTGGCTATCGCGCTTAGGGACCTCGGAAGCCATGGACACGACTGAGCACTGAGCTGACTGAGCCCGTACGCCGCAGACTCTAGATGGGGTTCCCGGCAGCGTAGGCATAAAGCTTTAGGCGGCCATGCGCTTGTAAAAGCCGCAAACGCCTGCTGCGCCACCGCTATCCTCCGATGTGTTGCGGAAAAGCCAGCCGTATCCTCTGATGTGTTGCGGGAAAGCTTGCCGCCTGTCTCCGGAGCCCACGCTTTCCGGCGCTGCGGAGTTCGATATACTAAATTTTAACCGACCGAGTTTGCTATAAAAAATTTACAATGCATGTAATTCTTATGACAGTTCATCAACAATTCGATGTAAGCAATAATTCTATAAATCCGTGTTCGATACAATCAGGTTTGACTGTAATAAATATTAATAGGTGGGAACAGCGCAGGAAAAACCGACGAAGGACGAGTAGAAGAAGTGCACAGACACAGCGCTGACTAACAACTGAATGTTTATTTTCAAGCGAACCAGAAAGTAAACACTGGGTGTGGAGAGGAAAAAAAAGTGAAAGCCGCTCACAACTCCCTGTAACGCCGAATTGGAGCGCAGCTCTTCAGGAGGAGGAGGGAAGGGCGCTGGGGGGTTAGACCGACCAGGGGGGGGGTCACGTGACCTTGGGGGGTCACGTGACCTTGGGGGTCACGTGACCCCCAATGCCGATGATGTCATCACTGACGTCACTGATGATGTCATCAGTGACGATGACGATGCGGGTACCGATGACGTCATTAGTGACGTCACTGATGACTTCACCAGTGATGATGACGATGACGATGCGAATGTCGGTGACGTCATCAGTGACTTCGCTGACGACGTCATCAGTGATGATGACGATGACGATGCGGATGCCGGTGACGACATCAGTGACGTCACTGATGACGTCATCAGTGATGATGACGATGACAATGCGAATGTCGGTAACGTCACCGGCATCCACATCGTCATCGTCATCATCACTGATGACGTCACCGGCATCCACATCGTCATCATCACTGATGACGTCACCGGCATCCGCATCGTCATCGTCATCATCACTGATGACGTCACCGGCATCCACATCGTCATCGTCATCATCACTGATGACGTCACCGGCATCCACATCGTCATCGTCACTGATGACGTCACCGGCATCCACATCGTCATCATCACTGATGACGTCACCGGCATCCGCATCGTCATCGTCATCATCACTGATGGTCATCGTCATCATCACTGATGTTGACGTCATCAGTGATGATGACGATGACGATGTGGATGCCGGTGACGTCATCAGTGTCGATGACGTCATCGGGGGTCACGTGACCTCGAGGAGGGGGTCACGTGACCTCAGGGGAGTCACGTGACTTCGGGGGGTCACGTGACCTCGGGGGGGTCACGTGCCCCCCCACGAAGTCACGTGACCCCGGTGGGGGGCTCGCGCGGTGCATTATGGGACAATTCCCATGATGCACCGCGCGGTTACGCCGACGCCGACGGCGATGGCGACGGCGACGGCGACGGCGACGCCGACGCCGCTCAAGCCGGAAACGGGCCCCTAAGAGCTGCGCTCTAAAAACACAGAAGCCAAAAAAAGGAGGGAACCCGATAAAACAAGACACTACCACGCCAATCACTTTCACACACGTCTGCCACAGTTCTTGATAAAAAACACTTCGTCAGCCCCCAAGTTAACCGACGGAGCACTGACGCAATCTTCCTCCCCCCTTGATAAAATATAAAAGGCCTCATCAATCTCCCGGGCAGTCTTGTTTTTGTTGCGCGCCAAGATCGTCAACTCATTGAACAGGGGAACGCAGCCGCACCTACTACAATGTACCGCAAGGTGGCCAGAGGGTGAGGAACCGAGAGCAAGGGAATGCTCCCTCGCCCTCACGTTCACACACCTCCCTGTCTGTCCAATGTAAACCCGACCACATGTGAAGGGGATCTGGTATACAACCCCTACTGCGCATGAGACAAACGGATCGCGGTGTTTAACATCACAGTGGTTATCCCTGTTCAACCCTCGGTTAACGGCGGAGCATAGTCGAGATAACTTCCGGGGCGCCGAAAACACCACAGGCACCTTATACTTGTTGGCCACGCGCTTGACTTGATGTGAGAGGGCGTGAATGTAGGGCACCACCACTGGTCTGGTTGTCGGTTTTTGCCTCGCCTTAGGACTGGTTCTACCTCCGAACACCTTAACAAGGGACTCAGCCACTCCCACAATCATCGCCACCGGGTATCCCGCAGAGGTCAGCCTAGACACCTGTGAAAGCAGGCTGTCCTCACACCTATGGTGGCATGACTTGAGCAAAGGGGCGCGCATACCCGACGTAGGGATCGCACGCTTCACAAGCTTTGAGTGCGCGGAGCCGTATGGCAAAAGCCTCTTCTTAGAGCGTGGCTCATAGGCCCAACAGGTGTGTGACGGCTGAAGAGTGAGCCTCAGGTCCAAAACCTGCAACCCCTCTCCCGTAGGTGTCTCGTACTTAAACGATAACCCGGGGGAGCATTCCTTAAAGGAAGCCAAGACTTCCACACACACACTATCCCGGTTGGGGCCCAGGCTATCTTTAAACACAACAAGGTAGTCGTCAACATACCGAAAAACTCTCAAAACCCGACATTCCAACGACTCCGCTATGGCTCTATCACACCTCGCCAGATATAAATCACTAAGGATAGGCGCCACACTCGACCCAATACAAATCCCACTCTTTTGCAGGAAAATTTCGCCTTCAAACGTGATATAGGTGGAACTCAAGTAAAAAGTCGACAACTCCAAAAAGGATTCCACCGCCAAACCCGTCGAGTTCATAAAAGCCACCGACCCACTGGACTGAATGCACTCTTCCACCGCTTTCATCAATTCACCATGGGGTATTGAGTAGAACATATCCTCGACATCCAGAGACACTAAATCACACCCTCCCGGATTGTCTTCTCGGAGGTAATCCACAAGGGCCTCAGAATTGCAAATACGAAAAGGATCATCCAACGTGAGCACACACAGGTGGCGCTGAAGAAAAGAAGATACATGAAGCTGCCAGGAGTCTCTCTGGGTAACGATAGCTCTAAAAGGCCTGAGCTCCTTATGGGTCTTCACGGAGAAGAACACCTCGAGATTGAGGCCCTTGGCCCCCGACACAGACTTCCCGAGGCCCTCCAACCCAAGCTGACCGCAAAGCCTCACTGCCCTGGCCTTTACCCTCTTCAGCTCCACTCCCGACTCACTTCTGAAATTCTTAAGCACCGCCTGTCTCGCTCTTTCCTGAAACATACCTTCAGGCACCACAACAAACCCCCCCCTCTTTATCCGACAACAACAGCTTCAACTTAGACTCATTAAAAAAATTTACCACCGTTCCCATCTTGAGCCTGGGCAAAGGCCTTCAGCCTACCCCTTTGGTCAACCCTTCCACACATTCATGAACACAACGGTCCCTGTTTTCCTCTGACGACTTCGCAGATACCTGCCGAACCAGGGCCAGCATTTCCGAAGGCCCGACCGACGGTTCCGTGGCGAATTTGGGACCCTTTTCCAAAATGTCCGTCACTTCTGCCGGAGCCGACGCACCTCCCATGAAGACCACGTTGCCCTTGACTCCCGGCTGACCTTGACACTTCTTAGGGAACGAGGCGCGCAGCCGCTCCCACAGAAAATCTGTCACCTGCACAACCTCTCGCTTGCACGCTCGGAACTTCCTTTCTGCTTTCTGTGTAATAAATATATTGTTTTTTGAAGAAAACGTACAGGAATGTTGTACATTTTTTTTATTCCTCTTTGATGTTAGTAAGTTATTAGAATCTTTCGAAATGCCATTGGAGCGTTTGAGCAGACCAATTTGGAAACTACACCACAATCGTTGATTTAAGTTGGCCTCCAGGGAAAACGTCGACACCCAAAACGATAAATTTATTAATAAAGCGTACCTGTGCCCCATTTTAATTCAAGGGAAAGCAGGCATGTAAAATATTGATATTTTGTTTTATTACATTATGCAGCTGAAACTATAAAAAAAATCCTTCAACGTAAAAATTATCCACATCCAACAGTGTTACCAAATTTTGTTGGGTTAGGGAACAAACGATAAAGTGCAAACAATAAAGTGCCTTTCTTTCCCTTTAAGCGAGTAATTTCCAAAACAACCTTCTTTTAAATTTTTTTTTTTGCGTCTGGTTTACTATACTCTAAAACACTCCTTCCCATTGTAGTGGAACACGAACGAGATGAAAAACGGCCAACAAATATAAGTGGACGGAACATGCCACTAACGACTTTTTCTTCCAATTTAGCTAGCCGGCTATCAAAACAAAATGGCGCTTACACCCCCCCCCCCCCCTCTCCCATTACTCAACATCACAAACCTCTGCTTCGATACTCACAAAAAAAATAGAAAGTAAAAAATACAACAAAAGAAGAGACATAACGGGGACGTGAAGCGAGCCTCACATAAATCTAGAAGGAAAATAATGAAACATATTAGAAAATCGGGAGATGGAAAAACTTGGCTACACTAGGTGAGGAAGACACCGGGCGTGGGCACTGCCCACGCCCAGCGTCTTCCGAGCGTGGGCTCTGCGCGCGCGAAGAAACGAGATTCGCCCGAGGCGAAACATTTGCGCATGCGCAGTGCCGACGGCAGCGCCACCACAGCGTCGTGACGTCAGAGAGTTGAGTTGGTCTATAGACAAGCCCCTGTTTACAGTATACAATGCAGTTATTTCGAGTGCACGGTTACAGAAACTGAGAGTTAAAGAAAGGAAGGGCAGGCTGACTCCGGTACACTTTCGCGATTTTAGGGTGACGATGGTTTTTAGTGAAGGAAGTATCCCTGAATTACGAGGTGTCTGGTTCTTTTTTCGATGCCTGGTGTAGTCTTGTAGATATATCATATTTCAAAGTCTTGTTTCGGGGGTCTAGGGCGAAACCTCAACTACCGGCTCGAGCATGGTGGCAACCCTGGCGATGAGGTGCATGGCCATGTGTGACGCAAAGTTGGAAAGCTCGCTCGATGTACCTGCACCTCCTGCAATGGTGCAGAAGAGTGTACTTCCGGTCGTATCTCGATGCACATGCTGGAAGCACACTGCTATACAGTTTTCTGCACTGGTGCAGGAGGTGCAGGTAAATTGAACGAGTCTGCTATTGCGATACCGCAGAACGTACTACTGGCCTGCTCGCAAGAGCAGTTCCGATTCGACAGGTAAGACGATGCGCCTGTTTTATGCTTTGCTTCGCAGATATCAAATGTCTGTAGCAAACGTTTATACGAATGCATAAAGCTTCCGACCGAAAAGCTAGTACACCCCGCAGGTTCCGAACGGGACCCGCTTATTATCTGAGAAGAAATACGATTTTGCTGGTGTGGAATGCACGTTGCAGAAGCGTTGTGGAAGCTAATCGTAAGCCCGCGCTGAGCAGGAAAGGCCTGAACTATGACCGTCAGTGAATGGCACCTTCGGCATCAGGACGCGCTTGAACGAGCAGAGTCAACAATCTTCGTGCGCGCTCTCAGAAGGGCGCTCACAAACTACGGCTGCTAAAACATAACAAAACAAGCAGAAATCGTCTGCTGAGAAGGCTGAAAACGCATTAGAAAAAAGTCGACGAAGGAAAAGGCAGTTCGAACAAGAACAAAACCTCTCTTTGAATAAGAATCTGACATCAGGACATAAGGTTGCCTCAGAAACAGCCAACCCGATGAGTTGCCGCTGTTAAGCTGGTGGTAGCATTTTTAATGTCGGTTTTAGAGTAGATCGCGCTTTCCCATTAATACAATATTTGGGCAGTGCTCATATAAAATCTCCGTAAATTGATATGAGTCATTCACTTTGGTTCAACTTTTGATAGCAGATTACCCTATATCCCATTAAAAAGCGGGACTAGTAATATTAGCTTTGAAATAAAATTAAACTTGAGGAAGAAAATGAGAATTTTCTTACTCAAGTTTAATTATCCATACCAACCCGCTCGTTCTGTCCTTTGAAATACAAATCACGATGCAATAAGCATTAGCATATTGAACCACACCCTGCGTTTGTTAATTTGTCAGTGCTCTAGCCGAATATACTCTGCTGGGCGTGAGCCAAAACCACGCGGACCTACACGGTTCTTTCTTTCTTCTCTCCCCCTTAAACGCACAGGCAGTGCATCCGTACTACGCCATAGAACGGGAAGATATATAATGACGGGTATCCTATATGCGAAAATGCCATTTAAAAAATAAGGGCGGTATCTGTAACGTCTCACCATAAAATGGATCTGGGCGAAGCTACATACACAGACAAAGACGAGGTTAAAGACGCCATGAAAGAATTTATCTACTTTCGATAAAATAATACTTATAATCACACCCTAACGTTAATAACTGAATAATTGTGCCTTAGTTTTTCTCTCAAGGCAATGGCAGTCACCCAACATATTCGAGAAATGTGAGCATTATTCATCGCTTCAACTCGGAGCTAGAACAAGCGGTTTCGTGGCCTGGGGCCTATTGGCGACGTGCGCGATCGAAAGCGTCGCTGTGGTCGGCGTTCCGCGATTGGCCGAATGCTGACTATGACGTCAGCAAAGGATTTCTCATCGACGGAAATAAGAGGAATGGAAGAATTTCGATTTCGACGGTGCTGGTAGTGTTGCTTTAAGAGCGCAATGATTTCAAGCTTCCACCATGCTCCTTACAAACACCATCGAACTTGTTTTTCGGAAGGTAATGACGTCACGAAAGGTAACCCCAGGAGGGCGCCACTAAAACATCTCGCCGCTAATAGGGCGTATTTATTAGACGCCATATTTGTGGGTGCTGCTTAGAGCGCATGCTCAGAACGAGCTCACATCAATAGGCTGCTAAGACCGGCACTCTTGATGGTGCCAAATGCATGGTGCAAAAGAACTGTGGAAGGTCTCCATCAGCACGCGCTCAGCATTCGCGCACACAGCTATGGACGCCAGTGAATACTCCCTGTTGTTGCGTCCTGCGATCCAGGCAGTGTTACAGTTCGACTATTCTCTGCAGCGCAGTGGTTGGACATGAGCCACTACCCTAGTGTCCGCTTAGGCATTGATTGCTACTAGCCGAATTTGAGTGCTCACACAGTTCTCGTGTCCAATTCATGAACCGCGCTCGACTTTCGTCAGGCGGGTTGTTTCGATGCTACAAATACGCCATGAACCTTTTACGAGGGAAAGACTGAAAGAAATAGTCCCCTTTTATCATCCCACTTCCAACGCAAAAACGAAAAAAAAAAAAGCTTCTGAAATAGCGGCGGCCTGCTCGAGTATACTCAGGTCAAACTAATACGAGTACGCCTCTGCAAAGTCGTCAATATTTCAAAGCAATATCGTTTCATGACCTCTTTAAAGAGCCCACGAAATTAATTTAGGGCTGGTATACACGATATTAAATTTGGATTTCACTAGCCTCATGGTTTAGTGGGCCGTGCGAAAAGTAGTACACGGGGTAAGAAAACATAAAGCCTGCGTTTCTATGCAAAAATGTGAAAACACAGCTGACTATTTTTTGCTTTCTTTCGGTGGAAAGTTATCCGTCTTTTCACTGCGACGCATCCGCAGTGCCCAAGCGCGTCAGCCGAATCGAGCTCACGCACTGGGAACGACCACCGCGTAGCTCGAACGTATGCGCGTTTCAACAATCAATCCGTCGACGAACATCTAAAGTCGTCTTTGTGGCCCATAAATGCCGTGATGATACTTATCATTACTCGCGAAAAACAAGTTCCACGCCGTGCTTAAAAAAACCTCGGTACGGAAGCTCAGAGTCACCGCATCCGATAAAATACTACATCACAATCATGTGTTTTCTCATTTCGATTTTAAGTTGAATAAAAGAATTAAGGAAAAACTCGAAAAATCAATTCTTTGCCAATTTAAAATGTTTACAGTCGCTGACAGCTGAAGAAAGGCAGGGCATGATCTTGATTTGTTGCACTTCTTGATTCAGGCTTTTTCTTTTTTTTTTTTTTTCTTTTCGCGTTCTTTTTGTTGAATTCTACAATTTCGAAGGAAGCTGAGCAATAGCTGGGTGCCTGTCTTTCGCCACGTGCCGCGTTTCTTTTTAATTTGTCAGTGACCATACTGTCAAAGTCAAAATTGGGGGTTTTACGTGCCAAACCTACGACGGGCATCTGGCACGCCCCAGCGGAGGACTGAGGATTAATTTCGACCACCTGGGCATCTTTTGACGTACAACCGAAAGCTCGGTTACACGGCGTCTTCTCCGCAATAAGCCTCCGTCATATTGCGGGCACCTGACCATACTGTGGCGACTATTCCAGAACACCATATTAGTCGAACCAACCCAACGCTTCAGTGTCAAACTATTAGCGACGTGCGCGATCAAAAGCATCACTGTGGCCGGCCTCCCACGATTGGCCGAATGGTGACTATGACGTCAGTAAAGGTTTGCCCATCGACAGAAATATGAGTAATGTAAGAACTTGAATTTTAACGGTGCTGGCCGTCTTGGTTTCAGAGCGCAGTGATCTGAAACTTACACCATGCTAATTATAAACACAGTCGAACTTGTTCGTAAGGTTATGACGTCACGAGAGGAACCGATTGGAGGGCGCCACCAAAACATCTCGCCGCTAATAGTCGCAGGCAGAACAAGCACCGCAGGACTTGACTAGCCTGGCTTAATATGTTCGGGCTTCTTTCTTCGCGTGATTCGCTCTTCGGCAGGTGCGGAGCGCTAGTGAGATGCCGAGGAGTCGCAACGTCCTGCGCTTTTGAGCTGTCCGGTGACTGTGCAGGCAGAAACTTAGGGAAAGGAGGAGACAAGGGTGAGAGGGGACTCCGGAACGCGGAGCTCCGGTGGGAATAATTAGTGGGTTGACGCGGCGCGAGAAAAGAGGCCTTATTTTCTCCCCCTTTTTTCGCGGCGAAAGCTCGTAAAAAAGCGGCGAAAGCTCGCGCCTATCATTTGCGGAAAGGACCCCGGGCCCATCGCGCGTGGGAGACGGACAGCGCGACGCCTGTCAAGCGCGATGAAGGCTTTGGTTCAGTGTCGGTCGCACGCTCGAGGTAATGGGGCCAGACCAAAAAAGGCCCGGCCGGCTTTTGGAACGGCGATACCACGGTCCGCCCTTTGTCACCGCGGAGGTCGGAGGTCGCCCCCACCCCACTCTCCCCCCGGCTGTTTGCTGATCGTTTGGGAGTCGCGCTCAGAGAAGCAACGCCTGCTACATATTAAGGTTCTGACGACAACCTAAGAAACACAGGGCACTGTACAAGCAACAAGCGGAACACAAATACTCGGAAATAACAAACCATTAGAGTCATAATCAAAAAGATCAGAACGTCAGAGAGTAGCTTCGGCTGTCCCGCCTCCTAGGCTAGCTTTCTACTTCGCACTATGCATGGGCGTCTCGCGCGACTCGAACGCGCGAGCCGTACCAAAGCACGGCGGATGGCACGGTGTGCTGGAGGGCAGGCGTTCGAGAGACACGCCCCCTCGTTTTTGTTTGCGAGTGACACTAGATATGCACGAGGCCAGCATCACGGCTATCTCGAATGCTCCACCGCCTGATGTGTTCGACAATAGAATAGACCGATCTCACGAACCAGTTTGACTTCGCCATTACTGCCGGATCTTTTTCTATGTGCGAAAAATCTCGCTCGAGTTTTGCGCATGTAGAGCAGGAGACGGCATGAACTCTCTCGTGCCGTGTCGTCGGCCTTCTGTGAGTTAAAAATATGGCGGCGTCACGTTTGCAATGAACGCCCAGGGAGATCTGTCTATTCAGTGCCTTCTGGTGCCTCCAATGGCAGTTTAACCTTTAATGTACTTATGGCGGCAATGAACCTGTAGTCTGCACTTTTTTATCGGGAACCGTCACTTTCGCAAGTCAATGGTAAACGAGAATGTGCTATTCACTGGACAGCTCCTTCTCGATCCCTCTCTCATTGTCGACGGCCACAAGGATTGAACCAGTAAGAACGAAGTGCCAACCCACACAGACGCCTTGATAGCGTTCTGTACATCGAGGGGCTTTGAAGCTGATTGTGTGTTACTAACAGATTGACAGGGCCGAGTAAGAAATGAATGCTTACGCAGCTCTTGCATTCAGTTCTTGCTTCGCTTCGTGCTAGCGTCTCGAAAGTATAGGCCTCAGGCCATAAGCTTAGGAAGATTGTCAATACCTTCATTCATCAGTAACCAGTAAGCTAGTACGACAGGGATGCCATTTCTTCAGGTGATGATAAAAATCGAAGCGGCCAGACTGAATATCGGGAAGGGCCTATAGACTATATGCAAGAAAAAGAAAGCGCCATTTAGTGTATCCATAATCAGTTATCGAATTCCAGTCATACTGGGGGGAGGGGGGCGGGTGTTCCCGACCAATAGTTTTGCATGAGAAACAATGGTCCCGCAAAGTGGAAGTTGTTGATCCGGAATATTCACAAGCGTTAATATTTTAAATACAATGTTGATTCAAATTTTGCTGATTACCATTGTCATAACAATACAATGAACATTTTAAGCTCATCTGAAACATACTAGAACAATCGCAACTGCTTATTTTGTTGTTATTAGAAACCCCATAACCAGAGCCCCCACGAGTTTTTTATTGTGCAGTGATCCCCGTTTGCTTTGTATCTGCTTCAACCGTACGCGAGAAGTGCTCATTTTCGCGCCAGTGCCAAATTTCGCGCTTCCCCCTTTTTTTTTTTTTTTTTTGAGGATGTGCTTAGCAGTTCATTACAGCCCCCATGTCAAAAATGGGCCTCGAAATTGTTTCAACCCCGGAGGCATGAACAGCAGCTCAGGCTGAAGAAAATATATCTTTTTTTTTGTCATCGCCTTTCATGGAGTCATTTTGTTTTTTATACCCGCGTTTTATACTTAACTCAAAATGTTATTCCAGAGAGTTGCATAGCGTTCTCTCCCCATAACGCGCCAATTTTTCTGAGCTAGAAAAATAGACTAGAACGCGTTAACTGAAGATAGGAGCCAATATCTCCCGAGTACGACGCTTTCCCCAAATGCAGACACTCTCCCACATATACCAACAACAACAGTAAAACCATCAAGGAACTTCTTGAGAAAATGCAACAACGCCTCGTTTTTTTTATTACAAATATGCTTCTATCTCCTTCCGTAGTCATTATTTTCTATCGTCCGCAAAAGAAACTACAATAACATCTTTCGCACCGCATTCCCCTCTTCCTTCCACTAGCATGCTTACGTATTCTTCGTTCAACGTATGTTTTCTTAATCTGCGCGGAATAGATCCACGGCGGCTGAAACGTCACGTCATCGGCCCTAAACCTATATCCACAGCATCCCAATACCTGATTCCATCGACTCCCAAAGCAACTTTTTTCCGGCTCCTTTTTTGTCCTTTCGCTACCTTTATTAGATCCTTGTTTCCTCTTACTTTATTTTTTGCTTCTTATCACTTTGGCTGGCACCGTCTTTCTCAAGCCCGTCTCTTTCGTCTTCGTCACTGTCAGCGTCTTGAGGCAGGCTGTTTACTTTCCTTGCAAAGCAAAGGCGCATGATAGGCAGCCCCGCGCAAATTAAGGACGCCAAAGTCAAATATAGCGAGTGATTCCTGGTGAAAATCAGAAGCAACGGTGACTGACGGGATTATAAACAGGTTAGATAAGGTTACGGGTTAATGCGTAACCAGACATGACTGGCAGCTTCTCGAATATCAATCGTGACACATTGTTTCGGAGCATATGCTGATGCAGTATTCTCCAGAAGAGAAGTCCAGCATGTTACGTCCTTATTCGAGGGACTCTCAAACCGGCTTAAGCAAAAGAAACGCCCAAACCTGTGACCAGGTTTCGTGGACTAGAGACATCGATAAATGTCACAGCGCATCTAAGCATGGCGCTCGCTGTGTGACGGCGTCAAAAAGTTGAGAACGCGCCCACGGCGACGGTACGGGCAACAATGTTCGGTTGGAATGTCCCTCACTTTGCAGACGTATCCTGGTACTTTTGAACCCAAGTATATATACTCGTAAGCAGCGCCACGGACCCCTGAAGCGTATCGGTTGAAGTCAGACTTGGACGTAGTTCAACTACTCTACTCAAACTACTGTAGTTTAACTACTTTTTCGAGTAACTTGGTAACTTTCAACTACAACTTGATTTGGGTAATTAGTTGTTTAATTTAACTAGGGTACTTTTTTCAGGTAACTTCTACTCAAATTACTAACTACTTTCGAAATCTAGTGCTAATGTAGCTTATCACGAACGTTTGAGCGCCGAAATGAATAAGACGCCGGCAGATGAAGTGGCATTCCCGAAAAAGGGGCCCCCTTGTTCGGGAAGGCGTCCTTGGGCCAAGGTGGCGACGAGCAGCCAAACCATAACACCGGCGCGCACAAACGCAGTAAGAGGTGCTTAACAAGCCTTGGTCGGGTATTCCTAATCCGGTAATGCACGCAGGCGCCGCGTTTCCAGCTGCAACCGTGAGAGACGGGGACACTCCGAGGGCTGTTGTTGTTTTCGTGTTGTTTGTCTTTAGTGAGTCTTGACTCAAGCGGTAGGTTCCACGGGAGGTGCCACTGGAATGACCTCGCAGCTGGGCGCCTGTTCCAATGGCCGCCTCGTCGTCAGCGCATACGCCTTTGCAAAGCCGGACTCCCCCGCGCACAAACCCTGGCACGGATAATCCGCTCATGGGAGCACGTTCCCGCTTCCAGCTGCAACTGTACGAGCGACGATGCTTGTTCACGTAATCGTTCGCGTCCTTCCAACCTTCCATGCCTGGGAGACCTCCTCTTTGTTAAAAACGATTTACTTGTCCGGCGTATCAGGCGCGTCAAAATATTGTAGCCGCCGGCGAGGATTGCGAGTTACCCTTGGAAGATCCTTTTGTTGGACCCGGCGTCAGCGGCGAAGTATACTTCGGTTCATCTTCTGTTAAACCAAAACAATTTTTTTTCAGTATCGTAGCATTATAGCGCTACAACGAGACGCGCAGTCGTCCGGATGATCTCATTGTCGTGACGCGAGACTTGAACCCTTGACGGTCTTGTGCAGTCGCTCAGCGTACTCTCAGAACGTTGTCGGAATAAAGAGGGGCCAGTCATTACAAACTTAAGTTGCCCAAGAAAAAATAAAAGAGGAGGAAAGTTTGTTATAAAAGACCCTCTACTCGAGGCAAACCTCACATGTTTCGTCATGGACACCTAAGATGCCGACACTCGCTTACCCGACCCTGCACAGCCTGTTTCTCAAATTCAACGGTGCCGTTCCTTTCTGCGCATCGGTGGGACGTCTGTTTAGCTTGGCTGGGGACGTCTTTAGAAGGAAAAGGGGAAAACTTTCCTGTCAAAAACTTTGAAAGTCAATTGCTTCTGCGAGCGAATAAACTCCTTTGGTGAAAACGCAAGCCATAAATTGACTGCATTTATTTTTGGCTCGCAGGGTTTTTCATTGATCAAAACTGCTGTTCATTTTGCTACCTCAAAAATATAAAACAGTAACTTCGAAAGTAACTTCAAAGTAACTCTCTACTTTTCACAGTAGTTAGTAGTTTACTCAATTACTATTACAAATGCGTAATTTCTACTCTACTTCAATTACTTTTGGCGTCGATACTCAGTAACTTAACTTAACTACCTTTTTTGAGTAATTCGTACATGTCTGGTTGAAGTGTAATTTGAAGTATAAAATCTAACATCTTTATTTTTTGTTTGCCCCTGTTTCGAAAAGCTTGATGAAGTATAGGAGGGCATAGCAAGTTTTCTATGGTTGCGAGAGCTTCACCCGGATTGCGATAGCCAAATGCGGCCAATAGATGGGACAATTGCACTGCTCAACGCGTGCGCGTGTCTGTTTTTTTTTGTTTTTTTTTTGCCATTTTAGTTTTTTTTTTACTATAGTGACCAAACCAAATCGAAACTTTACGTCGTGTTTAGGAAGCGTAAGGTTGATCTGCCTTTGAGGTGCGGCGACACTGGTTTGCGCTGTATATGATAAATTTTGCCACTTCGGTATCGTCGCTAGCCTGGGTTCTTTAACGTGCTTCACGCAGTAGCGAGCGTGATTAAAATAGAGCGAACGTTGTCACGCTATTTTAGTCATGTGTAATACGAACCAACTAGCACAATGAAAAGTCATGTTAAGTAGTATAGTGATACACGACTGCTGCGTATGAGGATAATTCAGATATAAACGGGAAAGGACTTGGGGGGGGGGGGGATTGAACTTAGGATTACTGGATTCTGCTGTGCGGACTTTCGATCCACAGGCTCCTTGGTGTGGTGCGTTAAAACAATCGTCCACCCATCACATCTGGAATAAAGTGACCGATAGTTTAAAATAACTTTGCACGGCATTACTAACGTGCGATACAGCGGAAGCACGGCAGCAGAGTTTTTGTTTTAATGTTTCCCTCAAGAAGGTGATGATCAATATCAAAATTTAAAACAAACGTTTGTGCCCAGAGAGATTGCAGTTTACAGCACTACCAGATTTGATATCGGCCTTACAGTTTTGTGAGAAAAAAACAAAATAACCCGAAAAACTTCAGTAGTCATTTGTTTGTGCTAACTGCGTCATGATCTATAGCTCCACAACCGCTTTACGTCACTACGCTTGTCAATAGAAGTTACAAAAACACCAGAAGTGTTTTCGTATCAAAGTTACCATTACGTTTTACTTTTCTTGGGCCGCATAATTAAAACAAAAAAACGTTTGCTCGCTTACGTCTAAGGCAGCATAGAGAATACGTTAAAGCGCTTCACGCACGATAATTGATACAACACATATTGCTGAAGAAATTAATATCAGACACTTTGTTTCCAGAATAATACCTCGACCTTTATTATGAGACTCCCCAGGAAATTTATTTCTTTTTTAAAGAAACCTTGGTGTAAAATAAAACTTGGCGGGAATTCGGAATATATTTGCAACCTAGACAAGACCCTCCTATTAAACGAAAAAAAAACAAAAAACTATCATGATATTCAAACGTCATGCGAAAAAGAGCATAAGCAGTAGTCGACGTGTTTTTGTTTTTACCAGTTTCTGTTTTTTTAAACTTTAAGTTTCGTTTTTTGCTTCTGGTTTATCGGAAAGTGCAGTGCTGTAATTAGGAAGATTTTGCGCATTGCTTTCGAGGGCCCTACAACGGTTCATAGCACGCTTTGAAGATCGAGCCTGGGAATGCTGCTACAAAATTTCTTCAATCATACCCGTAATTGCCTAAAATCACCCCATTATCCACAATACGCCATAATCCCCTCGTTGCAACACCGTGCCTAATGCTGCGGGGTCATCCCAATATATGGCTACGTCGGCTGAGGAATATAAATAAACAAATGACTCAATAAATTCAATAACGACATTGGATATTTGAAGCTATCTAAAAAAAGGGTATACCATTACTAAAAATATAAAAATTAGCCCGCATCATCTCCCTTGAACCAGCTAGGAGCAATTTACGCGTTCTAGCTCAAACCGTAAGCCCGCCGCTCCCTTGTGTTTCTTTTTTTTTTTTTAGGACTCTACGCCTAACCTTTTCCCAACGGTCTTTTTCGCTTAAGGGTCAGGGCTAGCCGCTTTCCGTCGAGGCCATTGTGTCGGGGCACGCCAACGGGACGGACATAGTCCAGGCATAAAGAACACGTAGGCATGTCCTGCCACAGAAACATGGTTGGGGCGGGCAGTCTCGACGGCCCTGCACCAGCTGATGGGAAAGGAGGAGGGGAAGGTGGACTCACAGGTATTGATCGAACAAGGCCTCCCTTGAGTTACAATATCTCTTCTCGACCCTATCTTGTGTCGCACCGGATTTGTTCGCGGGCTGTTGCTGACATCATGCTGAGTCAGGGAAAATCGGGAGAGTATCGTGACTTAGATATTCCCCGAAATATATGCTTCTCGGAGGGAATAAGACGTCTTTAAAGGGCTTTCATATAATCTATGCATCAGCTTACTACAGGTTGTGAGTAGGGTGGTTAGGACAAAAATATTAAAACACAGAGTTACCCTCTTTTCTCCTGCGTCCATTGCGGACGTAAACCTAATTTAAAAATAATGAGCAAGTTAAATGTCCCAAATAAAATATATGTTATTTTTAAATGCCAAATAAAAAATAATGTAGGGCTATAGTGAGTCCTGTTCCAGACCAGGCCTTGTCAGCAGTTGTTAATAAGCTAAAACAGCCCCTCTTCTTCTCTTGCTTTTGATTTTCTGAGGTTGCTATGAACTTGTCTTTGTACTCGGGCGTTTTGATTCTTCCTTGCTTGCAAATGTTTTTTGTTAAAGGTTTTGAAGAGTTGCGCAGTTAGATTATTTGGTATACAGTATATGTATACAGTATAGAGTACCTGGCTTTACCCATGCGGGTAAAGCCAGGTACTCTTCCTCCAGTATAAAAGGTTTCCGCCGCTGTTAAGTGAGAGCGGGCAGAGACGACAATAAAAATTTTGGCGCATTGCACCATTTCACGGCTGCGGTAATAATCGAAAAGAGATTTAACACAGCGAAATGAGTTTTGAAAAAAAAAAAAAAATATATGGTTCCGAGAGTCGCCGCTATGCCAAGAAGAATAGTAAATTAATATATTAAAATATTTGCAGCATTTTAATTTAGGGCTTTCAAGCCGAGAAGTTTTGAAATCCGGCCTTCTAATGAATTTTCATAAAAAAAAACAAAAAAACTCGTAGTGAAGACACTTATTCTTCCAGTTTTTCTATCAATTATGAAACGGATGTGACGCTTACTTCTCAGACCAAAATCTGCACACGTACACATCACCTGTAGCTTTGAATTGTGAGGCTGTCTGCTCCATTTTGAGCGTGATTTTGGTAGAAATGATATTGACCCTCAAAAAATTACTTATATCGTTTCACTTCAAATGTTAACGCTTTTTCTGATAAATTGGGAATCATGAGTTGTTGAAATAGAATATATATCCACACGTAGTAGGTTTCGTAACTAAAAAAAAATCAACGCGCTACTGTTCTACCGATACTTTCGGTTACAGTAATCCCGTCGTCAAATTTTGGTCGGAATCGGTGTTAGAGATTCGTGCCGAAGTTTGGGAAAATCAAACTTCTGATTGCTGTAGAAATTCTTCGGCCTGACTAAAACACACGACAAAGTTGCGCAACGCCGTAATTTCGGTTTGGTGCTTAGTGTTGCAACTTCTCGGTCTCGCCCCCGCAGAGTCTGGCACTGGGTTTAGAGACAGAGAAACGACATTGTCTCTGACGCAATACCCAGCGCAGCAGCTCTTTCTTAAACAATGGAGCTGTGAGGCGGATTTTCTGTCGTTTAGTGTCATACTTGTTTTGTGATCCTTGTTTGTTTTGTCATGCTATCGGTCTTTGTGTAGGCGTGGCTGTGTCCCCAAATTAGTTAGAGAAGCAGCATCAACACATGGCCGGCAGCTGAAAGGCCAGCACCCTTTAACGGCCATTAGCAGGGCCACCAACCACCAATCAACTGTCCCCAGGGAGACATTATCGGAGAGGGTGGCGAGGGAAAGAAAGAAAAGGCAGTCAGCCCTGCATCCTCTCCTTTCCTTCCTACTGGCTGCGGCTCGAGCTACGACCCGGCTTTTGGATCGGAGCCTGCCTGAACTGCCCAGATTACGAGCGCAGCCGACTAATTACAGCAGCCTTGGGAAACACCCGTCATCTTTTCGCGTCCGAACGCTCAACGCGATGCTATTTATTAGGAAGCCTCCTTCGCTCGCTTCCCCTCTATGAAAGCGCTTCTTTTACTGCCTGCTTCCCTCTCATCTCGGCAGTCGTCTTTGTTCACGGCAATTTAGTTGTCTTCGTGTCTGTCTATTTAGGTTTGTTTACGGTTTATTCATTTCCAATTTTTTGTCCTGCCCCATATGAGCCGAATACTTGTCTCATCTTTGTGATGTATAATATTAAATTAATTAATTAATTCTTTTAATGTTTTTTGTTTCGTTGTCCTTAATATGTTTTTAGCAGTTTTTATTCGATTGCATTATGCGCCGTAGTTGCCAGTCTTGTAGTGTGGGTTACGGTGCTTCCTTGTGTATCCACCGGAGTTTGTGACAGGTGGACATTTTTTTCTTACGGCGCATCTACCCATTTCGTAGTTTGGAGTAGGTGAATTGGAGTCTTTGGTACCAGCCACTTGGCTTGTAGAGAGCTAAGGGGCTAGAAGCAGAGATGGGGTGATTATATGGACGACAGCAGTGCCAGGATTCAGCCCATGAAGCAGAGTACCATCTGAGACTTGCGGTGTATGTTAACGAGGGTACCTCGTGACAGTTCTGGCTGAAACAGGGCGGGTCTTTTTACGACGACAGTTGTTAGTGGCCCATTCCCCGATTTTATGACAGCGTGAGCGCGAACAGCGTAAGTTTCCCCCCTAAATTTAGTAGAAGATATTTACGTCACGTTACCTGACGCCACGGGACCTATGGGCCAATTCAGTTTCACCGCTAAACTTAGCGTGCAAATTGACGACACGTGACCTATGCACCACTTCAGCTTCTGGCAGGAAAATTGATGTCACGAGACCTACAGACAAATTCAATTTCCCCTCTGAATTTAGCAGAAAAACTGAGGTTACCTGGACCACCAATTCAGTTTCCCCGCAAAACCTGGCGCGAAAGCTGATGTCACTTTACGTCATTAGACCTGCAGAACAATTCAGGTTCCTCGCTAAATTTAACGGAAAAATTGACGTCACGTGACATGTACCAATTCAGTTTCCCTGCTAAATTTGGCAGGAAAACGCATCACGACCTTAAAATCCTTCATTCATTAACAACGTATCGAAGCTAAATCCACAAAACGTCAATTCAATGACTCACTATTGGCTTAATGTCAATCGATCGTCATCGTCGTCTTCGAATAAGCTGCACAGCTGTCGCTGTCTACACTTATCAAATCGTGTGACTCTTTTGCAATGTTTTCGTTTGTTCTTAAATTCACAACATATGCCGTATCGGAAGTGGAAGTTCTGTCCGGTTTCGTACTTTTCGTTTTGCTATTGCGAACACTTTGCTACGCTTGCGTCCTTGGTGAGAAGCTTAGAGCGTCCCATCTTAGCGGTCAAGACAGTCAGTCACACCCTCTGCTATCTGTCGTCAAGGCGTTCGATGTTGATATGGGTTCCCAATCTCCCAAAAACAAGAAAGGGGAAAAGACAACAGCGAGGAGGAATGCTGTGCTATTTGCGGGGTTCGTGTCAAAACTAAAAACCGATGCGAGTGCCGCAAACTTCAGGCTTTTGGAGAAGCGCGCCCGTTTATCTTGCCGCGCCAAAAACAGTGGTTTGCTGCCATTTCGTCTCACGCGATTTCCCTGAATATTTTTATGACTGCGTGTGGTCAGCACAAGATAAATTAAAACTTGAAGGGAAACAAAGCATATCGGTTTGAAGATGTAGGCAAATTGAATAAGAAAGGACCCGTCACTTGCAAAATTTTATTTTATAGTATTTTTCGTATCCATTTGCCCTCTGTTTTTATTTTTACGTTTAAAATTTTAAATATTTGGTACATTTAATAGCCTTAGTTTAATTTGTCCCTTTTGTTCTCGCCCCTTCATATTGTTTTTGTTTAGTATTCCTTTCTAGCCATACCCGCAGTCTTTAAGATAAAGCTTAGTTTTATAACCCCCAGATGTTATCTTTGGTACCTCCACGCAACAGTCCTATCAGTCTCATTTCGTGTCCATCCAAAACAACACCTTAAATCGGACCCTTTAGATATCTCCCTATCCTGTCTATTGAGTCGCCCTTCTTTCGGACCGCTGTTTATACTATATCTTTATATCGCAATTTAGCAGTCTTTTTGTCCTCTTTATAGCTCGTCTCTTCGGGCGCATATTTTGTCAACCATATTAACGCCCTGTTTTTTATTCGGCATCCACACTCTTTGTTAAAGCAGCAATAAAAGCAGGAGTAGGCTCACCTTATGGGAGAATCACGTTGCTTTCCTGATTCATTCCCTCTTCATTTTCCGATTACTTCTTTACATTCATTTTATTGTATTTACTTCTAGGTGGGTTGTATCGCGTTTTGTTGTATTTACTTCTAGGTGGGGTTGGGGCAGCGGGAAGTGCAGTCGTAATGAGCGTTCGCGCCTGACCTCCGCTTCCACTCGTTGTGGAGGGCTGCGCTCGTAAATAATGGATTAATACGAGTTCCGTTTTTTTTTCTCTCCTTTTTCTTTGTCACTTTCGGTGCTTTTTTTCTCCCCTCCACCACTCGTTCAGATGGTGAAGAAAAGAATCTGCCGGGAGCTGTTCATCAAAAGAAATGACCCGCGAGGACTACGCTCGTAATAAGACCTGATCCGTCGGTAATGCCGAGATAGCACAGCAGTCACGTGATAGTTCCCGCCCCTTCTTTTATTTCTTCGCGATTTGTCATTTTTAGAGTTTAAGAATGAACAAAATGCGTCAAAGGCTCTGAGGGCGTCAATCAGTTTAAGCACGTGGATTTTTAAGAGTTCGACTATAGTTTGCTTCACCTTAAGTCCAGACACGGCCGAAGCTACGAGCTGGTGAGACTAATCGAAGAGAGTAAAAAGGGCCCCGTCATGGTGTTCGCCATGTTTTTGCACGCGCTCTGAAATCGCTGAGTCAATCATAAACAGAAAAGTTCAAGTGACCTCCACTTTTGACGCGGCTGGGTTGGTGCCACTAAATTGTGGCGTCGTCTGCGTCTGGACTTTCGCTGAGATGAAGTACAAGAAGCACCATCAGATGGACAAAGCTTCAGGTTTGACGCGGTCAGATAACGAAGACGCCAGAAGGTGTGATATAGCATTTGAAATTTGAAGCTACGCCCACGTTTTTTGTTACTTCGTTGATTTCTGTCGTGTTTCCGTCCAACGAAAATAACAAACGCTTCGAAATATAAGCTTATATTTAGTCTTCTGCCGCACGTTGTGGTGGTCGTTACCTTTTAACAATTGGGCAGTAAGTGCGCCGTGCTTGATGACCCTGGTGGGTTGAAATCGCGATGATGAACTGAAGTTTGAGCAATTGAATCTTCTGCCAGTTATATAAATTAACAACAACGCCGTTTTCTTTCTTCTTTTTTTTTTTTTTGCGGTTATTTTGTATTTATATTTTCTTCTCCTGGGAAAAACTTGTCTCAGTCAGGATGGTTTGCCAAGTTTGAGGATGGTCGGCAATTAAGAATGAACAAAAGGTACATGTTTTGCTTGAAAATTACGTAACGAGCAAAATATACCCGCGACATGCAACGAACTTTAGTCCACGCCACGCGTTTAAGAATCAAGTATATATTGACGAGGGTTGCGTTCGCAGCAATTCAAGCGATAGCCAACACAAAGTTCCTCATGTTTGCGTGCTTGGTGTCCCCTAGCAAGCAACTGACACTTTATGCAGGCGTATGGTGTCGCTAGCGACCAACCAATTACGCACAAAACTAGTATGGCGGAGCGTTCTCTCGGCTCGTGATTGGTTCTTGCCAAAGCGAACAAAGTCCAAACAAAATGCTATAGCCATTCGCTTTATCATTTCCAACAGTGAACACAATTCCGAACCTTGTTTGTCAAGCAACGCTTTGGCTGCGTGTGGCGCACTGGATTTGTTTTAAATAAATATATTAAAAAAGGTATACAAATGGCGGCCCCAGTTCGATTCGATCGAAAAGTCGGGACTGCGCCTTGTTTTCCCCAAGCCCCTTTTCTACCCAAGGAGCCGGTACCGAAGACAAATAAACTCCGCAGCCGCATAATATGCGCCTCGGAGCGCGTGACCTCCTGCAACGAACGCCCAAGCAGCATCCCCCAAGACCGCACTCACGGCGCTTTCCTAATCAGGTTGAAAGCATGCGCCATAGTCGGCAGTCTGGGTACGTTGTTGTCGACTCCGCCTATTCGCGTTCGCCGCTTAAAACGAACAAGGCTCGTCTTTGCTTCCCTTAGCAACGGAGCAACTGCAGTCGCAAGTTGTGCAGCTTGTTTACCGTCACGTTGGCTATTGCGCCGACTCCCACCCATTGTCGACCTGTTTACGCGAAGAAGGTGCAGCGACGATGGCTTAATCGATACATTTTTGTTGTGTAGATATTCCGATTTCAAAAATAATCGTGGTTGCCCCATTCAAAAGCACCAAGAGTGAATCTATTCATTCGTTATAGGCACTGAAAACTTCAGAAACTCAAGGTTTGGCTTAATATGTGCATACATACTTTGCCTAGATTAGTAATATTAAACAGCGTACAAAATGTCGGCGGAAGAGAAAAAGACAGTAGAACGAAAGAGTGCTGACTCCGAACTGATTTATTTAGACATAAGAGGAAAGGAGGAAAAATGAAGCCACAAAAATTGAACCCCACGTGAAGACAAGGTATAAGAAAAAACGAACAAGAAAAGGAAGAAAATATGCACAAACTAGATCGATATATTTAAGGAAAAGAAGAAAACATTTGAAAAATAGAAAGAAAATGGAAAAAACAAGAAATAAATGGAAAAATTAGAAAACGGTACTTTCACCCTTGGCCGGCCAAAGTTACTGCGCATAGGCGTTGGCCAAAAAAGACACCTCCTTAGCACTCAGTAATAGGGACGGCTGGCTGACCTATTGCTGTCCTATTTTTTGAATATGAAAACCCTCGTAGATCTCTCGAGTAGTCCGGTTTTGAAATCTCCCAAGAACAGTTGTTTCACTAAACGTCGGTGTGCACTGGCAGGAGCGACAGTGTGTAGGCATGTGCCCGCATACCGTGGCTTCAAGTGAATAGAAATGTTCTCTAAACCTGTCGTTGACGCATCGTTCAGTCTGACCTATATAACATTTACCACACGTCAAAGGGATCTTGTAGACCACGCCGTCCGTGCAGGTAACGAACTTGCTCTTGTGCCTCTTGTGGCATACGGCTCCTAATCGATTGTCGAGGACAGACCCCACTTTTGCGCACATCTCAAATGAACGTAGAAGGTCCGAAAACACCACGGGGACACCATACCTGTTGGTGATTCGCTTTAAATTGTGAGACAATTTATGCAGGTACGCTACTACGACCGGGAGTTTCTTTTGTATATTTTGCGTGTTGCTACCAACTAGCTCAAATTGCCACTTTACAACTGCATGGATGAGGTGTTTTTATTTTGCTTGGCATCATTATCAACTAATACCGCTATCTCAGCTGCAAAGCGACCATAGAAATTTGAAATTCACCGCGCTTTGGATTGCTTATTGGCTGTCACCAAATGTGGATTCCTTGTCCTGAAAGCAAGGTGAACTAAAGGTTACGGAATTGCCATCGAAATTATAGGCTGTAGCCTACGTATAAGTGCATCCACTTTGGGACACTTTCTCGCCGTATAGTCTCCAGCAGCTTCAGAAATGGGGACGTGGCGGGTCCATGGTCTCTTATTATCGTTTACAACCAATCAGACTCCAGAATTGAATAATAAAAACTCGGGAGAACCAATCGCAAGGCGACATGCATGAACATATCAAACCTCGCCCTTTGTTTCTTAGGCTTTCGGTGTCTATCGAGTCATAAAATCGATAGGTGTATTAACAAAAAATAGAAGGAAGAAGTGAACTGCGTAATTTCGATCGCATTTGGACACTTAAAATTCGTCCCTAATTTCACGGGCCGACGTACTCGCCTTCGAATGGTGCAGCGTTGCGAAATTTGCTGTCACGAAGGAAGAATTACAAAGAAGCGGGGCGGGCAAATCGATTAATACTTGAAATCAATGTAAACTACGTGTTTTTGTACTTCTATTTTAATTCAGTGAGTGTAAACAGAAGCTTTAACATATACACACATATATATATATATATATATATATATATATATATATATATATATATATATCAAAAAGCCAGTTTTTATTTTTGTTTTTTATTCCGAATCGTGGAGTGTTTACTATCATCAGCATCATGCTCGCTCCCAATTTGTTTTTAAGTGAATTGTGAGCACTAGTGATACCATTGCTTACAGTGGCGTGCGGAAAACATTTCGTGAGATTGTAGCTTTCGTTTGGCTGTGCACCGCGTTTTTCCCAGATAGCTGTAACGAAGATAAAGTATATGATACTACTATTCTGTTTCTTTTCCTCCTATGCTGATTCCACTTTTTAGTGTTTCGATTTTATCTTACTTCATATTTGAACAAACATTCCAATCGATTATCTTTTCACTTTTATTTATTGTCAATGTATTTTTGTTTGTTCATGAATGAAGCGGAAGGATCGCTGCCGAGCCTCTTGTGGAACGATTTGTAATATTCGCTTTGATAAACAAGCGCACACAGACACGCAGAAACCAACTAAGGCAACGCAACACCCCCCCCCCCCCCCCCCCAAAAAAAAAGAAAAAAACAAAAAAAAAACACGCTGGCTTTTTTTTTTTTTTGCGTTGCGTTTTTAAACATTGTTGGTCACGCATTCTTTTTTGGTCGATACAGAAAAAGCGAAACGATGTGGATATTTCCGTCTACTCCAGGCTGAATTGTGCCAGCTTAAAAAAGAAGCGCATTAAAAATAGGACGTCTTTGAAGCCCCATATTTTGAAAACGTTCTATCTGTGCCCACAAATAATGGGGAAAAGAAGGAATGCTGTTATAAACCTGGTTAAAAAAAAGAGCCTGTCAGTTATCGGTTTATGCGGCTTAACACGCAGCCATAAGTTTGAGGCATTACATAAATTGATACAACTTGAAATCCCATGTTGAGTATAGGCTAGCATTCTACAATAATAGCCTGTACATATTTTTTGTGTTTCCATTCGTATTGGCGACGCAGAGAACAACTATTTTGCAAAAAAAAAAATTACTCCTTGTTTTGAAAAGGGGAATAATTTCTTTGCGTCGCGAAGTGGTCCGTATCATAGTCAGTCTAGGGAAATATATTGTACCAAACTGATAATAACATAAGAAACCAAATAATTAGAAATTTGTTTTTGTTTTTAAGCTATGTATCATTTGATATTAGGGCGCAGTAGCAGCCGGGCTATCATTTAAGCTTGTTTTTGAATGGCTTTAGCACCCGCGTTATATGTTAAAAAATATGTGAAGATTCTGGTTCACAATTGAAAGGTATCCACACAGGCCGATATATAAACTTGCGCTCACCAAACCCACTCGCGCAACTCATCTACGCATTATCGATTACCCTAACATATTTTATTAGGATGTCCACTCTCGAAGGCATAAAGTTCTTTGACTACAAACAAGTGTCGTGTAACTAGGATTGAATGACTATCTTCCCATTCACTTGTCGCTGACCGGCGTTCATTGTGGAAGAAAATAACGCAGCTATTATCGCTTTAATCTCGCCGTCAGGCCGAAATTCGTACAAAACGCTAGAACGCTCAAGTGGTCCCGCGTGTTCACACAAACGCGGCTAAAGGCTTCTTCAACTACCCATTCAGCTCCATCGAGACACGCGACGTCTTGCGAGAGCTTCCTCTAATAAGGGTCTCCGGTTTCAGAAACAGACGCACGGGACGCGTGGGCGGACACAAAACTGAACCGCACCGAAATGCCCCTTCTCAATTCTAGGAATCTCCGAATGGAACAATATTCGGTAGATTCTCATCCGAAATCGGGAAAGGCAAGTCGCCAAACGGGATCACCCTCAACTTGAACGAGGAACGGAATGAAAACTGGTCGAGGACCCGCGGCTCATTTGAGAAAAGTTCAACGACCGCCGCCACTTCGATATCCGTCCGAGTGCGCGTGTGCGCGCTTTGGCGTATTCTGCTTTTGAGTGCGGCTACGAGGTTGTCGCACGCGCAAGACGCGCCGCCGCATAATTTGGGAAGGGAAGGGGGGGGGGGGGGGGGGGGGGGGGGAGGCGCCTGCACTCGAAAGGGCTCTCATGGACTTCAGCGTGTCCCCTTGAGACCTCAACAACTGCGTTTTGCTCTGCTGTCCTTGTATTCTTTTTTTCACGAAGCCGCCATTCTTATGTGCACTGCTGGATAGCACGCGCTCTTCCCTCGGAAATAGGGATATTAGTCCCTTTTGTGGATTTTGCGGCGAATCCTGATACAGGACTAAGCATGGCCAAACACAGTAACAAAACGCGAAACAAAATATTTTAAAAGAAATAATTTACGAGCGTCATGAGCTTGTTCAACGTTGGTGTCAGATGACCCGAAAATCTCATCACGTGAAGTGTTATCTATAAATTATGCCGAGCGTTCACGCCTTCCAACGTTATCAAAGGGCAACTTTGCTTGGTTTCAAACTTTTCAGAACTACGAGAGTCATTCAGCGAAAGAGGCGGTGTCCGATGTGCAATGTGAAAATGTTGGTCGGGAAACGAAGGCTTCGATTAAACAGCATTTATGTTAAGTGTTCCCAAATGATATGACAGGCGGTAGAATGACTTTTATTTCGCGTGCTATCTGAGTAGCATTGGTGCACCGTTAGGAATATGAATGGTGGGCAAAAACTTGCGCGTAAATTTTTTTTATTTTAGTTTTAGCGCCGTTTCTAAAATTGAGCATGGATACTAGGTCTACACGAAACCTTCACAAAGAAGGCAGGTGCGAAACAACCACAAACAAGATGTTGCCACATTTTAATCTCTCATTCGTACCGAGTGTGAAACTTTTCATCATCTTATTTGATCTGAGACATAAGCACGCTAGACAGGGGGAGGTGTTGATGATATTTTGTCAACTCCAAAAATAACAAAGAAGTAGGAGAATAAATGTTCGTGCTTTCTGTGTCGCCCTGTACGAAGCTCCTGACCTTTGTCAAGACGTTTTATTAGTTCGAGAGCAAAAAAGTATGAAAGACGTTTACAATCTTCTGGAAGGCCGTATTAGAGTGCAGCTCCTGAGGAAGAGGAGAGGAGGACGCATAAGAGAGGGTCACGTGTGACGTCAGACATGACGTCACGCGTGACGTCACGGGGGTAAAATTTTCCCCCTAGATTTAGCGGAAAATATTTCCCATAATATTTTCCCGCTAAATTTAGTGGGAAAATTTCCCCGCTAAATTTAGCGTCAATATTTTCCCACCAAATTTAGCGGGACAATCTTTTCCTAGTGACGTCATTATGGGAGGCGTCTCATAATGCATCGCGCGGTTACGCCGACGGCGACGCCACTCAAGCCGGAAACGAACGCCTAAGAGCTGTACTCTAAAACTAATTCACCGCTCAAACGCTCTCCCCTATTGACGGCGAAACTAAAGACAATATCCCAGGAGAGGGACGCATTCCAATTGTCTATTTATCCTGTGGCGCAAACAACACCTATTGGTGTTTTCTGGATTTACTCATACACTAGCCACAACGGAAATTGACAGTGCTTATCACTTCGTCACAAAGTTTGTTCTGAAGAAAACCATACTATAGTCACTGAGTGAATTAGAAAGGCAGGGTGGCGTGTTTGAAACATCCGGCCTCTAGTACGGACACCGTGCCCTCCGCCGTGCATTGACTGCGCGAACAAGGTCGAGGTGCACGGTACGCCAAAGCCTTGTCGATGGTACACTGTCCAGAAAGGGGGAGGGGGGGGGGGTTGCATTATTCACACCCTTTGTCCAATATATAACACCCTAAAAGCTAAAATTTTTTGTTCAGTTCACTGACGTCGGACCGACCATGGCAACTTTCACGAGTGGCTTAATAGTCGAGTGATACGACTTATTAAAATTAGCTAATGTACACATTAACGACTACAGGAGGTTTTGTTGTCCCTGATGCAAAACCTGCATTTTTTTTCTTTTTTTTTTTGTCTACAGTTTTTGAAACGTGCATTAGCTATTTATTTTGTTATATCACACAGCTATCAAGACGCTCGTAGAGGTTGGTATCGTCCGTTCGATGTCAGGGGACTGAACAACGAATTGTAGTTTCGGGGTGTTCTATATTGTACAAGGGGTGTAAGTACCACACACCCCATTTCTCAAAGTGTAGGGAGCTCGCGCAGGAGATATAGCAGAAGCTCTTCCCTACCCTTGTAAGTCTGTAACGGGCTTGTAAAATTGGCGTCGACGAAAAAAGAGTTTAATTTACGCGTCCTTAAGGTTCGCAATGTTGTGATAAAAAACAATTCGAAGGAAAATTTAATTGCCCAAATTAAAACGCACTATCTTGCTTCGTGAATTTAATGTACATGAAAGCGTTCTGAGATATATCACTAGAACCGCACATTAAATGAGCAGATATAAAAAAAAAACACTAACGTCATGTTATAAAACCTTGAAAACAGTAGGGAAAGAAAGGTTAACCGCCAGACCAACTGCACTTTGAAAGCGAAAAAAAAAATCATAAACTCCAAATTTATTATTTATTAAAGCGGTAGTTCTTTACTCTTAAATATTTTACTTAAACTTGTTTGTTGAGGCGACTGTGGAGGTCAATTCCAGGACTTTATTGCTGTTTTAAAAAAGAAACATACATAAAACAATTGCTTACAAAGAGATATCTTGGAATAGCTTAAACGGAAAAGAAAAAGAAGGCCGGAGGTCGTTCCCAGCGCAGTTACTGCAGCCCTTCGGGTATGTGTCCTTTTTTTTAAATCTTTTTATCGCACGTTGTTTAGAACAAAATTTCCGCGTATACTTTTTTAAACAAGCGAGAGATAAGAGGGCAGATGCTTTACTTCGGCCATATTGTTTCTCCTGCGAGTATTACTGATAACATCCTCATGTAAAGAAAAGCAAAAGAAACGTACTGCAACACACCAATGTTTGTAGGATCGTGATGAGGACGAACCAATCACATAAATTTCTTTACAAATTTTATAAATTTTTTTTTTCTTTATCTTTTTTCGTCCTGAATACATTGGCCTCCCAGACGTCCGAACACGGGAATTTAACTACGCGGCTAGTCATTTCATACTCACTCATTCGCGTTATTCATTAAAAAAGAAGGAAAAAGAACATTTCGATTTTGTATTTTTTTGTGTTTACGATGCAAATTCCTGTTTCTCACAACCACTAATCATCATGAAAAGTGAGCACAGCAACCACTTTGTGTCACCTCCGACAAAAACAAAAATGACGCAAAACTCGATGTAGAAAAATTATCAATATGAGTTAACAATGACAGAGAAATAACATAATAATGCATTGATAAAAAAAAAAAGCTGTTTTTACTATCGCAAACAAAAAAGGAATTATAAGACGTACAAAAACAATGTAACGTTTGCTATAAACACAAATACGAAAAACAAAAAGTTCCGGCCAATGGGGCGGGCTCGATGCGACGAGGGAGATGCTCAACAGCACGAAAAAGTTCATTATGCAAATTGAAGGCACGGAAGATTTTTCGTCAGAGACTTCTTATATATTCAGAACGATTGATGATTAGGCCACGTTGGAGTCATTGCACTGCTTGGCAATATAAGGACAAACAAATCCGATTTTTTTATTGTTTTCATCCCCGCGGATCGTAGAGCATAAATATTCACCCATGCACGTACATCAATAAGCTGAATATTGTCGTTAAAGAAAAAAAAAAGAACAATTAAAGATAATGGAAGCAGTATTTCGAGTTCTAAACAGGGCCATTTGCATTTTAGAAATCCTCCCCGTTTGGAAATATACAGTTCGGGGAGCGAAATGACGAGTCGTAAATTATGGCAGGATTGGGCCTGTCTCCGGTCTCCGGACGTGGGTGCAAATGGGTATATTGTCGGATGTTGGACTTAAGGGCCTTTCTAACCTCCCCATTGTCGCCCTTTCTTTTCTTTTTTTCTCTTTACAGTTCATGTACAACCATGTCGCTTTCAGGTCGAAGCCCCGTCCATCAAATCGCAGTCTCATTGCTTATACATGGTATACAAGAGACAAGGAGTTTCTTTGGAGACATGAAGATGGAATTATCTAAGGAGACGCCTGAGAGAAGTCCTAAGCGTGTTTGCTTCATGCCTGTGCATAATTCAAACATGTCTGCGGACAGCTTGGGGACGACCCATCTGACAGGACCCTCACACAAAGAAGAAACACCCGTGGGACAGTGTTGGCAGAATGCCTTTTGTGTGCTGAGTTTGCAATGGGACAGCGGTTTCAGGGAATGTAGGTGAACTTCGAATGACGTCGCTTTTCCTCTTTCTTTGTTTTATCAGTTTTTACTTTTTTTTCTTAATTGATAAAATTTCGCAGGCCGTTTCTGCCTTCCCACAACATACTCCAAAACCCGATAGGAGATTTGAAACCCAGAAGACGAGACTCGCGGCGCGCGTGCGCAGTAACGGATTATTTGTTGCAAATAGTAGGAAAATAAGAACGGTCTACGAACACCCTCTATTGACGAAGCCCTGTGCGTTGTAATACGTACCCCCCTAAATTTAACGTAACTATTTTGGTAACGGCATACGACAATTGGACTTCACGAAGCGTTTCCGCGTCAAATTTAGCCAGAAAACTGTGACATAGACGTCACGTCGTGCTTTCGGGCTAGTTTGCGCGGGAAAATCCCGACGTCATATGACGTCACATGACGTGTCGTCCCTTGCCACCGCGGCCTCACCAGAGGCGTTTTTTCCCTAAATATAGTGCGAAAGTTCTCCCGCTACATGTAGCGCGAAATATGTGACGTCACGTGAAAATAGGATGTTAGATGACGTTGCGAGACCACGTGGCACTATATTCAGGAACGTCACAGCTCGCCCAAAACATTTTGCAGGAAACATTTTAATTGTGACGTCACATGACAATATAATCCTTGCAGTTTTATGTTCTGATCGGGAAGTGGCGAATGATTGTGTGTAGATTGTTGTACAGTGCATCAATTGTCACCCCAGTTACTTCAAACAATTACGGCAAGAAAGAACTGTATTTACGCCCTATTTCTTTTCGCATCTGTTTTTTTTGGGGCAAGAAGTGAAGAAATGGGAGTGGCTATAATAAACCAAACGTTTTTATAAGCGTACTCTCGAAGGTAAGTAATTATTTTTTATTGAAGACAGTAGGAGCATCTGGTATCTTCTTTATCCATAGAGACATTTAACCGGGGCCTTATGCTTCACGGCTGGACGAAGCGGGACTATGGGAATGCGACAACATCGTCTGCTGCAGTTGGTCAGCAGCGCGGCGCTGACCAATCACTGCAGACCACGTTGCCGGGTCTCTTGGTTCAGCTTGGTCCCACCGTGTAGAATAGGGAGGGCCCTAGGGCGATACAGTCGATAGCTCCACTTATAGTGAAGACTTCACTTATTGTGACGTCTTAAACTGGGGAGGCGTCTTGAGTGACCTGTACGGTACAGCAACATCCAAAAGACTACATACGCAGAGGAGTGTAACACAAGCTTAGCGTCTCGTGCCTCGCTGCCGGTAACAAAGGTAAGCCGTTCTGTTTGGAGACAGCGCACGCGCCCTATATTTGGGCCCTTATTTCTTTGCAACAGGAATAGCGTATTTTGCTTCTCCGTATTTTTTTTTTTTTTGTGTAGGTGCAAAATGAAGGTATAGTTGCTTGCTAACTATGTGCACAAAATAGGGCTTCCTTCTAACAAAAGAATGCGGTGCACGTAAAGGAAGAATTTAATTCCGCATCAGCGCTGTGATGTTAGCAACGCACGTACGTCTGCAAAATATTCAGAGTATTTGCTACGGCGGCAGCCGCCGTAGCAAATACTCTGAATATTTTGCAGACGTACGTGCGTTGCTAACAGAGCAAAAACTTCTTTCAGTTACAGGAAGACAAGAAACGACGAAGCTAAAGCTAAAGAAATATTGATGCGAACAAACTCACACAAAAAAGTCTAAACTAGAAAAAAAAAAAAAGCTCGGAGCAAGACGTGATTTTACATCAAAAGCTGAAATCAGCGAACAAAGCGAACTTTCCATCCGGTGCCGCCAGTCCTACCAAAACCAATCCTTCGATTATGTTTTGTTAAAAAGCAGTGCCCCCCCTCCCCTCGCAATTTTTATTCCGACACTATACCTGCTTTTCAGCTCAATACTGCATGTTTTGTTAGAAGATTCCAACATACACAAGAAATGACTAAAACATTGCCCTGGAAACATCAAAGCTCTACGTCGAAGTTCAGAATTTTCCCCTTATCTTTTGTGTGTGTGTGTGAGCGTGTTTTTTTATTTGCAAGACACTTCGACCGATAAAAAACTGTAAATAAACCGTCGTTGCTGAACTGAAAGGCAGAAAAACTTTTAGCACTGTTCGTAGCCACGTGGCGCTCTCACGTCTACAGACGCCTGTTCTTGGGCTTAGGGCTTTTGATGGCGCCACAAAGGCAGTACTGTTCTGCCCATGGTCTCCGAAACTCCCTTCGTTCAAAAATGGCCACTGTGGGGCGCGGCGTCTGCCCTGACAGAGTAGGGGTAGGACGCAGGGGGAGTAGTTAAGTTAACAGTATTCGGGGGCACTGTAATAATAAATGTTTTTTTGTGATTAAGTTACGCCTGTCAAACCTATATTCTAAGATTTTTCTTTTTTTAGAATGCGATCGAGTTTTAGCAAAGCACTTTAAGTAATCAATGTGCCTGACCGATGGTTTAATTTGCAATACTTAAAAGATATTGGCATCTTTTTTTGTTTTTTGTTGTTTGGCACTTTTTGGCCTGCGGAGCTTAAGGGAGGGACTGCTAATAGCTGTGAGTTCAAGACTAAATCTGCCTATATATGTGTGTTTCTTGAGACTCTGTTATGTGTATATCTATTTATTTATTTATTTTGAGTGACCCACAAACAGCGCCTCCTTAGTGATGCCCTTATCAATGTCAGACTCTAGTCAAATTGTTCGGACGTGATACAAAATGAAATGGAAAATGAGGACAAAACAATGGTAGAAATGCATAAAAATATCTAGGTTAACGTTCTCACAAATTTCTTCTAAACAATTTTAGGTCATTTGAAGGCGGGTCATGGGGGCTGAGTGATATAAATCAGAAGAATAAAACAAAGAGTAAAGACTACTAGACCTACAAAGAACGCACTAGTAGACGTGATTTTGTACCGCTGGTGAATCAATTGATCCATTTATGATCTTACATAGAAATACGATTCCACGGATCGTCCTTCCGTTGTGCAACATGCTCAATATCACGAGGTTACAAATCCTTTTGTAACTGTAGAACCATCCGGTTGAAAATAATGATGAAACAATACATGAATGATTTACATTAAACGCGCTCAATTAAACTTAGATTAGTCGCTCTAACACAGTGTCATACAGTTGAGGCATAATTGACAAAACAACGCACCACAAAAAAAATAAATAAAGACGTTTGTAATGCCGAAACTAAAGACGTTTGTAAGGCCGAATTAGAGCGCAGCTCTTGAAGAGGAGGAGGGGAGGGGAGGGTATGCCGTGTAACGTCACGTGTGAAGCCACTCGTGACCCTCGTGACGCCACACGTGACGTCACTCGTCACCCCCGAGACCCTCGTGATGTTACGCGTTACGTTACGCAGTTACGCCGACGGCGACGACGCTCAACCCGGAAGCAGGCGCCTAAGAGCTGCGCTCTAGAAGAAAATGGTTTAGAAAAACTGCTTGTTATTCGCGTAATGACACCCATAACTCTAAAGAAAATACCCGTAATTGTAGTTAAGTGACGATTGTAATTAATCGCGGTGTGCATAACAACTTTGAATAGCGGATGACCTTAACAGGAATAATATTGGTGGAATCTACTAAATATGAAATATACAAAATTTCCCGATTTCTATATTAATACATCTTTCGTCTTCGACTCGTTTAAAAATAGGCCATTTGAAAGACACCAACGTGAAATAGAACCTGTATCAGGCTGAAGACATTCACGATCATCATCAACTTTAACCACCGTAAAAACTTAATATCATCAGGAAATAACACTTCGTGTGCTTAATACAAGAAAGGAGATTACTCACAAAAATTTAAAAAAAAGAAAGTAACAGACCGACAAAACTGCCTGAAGGAACATCAAAGGAAAATTATAAAAGAGCAGATAACCGACCTGACACGTGCAAAAATATGCAGTGATTGTCACAGTTACTCAAGTGTTTTTGTAATGTATAAAGCATCCCATGGAGACTCCTTTATAAGTAATGATATAGTGTGAAAAGTGTTATGAATTATATTTCGGCTCTAGCGTCAACATGCCTTTTAATTTTCGGTGTTTGTTTTACTGTCGCTGAGAATGTTCCCTTATACTTGCACCTCATTCTCTCAGAGGAGTGCCACTTCCGTCGTCTGGTACTTCAGTCGCCGTTTTACTTTCATCCTAGCGGGCCTTTACGAGAGTATCTTTGCTTCATACGTGCGTTGTTTCGTAGACAAAAAAAAAAACGCGAAGACAGTTTTTTTTTTTTTTTTGTGGCTACAACGTCTTCGCAGATACACACCTATATTGGTCACACACACAGATTGACGACCGTAGGCACAAGCAAGCACTTTTTTTTTTTAATTATCCATACTCCACGAGCGAGCTCTTCACGTTCCCCAATTTCCACCATTGCTTTTTCCATTACGAGCCATCTCCACCGGAAAAAAAGTGTCCAATAAAACGGAGCAGCGATTGCGCTTTGTTTCTCATCTAGAGAATCAGCAAATGCGTGCGAAATATTAAAAAAAGGACACAGCCCTCTTGGCAAACTATGCAGTGTTTTCAAACGTAAGCTGACATTGAATGTGAGAGCTACGTGTCTGCCGGGCTAGCCAACACTCAGCCAAGCACCACCTTACCGTCAAACTAGAAATGCGCCCGAAAAACACGTGGGCACAAGAAAAAAGGGACAGAACCAAGGGGCGTGTCCATATAATTTTAGGCACTTTTCAGTTAAACATGAACCACTAGCCCACTTAGCCATTTTACCGCACTTTACCGTCCTCTCCAACGGTATACAAAACAATTGGCACTGAGCAATCAAGTCACTCGAAGCTCAACGGCTGACTTTTCTACCCATGCTCGCGGACTCAATTCCACTGTCTTCCTTTGGGTATCCAAAGTGCCCGAGGACAGTACATCGTCCTAATCAGTGGGAAGCCTTTTTCCGTGTAAGCCGACAATCATGCCACGGCGGTAGTATTTGCCGATGTCAGCGAGCCGCCACTTTGGCCCTTCAGCCTCCTGCCCCATTCAACCATTGGCTCCCGATGGTTAGAAGCGGAAGGCAGGGGAATGTCGGCGTAGATTGGTTTGCTGGGCGAGCCCACATAGCGTGAGTGAGAGGGTGCCGACCATTACATTGCACATAGTTGAAAAAACCCCGAGACTGCGGGTAAACGGCACAACACTAAAAAGTCTCTAACACAGCTGAAATTTTTATTTTCCAAACCTGGTTATATAGGCACTTCGATACAAAAGAAAAAAAGGGGAGAGGGTGAGAGCCCCAAAGGATGCCACTTTCCACCAACGTAACCTCTGACTAAACAACAAGGACAACAGACTCTGCATCACGCACTTCTCTTATCTTTGGCCCCTCGCTTCCCGACCGCCAAACACACTGGTAACCCCAAGCCCAGTAACAAATATACAAAAAATAAATGAAAAGAACGACCCATCGCCCCTTCTACCCGAAAACCGACAGACATAAACCTTGAAGGTCAGAACTTTTCACAGCCTAAGAAAACGCCGCAGTTCATTGTCCAACCCAAACGACGGCTTATTAACTGCATTCCCGTGACCTAATATCGTTAATGACTCTTTTATCAACCGCTTATGATCATCTTTTTCCCGCAACTCTACTGAAGTTAGATGCCACAACGGTACACAGTTTCTACATTCGATAACATGTTTTGACACTTCGGAGTACGGGTCTTTTTTCATTATACAACGTTGTTTAGTCAGAGGTTACGTTGGTGGAAAGTGGCATTCCTTGGGGTTCTCACCCTCTCCCCTTTTTTTCTTTTGTATCGAAGTGCCTCTATAACCAGGTTTGGAAAATAAAAATTTCAGCTGTGTTAGAGACTTTTTAGTGTTGTGTCGTTTACCCGCATTCTCGGGGTTTTTTCAACCATGTGCAATGTACACCAGCTCGTTTGCGCCCTTACTTTTTGTTCGACCATTACATCTGGATTTCGTCGTGAACTTGAGCCCTCAGGGCATGTGACTCCGAAGGGCTCAATTTTGGTCATCACTCAAATTCAAAGATCGCATAAAGGTAATAACTGTGTTGAAGGGAGGATGAATACGGCCTTCTTTTAAATATACATCTATCCTTGGGAGAGTGAGAACAGCAGAAGGAAAACCATTGCAATCTCCGAACACCCTTAAATTGTTTCTCAGAACACGAACTCAAACATCGCGTTGCTTTTCTTTCTAGTCGGGATTGTTTTGCGGTCCCTTTTTATTTTGTTGGTTATGTCTAAAATAAAAGTCAACCTCTGCTTTCACGTTCATTGTATATAAAAAGGTATTGAGATAGGACATTAAAAAAAACAAAAAAAACATCGCCTTGTTTCCATTCACCCGTCACTACGAAACCGAGTATAGTTTAAAAGTCTGCAAAGAAATTCAGGCATTACCTGCAACTACACCATCTGTTGCGACGCCAAAAGGAAGAGTGAGCAAAAGGTGGTACCGTTTACCTGAAAAGAGAAGATATGCAGGATTAGATTTAATATTCTCCGCAGCCCCAGGAGGCAACGTATAAAACTAAACGATATGCGATTATTACAATCTTATTACCAATTTACTAGTTCCACCTCAAAATCCATCTCATAGTCCATTTAAGTGCCCACCATATACTAGCTACGTGTGCGACCAAAAGCGTCTCTCTTCTTGAGGTTTACAATTGACCAAACCATAGTATTCTGTAAGCTGATGGCGCCTGCCCAATCACCGGTTCATGCATGGCAAGAAAAATATTGTCAATCACGGCGAGGCAAATCCTTGTCGCGATGTCACGAACGGAAACCGTAAGAAGCGCCACCAAAATATCTCGGCGCTAATAAATATCCGTAATCCCGTGCGTCTCTTCAAACGCTTTTTTTTTTCAACTGTTTGCTCATCTTCTATGCTAAACCTTTTAAAAAAATCCAAAAAAGGACAGTCATTTTCCAATGCCTCTACACCCACCCCCTCCTTATTTTTTTTGTCTGTCCCCCAAGAGCTGTCAACATAAGTGACAGCTATTGGGAAATTATAAGAAAAAAAATAGCACTAGCACTAAAAGAACAAAAAGGACGGGGAAGTGACGAGAAGAGATTCCCAGAATAATACGGTTATGTCTACCAGGCGGAACACCTCGCCGGAAAGTCGGAATCAACAAACAGCATCGTGGTTATCGCACGCCACTTGGGGAGGGATCTTCGTTGAAGCCAATCTCGATTCACGTTTGGATAGAATGAGCCATATGTTTTCAAGGGCGGACACAATTTCTGTCACGTCGAGCTGACAGCCTTAACCTTCTTTTTCTCGGTGCAACACAAGGCTAGCTCATTTCTCACGGGATCGGCGGTTCACAACGGTCGATGTCTTTAATAAATTCGCGTTTGATTTTATTGTCCTATTGCGGCGCTCTATGTGACAGATTTAAAGCCCTCCAACCTGAACCGATTGCGAAGCCCCAGAGGCCTAGATGTGTGTTTTAAACCTCTACCGATATAAACAAGGCACTTCGCTTAAATCTGGCGGATCTGTAAGTATTCAGTTGAAGTTATACGAAGTAGGTCTTATTATCAAACCCACCTGAGATTAATCAGAACAATATGTTTCACAAACTACGACACTGTAATTACCACATGCATGGTTCTAGGTAATGCACTTTATTTGCTATGATACTCAAGAAAAATATTTGCTTTGGTGAAAAGTTAATTTTAAAACACATATGGCTATTAATAAAGAAAAAGTAAGGATGCAGGCTAACTGGTGAATATTGAGCAGCTTGGTAAACCCGTGACTGGGAAAAAAAGACCAGAGTTGAAGAAAAAAAAATAGACGCGAATTGTTCAACAAAAAGACTTTTTATATACAAAAAAGTTGCTCTCTTCAGAGGCTTAAGGTCTCAGCAACCGCTTAAAGAAATCAGTTCAAGAGAGCCGGCCATTCTGGGGAGACCCGATTGCCATGCATATTGGGTAGGTTCCCCCAGAGACAACGCGCGGGCACCAGACTCCAGAAAACAACTCGGTTAAAGACTGAGAGCTGAATGCCCGCTTTAACCGTCGTTACCACAATAACCGGAAGCGCCGAAAAATCTGGGGTGCCTTCCAGTGCTCGGCTTGCGGTGTGAGGCGTAGTTGGCTGAGCAAATCCGCAGGTTGCCCCGAGGGAAATGGAAGGCCACTGTTCAAATCGGGACCGAGGCAGCGGCAGTTGTACCCTGAGCGAGTCGACGAGACCGGAAAGAAGCCGCTGCCGCGAACAATTGCTGTCTATCGACGGAAAAGGCGATGGTTCTGGGGATTCACTGGGTTGCTCATCGCTTCGCGAAGGAAGATACCAGAAGAGCGAAGCTGAGTGAAAGAATGGAAAAAAAAAAAAAAAAAAATATATATATATATATATATATATATATATATATATATATATATATATATATATAAACCAATGTTTCCAGACGAGAAAATGAGTGATGGTAGTATACAAAATTTCTCTTTATTTATTCATTTATTTATAAATACTGCAATCCCTAGCCAGGATTTCAGCAGGGTGGGTTTACAATGGTGACACTACAGATAAAAAGCTGGCACAGAAGGAAAAGAACAAAGAAAAAGAAACATACAAGATGTAACACATTGAAATTATACAAATACAAAGCGAATTTCCACAGAAATTAGGCATATTACGGTTAATTGCTTAAGATACAGTTCCTAGAGTGACGTTAAAAGACTTTTAGTGATTAGTATTAAAAAACTTAGGACAATGTTGACTGAGATTTACGGAAGTTCCGGAAGCGCTAATCTGCTCCTCTTTTTTTTTTTTTTTTTTGTGGAAAGTAGCATTTTTGGCAGCACAGCTTTTTTTTTTAATTTAGGACCTTCAAAGGTCCGAAGATTTCTGTGGTAGAGCCAAACTTGACATTCTTTGGCAAGAGTCTGGATATCTTGTAAAAATACAAATAAAACAGCGCAAACGAACACAAGGACAAGTAGAATGAGGACAACAGACACAGCGCTGACTCACGAATTACTCTCTTTTTCGTATTCTTAATACACATGGACATAAGAAGACAAAGAAATAAAAAGAAGAATAGTCCTACATGTAGGACATCTTCACTGTCATGCGCCATCCGAAGACTTTCTAACAGAACATATACCATTACTAAAAATAAATGAAAAAGGAAAGTAAACAGTATGTTACATTTTTTTTTTGTTATGGTATACTTTTTGTTAGAAATTTTTCGGATGGCACATGACAGTGAAGATGTCCTACATGTTGGATTCTTCTTCTTTTTATTTCTTTGTCTTTTTATGTTGATTTGTAATAAGAAGACGAAAAAGAGAGTAAGTCGTGAGTCAACGCTGTGTCTGTGTCCCTTCTACTTGTTCCTGTGTTCGTTTTTGCTATTTTATTGATATGTTTACAATGCCCCACAAACCAGCCGACCTCCAAACATTTCAGGATATCTTGGTTCTTATTCGCGAAATAAAAGGAAAAGTTGGGCTTCCCTGCTGGTACTTTGGCTCTCAGATGGCATATTTTGGACTAAATCTCCAAGGAGTGCCAAATTTAGGCTTCACTTCTGGTTACTCGGTTTTCATGCGGCAACGTTGGGTCTAAATTTCCCAACAAGAGGTAGAAGATGTCTGCTTCACTGCTTGTTCTTCGGCTCATACGTGGGACTGTCGGCTCCAGTCTTGCATTTTGGCAACCATGAGGAGATTCAGAGAAAATTCATAAGAGATATATACCAACTAAAAGTACTCTGGCGCTAACCGTCGCCTTGGAGCAAAGCCGTGTTAGGCCCCAAGCTAGGTTCCCTTGGATTGCCAAGCTTGTGTCATGTTATACTTTTTTCAGGCATGCTACCTGGGTTATTACTTACGATAAAAACAGTAGATAGAGAAACACGAGTATATTTTAGCTGCTGATGGAAAATATAGAAATAGGAATTTAACATTACCTAGATAGAAAAATAAAACACAAGCGGGGGGAGGACCGCTCACGTGGTGACTGCGTCAGAGAGTTAAGTCAAAAACTGCGTTGCCTGTTGCTATTTTTTTACTTATACAAGGTACTAAAGAACACCACATTTTCCAGCCTAATGCTCCACACGGCCACCCTTCACAAAAATACTAGTATTTTTTAAAGTCTTTCATTTCGGGAAGATAAAATGAAAAACATCGATGATCGTTTACCTTTTGCTTATTCCGTTCTTCTTTGTGCGTGCACGGTGTATTATTATTAGGATTTATTTTTTATACCAGGTTATACGAAACAAAGTAAACATATTTTTCACTCCTGAAAACATACATTTGTAAAAAAGGTCAGTAATCGTTATTTCCAATTGGGAAACTGTCGTCCCCCAACCCCCGTGAACACGGGGCCTGTGTCGTTTTAATAAATTATAAATGTTTTTCTTTGTTTATTGGGTATTTTTATTTGCAAGTTTGGGCCCCTAATTTTATTTTCTTCTTTCTGATGCTTTTGCTATCAGAGGGTATAAATTTCTGCTGCCCGTTTGGATAGGCGCAAGTCCGCTGAACGCGTTATTTCCGCCGGGTGGCAGTCACCTCTCTTGAAGTTGCCAACACCCAGAGCAATTGACGGAAAGGTGCTATCTGGTATCAAATATTGTTGGTAACTCGGCATTTTAAAAATTAGCATTTTAAGGTCACCGAGTGCTAATACATTTCCAATCGTTACCCACGTAAAGAGAAGCAAAAAAAGAGTCTCCTAAGGATATTTTTTTTTACATGGGCGTTTATTCTTATTGCTGCTTATATTAGTGATATTTACAACCAGGCAGTTTAGCGCTTCAACTCATTTTCAGGGTTCCCGTCTTAAACCAACCTAGTCCCCCCTCCCCCCACTCCAAAAAAAGAAAACGAAACCTATAGCGTTAACAACTACTCATAACATCTCTCACCGCTTTGTTATCACTTTAAGACGGGCGCATAATTCGCAAAAGTAATGCAAAATAAAGTTCCTCTCCCAATATTGATTGCTACTAAAACGCAATTTCCGCTTCTCAAAATTAAAATATCCACTATAAACCAATATCAACATCGAGATCGCTTCGATTTTAATAGAGCATTCGATTAAATATCACAATGCAAATGCTTATCGCACTTCTGAATCGCCTTCGCCGCATGAGCGGACGTATGTAAACTATATTCAGATATCTCGATGATCTTGGCGGCAGGACCGGGAGTTTAATCTGCACGCGAATAAAGACTGCTTTGGTCTCCCCCCACAAACACAGAGAAGTTATTAGTACACGTAAACTGTCATTAGTACACGTACACGTACACTCATTACATCGTTCATATGAGATTCGGACACTACTTTAAAAACAAGATTACATAGTTCACCTCTCAGCGGGTCATTAGCCGAGAGAAAGTACTGAGCTAATGCCTAGATTTAAGATAGCACGGGTCCATTAAAGTGCCATTAAGCAAAACAAACCGCTCTTTTCAAAACGCAATCGTTTAGTAAAGAAGTTTTTCTGTTTCTGTTCGCATTAAATTGATTCATAGTTTGCACCAAAAAGTATTGTATAACAATAACAAAAATTCAAATGTTTTTGTGTGTTGACACCTTGATTCATAGTTTGCACCAAAAAGTATTGTATAACAACAACAAAAACTCAAATGTTTTTGTGTGTTCACACCTTGCTCCTAATGGTTTTTGTTTTGTTTGAAATAAATAAAAAATTATAAGGAAGTGAATAGTTGACCACCGCCGTCCACTCTTGTTCACGTATAAAAAAATGTTAACTGATTACTGTTACAATTAACGGGATTAAAAATGCACTTCATTAGAACGATCAAGTACATTCCCTTAAAATTATCAAGCAATTGACTGGAAAGTAGGCAATAACATTTCACGAATTTTGTTTTATTACAACAATATAACTCGATTATATGTGTATATTGCTTGATATCCGGATGTTAAAGATTAGTAATGCTATGTTACGATTACCAAAAAACGACAAAATGACTGGTTTATTCAGTTTTATTGATTTCTTAGTGTTCCTAATTCAATCACATTTAACCTAGGTCAGCAGATTTATTTGGAATGTTGCGCAATTGCCATCCCGCAGCGTCATCAGCCGAATCCGTTACCCGCGACGCTCTTCTTCTTGACTGTGACGCATGAGAGAAGTGAAGTATTTTACGGCACACACCCCTTCCGCATCGCATCGTTGTCGTTTCATGAGTGCACAAAGACAGCATCAGAGCCTTCTAAGAGTCGAAGTAAATAAATGTTATTCCTGTCCGTTAAAAACAATTCAAGAAGATAGACATTCAAAAAGACGTTTAGTTACGAGCCGTCAGGAAAGCTTTGAATCCCTTACGAATATGCGTCTCCCATGAAACAGTCTCACCGATGGTTTTTGTCACCTCACAGAAACCACCAAATTTCTCTTTGTCGACCGTCACTCCATTTATGATTTCTAAATTGCAAAATAATAACGAGTCCCCGCTAGTAATCAAGCGGGGCTCGCACATATATTAATATAAAGTGTTATGACTACCGTCTCCAGTTAAATGAGATAATATCTATGCAGGTTAAAAAAGGCCGCCGAGAACTACATTTCATAGATGTGCGCAAGACTGAAGGCCCGCAATACGCAAACACCTGGTATGAATGCTCAGAGAGCTGAGGAGAACAAAGACGACGGCTCAGTCGCTCAGTGCAACGACAAGCAGTAAGATCGAGGAGAGACCGCAGTGATTATAAACGAACAGATTTGCATTTGGGAGGCTTGCAGCGATGGTGTTATGAAAACTCATATTTTTGCCCACAGTTCAAAATAAAAATGAAATATTATTGTCATCATGATCTGCGTCATTGTTTCAGACCGCTTTTAACGATTCGGAAGTTTGCAAATGCCGCTGGTGGCACATTGGTTATAAAGAGTAACAATTAAGCGGTCGCATTCATGCGGCCGAATATGAAATAGTCGCTCGGTCTCGCTTAAACAGTACCACTATGTTTATAGGCTTCCTCAAGCCGCCTGAGAATCAAAAGGTTATTTGTGTTATTTTGGTGGCCAAGAAAAAACAAGCCAATAAAAGTTTATTGGGATGTCGTTTCTTGAAAACCGGAATAAAATAAATTGACGTTCAAAACCAGTCATATGCAATCCTTTTTTTTAAGGAACATATTTCTTTTTATGCCGACGCGTGGCCATTTCACGATGATTTCCCCAAAAAACACACCTTAGAGAAAACTTATTCACAGATAAGATTACAAAACATTGTGTCGAACTATCTTTGAGGCGCCGTTGTTCTAAAAGCGTCTCACTTTTAATTCGAGGGTCAAGAAAATACAAGAACTCTTACGTGACATCGTGGTCCCTCTGGTATCCAACAAAGAAGCCCTCTTAAATTGAGAGCAAATATTCTTCGCTCCGTAAACACTGGGAGCGTGGAGAGTATGTCGGGATAATAACGCGTCGCCTGTCGCCCCCGTAAAGCTCCGCTTTTGTCGTCGCGTTGAGCGATAATCCATAACATGTCCATTGTACTTCGAAGAGCAGAGCCTGTTGTTGTGTAGAGATCCCGATGAGCTTGAGTTACAATTTGCAACCCCCGCTGTGTGCGTTGGCAAAGTCGACGAATCGCCGTTAAATTTTGACACAATTACGTTGTTGAGAAGTTTTAAGTTGCTCTTTATTAATTTATCTTGTTTCCTTTGAGCAGCGCAGACACGGGCCTACAAATAAGCTAATTTTATGGGCTGACTGCTTGTTTTATGTTTGCTTCGAAACATTATTAAAAAAGATTTTTATATTTATGCGAAGTTGTTTAATATCACAAGATTCCTTCTGCGCTTTGAGATACACGGCTTAAAATTTGCAAAACCCCCTGTGGCGGGGATCGCCATGCATTTAACGAGGGACGGACGTAGCTTTATATTTCATCCGTGTATAAATCTAATTACTAGGACCTCATACGAAAAATTAAATAAAGTCACGTAATCCGTGTTTTATCTAATAAGGGATTTCTTCGCCACGCTCTAATAACTAACATTCTAACGGATAATACGCGTCGTTTTTGCCAAAACCTCTTCTGCATTTTGTTCAGGAAAAACGGGAAGCCAATATTGCTGGTGTTAGCTGTATCAAATGTTTGAAGTATAATACCTATATTGCTTTTTTTACCAACTAACGTCTTTCGTACTGGGATTCTAAGCATCATGGTTTACTTGCTCAAAGTTCTATTTCAGATAGTAATTTCGAACATCGTAATTCGCTTGTGCAAATGACGATTTTCTGATAAGGAACAAGATAGCCGCTATTGTACTAGAGTATAAGCTCACGGCGCTTGCGTGAGGAATATAACAGTACATACACCAACCTACTGTTTATAAACAGGCACGCTTGCCTACAAGGTCTTCGAGTAGTACGCATGAGCAGAATCGAGCTTTTAAAATGCGAATTAACTGCGCATGCTTCACGTTATGCCTGCCGTAGTCGACGTAGGCAGCCGCAATAAGCACGAGTTCGTGCATGCGGATTACAGCTCACGCCTTCACACTACGTGATGGCAAACGAAACTAAAAGGAACAAACTGAAGTCAGATATAGCCTTGTAGATTAAGGTGAATTCCGGTGTTTTCTCGCGAATTTCAAAGTAGTTTCAGTAAAGAAAAAAAGAACTATTTTGCTGGATTTCATTTTGATATATCACGATGAACAGACGAAGCGTTTAGAAAACAGCCAACAGTGATCAAGCAACTAAAATATTTGCCCGACTCCAGGCATCACTAAACAAACAAAAAAAACGATCTTGGAATAAAAGGCTCAAAAGTGAAAAATGGCTGATGTGCTAACACATCACTCGAAGTTCTGGAATGGTCCACTCAAGGAATTGCAGAGATGTGTAAGCGCAGCCAAGCGTACATGGGGGAGAAGATGAAGATGAATTTTTCCCGGTCGGGTGCTCTTGCGCAACCAATGCTGGATGTTTTCGGTGAATCATTCCCGAAGGCAGGCAAAGGTAGGGTGCACCGCTCCTTCCCTTGTATTAGCAAGCAGGTCGAACAGCATACAGCCCGCAAGATAAAAAGGAACTACACCAGTTTTCACCTCCAGAAAAAAAACAAGTTTTGTGCATCATTCGTACACGACGCGTAGTAGTTCATACAAGATTTGGATTTCGGAGGAAAAAGCGACGCTTTCAACCTTTGGACCGTGTACGTCCAAACGCCAATCTCTGTGAGAAGTCGGACTTTTTTACTGGGGTTCTTGGGGTGAAACCGGGTATAGTGATGCTGCGAACTTTGACATTTTATATCCTATACCTTGTACATGAGCAATGCGGTGAGGCATTAAAGGAGAGGCAAGATAGGGAGTCGCCACTCCCCTTTGTGATACCTGTACAGGTGTTCATACAGGTGTACTCATACACGTCTGTGTGCTGAAAGCGATAAATTTGTACGTTTTAGTTTGTCAAAATTAAGAAGATTGACTGGTTACAAATTTTATCGCGATTAAAGCATTAATTGATTCATCAGGAGGTTATTAGATCAAGTGCCCAGACATAGTTATAACGTAAAGTAGGAAAACATAAGCAAACGCCTCTGTGTGAGTGGACATTCCCTCGTTCAGTGGTTTGAAGAACAATAGCCGGGTATTCCCGGTATACTAACGCTGTGGCGGAAAAGACGAGTGGTGCAATCGCTCTGGTTCTTTGCGCTGCATGCTCCACTTGAATGCTCGTTCGCTTTTAAATGCAATAGTTTTTTTTTTGCTCAAATAGCGCACTTGGGATTGATGTAAAAATACGAAATGTGGAAACACGAAAATGCTTTCGGACTTCCCATTTTTGAGTGAAACTTAAAAAAAAATCTTTATACAAAAAGAAGAAAGAAGTAGGATGTAAGGCCATTACCCGATTCCGCGAGAAGTATACCCACATCTTTTGCTTGTTGATTTTTTATCTTTTGGCGAAAGCGGGGGGGGGGGGGGGGGGGGTAAAGTGGAAAAGCAGATACACAATAGCCCTACTTTCTCTAAATGCTCACGAACACCTTTAAACAAGATGCTATTGTTCCTCCAACTGTATTTTTACTTGGTATGTTTGTTATTTTATTTTTCGCAGTAATTTTCTGCAGTGCAAGCGGACTCTTCGTCTTTTTTAACAGTATGAAATGAGACACGGCTCAATCTACTTAATATCTATATTTTGTTACTTTTTCTGGACTCTAAAGAGTGCCGTCTTTTTGTCCCGTTGCTTAAAGCAAGATACCGCGCAAGCTGCTCTCCGAGCTACAACAAAAAGCACGCTTTGTCAGCTAAATTTTTAAGAAAAAGTAGACTGTGCGGCAAAAAGAAGATAGTTTGGTAACAAGCGTCAGACGAAACGAAGTTAACAAACAAACAATATGGCAACAAACTAAGTGCTAGGGAGAAGAAGGAGCAAGTTGTGGGGGAAGCTGAAAGCCACTTAACCGATCGCAGAGGAATGACGTCACGTTTCAAGAAAAAAAGACCACGGAAGGATGGAAAATCCCGAACACTTAGTAACAAGACATAGTCAAAAGATTCGTCTTTGCGGCATGTTTTTTTAAGCCTTATCAAATTGGAAGATTAGTAAAAAAACAAATACTGTGTGCAATCAATGCTTTTCACCTACGCCGATACAGAGAGGAAGGTGTTTAAGAAAATCAAGTCATTGTTTTATTTTTTTTTTATTTTTCATTGTTGAAAGAGCAGATTCAAAGCTGCTATAAAAAAATGGGATGTTTACAAACCTCTGTAATGCGAAAATATAGCGCAGCCCTTGAGAATAAGGAAAGGAGGGTACGAAGGGGGCGGGGGGGGGGGGGGGGTATGCCCCTTCTCTTTCTCTCCTCCTTCTAGCCTCCTTCCCTCCTCCTCCTTCTCCTTTCCGCCTCCTCTCCTCTCGCCGCAGAATGTGTTCACGGTTTGCGTGACACAAAGTCGTGACGTCATTTTCCCCGCTAAATTTAGCGGGGAAATTGAATAGGTGTCGAGGTCTCAAAACGTCAATTTCCCCGCTAAATTTGGTTGCGTGCAGAAAAATGTCCTCGCTATATTTGGGGGGGGGGGGGGGGGAATTACCGCGGTAAATTTAATGGAAAAATGATGAGCCATTCCACTTCGTGAAAGTGGATGTTCAGCGAAGCTGTTTAGCACACGGCACAGATGTGATACTTCTGCGGTGACCACACGGATTCGTGACGTCACCAAGTCGTGTGACTCACGGATTGGCGACGTCACGGAGTCGTGTGACGTCACGACTTTGTGTGACATTATGCCTTCGTGACGTCATCACTTTGTGTAAAATCATGTGACGTCACACAGAGTGTGCTTCGTGACGTTAAGAAGTCGTGTGATGTCAAGCCTTCGTGACGTCACGTAGGCGTGACGTCACTTATGTTGCCCCACACGAACAATCCATGGGATCCTAGCCATAAACAGCTTCGCTGAAAAATTTACCCGTTATATATAGTGAGAAAATTTACCGCTAACTTTAGCGGCGAAACGTCCCGTAATGCAAAGCGGGCGGTTACGCCGACTGTGACGCCGCTCAAGCCGGAAACGGGCTTCTAGGAGCTGGACTCTATAACGCTACTATCACGCTAGAATCTGCTTCTGTGGGCCACAAACGTAAATCTGAAAGACTTACAACAATTATTACTACTACCATTCTCAGTACTGCTAAAACCTATACTATTAAGTATTGTAGTACAGATTTTAGCATTATGGACAAGGGTAGTAGTAGTAATTGTTGTAAAGTGAAATCCGTAGTAGTGTAAATAGTCATGAAGTCAGCACCAGTAGTAGTTGTACTGGGAACGATGGCATTCTCCATTTCAAGTGAAGCCTGACCGAAGCTAACGCTACGACCCTACGAAGTCGACCCTGCGGAGTCGATCCCTCAGCGCTGTCGGACTTCATGTGAAACGGTCTACAAAGATGTGTCGTCATGGACATCGCCGCCATTGTGCGTTTATTACCCGAGGCTAAACCAATCACGCCCAGAGAATGCGGCGTAATACTATGGTGCCTGGAACGCGTTTCCGACTGGTATGTGTACCGCGTCCAAAATAGTGGTCCCTCGATTTCCTCCTGATGACGTCAGAAAGGTGTCACGCTGTCGCAAAGCTTGATCCTGGTGGTGTCCAGAATCGCGATTGGCGACATGTGAAAGACGCCTGTTCTGCTGCACGTCGCTCTCCGGTGTGGCAGTCCACGGAGGTTTCGGCAGTGAGAAGTTCGGACACCGTGACGACAGCGACCCTCGCGTTCGCTTGGGCTGCACGTAGCTTCTTGTTAGCCTTTCTACGACCAACCACGAGGATCGCGACATGCAACAGCATGACACTTTGGTTTCTCTGATGCCATTTGTTGCCACTTCGGGACCATTTTCGATGTATGGGCAGCATAGGACGCTAAACACACCAGTCGAAGGCGCGCTCGAGGCACTGTAGTAAAACTGCGAGTTTTTTTTTTGTTTTTTTGTTTTTTATTTTGCGCGATTGCAAACGCAGAATAGTGACGGGCGCCATGACAATCCTTCTTTAAAGCGATAGCCTCAAGGAGCTCATGCCACAGAAACGTTGGCGTCGGTGGGACGGGAAAATTGTGAATGGTCGATAAGTAATCGGTGTGCCTTAAAGAAAAAATTCCAAGAATTTGAGGCGGAGCGGGATCGAACCAACGACCTTTCGGTTGCTAGCCAAATACGCTGCACACTAGGTCACGCATGCCTTCCTTTTATCATAGGCCACGCAGACACGCTTGTACGGTTTGGGAGCTGGCGGGAGTTAATATTTAGCTATCGCGTTCCACTCTTAAGGGAAAAGCTTAAGCGTCCTCGTCTAATGATGCACTGTTTGCTTGACTCCATCGAGTAGCGGCGTTGCTTGCGGTCGGACCTAATGTGAAACGGAATGTAGCGGTAGTCGCAGTAACAGTAATACTGTGGCAGTAGTGGTCGTAGTAGCAGTAGTAGTAATATTAGTAGTTGTTGCGATTTTTGTTTTCAATGCTGTTCTTGTCGTCGCGGGGGCGTAGTTAACGACATAGGCCTTCCAAAGCGCGGCACGAGCCTGCGTGATCAAAAACCAAAAAAAGTGCCACTCTGTTGTTCGTGTTAACCATGTCACGGTCTGCACTCTCTCCTTGGCTGGACTATAAAAGCACATGCTCTCTCAGGCATTTATAGGTGACATGAGAGATCGAAAGCGTCGCTATGGTCAGCCTGCCACGATTGGATGAATGCTGATTATGACGTCAGCGAAGGATTTCTCATCGACGGAATTACGAGCAGTGTAAGAACTTGAATTTTGATGGTTTTGGCAGTGTTGCTTTCAGAGCGCTCTGATTTCAAGCTTCCACTATGCTAATTGCAAACACCATCGAACTTGTTCGCGAGGCAACGACGTAAGGAGAGACACCATAGGACGGCGCTAGCAAAACATCTCCTTGCCAATAGGAGAACCCGAAAGCCGCTTCACGAGGGCTCGAGTGAAAGATTTGAATAATTATAAGCGCGCATCCAGAATGTCAACTAACCTTAAAACTCCGCGTGCACGTAAAGGTCCGAAGGCACCAACGTTAACGCTCTCTTTATTTGCAGAGACAGCCTGCACTCTCGTGTCCTAGAGCAGGTTGACGTTCAAGAGCAGGTTCGGAGTTGTGCGTTTTGAGCACGACCGACTGCGTTACGACCGCCTTCGACTGTTTACGAAAAGTTCGATCATGCTACGGGTCGCTATTGAGAGCAATGGCCATATAGGACGTATTTCTCTAGAACACGACCCGTTACAGTCGACGCAATATTTGCACCAGCCTTTATAAATGAAAGCTCGCATTATACTATAGGTACGATTAAAAAAAAAAAGACATTCCGGACGTCTTCGTTTATTTCCGTGTGTGCTTTCCACGAAACGGGAGAAGCTACGCTACTAAGCATAATATCGGCTGGCACTTCCTAGCCGTGCTTATACTGTTCACATTCCATGCATGAGACACGTAGTTTCTTTGGAGACACGATGAGAGACGTGTCTGCGTGCAAGCCTGAAGTATGTTCGAAGCATCTTACCTTGATGCACATGCATGCTTCAAACGTATCTGCCGAAAGTATTTTTATGACAAATGTGAAGGGACCGTCATACAGGAAATAGACATGCCTCAAACAGTATATATATATATATATAATTTATTTATTTATGTTTTACGTGCGACAGAAGCATTTTTGCCGAACTAAACTTGGCGAGCGGGGTTTGCGTGATGCGAAACATACTTTCAGCGTAGAGACGCAAACTGGAAATTAACTTTGCCGTTCCTTTTTAAACAGGCCTGCGGGCCGTGCCTCGCTGCTCGGGAACCCAGGATCGCGTGGCTTGAGCGGGAATGGCGTGCCTCGGTGCAAACGCGGCAGGAGCGAATCCGAAACTAATCGATGGTGCGTGCCGGAAAGGGTTCCATGCGCCTCGGGCAAGGCATCGGCCCGCTTCGCTGCGTGTCCAAACATAGTCGCTCCTATGCGGCACGAGCCAGACGGAAGCAAACAGTCAACGAAACAATAACAACAATAAAAAGAAAAAACAGGAATTATACGAAGACATCTACAGTGCGGAGCTTTTCTTAGAAGAGATGGTGCGCGTGCGAAGCCATTCCTGGGTAGGTAGATACGCCGCATGAGAGCGTAGAATTGTAGCAATATAAAAAAAAACAAAAAACAAAGAGAGGGAGAAAGAGAGGGAGAGAGACAGAGGCAAACCAGTCAAAGGTTCGCTCTAAAATTTAGATGTTACATACATGTAGAACTCTGCACATTGTTAACTTGAACTACTGCCGAGATAGACGTCAGCGCTTGTCCTGTGTTTCTGTGTTTCTCCTCTGTCTGTCCTTGTCCCAGTCGCGCTGTAAGTAAATATGAACTCTTACCAACTCGCCCAATTGTCCATTTTGCTAGGTAAATACTGACTTAATCAATGTTGTTTTAGGGCATCTGAATAAAATACACGTTAGCTGTTTTTTATATATACCATCTTATTTATAGTTACGTTCGTACAAATCCGACAATACACGCTGAAATAATTTGATGAATTTTTTTTTTCATCGCACTTTTTTTTTATAGGTATTGATAGTTTTTTGAAGTAACTCATTGGGCTTTCAGAAAAATATTGTAACTTATAAATTGTAAAAAAAAGGAAACAAAATAAATATTATTGTGAAAAGTGTGAGTAAGCACACAGGAGCGCGTGGCCTCCTATACGTTCTGTACATAGATAGAGTTGCGCACAAAAGGACAGGGACAGTACTTTTTTTGCAACTGTAATTATGCTCAATTTATACCAACTGGCCCAGCTGTCTAAATTACTATACCACATCCTGTGCTAAATTGAGGCCGTTAAATCAGCGTAGTGGAGAGGAGGGAAGGGAAGTAAGGGTTTGCAAGGTGGGAACGCAACAGAACAGCACGACAAAACAGCACGCGACGAAACAACACGGTCAATACAGCACGCGTCGAAACAGCACAGCGTCAAAACAGAACGGCGACAAAACAGCACGCGCCAAAGTCAGCACGCGACAAAACAGCACAGTGTCCAATCGGCACAGTGACAGAGGAGCACATACAAAACAGCACGGCGTGAAAACAGCACAGCGACAAAATAGCACGCATGTAGCAATTTTGACCACACTCTTCACCTCTCTCCGCGCAAATAATTTCGAACCTCCTCGACCCTTTTATTTATTGTCGCTAGGTTATGAAGGAATTTAATACTCATTGCAGCGCACAGCTAACTCCGCAACGCGGAAACCCCTCTCCCCCCCCCCCCTCCCAAATATAAGGCATCGCGTCAAGACCCCCGATGCGCTTTCCACAAGGCTACAAGAGTCAGGTTTAGTGGTTAAAACTAGTAACGGTTCACCGCCCCCCCCCCCCCCCCCATAATAAGATGCATGGTAAAACTAGCTGAACTGAAATTCATGAAAACAAATACTGATGGCAGCAATTGCTTGCGACCCCCCACTGGATCTGTCGGACCCACAGTCTGTACTTGCTCCCAAAAACCGGATTCGACAAACTGGCCGTCGACGAGTTGGCTTTCGACGAATTGGCCTAGACCCTCCATTCCTTTACAGCGCCTACTTGGGGACGTGCATGTTTTGACTTCATACGTTATACTTAGGGTTGAGCGCTTTCGGCTTAAACCGAATAAAACCGCTAAAAGTACGCCGAATTTATTTTTCCAAATTTGCTTTCAACTGAAAAATGTCAGTATTTTTTAGGGCGTTTGAAGGGATGGGTGAGGGGGGGGGGGAGAGGGGCGATGGGACTCATTACTGACCGTATGACCACTTCCTATTGCAGTTTTCAGCTTGTCTCTCAGATCGGTTCAACTTTCAACAAAAACTCCGGGGGCGCAGGAGTCTTCGGGACGAGAGCTGTGTTTGTCACCTGATAGAGATTAACGTGTCGAATCATTTGCTCATAGAAAAAAGTATAGCCTTAAACTGGGCAATGAAAATGAAGCGCATCCATAAATGCCACAAATGTTTTTTTAACACCCCTAGTTCTTGATTACTAGAGGAGGGTATGGGGTAGGGAGCCTTCATGTGCGCTTTGCTAGGGTGATGCCACCCTTTGTAATATCACTCGCCGACGAACCAGCAGCCATTTTGATTCTCGGCGATAATCCGTGGGGCTTATAACCCTCCCGGAAACAAGCACCTTATCTCAGAAGTTCGGAGCAGCGTTGTGGAACCCACGGAGGGAGGATTAGCATCTTCCCCCTCGGATGGGATTACCGATGGACACAAAGGCCACTTTCCGGCGCACGGGGAAACAATGAGAGAAACAAAATGGCGGTGGAAGAGGGTGGGGGAAAGGGAAACACGCAGTTGGCATCACTCTATGCGAAGCGCAGATGAAGGCACTCTAGTATGGGGGATCGATGGCCGAGTGGGCTAGCGCACACCAGCTCGGAGCATGTGGAGCGAAAGCTCGCGCTACAGAACCCAGCGACCCTAGATTCTGCAGTAGGAATTGAGCCCAGATATCTTGGGTTAAATCCTCACCCCTGCCCGTTTCTATCTGGATGAGCATCGCACCAGCGTACGGTCGTGTACCACTACTACGTGGTGCACGTTAAAGTCTCTAGGCTAGCAGTTGTACGGCACTGGCTAAATTTCTCATCTGCAGCGAATGACTCGTCGCAACCTTGAAATCGCTGACCAACTACACGCTGTCTGAATATTCACACAACCCAAATTATTATTATTCGAGGAGGGAATAAATACGATTATTTTATTGTCGTTTCTGTGGTTGACGCGAATTAACCACCTCTCGCAGTCGTGAAAATGGGTAAAAAACGCGCTGAGTACATTTGCTTGCAAATATCTGGATTTTGGTAGTTGCCTCTCCGACCGAAGTGGTAATGAAGCTCATGTTCCTCGTGTGTACAAATATGAGTACAGGAGGATAATGTCATATCACGATAGGGCCCCAATGCGTCTTGCAGAACAGGCCGCGTCGGCTGCCACAGAGAGCACCAAATAAGAAAACCAGTACCTGGTTTACTCCCTATACATTTTAAGCAAACGCTTTTAAATATTGCATTTTTGTCCGGATACTGGTTTTCGCCAATAAACCGAAAAAAAAAACCGTGAAGTTTATGAGTCTACAAATTTTCACTGCAATAAACCAAAAAATTCTGTTTGGGATGAAAGTCGAAAAAATTATGGCGAATTTCAATATAATAAAAACAGACAACTCCAAACCCAGGCTATATTGTCAATGTCCTGTTTTGACGCTGCGTAATTGTTTTGTCGCGATGCTGTTTTGACGCCGTTCTCTAATGTTATTTTGCCCTTTTGACGCCGTGCTGTTTAGTCGCTGTGCTGTTTTGACGCTATGTTGTTTTGATGCCGTGCTGTTTCGGCAAGGGGCTCTTCTGTCGCTATCATTTTGACGCCGTCTTGTTGTGTCGCGTGCTATTTTGACGTCGTGCTGTTTTGACCGTGTTGTTTTGTCACGTGCTGTTTCGTCGCGTGCTGTTCAGTCAGGGTGCGTGGAAGTCAGAGTATGGACACACTCTCGCAGCTTCCTCTCCACTCCCCAGTTAGAACATATTTCAGGCTACGCACTGCGGCGTTCCCACTCATGCTATTCGCGATTGTACTATGCTGCCTGAAACGGGTCTCCGACTAATGTGTTTGCCGCGTCAAAAAAAAAAGGAAAAAAAGTGGTCACTCGATTTCCGCCTGATGACGTCATAGAAGTGTCACGGTGTCCCCGGCTCCTGGAGGTGTTCCAGCAGCGGAGTGAATGTGGCAGACGCCTGTTCTGCTACAGGTTGCTCTCCAGCTTGACAGTCCGGGGAAGCTTCGCCGGTCAGAAGCTGATAGGCCGTGACGACAGCGACACTCACGTTCATTGGTGTGCTTTTTTTTCCGACACTTCTATACCAAACCTCAAGGATAGCGTCTGACAGCATGACACTCCGGTTTTTTAGACTTTGTACGCATGAGGAGGGACAGGACGCTAAACGCACCAGTAGAAGACACGTTCCAGGCCCCGTAAAGCGGAAAGAAAGTTCGCTTGCTCCGTTTTCAGGGGTTGTAGTGACGTCAGAACGCCAAGCTTTTATTGACTCTGATTGAGAGATAATGGGTAGACTTCGAAGCAAGCTGCCTTGAGGTCTACCCACTACCCTTCAATCAGAGCCAATCAGAGTTCGGTGTTCTGACGTCACCACAACCCCTGCGAAAGGAGCAGATGATCTTGCGCTCTGCGTAGCAGGATAACCAGGCACCATATATTCGCTCAGCCTCTGAGATACAGCCTCACAACCTGGTTTCAAAAACTTCAAAGTTCTTTGTATACCTGCATTCCTCTATAAGTTGCGTTCTCTTCATACCCACTAATGCTCACGCTCACTGAAAAAAAAAAGTGATCGGCGTGGTTGGTTGTCGTAATGTCGCCCCACCTAGACGCCTATTTCCAACCTTAAGCGAGCATGCTGATATAATAAGGTCGACACAAAGACATGCGCATCTCCGCGTGAACGCCCGCAGATGCATACGTGTACGCATGTGTGCTGTAGAATACAGTCGCGTACATGCACATGCAGGTACAGTAGACCGCTTACAAAGTGACGAGAAGGGCAGGACGATATTGTTTTATAATATTTTAGGCAGCATATCGGCAATCGTTAGTATTTACCGCCTATGTTTTTTCGCCTTAGACGGAAACTTCAAATTACACAAATTATGTAAATATTCGCCTTATTGTTCGAGAGAAGAAAGCGGTCAAATATCTTCAATTGGGCGAATAAATTGTGTCGGGCTCCATGCAGACAGGAGAATGTTGAAACGACATCTGCAAGGACGTATTCTTAAGCACGCAAGATGAAAGCACATAATCGCATCAGAAAACGCATTTTAAAACGCTTCATTTTGTAGCGCTTGTAGACAATGTAGCGTATAATGGCAATGCATTAACACTTTCTTTGCGCCAAACAAAACCTTTGCACATTGTAGAGAATATGTGCGTAAATAAAAAGAAAACATAAAAAGAAAAAAAAAAAAAAGGAAGAAGAGTGTACTCGAAAACACACACCAATATTACGGATTCTTGCTTGGTCTGAACGCCTGATGGAGTTCTTTATCGCAGCCCGATCATAGGGGGTAGGAATAAAAGGGAGTCGTACAAAATGACGTTCAAGCGAGAAAAACACTAAATGCCATCACGCCAGACGAAGAATAATTAGGGTTATTTTTACTGAATTGTGACTACCACTGGTTGTGGTCACTCTAGCCGACGTGATGTTAAGTGAACTGTACTATGTATGAAGTCCACAATTTGTATTTCTCTGCGTATATATATATATATATATTGGAATAAAACGATAAGATCTAAACGTTCAATGGCATGCAAAAAATTATCGCCCAGCCACGTTATATCCCGAATGATCACGATGGTTCCAAGCGTGTTTAATACTCCCATTTCAAAGGGTGGCTAAACAACCTTCAGACAGAACTTCTTTAAAGAATAGGCGAACCAACGCACGCCGATGGGCATGAGGAGAGTCGAGGTCGCGATCGAATTAGCCGACTTCCTCCCCGCTCTTACTCACTGCATAATTTAGTTCCCCACAATCTGTTGCCAGATTTCGTAGAAACGTAAATTTTTAAGAGAGGCCAAACTCAAGTTAATGCTCGAGGCACTTCTAGTAACCTAGTAACAGGTCCACACTAGACCCCCAATATTAAAACTGAGGGACTCTTAAGTGTGTATTTTCTTGTGTTCAAATTCAATATGCCATGCCCTGTCTCACGTGCATTTCCAGGTAGCTGTCATTCCATTCACGCACACTGGCGTGAAGGTGCATACTCCGAGCGCCATCATTCTGCCTTCGGCGTGTGTACACCGCCCGATCTTCGAGCCTCGCAAGGCGTGGTCACGATGGCCAGACTTGTGCACCTGCGGGTTTCATCGCCCCCGGCGGGGCAAGACTAGCATTGTGAAGCACGCAGATGTCAGCATAATTGCGTTTACTATTACAAGCGCGCCGTGATCAATCGGTCAGGTTCGTTTAAATTATCAATTACAATGCCGCGTTGAAGATTTATGACTGAAACTAACATATCATGTGGGTGCTATAATATCACCCTGTGATAGTACATTGCCAAGCACTAAGCTAAAGGAGCAAAAAGCGCTTTTCTTCTGTTTGAACTAAGCTGACACAAAACTGACCTGCGCACAGCAGAAACATCTAGCATCTATCATAAGTCAATATTATTTTCTCTCTGTCACCTTGTGCACTACCATCCAAGGCCACCGAAGCCGGGCTCAACAAAGACCGGTCAGACCGGCACCGTAGAACCGAGACATTCGCTCAACGTCCAATGGGACAGATCGTGCCATTAAGACCATGCCCCAATCAAGCTCCTCTCTGCTCCTCCCCATGTTCGTCCTTCCTCCCTCTTTCCTTCCTTCCCCCGACCAGCGAAGCCCTTCCTTGTTCCCTCGACACATTCAACCCCTCGTCGGCCCCCTAAGTTGTGCCAGATAAACCCCATCGGGGTTCAGTGAATGCTTCCCGACCGCGCAGTACCGCTGTCGACAGATCTGGAGAAAGATAAATCAAAGGGCCCCATTCATTGTAGGCACGAATCATAACCTTCCTCTCTTTTGGACACGAGCACAGCAACCATTTATCATCCCAGTTGTTCACTGTTCGCGGAAGAACGGTCTAACTTCTGTTGCTTTTAATATGCACAGGCTGATTTGATCTCCTTAATGCCCCCAGCGACTCTGGTGGTGGAGCAGCTCATTTGAATACAACTACCTATCGCATGGGTAAAAGCTGTGTATATTATAATTCCCTGAGTGTATTTAAAATTCAAATGAAATCCGAGACCCGAGTACGCAATGAAAAAAAGAAGGAAGAATATATGAGCGTGTATACGGTCCTCCATATGTGCTATCCCTGTCGCAGGTTTACTTCGATCTGGCGGTCCGGATGAAGCCAATCCTACAGAATTATAAAGTTTATTTTGAGCAAACTTTCAGGATACTTCGAATAATATTCGTAATTAAACTTCCTATAAACTTGTAAAATGACGTGTTTAAAGGGGACACGTGCCATTTTTGTAAACTTTTGCACTAATAATTTAGCCTTAGATAAGTACAAAAACTATATCAACCATTACTTATTTATTCCAAATTGTGCCATCCCTTACGGGTTATTGCAGATGGGTTAAAACAATGTACTTGTGTATACAAAACACAAGCCGTTATATATGAAGAATATAAACATAGTTGCGTTGATATCAAAAATTCAGAATACTATATTAAAGCAAAAAGAACATAAACTAATAAACGCAATTACGCATCACGGAATAAATTCCACAATTTTCCTTCATACGCCTCTACAGAACAAACGTCAGAAAACAAACTCCGAAGAAACATATTCATTGTTCGATAGATTTGACGACAAACCTTTATCGATATATCATCAGTATGAATATCCATATAGGAGAGATTTCTTCTAAAGTAAAATGCGAAAAACCTGAGGTAGCGCAGGAAACTGGAACTTTTCATGCAAGTGCCAGGTTAACTATTATAAACCACGGGCAAAATCCAGATTACGGTAGCTAAGACGTATGACTTCCATCAAGAGAGGGATATAAAAACAACACATTTATTTTTATTTCACAAGACGTATTCTTTCCCATAAGTAAATAAGAATATGTTTATATATATATAAATATTATGTAAAAGTTTTTTTTCTTCTTTTTTTATGAGCGGGAAGTTTTAAAAGGGCAGACATCCTGCACTTGCATTATTTCGTTGCAACCCGGAATAAGAATGCGTTGTCAAACAAACTGATCCCCTTCGAGTCACGGCGCGTACCGCGTACGGAAATAAATAGATAAACGGATCACCCATGCCTTCCTGATTTCCTATTATTTTGGGGTCAAACTAATCACCAAGAAGGGTGACGGAAATTCGTCACTTTTCAATTAAAGACAGCGTGAAATGTCGGAAAAGATGAAACAAAATGAAACATAATGGTAAGTATTCAGCCTTGTTGAGATAGAGAGGGGGGAGGGGGTGATTGTGTTTGCGGGGTCGCTGCTCCTTGCTGATTTTTACTTCACAGCGCACAGCAGGGGACGCTACCAACTATCCCCAGCCACTCCCATGCTCCAAACTTGTCACGTGACTCCGCGCCCACGTGTCGCTTCATCAATCCAGAAGGCTGCGTGAAACTCGTACGGTACCGAATCTTCTCCAATGGCTCGTATAGCGTATTATTTTACGTGCGGTGTGGTTGGTGGAAAATAGGAAATGAGACAATAGCCCGTGGTGTTCGTTGGCATAGGTGTCACTCTGTCGCTCGTCTTGTGTCCGCTTGCGGAGTGTTGCAAGATGAATCGGAGCACGATGAGTGGGGAACGAGGGGATTCGTAGTGAAAGATCAGGACCGGCCTGAACCCGGCAGGCAAATGCGCGCGACAGAGCTCACTTCTAAGCTGACTTCCTCAAGGATGACTGTTACGGGACAGAGCGCTCAAGCAAGCAACGCGGAGTTTGGAATATGGAAGCAAGAAAGACTGAGTGGTTGTTAAATATATACATACATATGTTTTTTTTTTTTCATGTGAAACGTTTTTTTATTTTGTGAAGCCACATGGTTTGAAGCCATGGCCTGTGGCATCAAACGTTTTCAGTTTCCCCAATAGAGTTAGCGGGAAACTTTGCGTCACGGGACCTCAACACTTCAGTTCCCCTCTAAATTTAGCGGGAAAATGACGTCATATGAAAATGTCACGTGACCTATGCACACATTCAGTTTCCCCGCGAAATTCGTCGAAAAAATTGACGTCACGCAATTAGATGTTATGTGACCTTTACACAAATTCAGATATCCCGCTAAATTTAGTGGGAATTTTTTTACTCCTTTATACCGTTTTATTTATACGTAAGCTTGTGTTTCTCACGTCATACAAAAACGCGGCGAAATGATGAACCTGTTGAACCTGTTGAAGTCAGAAAGAATTTCATAAGCAGTGCGCGATCCTCTTGTAAATAAAGCGCCTGTTTATGAGCAATAGAATGGTTTTTACAAGAAAAAAAATTTGAATCGCGTCCGTTTTTGTTAGGTTTTACTAGGGTGACAGAGATTTTTGAGAGCATCTTTGAGGCTTTGTGTGTGTGTTTCCTTGTTTGCTAACCTGCAGTCTCGGGGTTGCGTTATTTTAAGGGTTTCGTGATTTCGAATACATCCAAAAAAAACCTTCGCCGCTAAATGTTTCGTCAATAAGGTTTTATCCCAAGTCACTATGGCAAAATAAAAATCAAAAGAAATCAAACATGACGGTGTTTTACCCAGACGTTTTGTGATAGCGGAGGGTCGGGTATCCTGAAAAAGTGCCACTTCAGTTTACTTTGGAATATCGCGCTATCGACAGAAGGGGGCTTACAATTTATCCCGTCAAGTTTCGTTAAGAACAACGGTTGAGTGTACTTCCGGGTCACGACAAAAGCCCCTCTTCCGGTTTCCACCTTAGAGCATAATTACTATGCGTGCTTCTTAGAAGGAGGAGGAGATCTGTTTTTATAACAACAAAAATTATAATCCGGTAAGGCGCATAGAAGGGGGGCAGGGCAGCTGGAGCTTCTATGCCATCCACCGACTTTGTCTGCGTGTTTACATATTTAAAAGTATTGACGTTAATTGAAGAAACATTTCTTTGCAATATTTTTTGTGGAGCAGGTAGTATTACATTGGCAAGGGCACGAATTCAAAACGAAACTGGCGAAATATCATTTGATACAGTTAAATTCTTACTAATCAAGTAGCTTTGTACGCGAGTAAATTGATCTTTATTTTTAATTACGAAAACAAAAATTAAGCTCCAAATTCAGAAAAAATGGGGAATCTTAAAGAAAAAATAAAACTCAAATAACCTTTAAGTTTTATGCGAAAAATAAACTCCGGAACACACTCTCCGAATTTCACAACAAATAAACACCGAAAAATCGGAATCCTCCTTATGTCTAGACTTCACCAGCTTGTTTAAACCCCGGTTTTCTGTTTGCATTTCCTTGTGTTTCTCTTTTGTGTGTCTATGTGTATGTTTTGTTTAATAGCTTAATGTTGATTCTCTAAAAAAAAAACGCACCTTATTTTGGTGCGAGTTCCTTACAGAAGCCGCACCGAAATCCGCAAAACATATATGCGACAACGTCGTCGTCGATTAAATGTTGGCACAGATTTAAACACTTTGAAAATATGGTGAGTTTTGGCAGGCATGCGGGGAATTCGAAGCTCGCAAAAAGGCCCAAGGTCAGGTGATTGACGGGCAATTCTGCATGCTGTTCTTCAGTCGACTCTTTTGCGTCGTTTACTTGAAAACACAACCAACAGCAGAGCAGCGAAAAAAGAAGAAAAACAAACAGAAGATGGGAGAGGTGGTTTCACGTTCAGTTTCAGCTAGCGAGGCATGGCCGGTTCGCTTCCGCTGACAAGTTGTCGTCCGGAACATGAACAGAAGGAGAGGCCTTTCTACCGGGCGTCGCGGAGAAAAGAAAATCGCCCCCACCCGTTGTTTATGCTTTTTGTGGTTTGTAGTATTCGTCTGAAAAAAGTGAAAGGCGAACTTTCTGGGTTTGTTAGAGCCCGTTCTTTACGTCAGCTTGCAATGACGGCACGAGGCTTCCTAAAACTGCCTTTTGTTATTCAGGTTTTTGCAGGGAAGTAAACACCGACATAAACGAGACATTGATACGTACGGTGGTGTCCTGACTAGAAGGAATCGGATACTAAAACTTTGCAAATATATATATATATATATATATGTATATATATATATATATATATATATATATATATAGCGAGAGAGAGAGAGAGAGAGAGAAAGAGAGAGAGAGAAAAAGGTACAGTCTTTTTTAACACCAGGTTTGAAGGGCAAGCGTCGAGCTGTCGGTACCTCAAGCACCTTCTAGTGGCGCATTTGCGAATCCCCGAGAATAGTAAGCCGCCACAATAATAAAAAAATAAATAAAAAATATCAGATTTGTTGTAGCAAGAGCACCGACAGACTAAACGGGAAGATTAATATGTAACGCAATGCAAGGACGTTTGCGATTGCAAAAGAAAATGCTTCATTAAAGTAAACATCAATTTTGTATTTTATAGGCGAATAAACTATGAAAGGTCTACTGCTGTGGCAACAATCAATTGACCTTTAACGGCTTAATTTTACAAATCAGCAAGATAAAATGACATTGAAATTTGAAGGAACAATACTGGGGAGGAACTGTTTCCGCACATCTGTCCCAGGATATGACAAGCAAATATGAATAAATGTCTATTAAAATCGTATCGCCTTTGATAATAAGGTGCCTAAGACATAAAAAAAAAACTTCTCTTACTTTGCTAAAGTAAGTTTTATATCGAGACCGTTCCTCGGTCGACAACCGCGCTGATCAAACAAAGAAAACCATAATTTTTCTAAACCGCCTCGGGGTGTAGGAAAACCGTCCGAGCGCAACGTCCAAATCCCCCATGCTTCAAGCCAAGGGAAGCGCAAATACAGAAGTCTGTTCCAGGGATTTAAGACACCGGGTGCAATTGACAGCTGCCGGTGTAGCCGAAGGAGGCTGCTTTCAAAATTCCGGTATGATGCGATTCGTTTTCTTGTGGCTGCGTCGTAACATTCACATCACAAATGTAAAGAAATCTCACAAAATGTCAAAACCTGCTGTCGAAGCGAGCCTAACCCAATTTTTAACGAGAACTTTCGGATCACTGCCTGAGATTCCCCCCCCCCCCCCCCCCCCCCCAAACAATAAAAACAAAAAATCTTCGGCAATCCTCTTGCAAGATTTTCTTCTCCAGAAATTGAACGTTGAAACGAGACTCTATTATGTTCGAAAGTATCCCCTCGGAAGCTTTTTTGGTCGGTTGTTTACCGTTTGCGCTGACAACCAGATACCGAGACTCTTATGCGCAGCTAAAAAGCACACCTGAGCTTAAAGCGGAGTCAATTATTCAAGCGTATGCGCATTCAACAAGCGATCTTGAACGAAACAACGAAAAGCAAAAAAAAACGACAATTGGCAGAAAATCGCGAGGTTCGACAAGAAGCATGCCATCGCGAGCGGTTCGTCAAGCAGATATGCGTGATGCGCCGGTCTTGTATCCGAGTGATGGGTGTCGGGGCGACGTTCCAGAACGAGGTTCTGGAACGTTTGGAGATTTGTGTTTGTCCTTTGTCCATGTTGTTCCCCCTCTCCAGGGATTATTTTCGTCATTCTTGTCCAGCTCGTTTGCACCTTTGTATTTATTTGCATTATAATCGAGGTTAGTCGTTTTTTTCTTGCCCTTTTTGCTGGACACACGAACACTTCCCTTCACCCCGGATGCAAGAGCGGACCGAAGGTTCTTTGCGATGTCCTTTGAATTCGACTGCGAAGTGGTCGGAGTTGGAAGGTCTGTTGAGTGTTTTGTGGTTTTGTTCCAGCACCGAAAACCTACCTAAAAATTATATTTCTATATAAAAAAAACAGCAATTAGCAGCTTGCATGAAAAAACGACTATCCCGGTTTGCCATCGCGGCATCCGATATTCTCATAAGGTTATAACGTCTGCAATTCGTCGGACAATCATAATCGCTTTCACAAATAAAATAACTGATTGACAAAAAAATCATCTAGGTTACCAACTTTTTATAGACGTCAGAGACGTACTTGTGAACGAATGATTTGTACTAAAAGAATAGAAAACAAATAATATACCACACTCTAAAAAGGTCTGTGCCTCTACTTTCACGCACAACACTCGGAGAACCAATCAGCGCAACTTACGGAGGCAGCTTAGCGAATGACGATGACGAAACATCTGTTTAGACCAAAAAACGCAGACGGAGTTGTGACATTAAGCAATGCAAGCGTGACGTTTTGCATTGCTTAATGTCACAACTCGGACTGCGTTTTTTGCTCTAAACAAATGTTTCGGCAACGTCATTCGCTGAGCTGCCTCCGTAAGTTGCGCTGATTGGTTCTCCGAGTGTTGTGCGTGAAAGTAGACGCACAGACCTTTTTTTAGAGTGCACCGAGGGCCTTTTCCTTTCAATCGATCAATCAGCACTGATGACGGCTAAACAAATACTTATGCCTTGGTGTGTAACGAGGTTGTGACTCCTAAAAGACAGTGTAAAGAAGCTATGAAGTTGACTGTACAAAAACGAAAATGGCGTGTTCGCCGCCCATTTATATGTTGGTTCCGTCTCAGCCTTGACTTAACAGCACAATCTCGCCTGTTAAGCTTGCCCATACAGGGGCATAAAGAGGAATCAATGACAAAAAACTGGAATAGGGGACCTCAATTTAGACTCAGGGCTTGCAGAACGCGTGAAGCGCGAGTCATAGCTAATTTTGAAATTATTAAAGCAATTACAAGTCACGAGTGGAAAAGCGTAAAAAAAACAAAAAAACATCCTGATTTGCAGGCTCACTGAAATTCGAAACTCTGACCAAAGTGAAATAGAAAGAAAAGAAAATCCCCCGACGTTTCGCGACCAGCCAGGTCCCTTGGTCACGGGTCACGGGTGACTGTCGCAGTCACGGGTGACTGTCACAGTCACCCGTGACCAAGGGACCGAGATGGTCTTGAAACGTGCGGTCATATTCGTTTCTTTCTATTAAACTTTTATTAGAGTTTAAATTTTCAATCAGCCTAATATTTTACTAACTAGATAAATTTCTGTGAAAAAAAATGCTTACGTTCAAACCCTCATTTGCAAAAAAAAAAAACACAAAAACAACAAAAAAAAAAAAACCCTTTAAATTTAACTTTTTTTTCCGAGATTGATTTATGGGCGAACAAATAAAACTAGAAAAAAAACACATCAGGAAAGAATGTTCAAGGAGAGTTGTTTCCCCCGCTTGCGCTGGAGGGGAACATCGGGGGCATATAAATTGGGCCCATTTTATGCAGTCGAGATTAAGGACAGTTTGGCCTTGTTTGCATCTTCCAGCAGCGGCAGTTTGTATCGATCAACAGCATCCCCCCAGCCATCTCCATCCCCATCGTTTTTCTCCTTACTTGTGCTTTGCGTGCGTTTTATTCTCCACGGTATCCCCATGCAATGACTCAGCTCTCTTCTTTTGCCAGTTTTGCCTCAAATTTTATCGGAGAGATTTTTGCGCATTTATGTCAAATTGAATGAGCCTTAATGTGCCCCCAATTTAATGTTGATGATCTCTTGTTATAAAAAGCAGTCTCGCCGCGATTTTTCTAAAAATCGTCTTAAGCAATGTAGAAAACAAAAAACCTTTACATTCTGTTTTTGCTTTGATCAGGCGTGAACTTCGCAACAAATTTAAGAGCAGCTTTCCTCGACCGGAAAATTCAACCGAATAAAAATGGCGCCCACTTCCCTCGCCTACGTCTTTCCGGAAAGGAAGTGGGAATCCTTCTTGCAAGTACCAGAGTATAAGCGCACTTTCTACTGTAAAGCGGTTGAGAGATATTGCGTTATCCGGTCAGCAAGAACTCTGCGAGGCACTACCGGAAAAGCCAGTCTAGTTGAATCTCTTCTCTACAAAATGATGCTTTTTAAACAGTAGTATAATCAGTCTTTTTTTTAAAATTACTATAGGATCAGGGGAAGTGGGGTGTATCGTGCTAAATAACCTCTCAAAATGGCAGTTGAGACGCGGCAGAATATAACTTTGAGAACATGCCAGACAGCTGAGCTGGCTTCTATGGCGAGCTATCCTACCAAATGAGTTTGTAAAAGTTGGTGATTTATTTGTCGAAACATTTTCTGTTGCTGGAAATCATAGCATACTAGACTACAGTGGAAATATAAATGACACATAATTTCTTCTCTAATTAACCGGTTCCTGCATACTGATATTGATGACCTGCAGCCTCATACAAAAGTTACACAAGAGTGGTATAAGAAAAAAAATTCAATAGTTTTTTTTTTATTATGTTTTATTTCAATGATCGCAATGTTTGAGGTGATATCATTGACGGCTGGATGTTTTTACACCTCTCTGCACCTGTTTTCTTTCCAGTGAAAATTCTTTTTTGGCTTTATCTCCATTTTTATTTTCTTTGTTCAGTGACTGTGGCCTTTCGCACTGGGCGGGCGGTCCCGTCCCGGAGAGCTCCGTGCCATAAGGGTTCGAGAGTGCAACACTCACACAGAATCGATTTCTGACTTTCGTGCGTGTTCATTACAGCTGCCCCAGTATGCAAATTGCATTGGCTCCGAACGCTTCCAATTCCCCGGAAGGAAGTTTAACCCTGGAAAGCAGTTCCACTGCATAGGTTTCAGAACATGAAACGAAGACCGAACAAGCTCTCACTTCAACAAACCTTGTTCGGCTCGAAAAAGGGTAAATTAAATTGTTAAAATTAGTTTCTTTTTTCTAGACCGGAACCTAGAGCTATTTATCGAATCCTTAAGCATACCCTACTTCCGATTTTTTGTGTAGTGCTTTTTCTTTTTCAGCGCAAACAAGTAAGCACACCTAAATTTCAGGATGGATAGAAAATAGTTACGTCTCATTTGAAGTGTTCGGATGTGCTATAAAGTAAAACCATATCGTTTACGGTAAAATATTCATAATGAAACGCGAATCAAATTTTTTTTTCTATTTTAGTTTGTACTTGTATTATATCCCTCACGATACCTGCGACGCCGTAGAAACTATTGGCGCGATTTCATTTTCATGTTATGTTTATTTCAGTAGAATTTTATCGATTCAGTTATTTCCTACGCAATATGAAAGTAGGTGCCGCCGCCGGAATTTTGAATAGAATGTAAATTTTAACACGAACATAAAATCAAACAATTGCATTTTTATTTAACAGAAATGTACCAGTCTTGGAAAGAAATTAAAATGGTTAAAATACGCGTGCTCAGGCAATATTTTAAACGTTTTTAGTAACCCCTGGAACAAACTGTAATTGAAGGCCCAGGGACAAAACAAAAAAATTACAAATAAAAAAAAACATCACACACAAAACTTTTGTGTTTCAAACAAGACAATATTAAGCAATACACGCTTTACAAAAACACGCTTCCTAAACAACACTATAGTAAAATGTGATTTCCATAATAAGTCTTTGGAGTGGAAAATGTAACTTAAATAATAAAGCCTTCTCATAAAAATTTAGGTTATTTTGCCGTTTTGGTTTACATTAAATAGTATTTGAAGCTGGTCCAACTGTTTGATACTTTCGAGATCTAAGCGAACATAACTGCACAAGAACGACATCATATGAATATTTTCTATTCCCGTGGTCTGGTTGTGTCGTTCGCACCTTACAATGTTCCTTTTTTGTTCTACCGTAGCAGCATAACTTTTACTTTAAATCAGAACATTTATTATATAGTTTTGTGCGTAACATAAATTTTATTGACTTTAGGTCTTGCAAAAAATGTTTTAATGTGCTTTTATAGGGTCAGAACAAATACTGTGTAAGCAAATGTTTCAAAGTTCAGAGTAAAATATATCTGGGTTAGTTTAGGCATCTCACTGCTTGTTCCCATTACGACGTATAAAGTAGAGATAGAAGACACACGAATATTTGTGTGCACTATAAAACATATACTCGCAAATAACCATACGCATAAAATGTATAATTTTACGCAACTTAATTGGCTTGAGTTTTATTAGAATAGTTTTAATGTTCGCTCCTAAATCAAAAATTTTCACTTAAAAAAATGTTGAAAATTATGGTCCTTACACCCATATCTACACTCAAACAAAGGCCCCTTTTAAATTAAATAAACGTCCGTGTTTTTTTTTGTTTTTTTTTTGTTTATTTGTCGTTTTTTTGCTACTAATACCAAACACTTCACATGTTCCCTTCTCGCAAATTGTGAACATGGAAGAGAGGCTAAAAAACGAAATAAAAAACTAACCAATAAAATGCAAGGCGGTTCGCAGAGTCGGGAACATTAGTGTTTGTGCAAACTAGACGAATGCTCACTTCTAAACAACTTGCTTCAACGCCGCCGCCACTCGTTTTTTCTTCGCTTCAACTATATTGGAATAAATTATATTCGCTAACCCATCTTGTTTCCCGAAATGCTCGTTGCAAGCTGAAGCCCTATTCGAGCACAGCACCGGCACAGAAAAAAAGAATAAAAATTACACTAGGGCACTTAAGACTGCTTACATGTAGCAGGCGAAAGCATTATATTTTCGCGGGAAAAATGTTATTGAGTAATCTTTCTACACGTATTAAAGTTTTGGAAGACGTATAGGACGACGTTGAGGAAGACGACTTTCTTGAGATATACGCTAAATACGGCGTCTAGGACGACCTCTAGGATGACGTCAAGGACGACGTCTAGGATGATTTCCCGGATGACCTTAAGGACAACGTCTAGATGACGGCATCAAGGGCGACGTTGAAAACGGCGCCTAGAGGAAGAAGTGTAGGACAACCTCTAGGACGACGTCAAGAACGACTGATAGGACCGCCTCTAGGACAACGTCAAGAACGACGTTAAGAACACCGTTCTTCACAAACTCCTTAGGTTTCCTCCTTAGGAGGAAACCTAAGGAGCCTGTGACGTGGTTGCATGGGCGGCCAAGTTTGCCTGCGGAAGCCGCCGTAGATGCAGACGCTGCCGCCCATGTCGTGGCCGTAGATGTAGACGTGGTCGCCTCACAGTCTATCGCACGAAGCACACAACGAGCACAGATGAAGTGCGAAGTGCACCTTTTGCGCACGGCGCTCGGGTGATGATATCACGCGGATGACGTATGATGACGCTTGATGACATATATTTATGGCCATCTTTAGGGAACAATGACGCCGAGGCCGCTTGTTTTTCACGTAAGGTGACAAGTGAGGCCGTCCTAGAGGTCTAGAACGACTTCTAGAACGACCGCAAGGACGACGCCAAGGTACAAGTAGGATGGTACAAGTAGGGTCGCCCATTTAGCAGCACGTGCCGTTCAATCGTATTTTTATCGGCTTATGCGATGCTATTTCTCGCAATGGGGCAAGTAAGGCTTATGCCTTAAAAACAAATCCAATCAGTATGTTCAATATCATAATCATGCAGAAACGAAGGAATTTTCTGGGGTAGGCTTCCTCTCAATAAGACTCGTACAGCGGCAAAGCACGCTCTGCGGGAGCTGACTTCTGATTCTGCGGATCTGCGCCATCACTCTGTTTCGCTTGAATTCCGACCGCAGCCGCTGCTACCATCAAATGGTGGAAAAAAATCATCCCCTAAAAGCGCATCGTAATGCTGCTCGTTGCCTTTGTAGGTTTGCAAACACCGGCTATACATATCACGCACAATAAAAAAGTGCAGGATCGGTGCGCCTTTGCTGTGTGTGTTTGGTTTAGTCGGTGATAGTAAATGCAGAAAGGCGAGAGCTCCATGACGATGCAGTTCTGGCCCTGAGTGATTGGCCCCATCGGATGGTAGTGTCGGCTTGGGCAATACCGCCTAAAAGACAAGGCCTGCACATGACGTTTCGTTAGTGGACCCCCGACGCGCCCCAAGCGGCAAACAGGCTGAAGCTTGACGAGAGTAGGGGCCGCGTCCCAACTACGTCGCGTTCACTTGCGGCCATAGCTGTGTGCGCGACTGCTGAGCGCGACCTGATTGCAAACCACCACAGTTCATATGCAACGTGCATGCGACACCATCAAGATTGCCGGTATAAGCAGCCTCTTAATGAGAGCTCGGTCTCAGCATGACCAATGAAGCAGACGATGGAGCAGACGATGTCGCAGACGATGTAGGAGGTGACGGTGCTCATGCGGGCCCCCTAGGGTGTGCTGAGTGGATCTACTAGTGATGACGTTTAGAGGAGGAAACGCGCAGGCCTTATGTAATAGATGGTATTGACTAGAATTGGACTTGAATTGAAACGGAATATAATCCTTCTTTCTCTCGAGCACAAAACCAGGAAATATATTGCAAGCTTGAACCGTGCGTTACACCAGCGAAGAAAAATAAATAAATAAAGCCCATGCATTTAATCGACAAAATACAATTTTCTGATTCTTCAGGTTCGGAACTGCATATTGTTTTAACAAAAAGATTAGAATGACAACAAAGTCGGGGCTTTTTTTTGTTGTTTCATTATATAAGCCAGAACAGATACAGTTAGAAAAATATTGGGTGCTCTTTTTATTTTTGGGTTATTGTGTGCTCTGAACGGTCTTATTATTTTATGAATTGACACCGCGTGAACATGCAACAATATTTTGCAGACGCAGTTTATGCTTTTTAATATGCCCAAAAAAATTAAAAAAACAGGTCGATTTCTCAGACGAATCCTGTTTACCATTTTAAAATTATTTAATGAAATATAAAAACAATGTTGCAAGATGGTTTTGCAAAATAATTTAAAACGAAGAAACATTTTGTTACTGTTCTTGTTATTTAACTGTTTGAAGTGTGTGGCGACGTGTCTGGTTGGTGATATTTATTACCTCTGGTAGTGCGTAGAAAGATTGTAAAAACTGAGCTCAAACTAAAGATAAAAGTGCTCGTCCCATACCCATTCTTGCTCTTTGGAAAACATATCAATACAATGATTTCAGGTAAGAAAAATGTACTATTATTAGTAGAGCGTAGCGGGTAGTGCAAGCGAAGCCGTGTCATTATGGAGGCTTTTACCTCATAGAGCTGACTTTCAGCTTTGAATATATGGCTTTCTCTCAAAATATCCCTTCTTCCCAGACGTCGTCTCTAAACTCGTTGCAACACAGATGGTATTCCGGCACTTTAGAATCCCAGGTTATGGAGTTTTACAGTAGACAGCTCGCGAAATGGGCGATATCAGCAATCAATGGCTTGTAGCGTACGTACGGTGAAATCGGCTTAGACCCAACAGCTCGAATAAGCGATCTAAAGAATATAAACAACTATAGACCCCTTAGAAGTAAGATTTGGCGAGACAAATTGTTCTGTAGACGAAAACAGACATCATTCATCTTACGAACGCTCCAGTTGAGTCCCTAATCTCTGCAAAGCCGTCCGCTGTGTCTGGGGTGCTAACCAAAGGCTGACGCCATTCATGGTTGAGCGCCAGGAATTTTAGTCGAGTTGGAAACAGGGCGTAACACTGCTCTATTTGGTCTCACTCCCACTCTCTTCCGTCGCTCTCCTCTAAGTTTTAAACACTATTTAGAAATACACGCTCATGCAATGTTTCGAGTTGCTAAGGCATTAAACTTGAAAATCTCGTACCGCCTCAAGGCTTTGCCGAAGAGTTGGTTTTTGCTTGTTACGTTATGTGGGAGTTTACAAAATCTCGTCTCCTAAGCCAGTTCTAAGTTGTTTCTTTATTTAGATTTTCTATAAGAACAGAAATGAAAGTAGTAGGGTTTATCGGCACTTTGGCAGAGCATCAGACATATTACAGGTTAGTGTTGTTTTCATAAGCTAGTTAAAAGAACGCCCCCAATATATTGAACAACAGAAACGCATAAATGTGTTTCCGTTGTTCAAAATTTAGAGGTTTCGAGGTTCGCTCACTTACTAAAATAAAGACGGAGTTCCTTAGGAACCGAGTGCATAACAAAATTGAAAACGTCGATACCCAAAGAGACATGGGCAAGTTGCAGTACACTCGGGGTGTAAGTTTTTTCGATGATTGCCAAACTGTAGACTAAACAAAGTGGTCAAGAATAATATCGTTTCTCATTTTAGTTCCTGTTAGAAGTGTGTAAAAAATAGATGCCATAAACTTCCAGTGCCATTTTAGTGGGAACGTCTAAAATAGTTCTTAATAAGATTATATTTTAAATGGAATATTTTTATAGACCACAGTCCAAATTCATGTACTGAATATTACCCCACCCTGTATTTTAAAACGGCTGGGATATCTTATTTCATGTTATGGAGCCCGTGGGAATTTGGATGATGAATGCAAACACATCATGAAATACACTCATTTTAAAAGTTCTAATTATACCAGAAATATTTAATCCAAAATCATCGAATTATTTACTATTAAGAATATACGAACGTCTGTGCATTGTGTTACGCAACGAATTTCAAAATAAAATCATTACTGTTCTATGAGTGTTAAACCATATTAACTGTGGAGTTTTTTTGTTGCTGTTTTTTTCGCGCGTAAATGGGGTGTTCTGGTGATGTTACGGTCTTAGAGGAGAATTACCTAAACGACGAGGACAGGCAAACACATTTTTCTAACTGGCAGCGCACATTTACTGTCACATTCGTCTAGAACCGCGACAGTCGCCCCGCTGATCTGAAGGGGTTGAGGAGGAAAGGAAAGGAAGGGAGGGTGTAGACGGGACACCTTCACCGTTATCTCTTTTGGAAAGACCAGAGAATACCGGACTGCGAGGGGCGCAGGCGAAACTCTAAGAACTGCACTCCCTTTCGCGTGGGGGCCTCGCTGGTGAAATTTATGTCAAACGAATTATCACAGAACGTCTTTGCTACACTTTCATGTTCTGAGGTGGCTTGGTGAATGATAAAGTAGTCGCTTACATAACGGAAGACGGATGGGCCCGCGAAAGAGCTGAAGGGGTGAAGAAACCCACCTATCCACAAAGAACAGGTAGATCTCACTCAAAATAGGGGCCAGGCACAAGCCTATGCAAAGCCCGGACTTCTGGGCGTAAACATTTCCCTCGTGATCCACTAGGGTTGAACGTGGGTAGAGGACAATGAGGTTGATAAAACCCGACACCGAGATCTCTGCTGAGTTCTGGAACCTGACCGCGCCGTGGAGGTGAATGGCCTCGCCCCATGCAGGTCCTGCTTCCCCCCACCATGTCAAAACACCTGGGGGTCGCCTTCGCTTCCCTGCCTCCTTACAAGTTCCTGAGGGATTCGGCGGGTCTCCTCTTGGAGGCGTCCTGCGTTAAATTCCTCCGAGGCCCAGAATGACACAACACCCCATGCCATAGCTTGAACCCCCATTAACATACGGAAAGTCAAGGTCTCACAAACCACTGAAGCCTTCCTGTCACAAGGACCAAAGTTCGCTTCGGAATTTCCGGTTTCGAGAGTTGACAACCTGGCAGCGGTGCACAAAGTAACCACTAGAATCCCAAAAACCACCCGCCAGGATTTCATTAGCGGCGGCTCCAGGACCTTTCGCTTCCACAAAGGCGGATCCTTCACCGGGAACGTGGCCTAAATGACCATCGAGGAATTTTACCAGGCAGGCCTGAGGCTCCTAGAGGCAGATAAGGGGGTTCTTGACGAGGACCAACTGTAGTTCTTGCTTCTTGTCAAGGACCAGCTAGATAATAAGGCGTCGGCTTCCGGGCACTTTGTAAGAATTTCACGCCTATCAGAGCCTGGCCTTCTAGCTCACTGCGCTCCGAGAACAGGACCATCTGCGATTCTCTGAACCTTCCTTCTTTTAAGAAACTAATCAGCTGGCCCTTCCAGCAATACCTTTCTATTTTTTCTAGGCCAATTACAAGACCATTTCACTTCGTATCATTATCTCAGAAAAATGCTGCTGGCAGAAACCCTTGTTTTTTTTGCCGCTAAACCAATTCTTAGTCCTTGATTTCCCACACCCCTTCCACACTGACAACTCAACAATCTAGTTAAAGCTCTTAGAGGAACTCGGATTTGCCCGAAACACCATTTCCGTTTTCTCGTTTGATGTAGTCAACATCATGTAGACGACATGCCTAGACATTCGCACCATGGTCTCTTTCGCCAGCGAGGCCATTCACCTCCACGGCGCGGACAGGTTCGAGAACTCATCAGGGATCTCGGTATCGGCGCTTCTGTACCTCATTGACCTCTACCTAAGCTCAACCCCGGTGAATCACGAGGGAAGGTCTTCGCCCAGAAGACCGGGGTTTGCATCAGCGTGTACCTGTCCCCCCCCCCCCCCCCCCCCCCCCTTTGAGTGAGATCTACCTGTTCTTCGTGGATAGGCAGGTTTCCGAAGGCCTTGCAGCTCTTGCCCTCGGCACATTTGTGTTGCGATATGTAGACGACCACCTTCCAATTCACCAAGCCACCTCAGATCCAAAAAAAAACTATAGCACAGACGTTCCCAGATAATTCAGTTGGCCTACAATTCACCAGCGAGGCCCCCACGCAGGGGAGACTGCAGTTCTTGGATCTTCGCTTGCGTCCTTTGGAGTCCGGTATTTGCTGATTTTTCCAGCAAAGATCATGTAAACCAGTGCTTCCTTTCCACAGTAACCATTGGAAAAGCTAAAAAGTGGAGAGCGAAATCGTTCTAAATATTCGGACCTCATCCCGATTGAAGTCATGCCCTCACGTCATCTCGAAGAGATGTTCCCTACAGCTCACCCGCCTCATCAAAGAGGGCTACCCAAAATACCTACTCGATACCCGATTAAAGCGCGTTATGACAGCTCAGGCCATCAACACACAACCTAAGGGCAGGCCTCGCGCTTCCCGCTTTATGTACAATCTGATGTGCACAATGCTTCTGACAAAATGAAATCGTTAGCACTCCAACACGACACGCAGGTGTTCCTTTCATGTCATCTACGACTCTTCTCTGTCTGCAGGAAGGATAACAAACCAACTACACCAAAGGCGTGCCCCCAAAACACGCTATCAAGTTCGTTCCTTGCAGACAGGCCAGCAATCCCGCTCAGGTGCGGCTCGATGTACATCGGTCAGACAGGCCGATGTCTAAAAAACGACCGCCTGAGTGAGCACGCCAACGAAGTCAACCAGTCAGCTTTCAACCCATCCCTCCCTATCCCAACACGTCGGCTCTTGCCTGTTCTGTGAACCAGAGTTTTCAGCCACCACCACTTTTGGAAGACAGGTCGAGATACGGCCGCAAGATAGTCGAAGTTTTCGCCATGAGCAAAATATTGGGTCTCCATCGCTCTATCTCTCCGACGCCGACGTGGATTTTTGCCTCCGGGACTACTATTAACTTAGGGCCTTCGAAAAAGGGTTCCCGCACCCTTTCACCCTCTTCGACGTCACTTTCCTTATTATGCTCCCCCCCTCTTTATACCAATGCTTTTTCGCACGTGTCGCCGCCGCGACTTTCGCGGATGTCGCTGGCTCAAAAACATGTTTCTCTTCCCCCCCCCTCCCCCCGCCTCCCACCCTCCCTTTCTTTTCCTTTTCTCCTCTACCCCTTCAGCTAAGCGCGGCAACTTTCGCTGTTGTTGACAGATGTGAACATAAATGTGCGCAGCCAGTTTGAGAAATGTGTCCTCCTGTCATCATCATTTATGTAATTCTCCTCCAATACCGTAGAGTGTGTTTTCCTTCTGCACAGTTTTCCGTGAACCAGTGTGGCCGAAGTCATCCTGATCTTTCATATAAATGTGGCTCGGGAATTGCGTTCTGCATCTGTTGTTTTCGATACCAATACTTGTGTTCGTATAGAAACCTATAGTACATGAATGAGTTAAAATGCCTGTGTTTATCAAGGTCGCCTTGACAGCGACCCTATGATATTAGTTTGTTGAGTCGCAGCATACTATTCTAGACGCCCTATTATTTTTTGCATGATACCCATCTAAGTCAAGTTTTAAAAAAATCGCAACATCTTATTGTGGTGAAAACAATGCGAATAAAATCGAGCACAACAGAAGGGGACAGAACCAAGCACCTTTTTTTTCACCCTGAATTCAATTACCGCTGTTTTTACCATAACACTCACCAACTTGCCCCTACTGTCCATTAATTAAATATCTTACCCCACCCAGCATTTATACACAGCTGGAAATAAATCTCCTCATAACATCCTCGATTCATTAGGTATCTGTAGAATGAAATAATCCAAACCTCTCGCGGGTCCATCTTTCGCATTGAAACAGAAACCCCGTGCACCAGAAAACATATTAAGCTGGGATTGATAACATCATTGGTCTTTCTTAATAAGTAGGTATGAATTACTTGTGTTTGTGGAGTAGACAAATGATTAGGCCTATTCGATGAGAGCTCAACGGCTCCACCTATATTTCCTTACCCATTTGACCAAAAAGAAAGAAAGAGTATAAAATGCATTGAATTGAATTTGAGCACGGATTTGCTGGCAATCCCGTTAGAGTCGATTACGAAAATTGACTTACGTACCTCCGTCATAGACTTGCATGGAGTTTTTTCTTTCTCTTATTTTTTAATGTTTGTAACCGTTTTAATATTCTCAGTTTAGTTTTTCGAGAATTTTTATTGTAGAACTGCTTTTGAGGTAAAAGGAGAGTAAGTGAAGAGTAACAACAAAAGCAGGGTCGGGAGTCACAATGAAATGAACTAAAAACATTGAAATTTGCAAAACTTCCGATTGCGGTAAAAAGCAAATTCTACCGGCAGAAAAGAAAATTAAACAAAAATATGCGATCATTATTGTTTTTTTTCAATGTGAACACTATAACTTCGCTAGACTCGTAAAGGCAAGAATAATAAAAACACACATAAAAATAAAAATGTTAAAAATATATTCTTGCCGGCTGAAAGAAAAAGAGCAGAAGATAAATTTTTCCATGTTTTGTGTTGCCCTAAGATAATAACATGAGCTCATTTCGTTGTTGACTCCGAAAAGAGCCATTCTCCTGATATATATATAGAAAAGGTGTATTGCACAGGCAGTTTCTTTTCAAAAAGAACTACTCGTGGGGCCCATCGCTTTCACCGAACACATCTTACAATTACAAACTGTCCGCAGCAAAGTTAAGTGAGCTGCCTCGATATCCCTCCTTGTCATATTATTAATTTCGCGGTACTTTTGTGCACGTTGAAATATAAAAAAAAAACGTCGGATTTAAATGTTTTCCAACACATTTCCTGAGTATGTATATGTTCTGGTATGGAAGCATATGAAGTCCTCGTACAGGGTAGCCAAGGAGCGCCATCTGGACAAAGTAACCTCTGAACTTTTTTTTATATTTTCTGTTTGCTTTCCGCTACTCAGCCATACCTCGTGTGTTCATTAAATTTGTTTTAAGGTAATATGACGTTATGAATGAGATCACAAGTCATTTTCGTTTACCTTTTAAAAAATTAGAATGTATGCAAGCTATCGATGTTAAAAAAAAAAAAGAATCTACACATATATATTTATGAGGCTAAAATATTTGCCTTTTGCTTTGGATTGTTCCAGCCAGGAAAGTTAATAGGATGGCACCATGTCCCCAAGATGCCACAAGCTACAGCGCGACGGAACAGAAATATATTATTTGTAACCCTTCAGTGTTAAAACACTTTATCTTCACACTTTTCTATGGCTTTATTTATGTTCAATTTCACTAGAACAAAGCTGATAATGTGATTGTTCTTGAGCTAAGTATCACAAATCTGAAAGCTAAGCGGCTCAACTTTGCCTGGTAAATATTTATTACACGGGCGAACACCAGAGTTTAAAATGTCTCGCGCTTAATTACTTTGACGTTATCTTAATTATGCTGACCATCCCCCAACATCTGGAAGTGTAAGTGTGCGAACACTTATTTACTGATTAAGCAAATAGGTTCGAAACAGGCACGCTCTCAGCAAAGTTATAATAAAATCAACCGATATAAGACGAGCGTCTTTACCTCCAAGTGATTCAGCCCGCAAAATAATTAATGATTTGTGATCATATTTTCGTCTAAAAAGTGAAGATATAAATAGTGTCCCGGGGTTTGTGTCTTCTAAGAGACATGATTTGTGCCTTCATTTATTCTGTCAACGTACTTTTGAAATATGTCATCGTTTGAAAGAAATCATCGACAAACAATGTGACCGACTTGTCTGCGAGCACTCATTTCCAAAACGGGACAACCGGAAACGACTGAAGTTTCACCCTTATTTTTTTCATCTGTTTGCCCTTTTGCAAGACTTGTCGTTGCTTCCCCTCTTCTTCCAACAAAAGAATAAATAAGCTAAATCGCCGCAAAGCCCAGAAACCAAAGATGCGAACTCAATGCCGATCACGATGTGTACAGCGATCGTCTTCTCATTGACCGAAAAACTTCCGCCCCGCTGACTGCGTCCTCTCGGAGCTCTTTTCTGAGCCGCCTGGGAGCAGTGAACCGGAAAGAAGACCCCTATCACGTGACTATTCCGTCTCTCTCTTTCTTCTCTCTTTCTCGTCACATGATACACTGGCTCGTGCTTATACCCCAAGACCACAGCCTCCTCTCGAAAAAAAGAAATTCAAGTTGCTTGCACTGGAACTTTTCTGCACCGCTTTATAGCGTTAAATACAAAAACAAAACAAAAAAGTGCACAGAAAACACGATACGGACGTCTCGTTTTTTCCCCTAGTCTTTTCACTAAGACGCTCAGCCATCAAAAATATTAGTCGCGCTTTTGTTTGTTTTTTTCGTTTTTTTTTTATTCTTGAAGTTTTTTCTAAAGTTTGTTTTGAGTCTTCCGTGCTTTCACTTTTACATCATGTGCATTTTATGCTTGCGTTTTAGTGGTTTCTAATGTGAGTTCCGAGCTTGCAATATTAGTTCATGTTGTAGTTCATGTAATATTCTCACGAATGACTGATGTTGAGGCGACGAATGAAAAGTAACTAAACATTTAATTTGGCGAACTTGTGCCGAAAACAAAAATACAAAGATGTGGCGTCGCAGGTTTCGAAGGATCGAGCGCAGGATCGAACGCAGGATCGAGCGCAAGAGCGAGACTGAACCGGGACCGCCACGCGGAGTACCTTTTGTACCCGCGTGGGTTTCTGGAACCTTCGGCGTAGAACGTTCGTCGCGTGGAACATTCGTACCTTGACCAGACGACAAGGTTCTCTAACTTACGAGAATGCTAAATTGAAAGAATATATAAATGAAGCGTCCACTCCCGGGAATCGAACCTAGGGCCGCCGCGCGAAAGCCAGGCACAGTTACCATCCCGCCACGCGCGCGCTCGCTCGGCGACGTGCGTAACACTACACCCCCCTTAAAAAAAAAAAGACCTTTACGATTATTTGTAATGCCAAATTAGCGCGCAGCTTTTGAGGAGGAGGATGGAAGGGTACGGTGGATAGGGTATGTCCATGCTCCCCCTCCGTACCCTCCCCTCCTCCTCTGCTGCTCCACTCCGATTTAGCGGGAAATTTTCGCTAAATTTACCTGCTAAATTATGCTAAAATGTTTCTCTAACTTTAGCAGGGAAGTTTATCGCCAAATTTTGCGGGAATGTTTTTCGCTAAATTTGGCGGAAACATTTCCGTGCTAAATTTAGTGGAGAACTTTCTCCGCCAAATTTAACCGGAAATTTTACCCTCGTGACGTCACGTGGGTACTCTGTCACCCATGTGACCCAAATTTACCCTCGTGACGTCACACGTGACGTCACGTGCGACGTCATTATGGGAAACGTCCCTTGATGCAACGCGCGGTTACGCCGACGCCGACGGCGACGCCAACGTTGACGTTGACCCTGGCGCCGACGCGGCTCAAGCCGGAAACGGGCGCCTAAGAGTTGCGCTCTAGAAGCGCATCGCTCCGATGAAACACGAAAGAAATGAAAGCAAATAAAAACGAACGGTAAACTAAACGTCCTCTTGAACACAAAAAAGTCCACAGTTCCTATCGAATGTAAAATGGCTTGAGTCGAACGACGTGAACCACCTCGGTTCGCGGTGGGCGTTGTGATGACGCTTGCGTTCCATCGGGCACCACTCCGTAGTTGAGCTCCCCGAGGCGACGAAGTACCTTCTATGGTCCAAAGTTCAGTTCAAAATTAACAGTTTCTCGCTGAGGCCAGGGAGTCGAAGAGGCGTCCACACCCACACCCTGTGTATGGGCTGGAAGTGAGGGTCTCGTCGACGAAAGTTGTAGGGGGTAGCGTCGACACTCTGCTAGTCTTGAATTCGAAGTCGGGCGAGCTGGCGGACTTCTCCGGCCCGTTGAGCAATCACCTGGGCGTCGTCGCTTCAACCGTCAGTTGCCACGTCGGGCAGCATTGCATTCAGCATGGTCGTTACTTTTCGACCATGTACCAACTAGAAAGGTATAACTCCAGTCGCCAAGCCCGGTGCTGCCATGGTGACGGGAGCTTCTGGCTCAAAGGCTCGCTGAACTTCTTCTCGGACAACCTCGGCGATGGAAATCGAGGCGGGGCGACCAGCAACATGTATAGTTTTCCGAACCTGTTCCTTGGCGAGGTCGCGGGCTATTTCTCAAAGGTTGTCTGCGCCAATTCCGCCCTGGTCGGATCGGAGAGGTGCCAGAGTCGAAGTAACAGGAGTGCTGGCGAGTCGGTTGTAGTTGCTGGGTCAAAACAACTGCGGACGCTCGATGTTCGTTGCTTCGGCAACGAATTCATCGAAAGTAGTTGGTGGATTGCGCACAATGTCGGCGAAGATGTCGCGCTTCACGCCTCTCATCAAGATGCACAGCTTTTTTTCCTCGTTGGCCTGAGGGCCAGGAAGGAGGACGTCTTCAACGAAGCTGGTGATTGTTTCGTTGGGGTCTTGATTCCTTACTTGCAGAAGGTCTTCCGCTCGCTCTCTTTGTTGCAGGTTCGTAAAAGCCGTCTTGAATTCGGCCTCGCAGGTATCCCATGACGTAATAAAAGCATCATGGTTCTCAAACCAGTGCCTCGCAGTTCCTTCCAAGGAAAATCGGAGATTTTGCAGGCACTGTTCATCTGTCCATTGGTTGTGGCATGCCAGGCGTTTGTAACGTTGAAGCCAATTTTCGACGTCTTTATAGACGTCACCGTTGAACGGTGTCGGTGTAAGTGGAGAGACAGCCAGGAAAACGACGAAAGGGCTCACCGTAGTTTGCGACGACTGGCTGTTTACGGTCGACTGGGCTTTTTCGGATGTTTCTTCGAACGAGCGGATCGGACGCGCTATCTCAGCGACGCGCGTGGCAACATATATCACCGGAATATATGCTTGACGTTGAAATTGATTGCTTAAGTTCTATTTTTATGTGGTATATTCTCGCACGTCCCCATTCTTTCATCTGTAGAGGGGAGAGACGCTGTCATGTCGCTACGGTTACTTTCTTTTCTGCCTCCTATTCCTCTGGAAAAAAGTAAAAGTTTAAGTTTATATGATGTTTGATTGCAGTACGTGACACACCAGTGTCACCGAAATTTTTGAGTACCCCTTTTCGTGACATTGTTGCTATACATGATATAGCTTCCCCGTCTTGCGGTAAAATAAAATAGCCCATTGGCGTGGCCTTCTCGAGCCTTAGTAGTTTCATATTAAGTCAATTTCTGTTGTCTTATAATATTTTCCGGATTGTAGTTTGTGGACTATACTCTCTAAAATTTAATTTCTCTTTTTTTTTTTTACGCGACGCGTATTATTTGAAGGTGCGGGCTACGCAGGGACTTTTTTTCGAGAGCTTTTCATTATAAAAAACGAGAGAAAAGTTTTGAATTACGCATTATGTTATTAATGAGGTATGTATCATACAAACTGCTTTGTGCTCCACCAATGCAGGCAGTTTTCAATGTTCGCTTTGTATGATAATCTTTTTTAGGGTACGATAGATGCACTTTGTGCGAGGACTAAGCACTGGGTGCTGTCTATAGTCCGAAAAAGATATTACTTTCCTTTATTTTTTTGTAAAAAAGATTAAATGTTAAAAATCAGTATATTGGAAATGAGTAAGCGAATAGTAACCCGTCTCGTTTGTATTTGTAATATTGACCCTAGGTTTTCTTATTTATTTCGAGAAAACATTTCTCAAAACTATGGCGCCTGGAACGCGTCTCCGACTGGTGTGTTTAGCGTCCTATGTTGTCCATACATCAAAAGTAATCCCCAAGTGGCAACAAATGACGTCACAGAAGCTGGAGTGTCATGCTGTTGACTGTCGCGATCCTGGAGGTTCAAATGACGTCACCGAAGCCAAAGTGTCACGCTGCCGGATGTGGCGATCCTGGCGGTTGGTCGTAGAAATGCTGGCGAAAAGCGCGAGCGAACGCGAGTGTCGCTGTCGTCACGGCGTCCCAGGCGTCCCAACTTCCGGCTGCTTTAGCTTCCGTGGACTGTCACAGTGGAGAGCGACCTGCAGCAGAACAGGCGTCTGCCACATACACCACAGCTGTTGGGACGCCGCCAGGTTCGCGACCGGCGACAGCATGACACTTCTATGACGTCAGCAGGCGGAAATCGAGGGACCACTTTTTTGGGCGCGGTAAACACAGCAGTCGGAGACGCGTTCCAGGCACCATACTAACCATACTCAAAACTAACGTCTTCTTCCTCATTCTAAATTTCGTTTTTTTTTTTTAATTTAAGGGCCAAATGCAATATTTATCTAATCACAAAGCGTCGTTAATGATCGCCGCAAGCCGTAAATTTAGATAAAATTTTATCCGCCTAAAAATAAGTAGATAAATATATTAGAATGGCAATCTGGGCTAGTTGGTTCATGATAACTTTCAGGGCGCCGAAAATACACAAGGACAAGATACAAGAAAGGAGACGTGAACAAGGCGCACTCGCAACTAGCGTTTATGAAAAAAACACTCTCTTATATACTCATGGAAAACAACACAGTCATACTACACAGTCATACTACACAGTCATACTACACAGTCATACTACCAGTCATACTACACAGTCATACTACGTCCGGTGTAGCCCCCTTCGTAGAAAAGTGTGCTCTTTTGCCGATAGTGACACAGACGTGTCACTAATGCAGTCCTTGCCCTTTTCTTTTATTTCGAAGGCCTCGTGCAGCTCCCTCGATATCCGATCGGCGTATCTGGCCAAAAACCTCGTGTCACTAAATGACGGTGTGCAGGAGCAACGGCTGCAGTGCGTGGCGAGGTGTCCCGACGGGGTAGCCCGTGTAGCCGCAGCATGTTCGCGGGCGCGATCATTAAAGCATCTGCCCGTTTGGCCAATGTACGATGCTCCGCATGACATGGGGATTTCGTATATGACGCCCGTAGCACATTCCGTGTACCTGTTGCGGTGCTTCGTATTGCAAGGATCTGCTGACTCACGGGGATTGTTGATTGTGCGACACAGTCTCGATAGTTTGTTTGGTGCGGAGAACACAATAGGCACATCGTACCTATCAGCAACCTTTTTAAGATTGTGGGTTAGTGAGTGTACATAGGGGATTAACACCGGCCTCACTGCTGCTCTTTCACGGGGCTGCCTCCGTGTGCCTTTGAACTTTTTTATTAGGGTGTCCGCTACATCCACCAGAACTCTCTGCGGGTAGCCCGCTTTTTGCAACCTCTCTGCCTGTTTCGTGAAGCTCGCTTGAGCGGTGTGTGCACATGATCTTCTTCAGGTCATGCGGGGATGGGTTGTCGTTCACACATGAAGAGCCAGTGAACGGGCATAAACAGTTCTTGGACCTTAGGCTAAGTCTTGAAGAAAATCACATATGCTGGACATATGAGCCACGCTCTAAGAAGGGTATCCTTCCGTTCAGCTCGGCCCATTCGAAAGTTGTAAAAAGAGGAATTGCATCTAGTTGTCTCGAGGCGTCACTAAGAAGATCATGTGCACACACCGCTCAAGCGAGCTTTTCGAGACAGGCAGAGAGGTTGCAAAAAGCGGGCTACCCGCAGAGAGTTCTGGTGGATGTAGCGGACACCCTAATAAAAAAGTTCAAAGGCACACGGAGGCAGCCCCGTGAAAGAGCAGCAGTGAGGCCGGTGGTAATCCCCTATGTACACTCACTAACCCACAATCTTAAAAAGGTTGCTGATAGGTACGATGTGCCTATTGTGTTCTCCGCACCAAACAAACTATCGAGACTGTGTCGCACAATCAACAATCCCCGTGAGTCAGCATATCCTTGCAATACGAAGCACCGCAACAGGTACACGGAATGTGCTACGGGCGTCATATACGAAATCCCCATGTCATGCGGAGCATCGTACATTGGCCAAACGGGCAGATGCTTTAATGATCGCGCCCGCGAACATGCTGCGGCTACACGGGCTACCCCGTCGGGACACCTCGCCACGCACTGCAGCCGTTGCTCCTGCACACCGTCATTTAGTGACACGAGGTTTTTGGCCAGATACGCCGATCGGATATCGAGGGAGCTGCACGGGGCCTTCGAAATAAAAGAAAAGGGCAAAGACTGCATTAGTGACACGTCTGTGTCACTATCGGCAAAAGAGCACACTTTTCTACGAAGGGGGCTACACCGGACGTAGTATGACTGTGTAGTATGACTGTGTAGTATAACTGTGTAGTATGACTGTGTAGTATGACTGTGTAGTATGACTGTGTAGTATGACTGTGTAGTATGACTGTGTAGTATGACTGTGTTGTTTTCCATGAGTATATAAGAGAGTGGTTTTTTCATAAACGCTAGTTGCGAGTGCGCCTTGTTCACGTCTCCTTTCTAGTATCTTGTCCTTGTGTATTTTCGGCGCCCTGAAAGTTAAGATGAATATATATTTTTTATTTATCTTTGAGCGTTTTGGCGTTTTGCAGTTGAATGTTGTGCAGTAAATAATGGGCCATGAACATGGTTATGCCTATTTTAGGAGTAAAAAGGCAGTCTTGGGTAGTATCGCGATATTTGTATCGCGATTCTGTAACTTTTAACGTTTTAAGGCAACTTCTAACTGTAACTCAATACATTTTTTAACCAACTGTATAAAAAATGTTAACACTTCTCCAAAATATTAAATAAAAACTATCCGCAAAGATACAGATAGTTTCGCGAAAAAAATTTCCCACTTTTGTCAACACTACAGCGATTTCGGCAATGTACGGAGGTTGGGCTCCAGACTAGACAGGACAAAATAAAACAAGAACTGAACATTTTTTTCCCCCGGAGCAAAGTGCCGCCGCAGAGAGCAGAATTTTTTCTAGCTATTTTTCTTTGCTCTCTTTCATCGCATAGAAAAGCGCATTTAGCAGTTGCTTTCCTTCAACCTTTTTGTGCGTGGCCCTCTCTCCCGTCGTCACCCTTTCCGACCTCATCAAGCACCCCGCCTTTTGAGCCATGTGTTCAGCCAAGCGACGGAGCCACGTCGCGGAAACACGCGACGCGTAGACACCGAACCGTGAACTGTCTAGCGCCGAACGAGATCCTCTGTTGTCGGTGCCGCAGCAGTTGCGGCTAGCTTTATTTGCTAAAGTGAGATGCCGCCAGTAGAGAGACTGTCTGACCGGCGCCATAGACGATGTTGCTACTGGTCGGCTTGCCCTTTCCCTGCCATGATCCTCGGTCAAGTATTTTGTTCTGCGCTGCATAGAAGACATTAAAAAGAAAAGCGAAACGCATTCCGAGACGACTTTTTGTTGTTTTTGTTCGCTTCTCGTTTTACCATGTTTGATACACACGGTCTTTTCCAGCGAAATAACAGTGACATGTTCCAGATGCTTTAGCCTTCCGTTCTTTTTCTTATTATTGTAAGGTACCCGTCTGTTCATCGGTATCTCTCTCTCCTGTAAGCTGAGAAAGAGGAAAGATAGAACGTCACAAAGAGGAAGGAAACTTGTTGGATGGTAATTCACCGTGATAGCTCAAATGATAGGCTGCTATGAGTACGAACAGCAGGTGTTACCGTGGCCCGGCTTTGAACTGCACTTTCACCTTGTCTAATATAGTGGGGATTACTACACCGCTCGCTGCAAAGACTGCGGAAATGTATACCCAGCCGGGAGGTCCTCTTCCTCCAACCTTCGCAAACACCTCGGGTGAGTTTCGACTTTTATTTTTGGACACAACCGCTAGCCATGGAAACGGAGCAATGGTAGCCTGAACCTTCGACAGCGTTCTCCAGTTTTAAGGGCTTTCCTAACATTGGGAAAGTTTTCTTACGTCTGAATACTAAAGTGCCGTCCAGCGAACACGTTGAGCGCCTCCTTAGCAAGGGGCGGAATATGTTTAGCATGAAAAGGGAAAAGTTAAGTTATCTTTACAAAGCAGTTGCTGCTGCGTAGAGCATGAACTAAATTATTTATTCTAAAGTCACTCTTGCATCAAAGCAGCAAACGCTTTTATTCAATAAAGTCGCGCGACGGTAATAATACATATCTAAATAAGTGGAATCAGAGTTTTCTGACTTCCAAAATAGATATAAATCGCAGTCATTCTGAGTTGTCATCAATGTTTTCATCGCTAAATTAAAAAAAAAAAAAGCTGAAAGTATCTTGAATGTAAGTAAGTTGCGATAACGAAGTAACTGCAACTGTAACATCTTGCTTTTAGTTTTAAATGACTGTAACTGAAATACATTTTCAGAAACTATCCGTAACTGTTACTAATTACTTATTAAAAGTAACTTACCCAAGACACTAAAACGGTTTTAAAATTGGCAGTCAGAGATAGTCTTGCATTAATATATATATCTATATATATATATATATATATATATATATATATATATATATATATATATATATTCTTTGCTCTCTCGTCCCCTTTTTGTGTTATTTTGTTTTGTCCTTCACACGACACAGTGTTGGGAATTTAAAAAAAAGTTCAATAAAATTTCTCGCAATTTCTTTTTTAATTTTATGTTGCTGTATTTGTTTGCTGGACGCGAGGAATTGCGATGTGAAAACTAAAGCGTATCTTTCTACTACCAATATAGGTTTGCTACAATATAAATATATAACATATACCAACTCAAAGATTATGGTAAAGTGGAAAAGACAATAGCTTTCCAAAATAATCATACGGATCTAGACAAAGAATCCTATGCACGTGTTTCTAGACCATTGTTGTTTTAAGAGCGTTGACGTGCAAACTTTGATTAGTAACGACGTATGAAACTGGGCGAATTGGTTGGTCATCTTACAGGGTGGTGACAACGCAATTTAACAAAGAACAAGGGACAAGAATCGCACAGACACAGCGCTGTGTCTTTTCACTTTTTTCTTGTCCTTTGTGTTTGCTTAGCAAGTTTGACAAGAACTAGGAGTGATTGCTACCCATTTTCAAACACGTCGTTCTCCTTTCATCAAACTTCGCAATTTTTTCTTACTTTAAAAGTATGCACACATTTAGTTTAAAATTTAGGGCCGAAAACGTACTATACAAACCTTTCCGAAGGCTCAAAATACTATTTTTTTTCCAGATTCGGCGAATTGATTTTTACATTTTAGAGGAAAACAAAACTGCTGCTCTTTCACTTTACGCCAAAATACAGCGAAGCCCAAAAAATATATATAAAGAAAGTCGTTAAACAAAATTAAACGGTTGATATAATTACGGATTTCCACACTTCAATAAATGATATATATATTTTTTATAAAATATATATTTTTAAGAATTGGGTGAAAATCACAGGAAAGAAGCGCAGGTCATCAAACATTTATAGCCATGAAGCCCAGCTTGTGACCCCCCAAAGCCGGGACGAGCCGTCTGCTCTGATGCCGCCATCCGAAGAAAAATCGCTCCGACAAAGGTTTAACCCAAACAGACTTTACATCCTCAATGGCCACGCATCAAAGGAGCGAAGCCGGACTCAAGCTGCGACTCCCAGTGAGTCAATCTTTTCTATTTTTGTCCCTTTGATTCGTTTCCGCTTCTTCGCTAAATGCTGCACCCAACATTTTTGTTTTATGTTTTTCCCCCGTGGTTTCTTTTAATTCCTTTGTTTCCCAACGAAGCTGATCATAATGGCACCGTCATCATCGTTAGCGGTCAACCCCCTTTTTTATATCCGGAATCATTTTAGCCTCTTGGTCGAACTAAATTCTTCTTCACTGCTTCCACATTTTTTTTTATTTTTTCTATAATTACAGCTCTTTTTTTTATTCGTCTTTCCTCATTAAGGCGCTGCGCGTACCCCATAGACTTCCTCGTCCGCTTCTTACGCTACCGGAACACTTCCCCAGATGTTTTCCCTCCACTTTCTTTGTTTTGCATGCTTCCCTTTATCCCTAGGGCCCTTCACTACGCGCTTCTGTTTTGTCAAGTTTATCCTGTACCGTTCCTCGCCCTATGTTTGTGTTTCCCTGATTTCCATCCAGCTACATTTCTGTGACACTTGTTGCTTTTTTTATTCATGGCGGCTTCACATCTCAAATTCCATCTCTTTTTGAAACTTCTTCGTCCCAATGCCTAATCCGTCCCCTTCCATTCCTCCCCATTACCTAGCCGCTCTCCCTTAATTTGTTTTCAGGGAAACGGGAATAAGCGCTAATCGCCTCCTGTGTTTCGCACAATGGGCTCGGTCTTCGCTGACGGTCTAGGGGGCAGAGATTAGCCGAGAAGCTGTCTATCCTTAAAAAAAAAAATGCGAGCTGGCCACGCTTTGACAACGAACAACCGTTCTTCCTACAGCTTCTGTAAAAACAAACCGGGCCTACCTTAAATAAACAGAGGCCCAACAAGGCGGATGCCATGCTGCCGCATGGGCAGGAGTCTATGCTCTGGTTAACAAAGGGCTTCGGGTCTCGCTCAGCTTCTTTAGCAAGCTCAAACTCTAAAGGTGCCTTTAAAGTGACCATTAGGATGAAGGAAAAAGGTGGGACAAGTTCGTTGCCTTGTTTGGTTTCAGGCACTGTCTGTTCATCCCATTGTTTTTTTTTTCTTTTTACGAAGGAGAGGTTGCTGTTTACGCTACAATAATGTTTATTCTTCCAGCCATAACCTATATTTTTTATTGCAATAAAAATAATCATACGGTACTGAATTTTACTTAATCTACTCGTTGCTTGTAAGGTGAGAGATTTGCAGCAACATGGTAATGCCTTCCTTCCCATAACCACGCTAAAATGTAAGTACAGGGTATGTCACCACTCGAACACCAAATTTCTTCTTGTTTCTTTTCTAAACAAAAAAAGAAACATAAGATGCTGCTACAAAAAGAGTACCCTGGCAGTTTAATTATTCTAGTATGTCCGTAAATGTGCGCTTCCTGCGAGAATGCTTAATAGGGCTGCAGGAACCCAATAATAAAAGAATAAACAAGTTGGGTGTAAATATTGCTTTTCGACAGTAGCCCGCGTGAGTTGCAAGTTTGCGTTATGAGTAGCACTCAACTAAATCTGCAGCGTGGAATGTCTGCCAAAACACTTGCGAGAGCGAACCAATGAAATCTACAGACGGAACTTTGCAAATGATAGGTCAGAAACAAAGAAAAAACAAACGTTCGCGCCGTGGCACTGGGCATCGTCCTCAGTCCACGTTTTAGTCAGTTTTGTTTTTATTTATGTTTAAACCTATTTAAGCATTGTTAGTCGCCAAGTGTCTCCTGTAGCTTGTAGTGATCGGCTTTCCAATGTGCGTTTTGCCGGAAAGTAATCGTTCCAGATATTTTTTAGTCTAAAAGTCTCACGCGGTGTATTACATGAGCGCAAAAAATCACCACATTTGTTTAGACCTCCCCCCCCCCCCTTTCCCGCTTCTTGTATGAGTAAGACCCGCCTTAAACTTTCCCTTAGTCAAAGAAAGATAAGAAGAAGGCGTCATTAATTACGGGAAAAAGTGTGTGTGGCAAATTCAGGCTTAATTGAGTGGCGCAGGAGTCATTAGCTAAACTCCAAGAATAGATACCGCCTTGAGCAGACAGTCGAGAGGAGAAAAGAAGGAGCTCGGTCAGTTTCAGGAGGAATGTAATAATGCTTTACTCCAATGTTTCACGAGTAATTATCCAAGGACCAAGAGTTATAACTCGAGCGGTGTTTCGGATATTGAATTTTAAGAACGTGATTCATTTATTTAAGACGTCGAAACGAAGGCAGAAGGTTCTAAATTGAAAGGCAGAGTGCCGGTATGATACATAAAGTTATTATTATTATTATTATTATTTTATTTATTTCTGAACGAAAATATACAGATACGTACGGGCCCGCAAAAGCACGAGGGTGCTTGTGGGCGGGTCCCGACAGCCAACAGAAGTCAAAATTATTCAATATCAAAATGCAACTGCACATGCAACCGCAAATGCACATGCAACCGTAAATACAAATGTTAACTTGCTCGGAAAAAGCATTAGCATAAAGACGCCCAAAGCACCATTTCGTACAATTCAAGTCAAAAGGTCCCATATGCATGTAGAAAACAGCGGTGTCCCCTTTCGTTACTTTTTTAAAAGTTATTATCGCTCATTTATTTAGATATTATACTCCAGCCGCAGTTACAAAAACTTACGTCAAGATACGACTGATGTCTCTCATTGTAACCAAACCTTGGCGTCGCTTGGTTGCCACCATTTTGTATCACTCTGGGGACGTCGCGAATGTTTAAAGTTAATTATAAAAAAATAATATTGAAAAATAAAATGAAACGGAAGCCTGTATGTCCCACTCCATGGACCGTTATTTATGTTTTTTTATTATTAACTCTACCCCCGAAACTATTACTGCGAACGGGCTTGGTAGGTATTTATTGATTGGCTGATTGAATGAATGAATTAGAAAACGAACTAACAAACGAACGAACGAACGAACAGACAGACAAACAAACTCTACAAGCAAGAGAACCATGAGACATACGTTTGACCGCCATAAACGCACTATCGGCCAGTGCCGTCGACTGTAATATCAAGGGGTGAAACTGCCTCTGCAGTCGGTGATGACGTCCCCCAAAGCTCGAACGACCCATCAAGGCCCCACGATATGATCGATATGATGACGCTTCCGAATCTGCGTTGAGCAATCCAATAAGCTGCGATTGAAACGCATCTCGTGAACAGAGCAAAAAGGAAAATCCTGGAAGAGCAGCCTTCATATTACGCTCCTGCGTCAAGAAGTAGTAACTTTGTTCGAAATCCGAACGGTTTTGATGCGTGTGATGCAATGATTTCGACAATGTTTAATAGAAGATTTTATCTCGCCAGATTCCCCTGGATTTTGCAAGAGCAGATTATGGTGTTCTCCTTACCGTACAATTGATAGTTTGAAAAGAAAATGAAAATAAAACAAGAAAATTGCTCAACTTTGCACGAAATCCACGTCATAACTTTACGTTTAGCTGTACTACCATGAAATCGATATTGCCCTATAAATACATCACGACGTGAAGGTATCAGAATAAAATAGAACGACAGTCCTCTCTTCCATCTTCTTTTGTTATTTTTTTTGATTTATGTAATATTTGAACGTTATGTGTCATCAAAGTGTATTTACCCTTTAGCAATCCTAGTTAGGTATTACTTTTCGCTGCTGTCCGTCTTTTTAGTCTGGTTATCGTATCGTCTCTAGGCATTTCCTGGAACAGAATATAAATAAATGATAATATTCTATAAAAAACGGCGTTTTAGTTGAAGGCACAGCCGTGTAAAGAGAGAGTTTGACCAATAGGAGGAGCGGGCAGAGCCAGGGCGTGCACCAGACGCAGAAAGAGTGCTTGGCATGCTCTCTTGGCCAACCAGAAGCCGAAAAGGATCTCCTAGTGGTGGTACCGAGCAACAGTTTTAATCATAAATATTTGGTTTTAATAAGCGCGTAAGAGTTAAATGTAGTAACTCTTCCTGGTTTAAAATAGGGTGCACGTGATATTTTAGATATGACCATGCAGAAAAATGTAAGAAACGAATGTGCCGCTCAAGTTTCGTTTGCTCGGGCAGAGTGTGACCGCTCGGACGGCAGATTCCCGGCCCTCTGCGCCTGGCGTACGGATTATTTCGACCGTTCCGCTAGTCGCGTTCGTCCACCATGATTTTGGATTACCGTAATTGAAACTTATCATCTGCACCATATGTTCAGTCACCAAGAGTTACTCCGACGCACTGATTAATTTTGTTTCTCGCGACCACCGCCAGGGAATTATTTCCGGCTTCTGGTTGGCCACATTCGAATTTGTGAAGACGCCCCGGAATACGCCGAGCATGCTTTCGCTTAATAATAATAATAAATATTTTATTGTCCCGTTTTCAACACAGTACATAGACCGGCCCGCAAAAGCATGGGTATGCTTGTCGGCGGGACCTGGCGTCCCACAGGTTGCTTACATAGTTATAACAAAGCATGCATTTTTTGCACGTAACTAAACAAACCCAAAACAAAGAGAACTATACCCGACAAGAGAACAAGGGAAAAACGTGGTCCATTTCAGTCACCTATCGTCAGGCAGCACCATTCTCTCAGGTCTTGTTTTAGTCTTTTTAGGGAATGGCGTCTCTTCATGTGACTTCTATGCTTCAAAATGAATGGCAGACTTTCTGTATATACGGCTCAGGTCGAAGGGAATACACTTACCGAATGGAAATTTGTTTGTTACTTTACATTTATTCCGAAATATTTTATTGTTGCTCACTAGTCACTAAAACCAGTGAAACAGACGCTTTCTTCAATGTTTAGTGTGTCTGGTTCTACGCAGGAAATATTAAAATAGTAGCAAAATAAACAAAAATAAATTAGACTAGCGAGCATTCTGTCGCCATATTCAATCACCTCAAGCTTTTGCCTAAGTTATTCCAGTGTGGAACCAAGCAGGAGTCTACCTGTGGTCAAAATTCGACTCAGTGCCATGAGAAAATGAAGGTATAAATTATCAAGCTATTCAGCAAAATATTAAAACCGCAGGCAACCAAAGCGTAAAACTGTCAGAAAAAAAGTGCTTAGTGCCATCAATATGTTCCGTAGTTTGACAGTCTTTTCTTTTTTATTTACTTCGATATGTTCAAGGCCTGCGGAGTAAGGATTGAATGCATAAAAGATAGAAAGATTGAGAAGAGGAAAACAACAAAAATTATTACAAGAATGTCTCAACAAATGCGGGACATTCAGGAACTAATTCATCTTCAAACGCTGATTTTAAAGCGGCTGCATCGGATATTGTAGCAACAGAGGTGGGCAGGGGGCTCCATTCAGTGCTATACTTCGTTTCAGCTTCGGTCCGAGCGCGGCCGATGTTATGAGTCGAAGAGCCAATAAAACAGCGAAACAGGCACATCGTCATGGCGTGCTCTCTGTTGTTGATAGGACCAGCTTATATTCGCCGTGTCTCTGTGCGTGCTCCTCCGCCGGCTAGTCCTATCAGGCACAGAGACCACGCCATGACGCTGTGCTTTTTGCGCTGTTTGATTGGCCCTTCGGCTCAACATCGGCCGCGCTCGGACCGAAGCTGAAACGATGTAGAGTTCTTCGAATAAAACAGCAAATAAGCATCTTAGTGTCAGACTGAGGATATCCAACTTTACGAGAATGGTCAGCATGTGTCTATAAAGAGGCACACTCGGAAACACTTTCGTCATTTAGAAGTTTATTATGATGATAAATTTTGCGAAAGAGAGCTAGACGGTATAACTTTCCACATAAAGGAAGTTAGGGGAGATGTGGGGTCGCTTTCATTGATGGTACACTGACATACAAGAGTAACTGGACAAAATAAAACGTGCGCTTCGATTCTATACGGATTTTAAGATATTAATAAGGTATTCCCAGCGTGGATCACACACTAACCTTGTATATTGAAGTTTCTATCGGACCAGGGTTTTATAGAGAAGTAGCTCCAAAGATGAAAGGGCCATATAGAAGTTACGACGTGAAAAACCAAGCATGGGGTTAGCGTTGTTGACAGTATAGTTAATACGAGTTTCCCAAGAGAGGTTAGCTGTTTTATGAACACTTAGGTATTTGTACCATGTTACTTGTCCTAGCACAGGACTTCCAATATAGTGTTCGCAAACATTACAACTTGCAGCATGCCGCGCGATTTTAACTCGTAGTTATATTAAACAATGGGATTCGTCATTAAAATATATTATACTTAGAGGTTTGAGAAGTACAAACGATAGCTCAGGGGTCCTATTTCATAAAACAACTAAAACCGCGACATGATCATTACCCAGGCAGCACAAGACGTCTAGATGGCGTCGAATTAAGGTCCTAGACGTTGGGTGACGTCAAAGTCCTCAACAAACTTTTTATCGATTGCATGGGTACGTCCACATGAGAGTTTCTGACAACGTCAAACATGCGACGTAGTGACAACGTCATAAACTTCACCTCGACGTCTTCAACAGTAGTCAACGTCTGTTCGACGTCTTTTATGAGAAGTTCTTTGAATGTCGAGCACGAGACGTCTTAACAATGTCCTGAGCACACCATGACGTCTTCTACAATAATTGAAGTCAGTTCTGCATTTTCTCCAGGGAGTTGTTTGAACTTTGAGCACGAGACCTTCTAACAATACCCTGAGCAACACTCTGACGTCATCGACATTATTAGACGTCAGTTCTACGTTTTTTCGGGAGGTTCCTCGAACGTTGAGCGCGAGACATCCCCACAATGTCTGAGCAACACCTTGACGTCATTGGGAATAATAGACGTCAGTTCTACGTTTTCGGTCAGAAGTTTTTTGAACGTGGAGCACGAGACGTACCAACAATGTCCTGAGCAACACCTTGACGTCGAAGACATTATTCGACGTCAGTCCTACGTTTTTTTTGGAAGTTCTTCGAACGTTGAGCGCGAGACGTCCCAACAATGTATCAGCAACACCTTGACGTCATTGGCATTAATAGATGTCAGTTCTACATTTTCTCCGGGAAGTTTTTTGAGCGAGGAGCAAGAGACGTACCAACAACGTCCTGAGCAACACCTTGACGTCGACATTATTCGACGTTAGTTCTACGTTGTTGTTTTTTTTTGGGGGGGGGGGTGGGTGGGTGAGAGTTTTTTTGAACATTGAGCGCGAGACGTCCCGACAATGCCTGAGCGAACACATTGATCACACTGAACAAGCGCCTTATAGACCCCAAGGTGCTGTCATATCACTTTTAAAATTTCTCGTCAATGTCAGAATTTTTGATACTGTGCATGCAATCCACCTTTCAACCTGGCTGGGCTGCAAAATCTCTTACAATATTATCATTCTCGTGGTTGTTGTTTTAACAGGAATTCCTTAAAAACTAGAGAATTCACAACAACAAAAATCAGGATTTAGCTCGGAGTCAGCGGGGCTGTTTGAAGCATTTTTAGCGTTTCTAACAAAATATTAACGTCTTTGAAGCTGTAAGAGGATAATAATCATGTAAGACATTTCCGCGGCTGAGCCAGGTTGAAGGATGGACAGCATGCACAGTATCGAAAACGCTCTCATTGACGAGAAATCTTAAAAGTGATATGACAGGTCATTGGGCACTATAGGACGCTCGTTTAGGGTGACTACGAATTACACCCAAAACTCTGTAACCATAGAAGTCGCCGAAATTACCGATGACCAGGGAGCTGAAGGAACACCGTTCCCATAATTCCTGGAGTGCGTGCCGGGGCGCTTTGGGGATTTAGCGAATACTCTGCATATATAATAATCTCATTCACAGCACACTTTGAAAACTTCCTACAAGTAAAATCACTATTCCAAATTCGATTCGATATTCGGCTCTTTTTTTTTTCTTAATTCAATTTGGCATTCGACCTGATAACTATTATTCGGTATCCGCACGTCCCTATAAAAATGGGTAAAGAATAAAAGCATATAAAATCCCTAGTATAGCTTCACGATGGCAATAACACAGCAGGCACGGCTGTCGGAAGGCAAAGTAGTACTCTTATTTTGGGAAAAGACGACAAAAATGAATGCTTGGTAGTGACGCACTCCGTGCGCATTGTTGCCTGCTCTTTGTTTGTGCACTAACAACGGCAGCGTCCAACCCGCGCTAAAATCAACAGCGACGCGAAGGAACCGAGAATTCCTCAGAACGACAGCACTTGGGATTCCTGCATTTCTCGAATGCCTCGACCACGACAGTCGCCAAACGAACAAGACGGAACGACAACACACGGATGGAGGCAACGCAAGGAACTAAACACGAGCCCCTTAAGGGAAATATTTACTTAAGCTGAAACTTAAGGAAACAAGGTTGTTTTTATTATGTTCCTGAAACTCAACACCCGACTACTATCAAGAAAATTCAGCGGCATGTGGAACGCACATTGTCACTGAATAAAAGAGTTTGCCCGGTGAACATGTAAATTGCGCGACAGAGAAGGATAACGACTTCGGAGCTGTTTTGCATATTGCTCATATGACACCACATGTGTTTGGGTGAATATTTACTAAACTGAATAAGCACATTTTACAACAAGATTATTTTTATGGCAGCTTTCGTTTTATGAAAGAAAACACACCAGATGAAACGAGGATGTTTCGTGCTAGCTGCGTTGCTCATCGTATTTGCAAGCTCGCGAAACTAATCGCGACAAGAACAACTGTAGCCGGCTAGAGGATAAAAAACAAACCTCAGGGACAGTCTTTTCTCATAGTATCAAAACATTAACCGCATCCTAATAGGAATGCGCGATAGTAGACATCCATTAAAAAAAACTGCAGTCGTTAAACAGTAAAGTAGGCAAGAAAAACTTCGTCTCAATGAACACCATCCCACGCTCCGGGCCCGTAGACAATCACGGCTTTAATCTGTTTAGCGGACCCGTTGCACGTTTACGCAATGCGTCCTTTCGTTTATAGCTTCCGGCGCGGTGAAGGCCAAGCAAGCGCGAGGGTCGTCAACGGTGAGCCCAATCAGCACCTGGGAAACGCCCCCGGCTCTTTGGGCTTCGTTGCCGGACTGATGACGTCCGCTGTCGTGTCCACATCAATTTCGATCCAGAGCAAGCGAGACCGCTGTCCTTTCTTTTCGCACCCTTCACTCTGCATGCTGGCTGCGCTTTTTTATTTATTTATTCATTTTTATTGCATACTGCAGGCCTTTTGATAGGCCAATCCAGGTGTGGGGTACAGAAGACATTGAAGCCATCATTATACATGGCTATAATAATTATTAATAATTAGCACTGTCACAACCAACAAACAACGAAAAAAAAGTTCAGCCTAGGATCAAAGTGGTTTACAACAGGATAGCACAATGGCAATACCTAGGAAGAATGATCATCAAGTGCTTTATTAAAATTAGGGGCTGTGAATATATTGTAAGGGAGGGGGTTCCAATCTGATATTGTGCGTGGAAAATATGAAAACTTGAAAATGTTGGTTCGAGCAAATATTGGCTGAAGAGAAAACTGATGGTGGTTCCTTGTGGCTCTGGAAGATAATGAGGTTAAATATGAACTAGAGTCGACACACAGCTTTTCATAATAAAGAAGATGCAAGAACTTTTGTCTTGCATTCTTCTTCCGCTGTTCTAGGGACATGATATTGTTTGTCGCTATTAAGAAGTAAAGGGATTGAAGCCTCTTGTACATTTCAAATATAAAACTAACTGCTCTCCTTTGGATCATCTCAAGTTTCATGCATTATTTCTTGTGTTTGGATCCCAGATTATACTACCATATTCTATTTTTTTACCTTACCAAGAAGTTGTACGCTTGGAGTTTAACGGAGGTTGGAACGTTTCTTAACTTGCGTCGTAGGAACACCACTTTTCGAAAAGCTGAGGAACCAATATTTCGGGTAAGCCTTGACCATCATAAATTACTTTTTAGAGTTACTCTCAAATATTGGTATTTATTTAATTCGGTTACTGAAACATTATTTACCTGATATGTGAATTTAAAAGGTTTAATTTCTCTGGCCATGCGTAAGTGAACAGTTTTCGCAGAATTCAGTTGCCGTTCCCACTCATTACACCAATCGTCAACTAGAGTAAGAAAAGGATAACCATTTTTTGGTCATTGAAAAATGGTATGTTTTTAAACAAAACACAATCATCTGCATATAAGCGGATATTAACGATGGTACTCACAGTTCATACAATAACATTTATATAGACCAGAAATCGCAAGGGACCAAGTACATTGCCCTGGGGAACACCAGAGGAAACATCGAGGGTACCGTTGAAATGGCCTCCAGTTTCAACAAACTGGCTTCGACTGAACAAATAGGATACTATAAATTAACTATAACTTGTGGTAGCCAAAGACGTTCTAGTTTAAAAATAAGTTTACCATGAGTGACCTTATTGAAAGCCTTGCTAAAAACTAAAAAAAAAAAATATCAACCTGTCCAGACCTGTCTGTGTAGCAGCGAATTCATAAACTGTTATAACTAGTTGCGTAATTGTGGAGTACCCCCTTCGGAAACTATGCTGAAAAGAATTCAGTAAATTTTTCTTCCAAGAAATTGTGAATATAACTACTAACTATATGTTCCATTAGTTTCCGCGAGTTCTAGTCATAAAATAGGACCAAAATTTCTACAACAGAGTGATTCCCCTTCCTTTGAACACGCGCTGTCCGCCAGTCATTTTGAAGCACACATGAAATAGAAGAAACACAAAAAATCACTGCTAGAAAGCGTGATATAGATTCAGCATATCTACGGAGGAAGACGTACGGTATCTTGTAAGGCCCACAGCTCGATTTTGTATTCAGATATACTAACATGCCAAAGACACCACAAAAGGACATAAAATCGGCGTTCAGTGTAGCTAAAGTGGTGGTAACTGGAGTGCACACATCTGTATTTGAGAACACATATTGAAGATATAGGTTAAATTTTTTGGCGATTTCTTTTTTTTTTTTTTCATTGATGATGACGTTGTTAACCTTTCTCTGGTCGACTGGTTTAGCCTTTTCTGAAAGATAGTTCCAAAATATTCAAGGATCATGTTTCATCAAGTTTATAAGGATGTACAAAATATTTGTTTCTCGATTCTTCGACTTGAGTAGGCAGTTCACCATGTAGGGGATGTTAAGTTTCACTGTCTGAACGTTTTTTTATACCTTTTTATTTTGCATGTAAGGTGAACTATATTTCAAATGATTCAAGGTTTCCTTTGTCTTGTGGATTTACGTCCACTAGAAATAAAGGTATCTAAGCAGTAGTTACATAAAGAAACGAACTTGTGTCAAACCAAAATTATATCGTCTTCAACAAAATCGCTGAAACAGTAGTCGAGATAATCCGAAACACTCTCGTAATTAGGCTTCGAAAAACCCTTTCCCGTAGTAACTACTTTTTTTCTTTTGCGGAGGTTGGTTAAGATAGCAATCAAATAGTACAATCTTGTGATCAGACTTGCTTTCCTCAAGGACTACTCAATATTGAGCGAATGCACCACTAACAATTCTAAGGTTGAGAATTGAGCGGCTCGAGCCTTGCTCACGTGTAAATTCCTGAACAACATGAGAAAGATCACATGCGAACGTTATGTAAAAAACAATTTCGTCATCACATGCGCTGGATAATCGCAACCAGTCGATATGGGGGAGATTAAAGTCCCAAAGCCGAGGAATAAATTCAGCTTTGAATTTGAATAGACAATCATAGAGTCGATTAAAATAATCTGGACTAGCAGAAGAAGGACTATACAAACCAGAAAGGATAACTTTTTGGCCCCAGATATCAAGACGAAAAATTAGACTTTCATTATAACTAACTTGTTCCAATGCTGTTACACAAATGGATGACTTGGGTACGACTGAAATTATACAACCACAAAAGGGGAAGTCTCGACGAAGGACCTTGGTGGATAAAGGACAAATTTCATTATCTGACAAATTTTTATTTAACCACGCTTGTTTAACGACGTGCCATGGCGGGTCATAATTCAAACGAACTAATTCAAACAAACTAATTCAAACTAGTCCATTCTATAGACAATGTATTGTGCGTTCATATTCAGTAGATGAAACTGTTTTTGACAGGAGGTAATTTTTGTCAAGCATTGACAGGCATTTTATGGGAGGGGGATAACTTGACACGCTCGTTTGTAGATTCATTCCAATAATACAGATCATTGGCAACTCGACGCTTGTCATTGACTAGGAAAGCCTCTAGTTTATTCTATCTATCTTCGCTTGATCTGTCGCATAGTAACCTCCTCTTGTTAAGGGTTTCTTGGGAATAATAAGTTTGAATGTAAATATATGTGCCCTGATGTTTTTTGGTATTCCTTGCAATTTCTACCTCTACATCATAGTCCTTGAGGGAAAGAATGATCGGCCGCTTTCCTACAGGTTTATCAAGTCGATGAATTCTCGCTACAAAAGTGCAAGTAACGTCCACTCACCTTAAGAAAATTTTATCAATTACTTGTTCCCTTAAATTTCTTTCGGTCTCCTCTGATCCGTCTGCAGTTCCAAAGATGATATGATTTGAACTTTCGACTCGGATCTTCCAAACCAGCCAGGCGAAAAATCTGTTTTGCTATTGTCAGCTCGAGTGCCCTGACAGTTTGTTTAAGAACATCGACTTCAAGAAATTTAGCTAGTAACTCAAGTAATCAAGTAGCACATCACAAAGGCTTTCATCATCACAGCATGCCACGAGAGGAGTGGGCTGTGATAGCCTTAAACCAATATCGGTACTTTTTGGTAATATAACAAGTGCTTTGCGTCATCCAGACGACTTATGTTCTGTTATCGACTCTAGTAGCGCTGATGTTGTTTTAATGGAGACATGGCTTTCGTCAGGTGTTAAGAGTTGTGAAATATCTCGTTGCGAAAAACGTTTCAATGTTTATTGTTGGGACAGAGGTGCAAGGAATGGGGGCGGGGTTCTTATTGCTGTTGCTGATTAAATCTATTCCTTTTGTGTACAGTTGATTAGTGAGTTGGAAATGAGCTGTATTTGTCTGTGCGTGAATCATCAGAAAATGACATGCGCGTGTCATCCTCCATCCTCTAGCAGTACATCTATTGTTGTCAATCTTCATGACGTGCTTAACTAAGTTTTAATACGCTTTTCTTCCTCGCCTATTATCCTTTTGGGCGATTTTAACTATCCATATATATCACGGAATAGCCCGCATGTTTTCTGTCGACTAGTTTCATCAGAAGCGTCTGAATTTTTAAATTTATGTATTAACTTCAACTTTACTCAATTATTCACTTTCCCCACGAGAGCCACCGCTACCACGGCCACCATGTTAGACCTCATTCTGGCAACATCTCCCGAGTTGATTTCTTCAGTAACAAATATGCAAGGTCTCAGTGATCATTCTTTACTGCATTTTCTACTTAATGTCCCAACTAAAACCACTCAGAAGAAAGTTAAAACGATACGGGACTATGGTAGAGCGGACTTTAACGCTATAAACAGAGAACTCTGTTTCTTGATAATTACTTGCCTACCTTTTTGGACCGCTCTCTCGATAAAAACTGGCAACTATTTAAAATGCAGGTAGTTAATCTTATGAAAAAACACATTTTATTACAAAATATTCCACTTTTCTCGGAAACTCCATGGTTTAATATTACGTTGAAAAGGCTGTCTAATAAGAAAAAGCGAAAATTTCGAACGGCTAAGTTTTCCAATTCAGATGATAAGTGGTCTGAGTATCATGACGCAGCCATGGCCTATAAATGCGTCGTTGCTATTGCAAAGACCATTTATTTTTCAGACAACCTTGCTGTGCCTCCTAACCAATAACCCTGAAACAGATCTGGAATCTGATTAGTCATAATAAGAATCAAGTAATATCTCTTTCTAGTCCATTCGGCGAACCTCTGCTCCTTGATGACTGTGCAAATGTTTGGTATTCTGCTTTTGTTGATTCATTTTCTGGTCTGTCTTTTTCTGTGATACCCCCCTTTCGACACCACGACTTCATTCCCATGTACCCCATTGTACTTGACACCGGTGGCATTGTTAGTATAATTGATAACTTAAAAGTTTCTTGTTCCGCAGGGTCTGACGACATTAACTCAAAATTTCTAAAAAGTACTAAGGAATATTTTTCTATCATACTTTGTAAGATATTTGAACAGTTCATTGCTCTTCGTTGTTTACCGGACGATTGGAAGGTGGGTAAGGTGGTGCCGATACATACAACTGGCGATAGACATTCCCCTCTCTATTTTCGTCCCATTTCTCTAACAAGCATTCCGTGCAAAATTCTTGAACATGTCACATATTTACGCCTGGTCAACTACCTTGAATCAAACTTTTTTTCACTCAATGGCAACATGGCTTTCGTAAATCATTTTCATGCGAGGCGCAGCTTCTGGACTTCCCTCATCATCTTTATTTGATTTTTGATCGCACTTCCAAAGTTGATTGCATCTTTCTTGACTTTTCAAAGGCATTCGATAAAGTATCTCACAAATGTCTACTTCATAAGCTTAGCGAACTAAATATTGACCCTAATATACTTGCCTGGCTTCATTCCTTCCTAACTCATCGGTTCCAATTCGTGTAAATAATACATCATCCAGTCTGGCTCCCGTTACGTCAGGGGTCCCTCAAGGCTCCGTATCAGGTCCCTTGCTTTTCCTTATCTTCATAAATGATTTACCTTCCTGTGTTTCATCTTCAATTAACCTTTTTGCCGATGATTGCGTTATACACCGAAAAGTGACTAACGACTCCGATGTTTTTTTGTCTTCAGTCTGACCTTAACCGTGTGTCCGATCGGTGTGATTTATGGAAGATGAATCCTGACACGAATTAATGTAAAGTATTGACTGTTTCCCGACTTAACGCCAACTCTTCTTGCTACTTCCTTAACAACACTTCTTTGGGAACAAGTGTCATCTTATAAGTACTTAGGTATTCATATTGCGTCCAGTCTATCTTGGGAAACTCGCACACAGTACATAACAAATAATGCGAATCGTATGCTAGGCTTTCTCAAACGAAATTTTCTGTCTGTCCTTGTATCTCTAAAACTCCTCCTATACAAAACACTTGTTCGTTCAAAACTAGAATATGCCTCTACCATTTGGGACCCCGGTACTGACGTATTAACATCTGCAGTCGAAACCATTCAAAATAGATCTGTTCGCCACATTCTTACTAATTATCACCGTACCGTCAGCGTAACATTCATGCCACTAACTTTGGACCTGCCAATCTTGCACTCCGTCGTGAATTTTCCCGTCTGTGCCTATTTGCCCGTCAGTGATAGTGTCAATACACAAAGCCGGTGACGTGTCTAGGGTAGATAACTACCGCCCCGTGTCTTTGTTGTGTTCTTTTTCAAAGGTTTTTGAGATAGTTTTACATGACCGTCTTTCTTTTTACTTTTGTCGAAAACAAAGCACCGTTCAGCATGGATTTATAAAAGGGCGTTCAGTAGAAACGAACCTTTGTTCTCTCCTTGAGTATACTGTCCCATTTGTTCTTACACGTGGGCAAGTTGATATTGGGTATTTTGACTTATCAAAAGCCTTCGATAAGGTTAATCATGACTTAATCTTGTATAAGCTCTCTTTATACGGCGTTTCGTCGTCTCTTTTAGACTTATTCCGTAGTTATCTGTCGGATAGAAAGAGTAGAATAAGAATCTTGAATAGTTTCTCAGATGTATTTACTCCAACTTCGGGAGTCCCTCAGGGATCGAATTTGAGGCCGCTACTTTTTCTTATATTCACCAGTGATATAGAATTGTGCATACAAAATGCGAAACTGCTCTTATTTGCGGACGATATTAAGCTTTATCTTAGTATCCAGTCGGAAGATGATTGTGCTCTTTTGCAAGAAGACGTATCACGTATCTCAAACTGGTGCTCATGTAACTTTTTGCTGGTCAATCGAGATAAAACGAAAGTGCTATCTATGTGCAGAAAACGCGAAAGAATTTTACATCAATATTTTATCGGCAATTCCACTATTGAACGTGGGGAACAAGTTCGTGACCTTAGTGTTTATTTCGATAGTAATCTTACCTTTTCATATCATGTTACACAAATTGTTGCTTCTGCCTTTAGAACAAGGAGGATGATATCACGTTTGACGCATGATTTTTCAAATATAATGTGCGTAGTTTGGTTGTTTTGTTCCCTTGTACGAGTTAAACTGGAGTTTTGTAGTTCAGTGTGGATTTCGCTAACAATGACCGACGCTGCACGGATAGAAAGAGTTCAGAAGCGATTTATACGCCTTGCTTACGATAGATATTTTGATAGAAAATGTTATTTTGATTATGAATACCTTCTTAGAAAACTTTCACTCCAGAACCTTTCAAAAAGAAGGATTGCTCATGACATTATATTTTTATACAAAGTGGTTCACGGCCAAATTGATAGCAATTATGTGTCGTCTTTAAACTTTCATGTGCCGGCCCGAGTCGTTTGAAACTCAAGCGTGTTTTATAGATCTATTCAAACGAGACCGTCCCCTTTGGCTAGAATGCAAATTTGTCTAAATGAATTTCCGACTCATGCAGACATATTCTTAAATTTTGCTGCGTTCAAACGACTACTTGATATGCATATTTTTGGTTTATGATTGTGAAATGTTTTAATTTCGAGAGCATATGTCGGGGGGGGAGGGGGGGGGGGGTTGAGATTGTAAATAATGTTTTAGGTTTTTTTTTTTCTCTTTTTAAACATTTTATGTGCCACCACACTGTAACCAATAGGTTGTTCTGGGGCATTATACAAATAAAGGATTATTATTATTATTATTATTAATATTATTTCACAAGGTCTTTCATAATCCTTCCATACGTGTCAAACTGCTAACTCCACCTTCCTACATCTCTTCACGTCTGGATCACCAACACAAGATGGGTTTTCCTGTCTGTAAGACTACTACATTTTACAATTCTTTTATTCCCAAAACAACTGCCTCATGGAACCACCTTCCATCGTCCGTGGTGCGTACAACTGATCACATCAACTTTAAGCGTTGCTTACATTGCCACATTTCTGCATCTCATCAGAAATGTTGTTTTTTTGCCCTCAGGTTTTGTTTTCTATTCTTTTTTTTTATTTGACCCGCTAACCCACTCCCCTCTGTAATGCCTTCGGGCCCTGAGGGATCATTAAATTGATAAATAAATACTTTCAAAACCTGCAATTTTTTTTAAGAATTCGGCTATCGATTTGTTGGTACCGGATTGTTTGATAACAAAATCGGAAACTTCCTTCTTAATTTCGGCGTGACCCTCTATTATTGAAGGAAACATCTCTTCAGTTCTAGGTCCAGGGTTAGTCTTCACGTCACCGCATAATAACGGCTTACATACTTCGAAGCAATAAACTGCAATTTCACAGAGTGAGCGTGGGCAGGGCACAACAGTAAGAAAAACGAAATCGCTCTTAAATCATGATACAAGGTGACTAACGTGTACGAAAAAGATGGTGAGTCACAAGTTGTTGATGGCCTCGCCGCGCCCACTGGTGATGAATTCTTGAGGATCATCCTTTATAGACACTGCGCAACTTAACGTCACTCACCCGGACTAGGCAGGGGGCGTTGAGAAGACGATGACACTTGGTTTAAGCCGATGACTGTCAGAAGTTAGAACTTGAAAGGCCGGGATTTCGGCCACGTTGATTGACGGTGCTGCTCCCAGCAGGCAATGCAGTGCCTGGACGACAAATATGGTAAGCGAAATCCTTTTGATGGCCTCGCCGCGCCCACAGGTGAAGAAGTTCTGAGAATCATCCTTTATAGAGGTTGCGCAACTTGACGTCAGTGATCCGGATGAGGCAAGGGGCGTTGTGAAGACGTTAACACTTAGTTGCATGCCGGTCTGATGACTTCCGTAATCCGAGCAATGACTGTCATAGGCCCGAACGTCGAAGGCAGGGATTTCGGCAACGTTGATTGACGACGCTGCTTCCAACAGGCAAGGCATTGCCTGTAGAAAAAAAATGTGGTAAGCCACACGTTGTTGATGGCCTCGCGGCGTCTAGTAAATTGCTTTCCTCGCTCGCTTCGCTTCACTCGCTCGGAAATTTGTTATAGGTTGTATCATTAACCGTTAAAAACCTCTCAAGACAAATGGCGATGCAACATATTAAACATGATAAATCACATTACAGGTGGAACCAGCTGAACATTCAAGGAAGGAGAAAAAGAAAAGACAACGAATTGCTGGACTACCAACTAATTTAATGAATCGTCCTCCCCATGTACTAAATTTTATGCGCATCGATTTTTTTTTAGTGTGTTTTTCTTATTTCCATTTTTACTTAGCAGAGAGTGTGCCCTTCAGAAAGAGCTTTTCTTGCGGTTACGGGGATGAGAAGAGAGTAATGTATCATAACCAGCTAGCTGAACTCATCCCCGTAGTATGATAAACCACGCCCTGTGTTTCTTAAGCTGTCTAAGACGATATAGCTTTTCATGTTTTTATGAATTTTCATTTAATTTTGAGTATGATCAAGCTTTTCTTCTTTTTTTTTACTAGGCATGATATTACGACACCACGCTCGTTTAACAGCTGGACAACGATTGTGAATTAACTAGTTAAGCCGGCATTCGTGGCAGTGTGATTGGGCTCCTGATCTATTCCGTGTATGGTATTGCAATCGTGTGGGCTTTCACGCCGGGAAAGGGGGGGGGGGGGTAACATGACAATTCGGGCAGTCCAAGTTCAGCTGTTCGAAAGCTGTCAATGAGTACAGTTGCCAAGTGCAGTTATTTTATGATGGGCTACAACGTGGCTAGTACTGCCGATATCGTGAACTGACGAAACAAAATGTTATATGTAGGCTGCGGTACGCCTATATAGAAGCGCATCGAAGAACTTCTTGTAATCGACGCACACAGCGATATACTAACAGTCTTTGAAGTATTACGTCTACATATTGCTGGTAACCAAACCTAATGTATACACAAGCGCTATATGCCTAGGTTCTTTATATTGTTTCTGTAGGGAGGTGGACACTAGTCTAGAATTAAAGGATAATTTTTTTTGCGTGTAACACAACCTGTGTATTTCTTGTCGAAGACATCAGCTACTTTTTTTTTTTGCAATCAGTTTTAAATAGAATTACTTTTAGTGAATTTTATTATTCACTCAAAATACCAAGGTTAATCCGCTGAACGATCTATCAGCTACCACAACAAACCGGAATGAAGACATCTCATCAAGCTCTTGAAGCGGAGCGTCAACGTGGCATTTGTGACCTTCAAACTGACTTCATCCACTGTCAAAAGGACGATTAACAGAAAAACAGAACAAGTAGTTCAACATAGGAACCTAAAGCTTTGAGAACGTTCTGCGTTTGCTAGAAGGTTATCGTACACACGCAAATTACTACAGTCAGCGTGTGATAAATGTCCTCTTAATTATCGTATTTGTGATGTGCACTTTTTAATGTGCATAGCTCCTTGTATAATATTAAAAGAGTGCGCCCCCTACCTAGTCGGGGAACATATACTTGTATGTTAAGCAGTGCATTAGATTTTATGATTTTTTTGTCATTTTGAGTCTTTGTTGTGCTTTTTTTTCAAACTGCTTGTGTTTTTGAGCGCCAGAACCAAGACCGCAAATTCGTTTCACGGCCTCAAATATTTTTTTTGCCATTACTTTTTATTGTATTTTCATTACAACTTCAATGCAATTACATCTTGAGCATGAGTACGAGATAACAATTATACTGTGTCATCCTTTTAATAAAAAGTAAGCTCTCAAAGTAGTCTGCATGCATTACCGGATATTTCTTTCAATGCTCTCTTTTCTCAACTTGAACAAGATTTTTTAATTATTTTTCTAATTTTGTTTTTGCCAGGTAGCTCACATATATAAGCAAGGAACAAAATACACAATGAGTTATGTTATGTCTTACACGTGCATGTGCGGCATCCCAAACGCGGTGGCACGGTGACTGGATTGCTCTCGGCTAAAGATAAAAAAACGTCCAACTACTTCACCTTCGAGGTGAAAGAGACACTTCAATTGAAATATGGTTTTTATCATTTATTATTCAAAAAGAGCGACCCGCACTGCAGACCTCAGCATCTTTTTCTATTGAAATTTTAGTTTAGTTTATAAATGAAGGCACTTGATTATGAAAAAAAGCTACTGGAAGGCGTTGAATAACAGAACAAGTAAGAACAAAAATGAATGGCGAGCTCATTAAGCACCTTAACACAATTTCCCCTCATTAGCAATATCTTCGACGAGGGTTTAATATCCAGTCTGCTTCTTTCTGACACGGTTTTTTCATGGTCCTATACAAAGCCCGAGAAAACTAATAGGACCGCTCTTCATTCTAGAAAAAAAAATGAGCGGAAATGTTTTCTCATCGTAAATTGAAAAAGTGAAAATGAGGGGCTTTATCGATTCGTCATTAGCGGTGTGAAGACTTTTTTTCCTTAAAAAGAAGTAATCATATTCTGATCAAGAAAACGCCACTTCCGATCGTTAATTTTTTTTTTCTCGCCGGCCGGTAGCAGGAAAGTGGCCAAGACAAAGGTGGTAACGCGTTTTAATAATACAAAATTATTAAATAAACAACCACTAACACAGGGTCTACATGTCAGGGTAAGAAAGGCGCAAAATGACACATCGATGAGGCAGGTGTGCGTTTCAAGCAGTAGAGGCTGGGTTGCGCCATTGGCTATTGGGGATTACTACAGATTGTGGGAGTATTGACGGCACTAGTGTTTCTCGACTGTCTGGTTGCCTGGCGACTGAACCAGCCGATCTAGAGCGCCATGCCACGCGCACGTCGCGCACGTTTCCTCGATAAGTCACGGCATAGCCTCCTCTATGCTCACAAAGCCCGCAGTTCGACGACGGAGCCATAGAGTGCTCCGTCGCAGATTTGGAGCGCGAGGATCTGGTAGCACAGAGCATCAAAGAGCCATTTCTCGGGGAACCTGGACGTCAGCGCACAGCTTTTGTAGCGGCGAGAATCCGAAACATACTTGCTCGCTCGGGAGAAGTGTGTTTTGGCGTCTCGCCGCAGCGGGGTGCCAGTCACGTGGCTCTCCTCTCATCCACTGTCTGCCGCTCCACCTTTTCCATTTCGGCGGCCGCTTCTGGTGGCGATCTGCACGGATTTGTCAGTATATAGGAGGCTATGGTCACGAAAAAGGCGGCGCGCAGACAGTCCGCAATCTACCACCAGGTCGCAAAGTCACGTTGTTCCTGTTTCTTGTTATGAACATATCCAATTTATAGTCGTTTATTGTTTTCAAAGCTACAAACTCCCCGTCATTCATATTGGTCGGTTTTGCGGCAAGACAAACTCGGAACGAGGATCTAATAAAATTTGGTTCCGGAAATGAAAGTGTCGCTTAAATTCAGCTCCGAAAACCACCAAAGTGTATCAGCGGTGGCTTTTGTATATAAACAAAAGAAGCGCTTTTGGCGTCTACTGTGTCAACTGAATTCGGTTGAAGCGTATTGCTGTTTGTCTGGAATCCCAGAACTAAATTGCCAGAGCGCTTTTCACAACGCAAAGCGTTCATCATGCACGCGAACACCACATATGCTCCATCTCAATATGTATTGGGAGACAGAAAGCGACAACCCGTCCAGGTCGATGGAGACTTAGGAAAGAAGTACGTGACAATTAAACGCCTTAGTTCACACCCCCTCAAGCGCTCTCAGTGATCTCACTCTGACGCTCTTATTGGTTCACTTCAGTAGTAGGTTTTGTCATTTTCCAGTTACTTCCCAGTCGGAGCCTGACCCAGGGTCATTCCAGTAATCGCTATCTTTTGATTTATTTATATTGCTTGAAAACGTGGCATTTAATATAGGGTAAGCAACGTACTAGTTTGTTGTGCACAGGGAAAGTCCCAGAGTGTAATGCAAAATAAGAAAACGTTTCTACACCTCCGTACGCAGGAGCAGGTGTCTGTCTGTCTACGCGTAGACGATCATCAAATATACATCGGCCACGCCAGCCTCGGCATCCGGTCAGTGTTGGCGACTGATTTGGTGTGATGAAAATCTCTTAGGGGAACTTGGGAAAAACGGGCGGAGCACGAAGTGCTGACGAGGAATGTTGCATACTCGTCGCTAGGTCGTGCGAAGATGAAGGATGGTCTTAGCCGCGCTTCTTCAAGAGCACCCAAAAAAAGGGCTTCGGACGTACCGTTCCTTCTTTTCTTAAAGAAAAAGAAGATGTGGATTTAAAACCTCTGTTTTACTTGAGAATGACTGAGCCGGTTCATCTATAATAAAAGGGCCTGTCGACGACTTTTTCGGCAGAGCCATGCATTTTTGATTGATTCACTTCTTCACCAGCGGATATTTTAGTCAACCCCAAGCTTATTTTGGTGTTTAGAGTTTGCGCCGCTCCCTCCAATTATATTTTCAATCTCTTAAAACGAGTACAAAGGCACCAAACTAAACATTCTATGTTTACTATTTGCTTTTGACGACTTTAAATGAAAAGAGATCTTTACAAAACGAAGAAAGCTACGTCTTTCGAAGGATGGGCGTAGCCTGCTGAATTTTCCCTCGTAGATATTGCAAAAAGAAAGTAAGTTACCTATGCTACGCCGTGATGTTATCTAATCTTTGAAAACTGGCTTTCTGCTCAAAAGTTTAATTTAAGGAATTGCAACATTCGTAATATTTACGTATCAATCCTTACAAAATCTTCACCTTCAAGTATGTATAAGCATAGCTGTTCGTAAAAGGAAGTATTTTTGTAACAGTGTGAGAGGCAGGCATAAATCCGTTCTGCCATTCACTATTTACCAACTGCCGTAATCTATTTTCTTTTAATTTTTTTAGAAGGTTGCAGTTCGAGTTTTTACTTTTGATGCATAAATACTTGAGGTAATAGCATTGATTATCTATGTTCTAAACTTTATTTATAAGTTTAGTAAACATGACTTATTATATCTTCACGATTTTATTTAATACGCATCAAATATTGGAGGTAAATACAATAAATTTTTGCAGTGCACATTTTCTGCCTTAGTTTCTAAACCTGACTTTGTGAACGAATCAGGCTGTAAGCTTGTTTAGCCGCCAACGATTAAGGGCGGATCAATCATGTTTCTGTCGTGTCCTCTAGAAAGACCGCCGTTAATAGATACTGTCGATCAGTGTATATCGCTTTATGATTTCAATATACCAGCACTGGAAACCAAACTAGACGAAAGAAGATGACACAAATCCTCGCGTGTGATCACAAAGGCGATCGGGAATACTCTTTTTTCAACGATTTATGTACTGTGAACCACAGCGTAACACAATGTAAATAGGCATGCAAATATCAAATCATCTAGTAAACAATGGCGACGAGAAGTGGCATCAAGAACGGAGGTAGGCCATGGCTAGCGGAGGAATGCACGTTGTTGTTGAACCGTTCTCGGTCAAGAGCTGGGCGTCATGGATCCAGCGTCTCAAGATTTACTTCGTTACAAACGACGTCTATGTTGAAAGATCAAAAACGAGCGCTTCTCCTCATGCTGTGTGGTCGCGACAGATTCTATACAGCATGCGTGTTGGTCGTGCTGAAGTCCCCTGGTGAAGTCAGTTCTGATAGCTTTGTGTGACTGCTCCAGAAGCACTTTGATCGAAGACCATCTAGGCTCTACAGCCGGTACGTGTTCCTACGACGCGATCAATGGACCTTTTCCCCGTACCGACGGCAGCAGTCGGTGGCTCACAAACTAAAAATCAAGGAACTGACCTACCTGCGCTACCAATCGATAATGGGAGCTACGCTACCAGTTTCTTCGCTCTCTGAGCTGCGGCGCGAGCCCAACGTGACTTTAAAGAGCGCAATCCGTGGCGTACACCCAAACGTCGTTTTTTTTTTCCTTCCACTTTCTTTTTTTGTGTAACAGAATTATATATATGCTACAATTGCGTGTTCTACTCTCTGATCCACAGCCTCTTTCCGAATTTCCTCGATTTTTCGTGCAGATCTCCGCCGCTTGGCATCGGGCGCTCGCGCGTGCGCACGAAGGTTCTCAGAAAAGGTCAAATGCCTAACGATTCAATCGGCAGCTACGTCGCAGCGCTCAAAGGGCTGTCCACGGACTGAAACTTTGGAGTGAAACCGACTACGAGTGCCAGATTGACGTCGCTTCAAAAAGGGACCACATTCTTTGTTCGAATCACGAACCCAAGTGTGCTGCAGCTAGATGTTTTCCGCTGGGACAGGTTTATGTGAGGCGTCCGGGATGAACGCATGCCACAACGACTGTTCATTGAGCGAGACCTGACTTTTCAACGAGCTCAGGACATCAACCTGGTACCGTAATGTGCGTTCATGGAGCGGGCAGAAATCAAAGAAGTGTCCAGCGCACCAGAGATTGAAAATTCGTTCACCAGCGCATTTTCAGGAAAGGCATCGTACAGGTCACCAAAACTGAAACAACGCTGTTGGTGTTGTGATGAGCAACACAACTCGAAAAGGTGCAGATTCGCGACAGCAACGTGGCAATACTGCCAGAAACAAGGCAACATTGAAAAAGCATGAATTTTACAGAAGATAACTGCAAAGAAAGGGTTAAAACCCATCAACCACGTTTACACATCACGAGTGACCCAAGGGGCGGACTATGCTGATTAACACGCACAGTCACTGCATGGCCTACACGCGGTAGCGAGTAAGTACACCGCTTCCAATATCACAGTGATTGTTCACACGAACGACAAACCGTTGACTTTTGAAGTTTACTCAGGTGCCACTTGTAGAATGATCGGCACTGACACATTTCGGGCAGTAGGGTCCACCAGCTCACCGAAGTTGAAATAGGACAACATTAACCTTCGGACCTCGCCAGACCCGGCACTGCAAATTCTCTGTACAACAACAGTGACTGTTCGGCACAAAGACAAAACGTACCAGCTACCTATGCTTGTGGTTCAAGGTTAGTGGAAGCAGCTTACTTGGACATGATTGGTTGGGAACTCTGAGCATTAAGGTCAGTGGCAGTCACCAGGCGATAAGAGGTGCCGCTATTACATAGTTCTTAGAGGAGTTTGAGTCAGTCTTTTTGCAAAGATATCATGAGCCATGCCGGAGAACTCGTACACCTGGAGTTGACGAAGGAAGCGAGGCCTAAGTTCCTCAAGGCACAGCCTCCTCCGTCCGCCCTCTATGCTAAAGTTGAAGCGGAGCTTGACCAACGTCAGGACCAAGGGATCTTGAAGCCTACGCAACCCTCCGACTAGGCTACTCCTTTGGTATTGGCGTGAAAAAAATGACGGAAATATTTAACCCTGCGGTGACTATTGGAGCACCGTCAGTGAAGCCACAAAAGGACGTCTTACCCTCTATCCTCAACAGAGGACGTCTTGAGCTGTGTGCGGGGAGGGACAACCTTCAGCAAGCTCGACCTGGCACAATCATACTAGCAGCTTCACGTGACTTCAGCTATAGCCGAAGCTCTCATCATAAGCTCAATCACGGGAACTCACAAGGTAGAGCGACTTACTTTCGGGGTAGCAGCAGCCACTGCCATTTACCAAATGTTAATGGAGAACACACTGAATGGACTGCCCGGGGTCTGTGTGTACCTTGACAACAATATCGTCAGTGGCACCACGAAGCGGGACCACAGAGACAGGTTGACAAAGGCACTACAGCGACTTGTTTAAGCCAAATTTGTGATTAAACGAGGCAAAGTACCGTTTCAGTCTACCGGAAATGCAATTCCTTGGCCACAGGTATGATGTTGAGGGAGTACACACGACAGTAGACAAGGTATGGGTCATTGGGGAGAAGCCAGTGCAAAAAACCAAGCAAGCGTATAATCTTTTTTAGGTCTGCTAGCCTTTTACGACCGTTTTCTTTAACGAATGGCTGCAGTGGCATCAGGCCTTTTTGAGTTACTGCAGAAAGACAAATCGCGAAAATGGAGAGAGAGACATCAGGAAGATATTGACGAGCTAAAACAGCGGTTGTTGAAGATGACTGTCTTGACGCACTACAATGAGACAAGACCTCTCATTATCTCGTGTGATGGAGTCGGTGCGGTGTTGAGGGAGCAGGACAGCTTGAGCAGGGATGCACCCATTCCCTTTGCCTCACGCACATCATATACAGCAAAGAGCACTTACGCTCAACTGGGCCGGCGGAAAGGCTTTGCGGTGATGTTCGCAGCAAGTCACTTCCACTGGTATACTGCGGGTCGCCACGTGACGCTAGCGACCGACCATCAGCCATTACTGGAAATTCTCGGACCTCGAAAAACAGAACCTCAGATGCTTATCCCCCACATGATACGCTGGCGTCTGAAGCTTGCAACGTTCGACTGCGGCCTCAAGTGCCGGGCCGGGAAGCTGCAACAGAACGACAACGCACTCAGTAGGTTGCCAAAACCAGACCGCATCGAAGAGCCCCATGTTCCCGGCGACATTCTAATTTTCGAGCCCTTGCCAGAGCCACACCTTGCAGCAGAACTTTGAGCGAGAATAACGCAGAAGGACGTCACACTCTCAAATTTCTACACAGCGATACAGGAAGGTACGGTGCGGCAGCTGAAAGGCAATTACTTCTAATCATTCTACTGAAGGGCCACGGAACTGGCAATTTATCACAGTCACGTCACCTGTGGAATAAGCGTCGTCATACCTACAGCTGCACGGGAGCAAGCCATGAACCTGGTTTACGCAGGACATCAAGGAATTGTATCTATGCAGACTTACGCGTGAAGCTACATGTGGTAGCCAGGCTTGAATGAAGACTTTCAGACAACTGACTATTGTCTGAATCTTGTCATGTTGTAATGGCAAGATTCAGACAACGTTGTCATGGATCACAAGATGTTGTGATCTATGACAGCCTACACTGAGGGACCCATAAAATTTCCGATTTTGTTTTGGCCTCTACCGTCGACACCGCGGCACACACTGCATGTAGACCTTACGGGTCCCGTGGAAGGGCGTACTTTCTTAGTGGTGGTAGATGCCTTTACCAAATATGGGGAGGTACTTCAAGTAAGCCTTCCTACATCAGCGACAGTGATCGATGTGCTGCAATTCCTGCTTGCGGCGTTTGGTATTCCACACAAATATAGTGTCGAATAACGTGACAAATTTCGTCTCTGCCGAGATTAGAACGTTCTACAAGAACACTGAAATTCACCACGTAATATCTGCCTCGCACCTTCCTGTTACCAACGGGCAGGCAGAGCGCTATGTGGGCGAACTGAAGAAGGCGCTAGCACGAGAGCGATTTGGATTGGTGAATCGCCGACTGTCGCATCTCTCATTCCGTCAGCTTTGTACGGTTGACCAGCGAGAAACGTCAACCTGGACGAAGCAGTGTTTTTAAGGAAATTACCAGCTCTTCTGAATCCTATCGTCCCAACAAAAGTGACACCAGTAACAGCCGAGAAGTTTCCGAAACATCATTAGCTGCAGGCGGGAGAAGAGGTCATGATCCGTCAGTTCCTGAAGAAACCGTGAAGGGATTTGCATCAGGTTATTCAGAAAATTCGGCCAACGCTCATCGCTGGTACAGTGTGGTCAAGAGGCAGTTCTTCAACACTTGAACCAGATTGGAAAGTGTAACTACAAACAATAAATAAGGAACCGACGTCATTTGAAGAACCTTTGATGCTTAAATTGATAAGGACGAAACGGCCACCCTCAAGCTACAGCAACTCGTTGTAGGGTGAATAGGTGTTGCGTCTGCTCGAGAGTCCGCTGTTAACATGATAATAACGATGTGTGACTACCTTTCCAATCTAGATATACCAGTACTGGGGACCAAACGAAGAGAAAGATGACAGCACACTCTCTAACGTGCGATCATAGGAGCGATCAGACATAATTTTCTTGATATGATTCATGTGCGGTGTACCTCAACGCAACACACTGTCAAAGGCGTGTATATATTAAATCCACTTGTACACAGTTTCACAGCAGCGCCGCCAAACGGCCCTGGTCGTTGAACCACTTTTCAGGCGAATTAATTAATTTAATATAATATTCCACTTATAAATGTACGACATCTTGCACGTTCCGTAAAATACTGGTGAAGACAAATACGCACAAAAGTTCAAAAACCGACGCAACGTTGAAATTCTGTAATACAATAACTAAACCGTTTTTCAGCCACACGCTCTTCAGTGATCGTCTATTATTTAGGAGTCGCGTTTAAATAAGTTATTCATTACTCCAGAGTTATATCAAAATTTGTGACTGTAATTTCCAGGTATAAAACACACTAATATTACTCGAACTTTTTTTTTTTTTTTAACTGTGGTGCCGTTTCGATGTTTCCCATGTTAAAATGAAGCAAAAGAAGACAAAAAAACAGAAATATTTGTAATCTAATAGGAAGTTCTGAGGTGCCCAAAGGCACTTCCTGTTTACTTCTTCAAACCTACGCTTCAGTCACTGGCATTGCCGCATTTCACTCATCATAATTAGCACGTAAACAGTCTACCGCATCTCTGCGTTAGCAAGTAAATAATTCGCCTCTTGCGCACAAGTCCGCAGCAATCCCGCGTTACAGTATCGCTCTGTTGTTTTAAATGCTCTGCCTAGATTCCAGATTCCGATCGAAGTCACGTATGGTTTATGAACAGCGTTTACAATACAAGCCGGAAGCAGTTGACGTCATCGTTCATCGCGCTCAAGTGCCTTCGCCTCTCCGTTAATTTTCACCGGGGCAATAGACGTAAATGCGTGCTTTACTCTAGATCACAAAAATATTATACCGGGTGTTTTTCTCATATTTAGACATTTTTCTTTTAAAAATGCCGCAAAAGCGAAGCTAATGTGTTGTGTGTAGTTAAGTTACACCTTTAAAATGGACATTATATAGTAGAGCTAGTCGTCTCAATAGGAAGGATTATTATCCGCGTATAAATTACAGAAATTAACGTATGGTTACAGTTACACACCTGCCGACCGTCATTGAAAGTCCCTCAATCGATGAGTTTTAGAAACAAGCGAAGCAGGTATACGGGAAGCGCGGGGGTGTTCTAAAGTTAGTACTCATGAAACACGCACAAAGCTGCTGGTGTTGAAACCTGGTGACAATCTTAACATCTGCGTTTTGTGCACCACCAGCCTTGCGCCGGAGACGCTCAGTGTATCCCCACCTCACTCCTAAATATTCCCGCGTGCGCGGATATTCTCTTACTCCGTAGAAGGTGGACACCAGTGGCGAGCATCATTACTAAAAAATAAAATGCTGCTTCATGGAATATAGATAAGCCAGCAGGATGCTTAAACGTCATACCTAGCTCCTTAATTTGTAAACGTTTTTTTAAACAGTTTTAAAGGACAGAAACTTTCTTTTATTCATATATATTGGTAGATGAAAGGCAACAATGGTTTTAAACGCCAAGATAAAACCAGTGGAAGCCACTGTATAGAATCCATTTCCATGCAATGACTGAATTGCGTTAATTGAGAAGCATATATCTTCTTTTGGCTCTAGCTTCACTGCACACCGAATTGGCGCGATGAAAAAAAAAAAAAAAAAAGCGGTGTAAGGTTTTATAAGATCCAGGTGAATTATTCAAAGTATACACATTTTTAAATTTTGCAGAAAAGCAGATTTATAAAAAAAGCATATGCAAAGCAATTGTTTTGTTGTTTTTTTTCTTAGGAATTTGTTGTAATTTTCGCTCAAAAGCGCGCAAAAGGTAAGCAGAAAAAAAAATGTGTAAAACTATTAATTCAAAAGCAACAAAAAATCAATAAAACAAGTTGCTTGTCATGCACACTTTGAGTTTCGGTCTTGAAGAAAAAAATATGGCGACCAAAGATATTCGACGACGTAAATAAATGCAGGCAATAGGAAAGCTACCGCGTCGCCTGTGCAATCCTGCATTTCGCTGCACTCCTGCAGCGAAAGACTCGCATTATTGAGGGTAAAAAAAAATGCAAATTGTCGAAAAAAAAAAAAAAACCTAAATATGTTAAGAGGTAAAAGTGAAAGCTTAAGAGAACGAGAAAACGATAAAATGAAAACGACGAATATGTATCAGGAGTCACCGTTTGTGGCAGCTTCACTTCATGAACCCTGTATATTGGTGACAGGCCTTTCTTTTTTTTATTGGTGAATAAGTAAAGGCAGTCAACATTTTAATTGCACGGTCCTATCGGGTCCGGCTTACCTTTTTCCCTCTTTATTTTTACATCCGCAAGGACGATAGAATAACTTAACGGGCTTGAGTTGTAAATGGCGTCAAGGCACCCAACCTTTGTTTCTATATATTTTTCATTTATTTTTATTTCCCCCCTTAAGTGCTCTTCCTATCACTTATCGTCATCTGGTTGGTACTTGCGCATGTATGTGGCAAGGTAGCTACGTTATACAAGATGCGAGTAGTATACGACACTACGTCGGCGATGACGCAGGCGGTGCTGAGAAGGCAGTAAGCGAAACATTATCATGCCAGTTCGCAAGACGCACGACTCCCCAAGCGGCAACTGGTGCGGGAATATCGATATCGCTGCCTTCAACTTGCCTGCTCACGCGTGCACGCAAATATACAAACACACGAATACAAACCAACACATGCGCCCATACATGCGCACGTACATGCTAAGTTTCAGACACACAGACATGTTCAAACAAGTACAAATAGTAATAAAAACAACGCGAGAAATGCTTTAGAGCGTTTTCCTTTTTTAAAGGGCGTTCATTTTGGCGAGCATCAATTTGTTATGAGCTGGAGAGCGGGGTTGGCGGCGAATACTCCTTTTTTTCAAAAAGTCGGAAAGGTTTTGTTGTGGCACTTCATGTTGTCGCCACTACGTAGCATATAAATTTGATCGGAGGGGTCCGCGGTTGTTGTATGGTACGTGCTCTTAATACTTGCCTCAAAACCGAATCGGGAAGACAACCTCGGTGTTCGATAATTGAGTTGCCGAAAACACTGATGGTGCAAACCGAGGACGGTACTCGCGCGAACTGCTCACAATTAATCACTGTACGTGACATTTGGATGCGAGAAACTCCGGAGTTTTTTTTGTTCGCGATAAAAAAAGATAATTAAATCCTCCGTCACACTATATTAGAGATACATATATATCCGAAAAAATGCATTCAAATTTAAAACATTTTTTTAAATGCAAAGGAGATTACGGATGTATAACTCTCAATCAATTTCGAGCTAAGAAATTATTATCAAAACTTCTGATGTTTCTTCTTTCCGTCATCAGAGGTATATCGTCTTCTTGTGCGCCTATCGACGACCTGCTGCTTTTCAGCCACACCTAGATCTGTAGTTTTGATATCTCACCGAACATTTTATGCGAGATTAAACCACGCATAATGCGAATTAAATGTCTCACACATAAACTCGACGGCAGCTTATATGCAGGACGTAGCGAGTTCTGGGAGTCTCGTTTTCACTCCGTACCCAATGGCATTGCGGCATTAGCCACTACAGACGCCAAACCACCAATGGCGAAGCATGAACCGCGAACAATATAAGTTTCACCCACCCTGTATTTCTTAAGCTGTGGCAAAGTATAGAGGAGTCTGCTCTTGGTTCTACGACCTACGAAACTAAACTTCCAACCTCAATGCGAGACATCCGACCCCAGAAGGCCGCGTCAACACAAACGATAGTGTATGTCAAAATCAAAATCACAATAACCTTAGTTCTTTTTTTTTTTTTTTCAAAACGTATCAATCGAAGGTAAGAAAGGTCTCGAATCATCGCACGTTAAAAAACCAAAAGCCAAAAGCTGACAAATACAAAAATTCGCTCCAAAGAATTCTTCATATTGGAGAAATATAACCGCTGCCCACAACACCGACGCGGCTTTTATTTCCAAATACTGATAGCGAGGTTAAAATCGAAGGCAGAGGCCGACGTGCGGACATAAAGAGTATACAAATAAAACGAGCGTCCGCAATATCTCCGCATGATGCCGACGGATACACCACCACCCATCATTTCCCACGGGCTCATCGCGCTTCCGCGCGTCGTGACATCACACCGCGAGCCAAGAGGCGATCATCACCTCCGCCACATCACAGACGGCACGCGGGAGACGCGATCGCTTTTGGGATGGAAGAGGCTGGACGGCGATAGAAATCCAATCACTTCCACGCGAACGAACCAGCCGCACCTATTTCCAATTCCTCAAGTGCCACCCGCGTTCATTCTTGCCCTCTTACGCTGCACACACCTTTTCTTATTGTATATATTTTGTTTTTCTCGCGTCATTCTCACATTCTTAATACCCTGTCTGCATTTCTAACGTTTCGCCCGAAGAATTCATCTTTGACCTTTCCCTTTTCACATTTGTTGGCAAAGAAGTCTATTCGTTTCCTAATATATTTATTCGTCGTAACAAAAGGAAAAGTTAGCAAAAAGAGACAAACAAGAAGTGGAAGGATCATTCATAAATGTGAAAGAATCCTTATTCTCATTCGTCGAAAAGGTTTGCCTCCTTATTTTTAATTACCTCAGCGCACACCCTTTTCAATCTTATTACCCTTTTCTTCCCACTTTTTGTCATTTAAGAATCCCTCCTCCATGTACGTCTAATCCTACACCGTGCATCTTTTATTTACTTCGTTTATCTTTACCGCTCGCTTTAATTTTCTTCACAACTCTCGCTATATTTTAATTTCACCCATTTGTCTCTAGTTATTTAATCTTTTTTTTTCTCTAAAAGTTTTCAAGTTTCATTTCTCAGCATGAACTCACTACTTCCCCCCCTCCCTCCCAATATTTGCTCTCACGTCCTTTCTCACCATCTATTCCGTTGCCTCCGTTTAATAATATCTGCTCTAGCTCCTCCTTCTTTCAGTTCCTTCGTAAACTTCCATTTCTACGGGCCTTCTTTTCCTCCCGTACACACTCTACGAATCTCTTCTTTCCACGACTCCCCACATCTCACCTCTCTCATGTCCATCTATTACTATCCAATCCTTGCGTTTTCCTGTTTCTTTATTTTTTATGCTTAATAAGAATACGTTCCCCTCGTTAGATGCTCATTAATCGGCGCGGGGTCGTAGGCGACCTATGGGGGCACAAGATGTGTTACCGCAAAAAAGCGCTCTTCGCACAGCTCGCCTCTATCGAGAGTCTTCGTAGATAGTTTTCGCCGCCCCGCAACGGTCTCCGCAACTCGATACAATACCCGAAACTCAACAGTGAAGGCTATCGCGCGCAGACGCAGTAACGGCTTCTTCGTTGCGGAGGGTTTAGCGGTGGAAGTCATCAATAGGCCCGCTGCAAAACACGCAGGGCCGTCCGCGGTGCCAAAAGGAATGGCGGAAACGGCGGTAGGTACAAAACAGGTTGTAGCGGGTGACAAAAGAGGCGGACACAATGGAGGATACGAAGGCGAGCGTGCAAGGGCAGGCGAACAACCGCGTTGCCCCTCTCTTTCTCTCCTTAGTGCAAAGAGGAGCATGCAGGACTTCACGCACGGGGTTTCGGGATAGGTCCATGGTCCGTTTCAGATTGTCACCAATTTAGGAGGGTCTGGTATGAATATGCATGCGCGAACAATGTAGGCATTTGAAAGGAGAGGGAAGGAGCGTGCTATATAAAAAATGACCGCATCTCCACGTGGTGAATGATGTTGATTGGGGCGAAGCTCTGGTGGTGCTGATGATACTGATTTTGTTCATAGGTAGTGCTGATGGTGCTGATTTCTTTTTATCGCTCGCTTCATGCAACATTTCATCCATGACATCCCCAGCTCTTGAGTTACTACCACATCTCAGAGCCCCCTACTCCTCCCACAGTCGTGGCCGGGTGGTTAAGGAGAAGGACTAGAAATTCATTGGGGTCTCCCCGCACAGGTTCGAATCCTGTCGACTGCGCAAACATTTTTTTTCTTTTTTTCAAGAAGACAGATGGCATGGCAATCGATGTGAGCACGGACGCCGGGCGGACAAGGCTAGACCCTAAGGAGCTTCGCCCCTAAAATAACTTGGGGGCGAAAAGATAAGCCACAAAAGAGACATTTTGGGAGAGCCCAATCTAGATCGCCGGATCTTACTTCCACGGTCGAGAGAGTGAGTGCTCGCGCTCGCTTAAGCACGTGTTCACGTATGTTCATACAGTAAGCCTTTTGTACTCTGTTTTCCGCTAGGTGGCGCCAGTTATTTCTGAAAATGTGTGTTCCTGTCGCTTCGCCGCGAGATCAAGTGGAGAGAGCCTTAGAAAGCCACTCTGTTTCATTAAAAAAAAAATGCAATCTTCTTCAGTGTAACCTCGGAAGACCACACGTCAAATATTACGACCTAGTTCTGTCTAAATGTTTCTTAAACGGCCCGGCAAACTTTGCACCTCGCCAAGTTGCCAAAATCGGCTGCCTTGAGCGGGCTAATTGAGGCGCAACCAACAGCGCAGTCAAGGCCACGGCGTAGGCGTAGCCAACATTGAGCTAAAGGTCATCATCATTGCCTCCTTTTTATTGTTTTTACTACTCCGGACAAGCGTAACGTGGGACGTCAGCAACGTTTCCTCTCGGCGCGTCTTTGCAGAGCGCTTCTTGGGAGCCGTCTGGCCGCCCCACCATGGTCCCGCGGTTACCGCCGTTTCCCGTGTCACAACCGCCGTCGTTGTCTCACCGTTTGTGACTATTGTCTCTCGGAGTTTCGTTCACACTACTGACACTATGTGCCCAGATTCATGCCGCAGTTATGCAAACGTCATAGGTTGTCGTGGACACCAAAACGTGGTGAAGAGTGCGGCGCAGACGACAATTGCGCCTGGCTCACGCCCTTCCCCAATCCCGCCCGTCGTTGCGTAGAGGATCACGTGACATCTCGTACCATGTGATAGTCACGTTCTTGGCGGTCCGAGACCAATGTTGCCGGACGGAGCCAAAGTTTCGGTTTCGAATTCTGCTCGTGTTTAAAATTAGATTAAAAAATAATATATATATATATATTAAACTTGAGGAAGAAAACGAGAACTTCCTCAAGTTTACTATCCATACCAACCCGCTCGTTCTATCCATACATATATATATATATATCCCAATTTTCGCGAAGCAAATGACGTAGTGCCTTTTACTAGGGCTTTTTATTGCGAAATCACTCATTATCCCAAAATCTTCGGAATTAAGCGGAGTGCAAACTGATTATACATCAGATCACACGGTTCACGCGAGTTTGCTTCTTTTTTATGGACGCATCAAACGTGGCTAAGGACAGTTTTCGTATGACCGATGTGTCAAGACATTCACACAATTGCAAGGAATGACCACGTCTCATATAGCGTCTGCAAACTGTCGCTTGCATGGTGTATTTCAAGTGTGACCGCCACTTTAGGTAAATTATATGCCTCTATTTGTAGCTCCACGAAAGGTGAAGCGAATGCAGCTTCTTTGATCATACGGCACTGAGATAGGGGCTATCTCAGTGCCGTATGACGCAGTGGAAGTGAAGCCCCTTATATGGGGACGCCGAAGTAATGCGCCATGTCCCGAACTATGCGAGTTTAATTGGGAAAATGGTTTATTTGGGAGTTTCGGGGTTATTTAGTTATTATTTTTTGCGCAGTTTCTGAATTTACGATCTAGACAAGAAAAGGTGAGCGACCGCTTGCACATCCGAGATAAAACGAAATAGATGGAGAAGTTAGCGAGGTATAGAGATAAGCTCATTGAGCTAGAAGGGAATGATTCACATGAATGAGGCCGCTTTTGATTTGTTCCGGTTGTCTTCGCTTCGCTGTATCGAAATGCAACGTGTTTCTTAAGTCGATCCACCGCGCTTCGTGATGTAAATTGACGCCACTTTTTTTAAAGGCTGCCGCGACAATTGAGTTTCGGAAGGGAATGAGGGCGCACTAAAGAAATTTTAGTCCCGTTTTAGGGACGAGCGAAAAATATGAATTCATTTTACTGCGAGGCAAAGCTGGGTTAGCTATACATCCTCACGCGCAAAGGAGGAAATTAGTGAAGCCTCACTGAATTATTCCGAGGAGGCATTATTTTACGGGAAAGGAAAGTGGTTTTCAACGGATGACGATTCCGTATCTTGGGATATAACGAGAAGTACCGACACAAGCACCCTACGCACTTACAAAGATTCCGGGGTTTGTGCGATGCGACACGAGCGCTGCTTATATTACAGCAAGTGATTCTACATTTTTTTATGCTGTTAAACATCTTACACTTTTGGAATTGTTTTTTGGAGAATATATGAAATAATTGAGTTTGTCTGAGCGAAAGTTGTAATACCGTGAGCATCATAAAAGTAAGATGCTCACAGTTTTACACCCTTTGCCCATGTAATTAAAGTAAGGCTTAGAAAAGCTGACCAATGCGGTGCTGTTTGCCCACCTACATATTAACATTATATTTATGCCAAAACGTTTATGAAGCACGCACACGAAACAGTACTGCATGGACTGGTAAGACTGAGAAATTACAGTAAGATAAAAAAAAATATCCCTAGCGCGCGCGATAGTACCTGATCAAAAACGTCACAATCTCCGCCGCCTAAGGATGCACCCCTACCGTGTTTCGACCCGAACCTTGTCTTAACTTCATTTTTTTTTTTTTAGATTAGACAGTTAGATACTTTTGACATGCTAGCATTTAAACAAAAACACTATGTGCTTAAATATGTACGACTCTATTTTTCAAACCGGCCTTAGTCACGCACCATTTATAAGAAGGACGGAGAAACCAAGCAAAAATGAGGTCACCCTTTTACATACAAATGGCGCTGGGCCGCTCCTCTGCCTTCCGCAGTTTTTTATTTTTTTATTTTTTACATAACTTCGTTTTGTGACTTTAAGATATACCTAATTGCTCATTTTTCGTGCCTCCTGGCGCTTTTTTCACCACAGCGTCGCCTTTTTTTTTCCTCGCTCACGGAGCAGAACCAAACGCCTTGGCGCTGTCTTCTGAATTCCGGAACCGCTTCCGCGTCCCCACTAATCCCTTTTGTCGGCCGACTTAAAATTAATGGGAAACGTCTTTTCCCGAGGAGATCACATGACCCAGATTCCAGGATCACCTCCTGCGTTTTATTTATTTCGCTCATCTCGCTCCAACCTTGCTCCAGAAAGTAAAGCGCCGTTTGTACAAGCCATCTGCCACTTCAGCTAACCTTTTTTTCTCGTGGGTTTGACAACAATAACCAATTGATGTAGATGACCATGCGGGTTGAAATGGTACATGCACTTGTGTGTTAAAACATGTCGCAAGAAGCGGTTTTTGTAATGACTGATTTTCAGCGAGTAGAGTACGTATGTGAGAGCGGAGGAACATACAAGATAATTTTAACCCCAAGAGAGCCTTTTGTAGTTATAAAGATAGCTTTCTTTTTATTATAGTTTAATTATAGCAATCTTAAAACTAGCACTACAAAACCTCCGTTGTAATACAATTAAAAAGCACATTGTCTACCCTGCACAGAACGTCACAAAATACGTTTTAGAAGAGGATTGTTGTAACTTAATTTTTTTCTACTCAATGCTTCCCGTAAATACTTAAACAAACAAACAAAAAAAGACAGATTAACATATTTAGGAACGCTCAAGAAAATCGCTTTTCCACTGCTGAAGAAAATAGAAGCAACATATCGCGCCTCGTTCTGTTTTATGTACCTGTCAAAAAAAGGATCGTTTTCTTTTCCGTACATGACCGTAATTGATTCCTGAGCACCATTTCCGCAATGACAATGGTATTTTTCGAACCTTCACGCAGCTTCATTTTTTAAGAAAACAATGATATACACGGAAAAAAAAAATGCCTGAACGCCCATTTACCGACAAGACAGTACGCGACCGGGAAGACAAAGAGGCAACAAAACAACCGACATCTACATAAAAAACTCAGCCGACAAACTTAACGTATAATGAAAGACAAATGCACAAAGAGCAGTCAAATTCCCAAGAGATAAAGCAAAATTTTTCACCGTTTTTTCGTCATTATACACTTTGTCATTTGACCAGTCTGAATGCCTGACTGTTTGCATTTGTACTTCCTTAGTCACGTTCCTCCTATTTTCCTTCTCTCTTCTGCTTTTTTTCCTTCTTACCCAATAAACGTTTTCTGTGAACTGATACGCTGTAACATGGTGTGACATTCGGTGGGTATTTCCTTTGTGCTTGCAAAAACTTAGTCTTCCCTGTTTGTTTGTTTTTTTTTTCGGGGGGGGGGGGGGGGGGGGTCGGCATTTCTGGCATTTTTGGTTTTCATGGAAGAGGTGAACATCATATTTATTTGATGATGTTCCTTCTTGTTTTATTCCACAAATTAGTATCGGAAAATATAAAACAAATAATACGCCTCCCCTCCCCCCCTCATCCTCCTATTTTTTTATTCCCTTGTTAGTTTGGCGCGTGTTTTTCCCTTGTTTTATTCCCGATTCTGGCTCCCTGCACATTCTCCATTTTGTTCATTCTCATATCCTGCCTCGCATACCATTTTTTCCTATCATCACACCCCACGTGAGATCTACCTAAAAAAAAACAAGAAAAAAAAAACACTTAGTACTTTTCCCCGTTGTTTTTCTTTGCGTTACCTCTTCCGTCCTCACATCCTACGCTGTTTAACAGATTCCCAGTATTGTTTATCCTTCTTTAAGAAGAAACGCCTTTTAACTTTATCACATCTTTCTAATTTTAGGCTCCCTCCCCTCTCCCCATTGTCTCAAATATTCTTCTCCCCATTCTTTTTCTCGCTAGCTTTTATATTAAAGCTACCTTCCACGTTTGTCTTGCCTTCCTCACGCTCTTTTCCTACCTATTTTTCCATTCCATCTGCTTTGTTCCCCACACTTGACGTTCCCCAATTACTTGTCATTTTCTTCCTTGTACACCACTTGTTTATACTAACATGCCCTATGTGGCAACAAAGAATTATAAAAAAAACACTGGTTCGTCCACGAAAAAAATGAAAGGGAACAAGAAGGCTTCTACTAGAAATGGAACATTGAAAACACACCAGGAAGAAAGGAGGTATGGCGACGCTCTGAATAGGTGGGACGCGACAAAAAGAAAGCCACGAACTGAAACACAATTTCTTTATTTATTCTTTAAGAAAAAAAAAGTGAAACGAGGACAAGAAGTGAAGCGAGAAGGCTGCGCAGTGGTTCGCTTCTTCCGGGGACGTGAGACGCCTACAAAAGTAACCTGGACATCTGCTTCGCCCAAGGTTCCTGTTTCAGATTTCCATTTCCAGCATCGCCATTCTGCTCCTTCTGTCGCCCAGTCCCTTTAGCCCTCCTCCTTACTGCTTCCTTTTGCCCCATGCCTTTTTTGTATGTTTATCACGCAGACCCGGCCTATCAGTATCTCTTCTTGTCACCCTTCGTGTTCATCCGCTGTCGCCTGATGTGCTTCCGAAGAAATAGGAATCTACATACAGTCGCAAGGCTTTCTGCTACTCCAGTTGAAAATAAAATGTCCAAGATTTCCTTTTCGTTTTTCTCCCGCTGTTTTCATTGGTTCCAGTGGTGGCCGTTGTTTAATTACAAGATTACACTCCAAGCTTAGGCTTTTTGCTATGATTCATGGGTGCAATCCTTCCAAAGGTCAGTATATAAAGTCTCAAACTTAAAGACCATTCCTCTTAGGGCTCTGTGGGTGGCGCCAATTTGTTCCACTGCAGCGCCATCCACATACATCCGTGTAGTTTAATGTAATCATAGGGGTAAGAGAGGGAAAGAGCATTTGCTGCTCTCATCTTTTGAGCAGTTCCGTTGCGCTCTGTGCCGGAACTTTTTGAAACCCAGAGACTCATTTGCCTTTTTCCTCTCACCCCAGTAAAATGGTCTATACTTCTTGAAAACGTAAATTCTCCTGTCTTTTTCGGTATTCGGAAGAGGGAAAAAATTATATGACACTATCAGCATTATCGCTACCTTGGGTCCTCAACGTGTTTTAGGGGTTAGTGAATACAGAGGGGTACGCAGTTGGCCAATACTCGGTTATATCTAAATCGGCAGAAGTGGAAAATATTTTCACGACGTCCGAGTCTGCAGACAAACAAGCAAAAGAAGTAGTATTCGGATTACTCAGATGATATGCGTTTCGTAATAAAATTTGGAGTGCTGTCACTTGAATCCCGGCCGACAATTATTGAATAAAGTATTGTGAATCCAAAACCTATAGCACTACAATATAACGTACTTCAATAAAGCTGGTTACAATCCTTGTGATATATACACTCCAGTTATAAAGCCATTTGTATGAGAAATTTCTTGTGTCCAATAAATTATACAAGATATATAATAACTTAGAACTATATCAGGACTATATAAGATATATAAGAACCATATAAGAAACTTATATGAAAATTCTCACACTGTTCGTAATGGTTCTTATATGTTCTTATATACTTTGTATGATTCATACGAGCTTATTGAACACAAAATTTTCTCATCCAATTTAGATTTTTCAATAGGGCGAACGCTAGCGAGGAAACGAATATTTAACGAGTAGTTCGCAAAGCGAGTACAAGGGTACAGGGTGTCCCCCAAAATATTTTACAGTTTTTTCTTTACAGCAAATAAACTACGCGTCGCCGAAAACTTTTTCTCCGCCCAAATATAGCTGAAAGGCCAAACCAGATGCCAAAGATTCAACGCTCTCCATAGTTTTATTCAAAATTTATAAGTGATTTTTTGAAATCTTCAATGGGAAGATGGCGACTGACGGAGACCTCGAATACCTGGAGCAGAATAGCACCAGTTACCGAAAAAGCAAAAAAATATGCACCATTATCTCATTAAACATTAAACAAAATCACTTATAACTTATAACTAAGTTAAGCTTAGTTAGATACGCTGTCTGTCCTCGCTACTTTCTCTTCCACTGTAAAAATGTGTCCTCCTTCTCCAGTCTCGCGATCCATATCACCATGGTAAACTTCCACCAGCTCGCATGTGCAGTCACCATAACTTCGTTGAAAATATATTAATAGAGGATACACAGGAGAAGAAATAAGGATGCTGGCGTAAAACTTACGTGTTTTTTTACACCTCTTTGGATGAAGCAATATCACGATAGGAAAAATTATCCAGCGAAAAGCACCGATGAAATCTGCGTACTTTACATTGGCCATTCGCCAAGTGATTTGATCCTTTGCTGCATAGAGACACGTAAGTGGCACTGACACATCTATTATCGAGCCACGAAATCATTCCAGCCTCAATCGTGTTTCCTATTAGCGAGTCGCCATTCCGTGCCAATGCAGTACATTCTGTATGACATGACTTAATCCTCTACAGTGAATGCTTTGAGTGCGTTGAAAGTGACAGGTTTCTTTTTTCTGCCACTTGACGCTAACAGCGAAGAAGCGTGGAATCTGAACACGTGCGAACTCGAACTCCTTAGTACATAAACATGACGATAACATGACGGTCAAATAAGGAGATAAAATACGTGAACAAATAACGAGCGTTATGTTATACGAAAACGCATCGCGTCCCAAAATAAACTTTGAACCGCCACCCGCGCTCCCGGGCTGAGTAAGCAAGAAGGGCGGAGAGGGGGAGGGAACGTGTGAACCCCCAAAAAATATTTATTTTTATTGTTTTAAGTTTTCGATTCTATTATTGGGCTGCTAGTGTAACGAGTTATGCGTAAGTAATATTATTGAAATAATTTAGGGGTTGAAGTTATTTATTGCAATATAAGATCTGCAGAAGAGGTCCGCGCTTAGAAATAAGGGCTGCTGTGCTTGTGGGCCTTATCCTTTAAATCTTCGCTCGGTGGCAGGTGATAAAAACAATCGAGCGAGCTGTTTACTCCACATTATATATTATCATGTTTTCAATTAACTGCATGTCTTGTTTGGTTGTTAGGCTCGCTTTCTGCGCAGTGTCCCACGCGGTAGTTTTAGAAACAAAAGTAAGATTTTATTGAACAGAGTTTTTTTTTTTTACTGCACTAATTCAGATTGGCGTTGTAACAACCTATAACGCGAGTTATTTAAGAAACTTTAATGACATGTTTAATGTTAATCGACGGAAGATATATTGGACCTCGTGTTATTTTTAGCAATATGGAATGCACTTTGTAGGTGTTATTATATAAACGAATACTTTAGAAAAAAAAATCTCCTTAGTAAAACAAGTTTCCCAAGGGGTGAAATGGTAGAACGAGTGGCAGGTCACAGAAACAGCGCTCATTTCAAATGTAAACCCTGAAACATTTAAAAATTAAAAACGATTTGTAATCCGAGAACATCTCTCCTACTGGATGTTAGAACTACCCGACAGCTTTGATGTCATAACTAAAGTCGCTAAAATGTTACACATTGCCAACACTCGAGTTTCTTGTGATTTTCAGGCGCTATCAAGGTGTTTATACGTCCGATCAGATAATTTCAATTTAGTTTTCGCGGAAATACTTTCACGTTAAAAAAAAAAACAATAACAACTCTTTCTTTTTTTTTCGTCATTTCGTCGTTTCGTCAATTAAGAACAAAGTGCTGTGCTCATTACTGGGTCTCGTCGAAACGTATTTGTTTTAAAATTAACAGTAACGTGAGAGTAGCTGGTGAATCTTGAGCTTGCTGTGATGTGAAGCGCAAAGCGATTACACAGACCCAGATCATGTTGCTGATGTCGCTCATTTTATGTTCATCCCTAAATTCTTAATGTTGGCCCAGCTACAGCATGAAAGCATACTTTGTTTTATACTAATAAGAGCTCAAAGGCAAACCTGCTAACTCAGTCATCATTTGCGGACCGCTATCTGCCCCAAGTGGCAAACAGGCTTAAACACTGGCGAAAAAAAATAAAAAAAATATCTAAATAGAGTCAATCGTTGTTTTCAAGAAAAGTAACAGAAATACATTTTTCGTTCACATTCGCCAAAAGAAAAAACGCCACGACCTTCTTACCAAAAATATAAGTAACTATTAACAATATTACCAGTTATGCCTTACATACATGTATGAAAAAAAAATTTACAACGCAAGGGAAAGATCGACACTACAGCACAGAAGGCCTCCCGAGCTGCTACTTTCGAATGGGGAAAACAAGCCATTTTGGCACGCGGAGTTTTGAACTAAAAAATACCGCCCCCCCCCCCCCAAAGAAAAAAAAAAGAAAAAAAAAAGAGGAAGAAGAGTTTGATATGCGAATGTTATACTGATGTAAAGACGAATTTCAACTAATGGGGTATCTTGAAATGAGGTAAGAAATAAATGAGGTACTGAATGTAAAAATACTCTATGAAACTAGCAACACGACTAAGAAATGCCCCCCATGACAACCAAAAGTAAAAAAAAAGAGAAAAGATCAAATTTCTTCTATGCCTAACCGTGCACCGTAAATACCTGGCCGACGTTTTCAATCTCCCCCCAAAAGCGAAACCATAAATCCCGAACGGCAGTTTCAATTTCGCTGCCCTTTCCAGATGGCGCTAGAGGACGACATGTTCAAAGAACCGGGCCTCAAACCCCGTTTCTCTCCTGTGCTCTATGGCGATTTCATTACAAAAAAAAAAAAAAAAAAAAAAAAAATATATATATATATATAAAAAAATCATAGCGTAAGTTTAAAAAAAACATCTAAAGCGCCAAAGAATGACCAATATTCCAAAGCATTTTGCAAGGACCTCCGCTTTCGGCATAAACGTTTCGTTTTCGAATTTTTATTTTCGAGTTCCTGCCTGTTCATAATCTCAGTAAAAACACACATGCGCACTCACGCACTCAGGCACACATGCACACGGATACGCGCACGCACATGCACACACGCACGCGCGCTTGTAGGCCCTCTCAAAACACGTACGCACACGCACGCATGCGCCCACGCAAGCACACACACAAACACGCACATAAGCGCGCGCACGCACGCGAGTACATACACACTCGCACACAACAGGAGACGACTCATCTGTTTAAGGTAACCGAAAAGCAACCCGAGTGCAAACTGATACTGCTGATTTCCGATCAAAAAAAGGAAAGCAAGTGTGTGATTTAGAAAGCACGCGTGGAAGGAAAAATCAGATTACGATTGTTTCTGCGTGTACGAGGACTCTCTGCTTGAAATCGCCGTAAGGATTCTGTAGACTGAAGCGTGACATGAGACACGGGACGAGAGCTCATTATACTCCGACTAATGAAATACACTCAGAGGAATGGCCGCCACGCAGGAAACGTCCGAAATGACAGCCTGTACTGAAATGCACATCTCTTTTTATTTTGGTTTTCGTTGAGCCTTTGGTTTGCGCGAGTCCTTCGGAACTCCCGATTTTCTCGAAACCATTCCGCCATTACGGGTCACTGACTCCGCTTGACAGCGAACTAGAATATCAGCATGAAAAGAATCAAAAGAGCAAAGGATAATGTAAAAATAAATGCAATAAGGATGAGTACATAAAAGATGAACAAATTATCCGTCGTGCGTTCGTCCTCATGCGTTTTGTTTTTCACGTTTTACTCGAAACTCCTTTACTGGTTTGCTATTGTGTCTGTTCCACGTTTTGTTTATTTAGCGTTTTTTATATATCAAAGACTGATGTTTAAACTATTTTGCTGGTGTCATATATATTTTAGAAAGAAAACAAATAGGGTCATAACGCGCCGTTAAACAATTACAATATGTGGGTGAAAATAATATATTAAGATTAAAACTGACGCCACCCCGACTATTTTCCTGGAGCTTTTCTGCTGGTTTAAGGATTGTCTGTCACTAGATTTTCGCATAATTTTAGTTTACGCCCAAATTTAAGCAGCACAATCTTGGTTTTAAGTGTGTAAATATTGTTTCATTTTGCGTATTTCCACCTTCAATACTCAAATTAACACTAACGTGGGACACTTTAACGCAGACGCGCCGCAACAGTGAATCATTGCAACCTTGGAGTAATATCTACCGCCTTATATACTGAACTTTAATAGTTTTCACAATTTCTAGAATTGTTTCATAAAAGTTACTTGTGACACAGTGCAAAACAGCATTTCTTGTTTAACTATTTGCCTTAACACAACGTGTTCGCGCCGCATTAAAAAGAAAAAAAAAACCTTCTCTAACGAATTTGTTTTTATAGATCTTTGTTTTATTACGGTATTGGAGCCGGTGGCGTTTAAAGCAACTGAAACTATACAACCACCGCATGGTTACCTGAATAAGAAAACTTCACAAACTGCGCGGCAAACAGTCAGTTCACTCAGTAGCTGTGAGAAGCAAACGCTAGTCAAACATTCGGGCGCCTTTATAGTCCTCTGTTTGTGATTGATCGGTTGCGAGCGACTTCTTTAATTTGTTCTCCGGTGGACTTATCAGAGTTGTCATCGCTACTTTCTTGTTGCTGTCGTGATATTTTCTGAAAACGCATACAACAGAATCGTCTAAACGAGCCTAGCTTCATGCGTTGCGAGCAAACTCTATGACAAGAACATGTAACCATAGCCTCCTATATACTGACAAAGCCTGGCAGATCGCCCTGAGAAGCGGCCGCCGAAATGGAAAAGGTGGAGCGGCAGACAACGGATGAGAGTAGAGCCACGTGACTGGCGCCCCGCTGCGGCGAGGCGCCGAAACACGTTTCTCGAGCGAACAAGCGCGTTTCGGGTCCTCGCCACTGCGAAAGCCCTGCGCTAACGTCCAGGTTTCCCGACAAATGTCTCTGATGCTCTGTGCTACAAGATCCTCGCGCTCCGACTCTGCGAAGGGGACTCTCTGGCTCCGTCGTCGAACTACCAGGCTTAGTGAGTATAGAGGAGGCTATGATGGGGGGGGGTGACGCTAGACCGCGCGAGGCGGTTCTGAGCAGCTGCTATTTAGCTCTCAAGCATTTGCGGAACTAATGACACAACCGCGGGAGCGTTTTTCGACGCCACAAGCCTGTGGCGTCAAAGCAGTTGTCTTCTGTAGAGTGCTTGCACGAGGCAATGATGCAACACTGCTTCGGGCCCGATATTTCGGCATGCATTTTCCGGGGTCCATATGGGTGACCATTCGTACGTTTTTATTCTACTTACGCGAAGTGTTTCTACGCCCGGAAGCAATGTTTTTGAAATTGCTCAACTGCTCTTTTTTTTTTTATTCACAATCCGCTGCATTAGTTAAGACAGACGAAAGCATAAAGTAGCTTTGATTGGTGTTTTATATCTAGACGTACCGGTCTTTATTCATACTTAAGAAAAGCCGCGCTCGAGAATTCGACACTTCGATGGGAAACAGGGCACTTGGCAGACGCCGCAAAATGACTCCGAAGAAAAGAGAAAAGTAAACTTGAACTTAAGCGTCCCAAATACGTTCTAGACTGTGCTTCGTGGCTTCTCTTGTTTACTGAGTCGTCTGCTTGCTTCTGCGTCTAACTAAAACTAGGTTAACACCAAAAACGACGCTGTCAAACAATTTTTTGTGTGCATTCGAATAGAAAAAATGGCAGAAGGTGTCACCGGTAGTGCTTATTGACGTTAGATGTAATTTTTTTTAAACAGGCTGCGTGGTAGCGCGTTTGGAAGAAACATGAGGTACAATAACCTTATATTCTAAAGACTGAATGTTCTAGCAAACGAAAGCCAAAGCATGACAAGAGCCCGTATCGGTTAGAACTGACCCAGGTGAAGTAAATAGGTCGTTAGCCCTAGCCTTTCAACTTCCTATTTGTCTAGACCTCTGCCATCATTTCTTCAACTAAAAGGAAGGCGCATTGCACACAAATGTGGTTCCTCAAATGTAAAAATTACACAGCCCTAGCAACGACGAAAAAAGTCCGCTAAAAAAAAGAAACGTGAGAAAAAAATAACAAACCCAAGACAAACAAGCATTAACGGCGTATAACAAATTGCTGCGTATTTTGCAAAGTATACAATAATCCAACAAAAAAACGCTCCAGGGCGAAAATAATAATACAAAAAAAAAAAGATAGAAAGAAGAGAGAGCGTCCTGCGCAAAAGGAAATGCCCAAATTCGGGCAGAAAATAGGCCCTCGTACGTTTTCCGCTAGAATCGTCCTGTAATTTGCTTCTTTCGGAAATGAAAAAGTGGTTTTAGGACACATAGTACGAGTTCCCAGAGAACTGATCTTGCTTCCGCTTTCTTTGCTTGCCTTTTTGTAAGTGAAAGAAAACATTTTTGCTCTTAAAACAAGGTAGAACACTGTATATCCGCTTGGAGATTAATATTTTTTAATTCTTAAGCCAACGAAGTTTAAATTCATCCCTTATTAGGACCACAATATAGATTGTCGGACGAAGCTCAAGAAGTTAAATGACGATGGAGGACTCAGATACATATTAAAAATATGTTGCTATGTGGTTTAAACCAACTCGTCGAAAGCCAATCTGTCGCAGGGCAACTCGTCGAATAGGTCGATTCGTAATAGGGTAACTCATCGTAGAGCCCTTCTCGTCACTACTTTTTTTTATTGCATTTCATCTATTTATACGTATCGGTTTTGCTCCTTTCGATGTGCAATGTTTTAGACAGTGGATTCAACGGCGGTCTAATGGATCTGGCTTGGGGGGGGGGGGGGGGGGGGGGGAGTATTTTAGTTTGGTGTTTATGTGTGTGTGTGTGGTGGGGGCGGGGAGTGCAACGAGCTGTCATATCACGAACTAAATTTACGTAATGCACGCAGGTAACTGCCATTTCACCAAGAACGAGGCTTTTCTTTTGAGGAGTTGCCCTTTCTGTAAACTGACCCTTAACGAGTTTGACTATTCGACCATTCGGCTTCTGCTAAGTTGGCCTTCAACGAATTGGCTTTCGACATTGTCTGGATCCCGATGCGGAGATTTATGCTCTGTTTATTACTTTTTTTATATTCTCTGAAACTTTAGTTTATTTTCCCCCTTGTATTGCTTAAGCAACGTTGCAGCATACGTATAATTTGTAAAGGAAAACAGGAAGCTACGGGATTGACACCAAGAGGAGAATAGATTCACCACACAACGAAGCATAAGAAGATTCTCCTCTCATATTTGACGAGCAATACACAGATGAATATCGGAATATTGCTACCGTTATCACCGTTTGAGGAGATATATATATCCGCTTCAAGTGCAAATCGTGCGCGGACAAAGAAGACCATCCACCTTTTTTTGCTGCTTACATTCTAAAACAAGACCTCCACTGCCGGTCTATTAGCATAAAACAGCGCACCCACTGTTCGTCATAGAAGTACACCACCTTCAAGACGCCGGATGGCACTCGCCTAATGGGTTGGAGTGACAAATGAGGATTTGCCTCAAGCTTCACCACCGTGCGCATACACATTCACCAGGGAAGATTATCAACTTCGGCCACATTATATGCGATAACTTTTTTCTGTTTACCTTTTTGCCTTACGTTCTTACTTTCGGACAAATATCATGCATCGAGTTTGATTGGACAGCACCAAATGGACCCTTCCACAAATAAAGCGCCCTCCAGTGGCTGAAATACCAGTCCAAATGATTTGTATGCTGATGGCGGTCACTATTAAATGCCTATGAATCAACGGCAGACGTACGAAAGCTACAGTATTCTTCGCTATACAGATATTTTCTTTGGTTCAGTTTCCATGGTGCGAAGAAGCCACCACTCTGTGCAAAGTGGTTATGTTGAGTAAGGCTTTTGATCAAATTCCTCACATTTTATTGTCACGAGCTCTCTGAAGCATGCCGAAGCCGAGCATTCAATGGATTCATATGACCCCTAAAATGCGTAGCTCATATCAACTTATACGTCTCGCCACGGTGACATACAAACAAAAATACAGGAAACTGACTTTTGGAGGGTTGGGGCTCCGCATCGGTGCCTGTCTTTTAAATTTGTTTTTCCTTCACCCGATTTATCAGGAAGGCCGCCATCATGAGCATGTACAGACGATATACATTCAGGTGATGGTAGATATCGAAGTGGTTTAGACTGAACTTCAAAAAAGGCTCTGTTCACGTGACTTCCTGAGACATGTGACAATAGCGAAAAAATTCACGCGATATTTCGTACCCCGGTTTTCGAACTTCTTTTTTCTTCTTTCATCTTCGAAGCATCATCGGCGTTACCTAAGGAACCATAAATACGCAGTCGTACTGATCATATACGTCTTACAAAAGACATAATGGTCGCTGCAAACACGTGTGCCAGAATTATGGGCGGCGTGCTTCAAGTAAGTTCGAAAGCTGTTCGCTTACGCTTCGAAATTATCTACAGACTGGTTTTGTATGACCGATGTGACAAGGTCATACAAGGAAGAAAATCACGCCTCGGACACTCGGCTCCTTCAATTTACCAGCACCTCCTGCACCGGTGCAGAAAAGTGTAGTGCAGTGTGCATCCGGTATGTGTATTGACATACGACTGGAAGTACATCGCCTTACACTTTTCTGCACCGGTGCAGGAGGTGCTGGTGAATCCAACTAGCTCAGTGTTTGCAGACTGCCTTTTGTGTGATGCACATGCGGTGTGACTGAGGCTTAAACAAAATCGAGTTCGCATTAAGAAAGAAACAACTATAAAAAAGGAAGGAATTGCGTTGGACTATAAGATTACTACATGACCCGATGTCACAAATGCGGAGTGGTCGATGACCGTCACGGCCATACTGTCCTCCCCTTAGATTTCCCAGTACGGCGGTAGCAAACCTCTCTCCACCCCCTTTTTCGTTTGTTTTCGTTTCTGCGCTGTGTCTTACGCTCCGCCCTAATGTTCACCCGCGGAAGCGTGTGCTAGATTGAGAGCCAAAGCAAAAACCAAACGGCTAGAATGGGGAAAATCAAACTTGCGAGCCGGATGTCCGGGCATTTGTTTAGAAATGCCCCTGCGTATCCTACTATATATATATTTTTTTTTTTCTGCCAAAAAACCTAAATTTGTTTTGCTGGTGTTGTGTCAGTTTTGGTGTTGTATTGTTCACTTGTGCCTCGCTGTAATCGTTTGAGAAATGATTCTGCTGCCGTGACACTACAATTTTTGAGACAAAAAAAAACATTCGCCTGTCCGTCTTTTTTTGTGTTCTTTTGAGAGTTTTTCAGTTTTACGATGTATATCGAGTATGTGTTTCGTTCGTTTTCGTTTCTTAGCTTTATGTGCGTAATTTATTGCTCCTTTGAACCTCAGCAGATTTTCTCGTTCTTTGAACTGCCGCCACTGGGGACCGTGAGCAAACAAAATGCATGTTGGGCTGACTGCGATCTATGGAGCAAAAGGAGACTATTTTTGCGCAACTGTTGCTCGTCGCGGGGAGTCAGTGAAATGCAACGGCTTGTGAAAGGGGAATATGTCTCGTTTCACATCACACCACTTTGCTCCGTCTTTCGTCAAGCTCGGCAGCCGACACGAAAGGGCTCTCAGTTTTCCCGAAGGAACAGTTTTGAAACTCTGTCCCCTCAGACCATAACAAAGATAAACGTATACCTGGAGAAAGGAAGACAATATAACGGAGAGGACAACAAAAAATGTACCGTCGCGGTCTGTTTTTTTTTTCTGTTTTTGTTTTTACGTGTTTCTGTGTTTACAATAGGTTGTTTCTTAAACTGCTCCCCTGCGGAATTTTGCTTCATAAAAATATATTTATGTCCTTTTTTATTGTTGTTAGATGACGTTGTATCGCGAAAAGCTGTATGTTTAATATTTTATATCTCAACTAAGAGGTGGCGAAATATTAAAAATTCTTTAAGAACGGCAGCCCTCCATTTTTTATGTCCTAACCAGATATTCATCCGCACACTGGTTTGCGAGCTTTCTCCCGTGTCCACACCGTTCATATATATGGTTCAAATCATTGCTTATCGCGATCATCCTGCTCATCGCCTTCCTCTAGTATGTCATTCTGAGCTCGTTTGCGTTCAGCAAGCCACCGGGGAGCCAGCTTGCAAACCACTGAGCAGACAACGAAACAGACTAGAATAGACCGTTCAAACAAAAAAGGGCTCCTGACCGGTTTCATTTTCAGCGTGCGTATGGCGCGTGATTTTCTCGCTTTCCGAAGTGACGAACATGGACGTGCTGGGATGCGGAAATCGCAAGCTGGGCTGAGCACTTGCAAATATTGAAATGATGTATTGGGCAGGAGATCGAACTATTGGGCAGGAGATTGAACTATAAGGGGCGCTTTATCGAGTTTGTTGTCCCCGCAGCCCAGTGTTTACTAACACAGCATAACAAAGAAATTTAACCTCGCCTAGCACGTTATGGGCACGTACGCTTCGCTCTGACCAGTGCTTCAGTCGCACGAGGAGTGGCCTTGGAATCGTGGGTTTGTCGCATCAAAAACAAGCAAGAAAATGTGGGTTGTTGTCCCCACTGCTGAAGCGTACCGTTACAGGCGTGGCTGTTCGATCTCCTCCTCAATACAGGGCGCTTTATCGAGCTTGTTGTCCCCACAGCACGGGGTTTACTAACACGGCACAATAAACAAACTGAACCTCGCACCACGGTCTGGGCACGAGTGCTTCGCTCTGACCAGTGCTTTAGTCGCACGAAGAGTGGCCCTACAAATCGTCATCTTCAATTTCTCGAATCAAGAAGAAACAAGAAAATACGGTTTGCTTTCCCCACATCTGAAGCTTAGCGTTGGAGGCACGACAGTTTCATCTCCTCCCCAGCTGGACATACGAACGGCACGGCCGCCGTTTCTGCTTTATATTGAAGCTTTCACCCTTTCTGGGTAGAACGCTAAAAGGGTTAAACATAAAACTTATCTGAAAACGACATACGCGCGCCCAATTACAGCTGGTACGTTTAGAGTTTGAATTTTACAAGGTGTGCCAAATGTGCTGGCCTTTACAAACTCACGTAGGTAGTAGTGCTTCAACGCGCCCCTTAACGTAATAGCCAGACCACAGTGTGAGACGATGTCTCTAGTCTTAAAGCATTTCCATCACGTCGCGCATGAGCTTTTTTGTAGGGGCGAAATGAACAAAGCAATATTTTTTTAAAGCGCAAAAATTTTTTTTAGCGAAACCACCAATACCAAAATTGTGCAGGTCCGTTAGTTAGCTCGTTCATTTTCCCCTCTAACTTTATCAGGAATTTAACGTCAAAGTGATCTTACGTAGTGTGGCCTTAAGACTAATTAAGCTTTCCCGCCAAATTCAGAGCAGAAATTGATGCCGAGTTACCTAATGTTACTTGATTTATACATCAATATAGTTTCCTTGCTACATTTAGCGGAAAATTTGACTGCACGGTATTCATACGTCAATCGTTTTCCGCGGTAAATTTAAAGGGACATACAAAGGCACGTTAACTACGCACCGAGTCTATTTTTCCGCTAAATTCAGCAAGAAAATTGATAATATCGCAGGTTGTTTCTCACTTCCCCGAAAAAGATGCTCAACGTACTACAAAAAAAAAAAAAAAAAGATTGCTTTTTATAAATAAAATTACATAGAATATTTTTATGCGCTAATTGTTTCCGTTGAATTGTTATTGTTCGAGCTATTAGACTGCGCGTTACAGACGTTTCTTCGGCCTCACGGGAGCGTCCGCAAGTTTAACCCCAAGAAGATTTGACGTGCATTGGAACTGTCACTAAATTTTTACTTGGGAGTTAAAGGGGCGATGCAAAGATTTTCGTATTTTGCGCAAATATTGCTTAGAACGGATCCATGACGTTAATGACATATGAAACACGTGTTAATTTTTCACCACACACAATCGAAGTCGCAAAAAAAAAAAATAAAGAAAAACGAGCAGAGTTCACCCCCTCAACTCGCAGCAAGAACAAGCGGCCGCGTGATCTGGAGTCGATTATATGCCGCCAATGTTGATCATAGCCATGCGCTGGGGTTGGCAAGGCACAGGACACGCGCTGAGTTCCAGACATTGTTATGGTTCGGCTGTTGTCGTCATCGTAGCGATTGGACACAGGACACTACCCGAATTCGTCTCGAGCTAGTAATTATAACGAGCCCAAATCGAGTGTCCACGCCATGCTCGGGTCCAATCTATGAGCAGCATTCAAATATCGTCACTGGGCGGTACTGCAACCGCCCAGCTACGTCATCAGGTTTCGCGAAGCAGAGATTGAATGAAAACACTCGGTTTTGTCCTCGACATTACAGCGCAACAAAGGAGTTTCTTGGTCAATGGCGTTGCGTGCGAGTATCCTTGAGTCCCACTAGTGCCAGTAAGCTCGTGTAAAGTGAAAAACATTCCAATTGAATGTCGTTGCACCGCCCCTTTAAGATCGAAGCACGGGCGCACGGCCGAGCTGACCATCTTTTACACGAAGCCATTCCTTGCCCTCCCGCGGCACATTCCAGAAAAGCCCGGGGACAGCCGAGTGGAGTCAGAGTTCGGCGAAAGTTCGGGGTTCACTGGGAGGACCAACGTATTGCTCACAACGAACCACAAAACGGCAGTTAAGCGATATCCCGGAGCTACCGCAATGCTGACTGCTAGAGGCGAACATCTCGCTCGTCGAAACCATATATACATATATATATATATATAATAACCATATATATATATATATATATATATATATATATATATATATATATATATATATATATATATATATAATTATACACAGGCTGTGGGGCGTTTTGAAAAGTGAACGATTCATCGAACTGGCCGACCGACCGGAACAGGCTACTAAACGGGCTAGATAATACGAAATATTTGTTGTTTTCATTTTCTTTTAATGTCTTGTGCCTAAACGTTCAATACATAGTTCACAACAAAAAGTCGGAGAGCTACAGAGTAACATAAAGCGATGACTGCTGTACATTTCCTTTTGTGTCATTCATTCATATTTTGCATTTGTTTTTCTTTTTTTTTACGTTCAAGCTTGCTGGGTATACTTATTTCACCTCAGTGATGACCCGAAATAGCCCGAAGACCACCGAAAGATGCGACTATTAAGTGACGTTTTTTTTCCCCTTTATATTGAGGTTTTGAGAAAAGTGCGATGTAGGTCTACTACACCGTATATTCCCGCGTGAGAAAAAATGATCTTCTGGAAGCCAAGCAGTAAACCATAACATGTCTCCGTGGGCGGCGTTGAAACGCTCACCAGAAAAATGTTCACCAACGCGAGATAAATGGCCAAAGCAATGTGCTAGACAGTATGTACTATAAGTGCTAGATGAAAAAAATAGAGAAAGAAATTGCAGACCTCGTGAATTATTGAGTGCCTCGTGGTTCTGGAGGGGAGCGTCTTTGCGTTCATTTTAACAAGCGGTTCTGGAGGTTAGCGTGTATAATCCCGGACGACGCAAAAGCCAACGAAATTCCCCTTCTTCCAAACAAGTGTTATTCGTCCCAGATGCAGGGAAACAGTAAAGTGCACGAAAGAAAAAGATGAAAGAAAGGTAATTTCTCACATTGAACAAATTAAAAGACCTATTGTCTTTTTTTTTATATTCCACAAGAACTGCCGTTTTGTTATTGCTATTTGATTTATCTATGCTTCGGCGGGAAATGATTATACGGTAAGAGACGGCGCATATTTCTCTTCTAGATAACTGCAAATAAAAACTAAAATAAACCGGAAGGTAAAAGTTGCCGCTAGGGCCTATGCTTGTAGGGGGCCGCCTGACGTGATTGATCTCACCGAACATTCCGGCCGGCGGGGTTGAAACAAAACCTTACCCTCGGCTATTTTCTCTCTCTCTCTCGTGTCTTGTTTTACGGAAGAGACCTAAGCCTAATCGGGGCACGACCTTTTCTCCCGTTTACTATCCCATTTTCTTGTTTTCTGTAGTAAAGAAATAACCAAAAATATGGTTGCATTCGCGTAGAATTGATAGATTCCCGGAAAATGCGAAAAATGTGGATGTGCCGCTACAGCTTTCTAAGCTCCTGGAATTGATGGTTCATGGTGCCGTACTGCGCGCAGAGCGCGCCTTGTGTAGAAAATAGGCTGGCCAGTTTTCTTTTTGTCGGGGGGGGGGGGGGGGGGGCGGGGGGGGGCCGGGGGGGGGGGGGGTTAATGCGGAGGTGTTTTTTTATGCTAAAGTTGAGGCTTGGGCGAGTTGGTACGTACTTCGGAATTGATTTTTTTTTTTTTATCTTAGCTGCGAACGGTGACAGAGGCTACTGGCACCACACGCACACAAATACAAAGTAACATCAATATCACGGCCCATTCTTTGAGATGTGTTGGGTAAATTGAAGATAGCAACGGCATAAAATATTTAAAAAATACCGTTACCTTGCAAGTTTAGCACAGCTCGATTGTACTAATTGTCGGGTGGTGTTGGTAGAGCTCGAGCCTATGGTCAGTTGGAGTATAACCTGAAGAACAGCCATATTTTTCACCGACAAAAAGAAAATCAACTTTTTAGCGACAAGAAGCAATCCTTGTCAGTAAAGCTTGCTTTACGAACCTCTTAATTTGTGTCTACAGAGTGACTTTAAATCGTAAATATTACATGAATAGTCTACATACATCTGGTTTTACCTCAACCTCGTCAAATCCGTTTGTTAATGACAACAATGATAGAATAGTTACAACTTTTTTTATTTATTTATTATCTTTAGTTGTATACCTAGGTTGCCTCCGCTAGCTAATAAGACAAAAAAAAATAGATAAGTTTACCACATATTTATGCCAATCTAAAACCAAATCTGCAGGCTCGCAATAAGTCAACCCATTGATGTGGCTCATATACTCATGGTTGTAAAATTTAATTGAACAATTTTTATACATTGTACCTTTCTATTTTCCTTGCTTTTATTTGCTGATAATATGGTGCCTTTTCTTTTTTTAACCTATTAATTATTTTGACTGCGGTTTTATTTTTTAGTAAAGCCGCAGGTCTAACATATAATGTGGTTCATCTCTTGCCTACTTGTCTATACTTGCGTCAACTAACTTCTGAAATAAAGGCCAAGCTATGGGGTACATGTAAGCTAGCACACCTTGAACAGCAATCAAAGTAGTATACGCTCGTTCTTTCTTTCTTACGAGAAGTCATAAAACCTCGTCTCCGATTTAGATGAACAAAATCTAGCAGATTGTTTGATGGAATTATGTTCTGACTAGTAGCCAACATAGCCCAGTTACGTGCTTCAACTGTATATATTGTGGTTATAGATGTAAAAGAAAGCTCCCCGACGTGTCTCACTAGCTTCCTCATCTCTATTTTAGTTGCTATTTTGTTAAAGTGAGCAGTCGATCCACTATACTCTGGAGCGCGCAAAAAATTTATATATACAACTTTCCAAAGTAACCTCAGTGCCTTCCAGTCAGTATCTTCTCTCTTACTGTGTGTTTTTGCTGTTTCAGCGCCAATGTTATGGACGAGTGATATCAAGTCCCAACGGTCCCACAGTCTCAGTCCCAAAGATACGTCCACCATTAATGCCACTAGGGCTTTTCACGCCCTGGAGCACGAACCTCTTCATACTTAGCTTTGTCTCAACTGATTGAAAGGATGACTAACTGATGGAAGGTGTTCCAAGCGCATCGAGATACAGTGTGCATCCAGGGTCTTCTCAGGGTAAGATGTGTGCTACCCAGGTTTGGCGGGTCAACACGCAAGCAACCCAGACTCCTTCTCTTGACTTCCTCGAAACCCATGACTTCACCCAAAGTTGTTCACAGGCATTCAGCGGAATCTGACATAAAGGAATTTCACCTGAAATTTGTACGCTTATATTTATGAGCTTTAAAAAGCTCATTGCCCGGAAGCACAAGTCCTCCTTTGCAAAGCATACCTACAAAAGGAATTATATAAACAAAGGGGGAATGTAAGCGTTTGGTCGGATGAAATCATATTTCACGGCAAAATTTTCTCTCTACGACGTGCACTAACGTCCGAAAAAAAAAAAAAAACTGCAAGAATCTGAGATACTCGTCTTTACCAGCGAAGAAACCGAGAATCCCGTTATTGATAAACGAATTCCACGTTAGAGAACCTATGGGGAGGGGATGAAAAGGGACAGAAGGGAAAGGTTTTAATCTAAGCAGGAGTTAATATTTCGTACTCTACAAGATGGATTCTAATCAAACATAAAATTGAAAATTCCATATTCCTTTCTTCCGCTTCCGTGCATTCCCATTCTTCAAATTAAAATGCTTTGCTTTCTCAGGTGAGTTCTAAAACTTAAGACATGGTACTTTTTCTTACATTTTACCATAAAAAGAAATCTATTTTGCAATAAATTGGTATATTACTGTATATTGACGTTCGATTGAAACTCAACTCACAAGACGCAAGCGAGTGCATAGCGAGGTGAAAGCTACAGGAATTGGACAGTCTTTTTCTCCTAAACTTTCAGTGGTACTTGCAATCATGGGCTTCCGACAACCGAGAAAAGGGATATTGTAAATAAAGGTGATGACACGAAATATAAAAAAATAGATAAACAATAATGAGGAATAGTCTGGAAAGAGTTTATGGTTATTTAGGATATGCGCGAAGAAGCAATCACGTGACAATCCCGTTTTATGAGAATATATAAAAATCCAAATTGCCGAAAGATTTCGTTACTGCTGTTGTTTATTCACTATCAAATAGAGTTAACGAAGTAATCAATGTTTTTTTATATTAAAGAGTGACGAAGTATGCTAACTTATTAATCGAATCCCGGATCTGAATACCATTAATATTTACATAAACAATTTGCGCATAAAGTAAAGTTCGATCATTATTCTCGCACAAATTATTTATTTATTTACAACATTTTGGTAGCATCCGACTTGGTATTTCTCGCTTTGCTCCATCTTCACACTTGCGTAACAATGAAAAGTTGGAAGAGAATTTTATTAACATAATTAGTGAAGCTGATGTAAAACCGGGCATTCGTCGTCGATATTCATGCTTCACAACGTTCGTCCGCAGAGGCCGGCACCGCAGCAGGCACACTACTGGATGCTTACAATTTCGACCGCATGATGGCGACACGGTTCAACCTCAAAGCAAAAAGAGCACCAGCCGCGTTACCAGAAGTTTGTTGGTTCATTTTCAAAATCGACGCTGTCGTTTTTTTTTTTCGACGTTGCTTTTTTAACTAGTTTATCTAGGATTGTAGTTATCAATAAAAAGGTCTCGCTATTGGCGCTGCAGGATGGCGTCCATTACATTGCATGCTTTGTCTAGGTGGCGGAAGCCGCCGCCTGATTAAATGGGTCCAGCCGTATTATATCCACTCGTTCGTTTGGCTAGAGTAAATAAATGCCAAAATATGAGTATCGCTTCTTTTTTTTTTCTTTTTTTTTGCTTTTGCTGTTAAGTTTTTTATTGGCGGAGACGCGTTTACACGCTCGAAATACTTCAAAGCGCTTGCTGCACGCTTACGCTCGTACTTCATAGGTAGCGGATTGCCACCGGCGCACCAATTGCCAACGTTGTCCGAAGTCACTCTCCGCACGCCGCTGCCTCTCCTACAAGAACAAGGGTTGCTTCCTGCAATACTCAAAGAATCTAAATGGGATCGCAATACTCTGCTCCTATAGGATGAAGCAAACAGTTATACTTTTTTTCTGTCTGTTTTTGTCATTGAAGATGCAGTGTTTGGATTGCGTGGTATTACCGTCAACCACTTTTGGACACACCCCTATATCAACGCCGGCAGGGCGGAAAAGAAGGAATGAATAAAGCAGGGGTACTATACATCATTTCACGTTAACCCCAGACGCAGCCGACACATTGAGCTGATGGGATCAATTTGACAGCTTCAAAAGCGCACCTTCAAGGTGTTTCCTCATGTTTACATACGTGTTCTATCATCGCTTAACCAATCACATACAAAAGAGACGCAGAGACATCTGCTTTTGACGCTGCTTGACTGGTTTTATTAGCTCGCAGCATTGGCTGCCTCTGGACTTCGCGTGCTTAGCCCGGTCGCGCAACTATCCTCCACCAAAAACAGCAGTTTTTAAGGAGTGGAATGCACGATGCGGCAACGTTGTGGGAGCTCTTGGCGAGCACCCGTCCAACAAAAACGTACTCAGTTGTGGCCGCCAGCCTTAAAAGAAGGTAAAAGTCTGGAATATTCGCCGCAGCCTTCAATACCAAAATGCTCTCACGCGCCGCCTACCTGTGCTAAGCAGTGGTAGAGACGCTGCCGTGGCGGCCACCGTCGATTGTGGCGCGCTCTGCGTTGCTGTCGCCTGGACCCGCCTCACTTCAAACCCGACCAGGAAACACAGCAAAAGCCGCCGAAGGATGGGCCGCCCAGGCATCGTCTTATCCAAACATGTCGCGCTGACGCGCCGTTCACGAAAGAACACCACAAACACACCGTCACAACGACGAGGCGCCGGAACTCCAACACCGGCCACGATAGTCACACACCGATTCTACACACCCAAACACAAGCACTGTACTAAGCAAGTCGATGGCTCTGTCACAATCACACAGGGGTCGTATGTCACCAGCGTGAGGCGGTGACTTATCCAGGTGCGGAGTTTTTACTGGGAGACATCAAGATCGAATGCGTTCTCATCGAAGGCTGCTGTTTCTTGATGATGGTCAGTTGTTCTTGCTGAGAATTTGCTCGAGAAATCCGACGGGGCAACGTGAGTCAGCGAAATTTTTCGAATGCGCAAGGCACGGGCGAGCACGCCGGTCGGCCGCGAATAACTCCGAAAGTAGGAGCGGTCCTCGATGCTTTCGGAGCAGGCGGAGAGTCTCGTGCGCCGCATCCTTTTGCCCCCTCGCTCGTTCGTCCTCCGCGATCCGTTCACTGGCCGTGCACGAGAGATGAACGTCAACGGGCGGCTTTTCGGCCACCGACGACCGCGCAAGTCCCTTCCTTTGCCTCCTCGTCCCCAAACTGCGATCGATGTTGCGTCGAACGTGCGCGAGGCGGCGCCCCGTATCGCGGTTCTGGAGAGGAGGGGAACGTTACGTCACGTGTGACGTAGTAGGCGACGTCATGTTCCCGGCGGAATCATCCGCGAGGACCGAGCAGGCGAAGCTAGGCAAGGCTTTTTCTGTCAGCGCTAACCGCTGGCTATCCTTAGCCGTACTTATGGTAGTCAAACTCGAAGTAGGGCCATGGTATACATGGCCTTATTTTGCTTCATGCGACATTTCCAGATCAGGCGAAAATACCTTCCCTGAGATACTGGCTTTTTGAGGCATGCGATTTGGTTGCTTGGTTTGGATATAGGTTTGGAGTTTGATGAAACGGAAGCAAGTATTTGTGATTTCAAAAAGCAAGAGAAGAAAAGAAGTTATAAACATTGCTCAACAAACTAAAAAAAAACATTATCCCTTTTTTTTTCTTATGAGCATGGTGATAGCATTCTAGTTTTTCTCAACGTGGTTTGACATATTAAACATTAAAAATAAGCTTGTCAATTTAAATGATGTGATACGTTAATTTCTAGTAGACTGCAAAATTCGAAACCGAAAAGGAAGAAACGGGCAATTTTCTTTGGAAATTCATGTTCACGAAATAACTGCTTCAGAAATTAACCATTATGAATTTAACGCCCTCTGCTTTGTTTATATTTTGAGAAGTTCACGTGCTCCAGGGAGTCTTCGCTTAAATATATAAAAGAGCCCCCAGTTAAAAGGATTCATCGATTTATTAGCCAGCCGGATTCGATTGACTAAATCGTCTGATGTGAAGACTGCAAAAATTGTTAGTCTTTTGCTTCTATTTTCTTTTCCTTTTCTGCTTGGGGGCAAGTTAGCTTTGCTCGCAGTGCAACAACTTCTGTTTTGATGTTGCGTCCAAACCGAACGACCTCGGGCAAAATTCGTCAATTGTTCGCAACATATTTTGTACCGTAAAATCCAAAATTAAAAAAAAAAAGTCAGTGAACGTAAACCCAGATCATCACCGACAAATAGGTTGTTAGCGAGCTCAAGGAGACTATAGATTCAGTGCGAAAATAAAAACGGCAGCGTGTGTATTTTAAACGTCCGGCCTCCAACACGCGCTCCATGCATTCCGCCATGCTTTGCCTGCGCCCGTCTGCTTGACGTGCAGAAGAAGGTTGAATCGTTGTCGGGGTTTAAAAAACTTCAGCTGTAGCTGAAAAAAATGTATCTACTTCCTCCCCTTCTTATCTTATCAGTGCCCATACAACTGGCGCACGATTATTTCACTCCCATAAGCCACATTCAGCCGTGATACCCCCGCTACCGTTTGTAACAGCACTATTTACAATAAATTCGGCAAGCGTTTCCCAAGTATAGAAGTATGATCGGCTTCCAGTTTCAAGATTTCATCCAAATTAATTACGTTTCTGTCTTCTTGAATTTATGTCTCACTTCTCCAGTGTCCCCTGCTGCCCGATATTCAGTTAGTATAACTTGAGTGCCACTCTAGTTTGTATCCTCTCTAAGGCGACTCAATAAGCATTTAAATAAGCCATGAGTGACAAAACGTCACTAGAGCAGCAACAAAAAAACTAGGCTGCATACGTGCTCAGGTTAAGGGCCTCGAACGCTCGTGCAAGCAATTTTACGTTTAGTACAATGACCGGGCCCTGATAACACCCACATATTGGGTGCTTATAAAAACTCAGGAATGTATCGGGAATCGTAGCGCTACCTGTTCAAAATGACATCGTACAGAAGCAAAAAATATTCACGACAGTCAACAATCATTGGCGCTTTGCCCGTCTTCTCCACGTTGCACTGTGCCGCCGACGAGATAGCGTATGAAAAAGAAAAATGATGAATGAGTTCTACTTTGATATTAACTTGTATATTTTCCCCTGTGACTCGCTAGAATAATTTCGGTGTCACTTTGGGAATACGTCCAAATAAGTGCTGACAATCACAGCGGCACCCCGTTATTTCGAGACTTAGGGAGCGGGCAGCAGATTTGCGCCGACGCGGCCATCTATAATCGCCTGGGAGGATCCATACTTGGGATGATGCGCACTTGCGCGACAAAAGTTCCGTCTGAAATAACCGGGTTGCTTGTCGTAAACACTTCTTCTTCGCATTGTTTTTTTCCCGTTTTGTTGTCGGATCGTGAATGTGTCAGATCTTTCTAAAATCCGGTGGTTCAAATTGAAATCGCCGGTTTTGTTTCTCCGTGAGTTGTTAAAACAAAACATGAACGGGTAGTACAACATAAAGGTCTCGCGAAAGAAAGTAAACAAAAACGGCACCATCCCACCAAAAAAAAAAAAAAAAAAAAAAATGGACGCTTCGAAGGCATCGCAGTAGTTTCGCTAGCCCCTTAGGCCTTTTATTATTATACATTTGTTATGCTTCATTGTACCCTCCTCCAGCGATAAGATAAAAATAACAAATAAATGCTCTGCCTTGTGTAGATATCAAAAAAGAAAACAAATATAGAAAGTGATTAACACAAAAGAAATTACTTTTGTTTAAAAAAAATTGGGTTTGAAGAAGGCCGCCGGAATAGACCTATTGCTAAATTACCCAAGCATCAAGGAGAATGCAGGGATTGGTGTTCCACGCGCCACACGCATAAGCCTTCCCCGTTCAAAATATTCGAAGTAAATAACCGAAATAAGAGGTTGATGAACGTGCGTGCAAGATGCCATTTGATTTTGGTATTTGCTTTAGATAAGTTATTACTGCTGACGCCAGCAGGTGCGGCGCGTGGAACACCGATCCCTGCATTCTCATTAATGCTTGGGTAATATAGCAATAGGTCTATTAAATTTTCCGCGGTTTATATATTTTGCACCATTACACTAGACATGCGTTCCTTTCTTCGTGATTGAATGGCGCGGCTTGTTCTCCGGCCGTCACATCTTGCCTCGCTCCCGCCAACGTGCACTAGCTGTATTGCACATTCACAACGAAAATCCCAAGTGCCATTTCCAGACAGACGAACTTTCTGGTGTCTAAACATCCAACATACCTGAAACTTTTGTTTTTGTATAAAAAAAAGTAGAGGGAAGAGAAACCGAAGCAGTGAGAAGTTTTTAATCAGCTAAACAAAGACCCCTAATAATACACAAAAACGTGCAATCTTCCAAACAAACAAATATTCGTTTGGGGTCATAACACACTGTACTGCGCTGCCATTCTTTCATCCGGTAGTTTGTCGGCAGGGCGGTAAATAAAGGCCTACTCAGCCCGAGGTCTCCCTGCCACGTATCTCGCGAATGCGCACCTCCACGCCAAGGTTGTTCATAGATTGCGCTGGACGTGACGAAGGGCGCCAATAGCCGTGTTCCGTTGGTTCGACCCGGGGTCGTCGTAGATGTATCGACTCTTCTCCGCGTACACTTGACCCCTTGTCTGGATGTGCGGCACGTGTTTCTTCAACCGAGTTTTCCTTTCCTAGCAGTCGCTGCTTCACTCCCCTGAATGGATGCAATCGTGCCATAAAATAAATACCCCAGCTAAAGAATATATATATATATATATATATATATATATATATATATATATATATATATATATATATATATATATATATATATATATATATATATACGGCAGACAGACAACCACTCGATTTTGTTTTTGGCGAACAACATTTAGAAATATTTTCTCTGGCATTCAGAAACAACAAATATTGTCTGTAAATGGAAGAGAATGTTCATCTGTCTTTGTCCTTCAAATATTTAAAACTGAAGGATTTAATATCTCCAGGTAGACCGCGGTGATTGCTGGAAAGTCTGTTGGGAAGGAGCTCCAACTGTTGCGCCCCTAGCGACAAAGTTAAGAACTAAACCGAGGTGGACCGACACAAACATGAATTATCTTTCTTTGCGCTTTCGACGCAGCGCTTGACTGACGTCGCCCAATCCTGTGTCAGAATTTTTTCCCGCTAGTGCCTTACTGAAAAAAATTATATGAACTTACTTCTAATATGTTTATTGGACACTTTTTTATAATAGAACTTGTAATTTTATATCAGTTTCATGTGTCGCATGTCAGTTTCACCTAGGCTAGGTGGCGCTAAGTACCGCCCAATTTATGTGCTACAAAAAACCTTTTTTTGCTCACGCCATTGTGTAGATATACGCATACCACTAGCATCACCTGAACATATACATTGAGCAATACACATACACGGCACAACAAACATGTATACAACAGCACACCCGATAACTACTTCCTAGCTATACGTTTCCGCCTTTTATACTGGTCGTCTTGAAGATACGGGTTTCCTCTGTGACCATCTAAGCAATAAATATTATTCCCGATATGTCGATTTATTTTCAGTAATGTCATACCTCTGAAATTATTTTGAGCGGCTCAGGGGATGAATCTCTTAGTAAAAAGAAAACGCTGGTGCCATATTTATTTGAAAGCCAATAAATCAAGCCGCTCCACTGCGGTTCCAAGCCATGTGTCATGCTTTCTCGCGCGGCAAGTCGTATACTAAAAAGACTTATATGAATGTATTTCTGATATGTTTATTGGACTCATTGCAATTTCTAATATGGAAGTTGAATAAGCTATTATTTAAGTCATATATGAACTTGTATGCTGCATATCAGTTGGCATAGGTTTCATATCAGTTTTCATATGTCGCATATCAGTTTTTGGGTATTTCATATCAGTTTTCATGTGTCGGATATCAGTTTTTCGGTGTTTCATATCAGTTTCATATGTCACATATCGTTTTTTTAATAATTCATATCATGTTCTAATGTCACATATCAGTTTTTGGATATTTCATATCAGTTCTTATATAGATTCATATAATTTTTTTTCAGTAGGGTGTTTAACCAATGAAGCTCCAATTGAACACAACTCCTAGCCGAACGCAGACGCCGCATTTTTGTGAACCTGCAGCCCGTGCTCGATCAACAAAAGTGGCGTAAAGAATCCACTCCACTGGCTTGTGTTGGATGAGAACACCAAGCTGTGCAGAAAACAAGCTGGATATCGCGCTGTAGAACCCAGGGAACCCGGGCTCAAACCCCCTACCACTGCCCGTTTCCATCTGGATAGGCATCTTACAGGCCTGCGGTCGTGTACTTTTGTTGGGTGGTTTAGGTTAAAGACCCCAGGTTAGCGGTTGTACTGCACAGGCTATATAGATCATCTACTGCTGAGAAACAAATCGCCCGTTGAGGGGAACTAAGTTCACGCACTATAAACGTCACGCAACACACAGAAGCTGAGCAAAGCGCCCCCTAGTGTTCAATCACTCCGCTATACCTTTGTAACATATTCACCCGTATTCACCAAACGCGAGTGGTGCCTGTTTAATCACTGACTCGTGACGTCATCGACTAAAATGTTCACGTGGCGAGCAATAGTCGCCGCTAAGTGAGCGCTTGGTATTCACCGGTCTTGTTTAGAGTTTAGTCGCCCCGCGCGACTGAGAAGTCGACTAACAAATCTTAGTCATGGGGTAGGGCTAGTTTAGCCGGTGGTTAGGGGGTGACCAGCGGCTTAGCGCCATGGCCGACTCGTATCAAAGTTGACCGCCAGCGCTAACGAAGCACTTACTGTCTCGGAACGCAAGGGGACACATCTAGAGAAGATTGAAGGAGTAAATAATGCGCTAATAGCCATGTTCAGCGGTCAGGGATACCGCTAAATAGATCTCAGCAGGGCACAGGACGACGAGAAAAAAAAACGCATTTACGGCCGCTTCCATATTTGTTTATGTCGCTGGCAAAGCGGCTTCTGTGTTTCTCCCTGGCGTTGTTTTTAAATTTTTCTTTGTAAAACTCTGTCTCGGAGAACATGTCACTCATTGTAATTAGTTTTCCTGATAAGCATTTAATTATTAGTTTTTATACGATAAAATACCCATTTACGCAGTGGCGTTTAAGTATGCATATGCGTGGCCTATCTTTTTACGTCACTTGCGCGTGTTAGTTCTGACTAGATAGTCACCCGCTCGCTTCGCGCTCGTGAATACCGCCGAAAATAATCGCTCGTTAGTCGCGGATTTCTCGTTTCGCTCGCGACTACTTAATCGTGCTACAAACCTTAAAACGGCGCTAGGTAGTCGCGCCTGGTAAATACGGCTGATTATGGTTATACCAAGGCGACTTTTGTGTCACTGTCTTTTGCTACTGACCAATTTATTCTGTAACAATTGTCATCTTTTTTTCTTCCCACTTATGTAACTCGACTTGGCTTCTTTTGGTCTTAATATTGACCACTTCCTTGTCCACTTTAACTTTTGGATTAGATATAAAGACTCTTCCTCTCCCTCTCAACTTGCCTAAAAAAAAGATTGAAGTTTGCATTTTTATTCTTTAACTACATCGTCATATGCAAAATAACAATTTATAAAAAAACGGGACCCGACGCTTAAGTTTTATCCCCCCCCCCCCCCCCCCCCGGTTCTTAGCATACGCTGAACACAAGGAAATATGAGCAGTGAATTGGTTTGAGCACTAGAGTTTTGAATCATTAAGTGCAGGTTGTGTTCTAAAACACCAGCCGGGTAAGGCCAGACCGAGAATCGTATACACTTTCTAACAGCTAGAAGAATCACGTAGCACTTTTTTCTTCTAAATACACCTAATGAGTGATGTCATCTAGCGACAATGTCAAAAAGTGTCCTGACAAGGAGCTTCCACAATGCGCATTCAACAAGATTGTCTCTATCGGCAGATCATATCTCGGAGATTGGTCTAAGCATACACCGTGAGCAATTCGAGCTCAAAAATGATTCAAAGAAAAAGCCAGAAGGACACCGACATAAGGGCTTGCCCAGCGTGGGAATCAATTTTTTATATTGATTTTCTTAGATTTTTTAGCGGTCTTTTGTGACTGTCTTTTTATAATTCCTGCGCCTCGTGCTACCAAATTCTGTCTTCCTTGCAATCGAGCCAATAAAAACGCTAGAGTGACGAGTGTTTTGGAAGATTGTTGTACAGCCACCTCACACAATATCGCACTTTGACGGAAACTTCTTAGTTGGTCCCTAGAAGGGCAGTTCCTTTTCAGTCAGCTGTTGCTTGTTATTGGCGGAAGTCGAATGCTTTTGTCATTGCAATTGGTCACTTTTCCTGGAGGAGGCTCTGTTGTCCCGCAGAAGATATCCGCCCAGGTTCCAAATGAGAAGACCGTGTCCTCCGCCAGGAGTTGTGCAATGAAAGGAAGCCAATATGTGGCCTGCTCCTATGGTCAACAAAAGATGCTCTTTCCGGAGGTGTGGCCTGTGGTTTGTTTCGAGACCATTGTGCCAGTTGCCCGAGGAAGGGACCTTTTGTAGAGTCTTCCGGAGCACAGGATGAAGATGCTTTTGATCGCCTTTGTCCACAGGATTAGTTTTGATGAAGTGGCTACGTCCCAAACAGCTCCCGTAATGTATATAGCCTTTTATTGTTATTTATATTTCTTTGTATTTATATAACTTTCGCGAAGTTAAAAAGAAAAAAAGCAGGCTCTAGCAGAAAAGAACATAAAAAGGCAGTACCTTGTAATCCTGGACAAAACCAACTAAGGAATTTTATAACTGAGCAAGAAGAGCCAATTTTTATTAAAAACAAAGATCTGTCAAATTGGTTCTTCGAATATTTACATAATTTTCTTGTTTTTAATGTTTTTTTTTCTTTCCTTGTGTTGCGCTACAACTACATGCTAAGCGTCTATTTGGACAGGGTCTGGTTTTTTTTTTTCAAAAAAAGGTCTTGCTGGGTTTGAAATTGATGGTGAAATTACAGTCGTTGGTTTTTGATGCTTTATGTCCCCTAGAATCTTGCCAAATTTGTTTCGGGGATGCAAAATTCTCGAGGCTAACGCAGTCTTCGCTTTCGGCAGAGCGAAGGCGAAAACACGTCTGCTCTTGGGAAACTTTCTTCCTACTTTCTTCTACTAAAAATATCAACAACCTGAAGTATGTCTTAGTTTTTCATAACAAAAACGCATTCGGGCATTATATTTTGACATATATCTGAAAAAATAGACATTTTAAATAAGGCTATAAGTCAACTATTGCTCTGTGAAAACACCTCGTATGAGAACATTGATTGGACTAACTTTATACTGTAAATAGTTGTGGGTTTTGGATTCCCCCTCTGTAATTTGTTCTCCTAGCTTTTCATGATCACGTTCGGTATTTGATTTTAACTCTTAAGATTTGAACTTAATTCGCCGACAACACGATGTCTATAAAATTTAAAATTATCCGCATACGTGCTTTAATTACATATAAAACGAACGACCAGTGTCGCACCAAGTGAAAAATATCTAATCGATTGGACAGCGCGTAACAAAAAGCGAGACCTAACCTGCCCTCATTGTTTTGAAAAATCTCCCGCTAGCATGAGTGATCATTCCGCAAAATACCTTTTGAACGGGCAATATCGTACCTGTAACCTTCATTGCCTTGTAAGGTGAAGAGTACACGGAATATAGTACAGAAACCAAAGCTCGAAGACTGCCGGAGCTGGAAAAACATCAAGCCGTCTCGAAAGCTTCGCAAATGGCAGCCGAAGTTGCGTTACAACTTGGGCCAAAAAAAAAAAAAAAACTCACTTTTTTAAATAAAAATCAGCCCTTTTTTTAGGTATTAGACAGTTTTTGAAGTAATAACTTAATTTGAAATAATTAAAAGCTGTAGTAATAATTTATATTTGAGATAATTAACAACTATACACTGAGAACAAAGAAAACAATTACGCCTCAATGTGCGTTTTTTTTTTCTTATCTCGAATGATGCTATTTTTAGAACTTGCGCCCTTTCCTGCTGAAGTGTCAAGAGGACGGTTTGCCGAGTTTTTGTTATTGAGATTGTGACTACCAAAACAACACCGAGAACGTGTCAAGATGGGTACAGCAGGTCACTTTATAACATTCCAAACTGTGACGATTTAGTGCAAGAAAACGCGCCATTCAATAATTACTTTATTAAATTCAAGTGACAATTGCTTTCCAGAACGTACCACACACAAACATAACCAGGCGCGGTTGTGACGGTCACATTTTGTGAGTATGGTACAGACCCTTATCCTTGCAAACACCCCCAGGCGGGGCTCCAATCATTGACGTCCCAGCGAACTTACTGTTCATAAAAATAATGAACAAAGGCCCCCTAACATCGCTGCTTGAAACTCCAAAGAAACCTTCAACCACTAATCCTCCACGTCAACGCCAATGAATCGAGAAGCGTAGATCTGTCCTAAGTTTTCGAATACTTTTGTAGACCAACTTGTCTACTCGAAGTCCTTAAATCGTACAGCCGAAGGCCCTCGCTTAATCTCCAACTTTGTTGTCCGTGCGTCATTTATGCTTTCTAGCACTGGTGACGTAAGCCCGCTTGACAAGCTTGCAAAAAAGGAGCCACTGGAAGTCGCTCGTGACGCAACTTCCGCTTGCGTCCCAAGCGGAAGTCGCTTGGGACGCAAGCAGCGGTTGTAAACAGTTAAAGGTGTATAGTGTACTACAGAGCCCCATTTAATGGGAGAGTTCGGCCAATGGGCGGAGCTTGTCGCCCACTAAAACAAGCTGACTTTACGACAACACTAAATTGAGGATTTGGTTTTTGGACACTTCCCTTATGTGTGCTAGCTTAAATGCGCGGTTAGCAGTTGCTTTATGAACACTATTTCTTGTACTCTCACTTATTGTTATGCCTGCAATTGGTATGTATATTCAAGCACTGGCAATCCTTTATTGATTTTTAAAAACATGACTCACAAAAAAGCTTTATTTCTTTTGGTTTTAAACAAAATTATGTTTCGCGAACAAAAATCAATCTGGTGATTGAGCGGAAGAGTTCGCAGCGCCTCTCCTAGATGGCGCCTGTCACGGCACTGAATTTTAGCGGTGGTTATTTTTGAGACCTAGTATTCAATGTATTGAAAATTCACTTTGTTACAAAAAAAAAAGGATAGGAATAGGTGTAAGCTCATATGACTTAAAGAGACTGTAGCAGAAAAGTATGTTTGAGCTGCTGACTACGTTTGCAATACCAAAACCACTTACATTAGCTCTAAACAGTTTTATTACGATGGTGGGTAACAGCATACCTTGCGTGCCTAATCCAGAATGGGTTCGAAGTTTGGTTATACAAAATGGCAGACGCAATGTTCAAGCTCCTGGTTACCTTACATCCTATTGTGGTTGCTGGATTACAGGTAAGCTTCCCCGCAGTAAGACTTTTACTGAGGGACAGCATCCTTCCAGGGCGTTTTATTGGCACTTTTGTACGTTACAAATGGCAAGAGTTATACTTAGTGCTCCGGTATTAATGCAAAAGCATTAACTGTCTCATGGAGCGAAGTCGGTGAAGCCGGCGAAAACGGCAAATAAAATCCCATTCGCTGGACGTTGTCTGCAGCAGCGTAATGGCATCCAAATTCTCATTAGCAACGAAAGATTTCCCAGTGAGGTTCCTGTAAAGAAAGTAAATTAATGGCTTTGAAAATAAAATTTCGTACATTTCGGTCTCGGTGGGAATCGAGCCCGGGCCGACAGGGTGTGAGGCGGGCACGCTACCCCTACGCCACGGCGACTCCACGGTTCCGGCTGACTAAAGCTGTGCCTGGCGCGTGCGTCATGCTTTCGCGTTTCCAGACGTAAGCAGTCTTAAGTGTCTCTGCTGAATTTTTTCGTAAATTCCGATAAGCCTCCAAAAATTAACCTCGAACAGGTTTTGTAGAAATCGGGGAAGACAGAACCATTCCGAATTGGAGGTGTCCTCGAATAAACAATAATCAAGCGTCACGGGAAGTCAAGTTTTGTCCATAACTTTATTTTGCGTGAGCTAGAGCACAGCGCCCGAATGAGACTTCTTTTTACTTTGGACTGACACAACTCATCTTGTTTTTTAATTTGAAAGCAGTAACTGTCCCATAGAGCGGAGCCGGCTGCGTCTGTAACGGGGCAGAACATAAAACGAAGTCCAGGAGCCGGCGGCGTATGGGACCTCGCGGAACCGCGAAAAACGTGAAATAAATTCCCAGCGAAGCGGCACCTAGATAGCCATTGGCTGGGACGCGTTATAGTTCCAAGGAACGCCACCCCACACAAAAGCCCTCTTCCGGGCGCTCCGGCCCGCACGCCGGGAAGGAGCGCGCTCGGCCGTCGCTCCAGTGTCAGTCGACGCCGGAGGGGAGGGAATGCGGTTGCTTGTGCTCGTCTCGGCGCCGAGAAACATCGCGGCACCTGAGGCATCTATATCGTCGGCGGCCGCAAACTCGACTGTATCGAAATATTGCCGTTCACGGCCGTATACCACACATGACTAAGAGAGCGGAACAACAATATTCATGCTTTCACATTCATAACTTATTATAAGTGCTTAGGTGTCCTCGAAATGTTTTCTTTGTACCGGCACGGAAACGGCTTATACGTATTCGGACGATGCGTATGCTCCCTGAAGATTAGGAAACCTTATACCGGTACGCCGTTTTCTTACACACAAAACCCAATAAACGCCCAGTTTCCTCCTAAACTTGAACATTGCTACCGAAAAACACAGAATCTGTGCTACAATCATAAACCTGAAAAATGAAACCGAATTTGAAGAAAAATAAACCCGAAAACACGGAATTCTAGTTATACTTTGCTCTGTCTGTAACTTATTTATTATATCTTCTCCGTAATTAAAACTCTATTTGAGTTCCATTAAATAGTCACTTGTTTATTTTGATATAAAGATTCCTCTTTAAGATACCTCTCCAAGCCTCATAGATCTCTCCGGTACTGGTTAACATGATACATTTTATATTAAAAGTAGTACTGTAGAAATTTAATAAATAAATGTAGAGCTGGACTTTAGAATCTTTATAGAATAGTTACCCGTGTTAATTTGTAGCATTCTATTTTTGCAGATGCAGTAAAACTTGATAGGGCCTCGTTGGGCAAGGCCCTATAAACCTCTTAGCGACGGTGCTCTGCTTATTTTTAAGTCTCAGCTTTATGCATACCCTTAACTCGCCCACTACTGACGACATTTCATGAACAAAGTAACACCATGAACACACAGGCGTAACAAAATAGCGTTTGTGCCCCCTAACTTTTCTTTTACTGTGCCAAAGTCTTGTTGATTATCTTGCCTCTCAATCCAAGAGCGACATGGTTGATAGTTTTTGCGAAAGATTAGTGTTGAAACCTGCGTGAACAGGGTGCCTGCTGGAGAGATTGAAGCGAGGTACACAAAGCTATCAGATATTTTTGACGTGTGCAGGTTTTGAAGGGTTTATCTAGTTCCTTCGTAATTCCGAAGAGCATTTTGTACAAATATGAATCTCGCTTCGTGGAAGCTTTCGAATCAATCGATTTATTTTATTTTCACCTAAAACATTGAAGAGGTGGCGAGATTTAAAATAAATATTAGGAAAAAAGATTTTCATTGTTGGGAAAGGTGAGCGATGGCGCCTGCAATCTCTGTAAATGGCTGTGTCGAAATTGAGTCTGCTTCTGAACTAAATCTAAAATCGATGCTGTAAAAAGGGCGCTAGAAATATTGCTGCAACAAGATATATAGGCTCATGATCTCGGCCATCATTGCTATTCTTGCGATTTTGTAGCAGTTGACCACTATGACGAAATGCGATGGGACTGTACCTGTAGCTGCTTTTTTTGCAATTCGTTTAGTTTTGTTACTACAGATTCCTCGAGTATTGTTGGGTTTTGTGATTATCTATTTTTTTTTTACAATATACGGGTGTGCTAATTTGAGTAGAATCGGTGCCATTTGGTGGCAACCACATGGCACAGTTCACAAAACAGACAACGTCCGCATGTAGGGAGTGACTCAATTATACGATTCCGTTTTAAATTTAAGGACAGCAGTCATACCAAACCATCTTCGTCTTGTTTTCAATTTTTAGTTTTAAATTCGTTTTAACGTATGTGGTGAAATATGACAGGTGCACAATTTCGTTCGCTAGTATTGCAATGTGCAGGTTGCTTTCATAATTGTAGATGAATTAGGCGACATAAGGAAAGTAGCACTGGCGCTTATTTCTTGTTAAACTTAATGAATTAAAGTCACAAAGCGCATGTTTCTTTCTTATTTCTTAGAAGAAACTGTGCTTTACTTTCAATAGTTTGATCATCGAGTCACTTGTCGGCCGAAGCCAAAGTTATGAATTGAGGAACTGTTTAGTTTTGTCGGCATTTTAGGTTTTCTTATATCTTTGGTCGAGCGTTTATTTTCTTTTTTTTTCTTTCACGGCCCTATTAGGCGCCAGAATTTTACTTTTCGTTATATATATTATTTACCTTATTATCCAGTTATTTTATCGCATGGGTGGGTTCGGGAGCGTGCGCTTTTTTCAATCTTTATCAGTGAGTGGCACGGCAATCGTGTAATACACTAGGCGAAGTTTGATCTTGGACACTGAAGTTTAATAAATGTTGTGAACAATTTTATGCAGTCCACACGCGTTGCCTTCCTTAAAGGTGACCTTACTTACGGCTGCGAAACAGTACCATCTACTTTTATGCATAGCATCTAAGTGCGCACTCAACTGTTCTGTTTTACGAGGCTTTATAATAAGTCCGATTGCTCCGAATTGGCATCGATGCAAGATCTCATCGTATTCGATTCCTTTGCTGTGGATTCCAGTGTGTGCTCCTCGCTTAATTTAAAAAAATTGTTAATTTATTGTATCGTTTTTTACGTTTTAAGCTTTTTTGGACTAATATCCCATTCGAAGCTAATTAGAAAGTCTCACTACCAATATTTTGTTATTATATTTTTTTTTACTTTACAGCTTTTACAACCGCGTGCATTCTGTATGTAAATGTCACAAAGTGTCCATCTGAGCGACACCGTAAACTTATTTGTTCATATATTCACCCCCTTGTTTATTTATAATATAGACATAGGCCAGCCGGCGATTGCTGGGAGTCTCCACGGAACTGTTATCCCAAACACGACATTGGCACTCTAATTTTATTTTTGCTTCCATTAAAAAATATTTGGAAACTTTTACCGCCAAAATTGATTTCTTCAACAAAATTGTGCCATAAACCATACACGCTAGAAAAATTTAACATAACCGACGCATTGCACTGACTTTTATTGTTGGTTGCCTCAATGTTAAAATTCGTCCGCTCTTCCGTAAATCTCAGTCCTCATTATAACTCTCAAGTTAGCTTCATAAGTTTATTTCGTTATGTTTGCCTCGAACGCTGCCATCCACAAACAATGCAAACGAAGTAACACCCTCTGGTTTTTGTCGCGAACAGATTCTTTAGCTCAGCCACTCAGATATGCCCGGGACGTCGTTCCCAGGTCGACACGACATTCGGCGCAAGAAGGAACTTTCCCGAGGATCCGAGAGGGAAGCAGAGGAAGGTGTACACCTAGCGGGCTGCAGGACGGCGTCATCGATCGCCAACGTCGTCGTCGGTGGCGCACCGGCGCTGGCGACGCGCTCGGCTGGTTCCCTTATCGGCTCCCACGGACCGAGAACCCCGATTCTGGCGACGACTGCACCGCTATATTTCGCTACGGGCATTCACAGACTGGTCTAACGGGACGCCTTCACTTCGTCCGAGGGGATATCAGTAATGTTGTCACGTTGTGGAAGTAAGTTTTACCTGCGACAGGGCCATAAAACCAGTTGAGTCCATCTCATTAACTCTTCCGGCTAAGCGCCTTGTCACCCACAATGTAGTGAATTAAAGCAAGTTCGCGAGCTTTATTAAGATATGATAACGGTTATATGTACGTGAATTCGAGCTGGGCGAATGGCTGCTGCCGTGTCTCTGTTCCTGTGGTGCGTAGTTACATGCTCGACAATAATGCGCGAACGAATAAAAAAAGCAGGGGGGGGGGGGGGCAGCTAACGCGACGCCAGGTGTGATTATCCAATCGTAAATTCTGCTGACTTTACAAGTAAAACGGAGCTGATGCATGAAGCATTGTGCTTGAGTCAACAATGGTTGAGCGTCACCGCAAAAGACGCGTTGCCGACAGCCACAGGGGACCAGTTGCAGCACCCTCGCAAACGGCGACAACCTCAGATGAATAGCAGCGTGAGCTATTAATTAAGGCATACGCCGTGAGTTAAAAGATCACTCTTAAGTTCCTTTACTTTCCTTAGTTCTTTGTAGCTTTTCTTCGGATACATTAGTCTACCAATAAATACATTTTTTCCACTTCCTGTACTTCGCGTTGATTTTGCTCGGCTTCTCTCTTTCTCTCTATAAACCTTTTAGTTCAGAGCAGAAGTAAAGAAAGGGAGTGTTAAGGGAAAACGCTTGGAAGGCAATCAACGGAGTCCCATGCTAGCCGTACTCAAGGTGCATGAAACAATAGATTGATTTTTGGCGCCCACGCGCTTAGGCTTCGGTGAACCGAGGTTCAAACGGTTTCCTCGATCCGCCCCTACGATTCTCTTCCCGGAGACGATTGGGGCGCATCGGTAATCAGGGATCCTCATAAACAGAGATGGCGAAATTACTTTCAAAAAGTAATTAAAGTACGTTACTAATTACTTTTCTGAGAACTGCAAAAAATGTAATTAACTTACATTACAAATTTCCCGCAGCCTGAAGGTACTGACATTACATTACATTTACGTTCCAAAAGAAATAAAATTATTTTTAAATTACTTTGACATTACATTTGAATACCTTGAGGCAGTAATTCGTGCTCGTTTTATTTACCGTATACACCAACACAGTGTTTGCAAAGCAAGCCCACGTTCGCCCACTCAACGCGTGAGCAGAAACCAGATCCGGGAGAAGCGAGGCACTGCGCATGCGCAGTGCCGACAGCAGCGTCACCACAGTGATGTCACGTCAAAAATTTGAGTTGGTCCATATGTACCAAAACTCAGAGCATCCTGTTTAGACAGCAAGAGCCTTATGTGCCTCAAGATGAACCATACTGAACAGTGGTTTTGCCGGCGCACACGACATAAGTGTTAAACATGACGATGCGCTTTTTCAGATGTAGCTCAGAAAGACACTTGACTCATCGGTTTCGCTGTTCATTCAACGGTGAAGGTTCTTACTAAAAGGGTGATATGTTTTAGTCTTCCTGATTTGGAAGTGTCAGTTTGTTAAGTCGGGCAATGGCGGCTCGTTCTTACAAAGAGTCGCCAGATGAAACGTTTCTTCCGCCTCGGACGCAATATAATTCTATTGTCCAAAAAGCGCTATACTCGGCGACAACTTTTCTTGGCGATGCAGTGGGGAGGACAGCCCCCGCACAACTTTCTTGCTGCGCTCCAAATGGGAGAGCGGACGCGTGCCTGTATCCTCCATTGCATTGCCAAGAAAAGTTTCCGCCGAGTATAGTTGACATATTCTTGATCATTTCTTTCGAAAGCATTTCTCCCAAACACCCAAAAAGCCCAAGTTTTTTTGTTTGTTTGTTTTTTGTGAGAAAAAAAAGCAAAACACGACAATATTGATAAAGTTTTTACGCATTGTCACACAAGGGGCCCGCATAATTGCTCAGCGGTAGCGTCGCCAGTTGAGGAATGACGCGAGCTTCCTAAATTGTGCACTTCCCCCCAAAAAAACGGGGGGCAATATCTGCTTGTAGGCTTATCTCCGAATAAACTTTCCAAAGGAAGGCAGCGAGGCATACCGCGAGCGGCACCTGCTATGCTCGAGGACGCACGAAACGTTCTGGGGCTTTGACAAGGCATTCGGAATTAACTATGTGCTCCTGTTGATTTTTGTGCACAATGGTCGAAGCTTAAGGTTTGACCTTGCTTAACGAAAGTACAAGGCTGGGGATCTGTTTGTCCTGTCTTCTCAGGTTTTAAATTATGGTTTAACTCACTGGTGGTGTGCCCGTCGCCGTGTAGCCTATGAGCCGTTTATCCGTAAGCTGACGCACTGTCAGCTCAGGGATGAATGGTGGAAGCTACGTGTTTGTTGAAGCAGTCACAGGTCTATCGTACGCAACGCAACCACCTCTCGTTCATACCCACACGCAGAGAAAGTGACGGGTAAGGTGATTAAAGAAAGGTGTTTGATTGGTTCTGGTTAGCTTGCAGTTCCCAGCGCACTGACAGCTCAGGGATGAACGAAGTATACTATTGTCATGATGACGTGACGCCGTGAATCTGTCGTGCCTGGAGTTCGTAAGCCCTTGCCTTTCAGCGATGTCTACACGTAAGATTTTCTCCTTCGCCTTTCCAGGCCTCCTTTTTGCGTCTCTACAGCTCTTCCTGCAAGGCTTTGCGCACAGGCGGCCGTCGTTTATTTTCTCCGATGCTCTTTTACAACAATGCACCATGCAAAATAATTTTCTCTTCTTTTTTAAAGCTTGCAGACTAACTTTCTAATTTAGGACAAAAGTAATTTAAAAAGTAATGACTAATTTTCTCGAAATTACTGCTTGAGGGTAGTTCATCACATTACTAAATTACTGCCTGAAAGTAATTTATTACATTACTAAATTACTACCCTAGAGAAGTAATTCTTTACATTACTCATTACTCCAAAACGTAATTTAATTACTGTAATTCCATCGCAGTAGTGTCATTACTGCCATCTCTGCTCAAAACCCACAATTACAACGAGGGAACACCTGCGGCGTCCAAACAAAGCCCATGTTTTGGGTGTCTCTTTTTAACAAACGCCAACTCGACCTCTGTTGTCTACGCACCAACGTACATTCCAACATCACACTTGCAAAACGGCGCAAAAATATAACGCGCGTTTAACCAACACCGCCGCTATTTTTTCGCGTACGAAACATCGTCGCAAATCGCGTAGCCATCTAGCGGTATGCAGCTCCGCAGGAACAAAGCGGAGATAGGTTTTTTACCACGACGAGAACGTGAGCGTTGGCAACGGCGGCGGCAGCGACAAAAACGAAACAACCGACGAGAAGAGTGATAATAATAATAAGAAGATTGAAAACAAGCACACGCAGAGCGTAGAATGAGAGGGAGCCGAGCCCAGTAGACCTAACATCTTCCGCATCGCAGTTTCCATCCATGGGGACGCGAAGTATGCGTCCAGCTCCGCCACGAACGCGATTTTTGTTTTGTACAAAACGAAATATGCACGTTCGCAGGCTTGCAACGATGTGAAGAAGTGAAAGTGATTCTTATGCTGCAACGCGCTTTCCCTTCGGGCTGTGCGACCCAAAACATTAGTTGCTTGTTTTTGCGCATGAGTTTCCGCCGGGGTCGACGACGGGCTTCTGCCACTTTGGTTGTTATATTTTAGATGGAATTTTTTCGCCCGCTACACTTTCCTTTCAACCTATGTTAGACACGTGTATGAACGGAGAGTTTAAAAATGGGTACACGATTTTAGACCACAGGCGAACGTGCGTTCATCTGCGGTTTTAAAATCATGTGAAACGTTAACCAGTTTTCCTGTTTAATAACTTTGTTTTCGATTAAATATGGGTACGAATTTATTTGTAATCTTTTTATTGATATTCGCGAATTGTGTACAGTATCGCGTGGACATTGTCGATCAAAAATAAAACGACAAGTATTAGTTACTTTAGAGCCGTAAACTGCAAATACTACAAATAATAAAACAAAAACAATAATTCAAAACAATTTGAAGACGCATGTACGAACCACGATTTACATAATTTTCGGTTTTGTTTGTGTCTTCATTGATGCCACAAATAATGAAACCTGCCATATACGATACTTTGTTTGGTACAGCATTTTAACCCTCTTGTCCCCACACAACTGTGTTTCCACTAACATTAACATCATTGCGTCAATACTACTGAGTTATTTAAAAGCCCGTATAAGCGAGCGCTCTCTTAACGCAGTGGCTTTCTATTTGATGTATCAAACTGGCTCGTATTCAAAGCCTCCCACTCTTGGACCTCTAAAGTCGCCAAACACAAAGTTGGGGCCGAAGTTGACAGAGCGCACCGATTCGTCTATCTCGACGATGACTTCGCGCTTTTTCGCCGACGTCCAATCGGCAAGCCCTGCGAACTTTCGGCTTCAACTTTGTGTTCGACGAGTTTAGGGCCCCTGCAGTACCTGCCTATTAGTCTCAGTTGTTCGTTTAAAATATTTTGCCCAGGTAATCGCACCAGGGAAATCACCCCCTCCAGAGGAAACGGAGGTAGTGACAATTTAGTGGAAACTAAATGTAGAACATCCAAGCATTAATAAAAAAAATGTTTTGAGACAAAGAAATCTTATGAAGTCTAGTTTATTTTTCAGAGACACACGGTTTAAGACGACGATTTTCTAGTTCAGCTCTCATAGTAACAAGGAACCCAAAGCGATCTTATTTGAATGTTTCATTTTGTGTTTGTCTATGCGAACAGTTTTTGCTCTATTTGTTGTAAAGGATTTTTTTCTTGACGACTAGGTCGGTGCCGGCGGCCGATACTTGGCCAACTTGGCGAAGCGCCAGCAGCGCCCTGTCATGTCGTCTTCATCATTTGGGACTTTCGGAACGCGTTGGAATGCTGCCGGTTACTTTTTCGCTGCACGGTCCATATTTTGCTTCTCTCTTTATGCCATGCTTCTTTTCCGTCGACTTCTTTTTTTTGTTCTTTCTAGCGGCGTCTTCTTTATTCAACCGAAAGGCGGAGATACTTCGTTGTTTGTCTCTTAGACCCGCTGTTGTCTCGGGAGTGGCATCCGATTCCCTGCGCCTGACCACAATCACTCAGTTTGTGAGCACCTATTCATAGCTTCGGTTTAAGTGAACAGCGTGCTTGTCTTTTGTAAGGCCGCTTAAGCACCTCATCGAGTGAGAAAGTAGAAAAAGAAAGTGCTCCGTTTAGCAAACTACGTTTCTTAGAAGCGTCGTCCGAAGTGTTTCCACGCTATCAAAAGGGTACTAATAGGATTTTTGGGTTTTGCGAGCTGCTTTTATGTTTGGGGCGTCGAGAATAAATAACAATCGAAAAAAAAAAGGGCAGTAAGCAGGATGCCCGCAGCTTCAAAGGACGTCGAAGTAAAGTTGTACTTTAACTTTTTTTACGCCAATTGAGGTGTTGCAAGCGTTGAATTAAATTAGATAGAAGTCTGTTATTTATGGCTTTTCATATTTATGAAGAAAAGAAAAACATATATGGTCCGCAAATTTAATGGGCCCGTTATCACTGTACCTAACACATAAACGGTCTAAAAAAGGGCTTTTAAACACGCGGTCTTAAGGCCTCAAGCAACCCGCGAAATCCAGGGACCTGGCCCGCAAGTATTCTGCGGCCGCGATGCCCCGTTCCCATGTCTCGAGCGTTACACGTTCATCATTTCACGCCGTAGATTCATGTTCACTCAAAACGTAGCTCTGATTGAATAACGTAATCGCAGATTTTGCACCATCCTGCTTTGTTTTTACTTGAGTAATGTTTGGCCTAACCTTTTTCGCCTCAGCTCATCCTCGTGTTCATCACCTTTACGGCCATCCCCCCGCTAGGCTACAGGCACTAGCGTTTTGCTCATTACTCACCTCGAAGGCACGAACTGTCGTTTAGCAGGAGCGATTCTGTTGAATATAATGCACAAACTGAGGCTTCTTGCCGCCAAAATTGTAATTAAAATACAAAATTGTCTAGTAATGCTGCTATACAAATCGTCAGGAAAAAACTATTTTACTAAAAAAATTAGTTTTTCATGAGCATGTCGACACGGAAATAACGCTGGGGTCGCATCAGTTAATTACAGTATGTATGGGCCCACAGTAGATAATTCAATTCAATAATATCAATGGCAAAAAGACGAATTTACGATAAGCAGACAGCACGAGCTGCGCAATTCTCTAGAAAACGTACGGCGTGTCGCTGAGCAACTCAGCTCGTTTGCAACGATGAACACCAGTCCGACTTCTTTTCCCCCCCTTTCCCCCCTCTAACTTGACCCCTCGACTTTTCGGGGATGAACCATTTGGTCCTCTCAGCCTAATGAGTTAGTACCCCTAGCCTAGAGGAGGTGGCGTTGGTTATTTATTTGAGTGAGATTACTGTTAAAGTGTATTTAATACTTAAAGCTTGATAAAATTGATTTCCCGCTCAATATAAAAATTAAAACAAAAAAATATATATTTTTCTTAATGTAAAAGCGCATTAAATATTTATTGTTAGCTCGCTACAACCTAAAAATAAAAAAAGTTATAAAATAAAATTATTCTCACGAAATGTGGAAAGCCCATTTGAAAAAAGGACGGAAAAAGGGAATGAGCTGCACATAATAAAAAACGACACATCAGCTGCGAAGTGATAAGAGAGTGGGAGAAAATATTCCGTAATCTCTATATCTTTGTTTTAGCGAACACTTGAGAGAAAAAGAGTATCGTACACATAAACAAGCCACAATATTGAGGGCGAGTGGGGGATGTAGGCACAAGCTCAGTGATGCTCACGCACGCACACGCGTACCCACTGAAACCCGACCGCCCAAGAAAGTCGTCTCCGGGGCTGCAACTCGGCGATACCCGCGATCTCGTCGACCGTGAGACCGGTGGCTCGCGTGGGATCACTCTGGGCAAAGCCTCCGCCCGCCTCCTCGGACCGCGAGCTTTCGCTCCTACTTGTCAGATGCGGGGCGAGACGCTAATCCCGGCGGTGCTGTGCTTCTTTTCCCAGCGACTGACCCGGTCTACACACCGCCCACAAAACAAACAACAAAAACAGCATTGTTCGGGCGAGATAGAGTGAAACAGAAAGGTAGCGTAGACGAACGGCGCAGGCTCCGGGCAAACAAGAACAACCCCGCTAACCAAAACAGCAACAAGTCAACTACAGCAACGACTTATGAGTCAGGAACAGAGTCTTTTGCTTACCTCGGTGGTTCGTTCTGGAACGTCTGCACTGTATTTCACTATGGGTATTTCACTATGGGACAGTTTTTTTTTTTCTCACTTTGTTTGGTATTGGTCGGCTGCGTTTTGAGAAAGATGGGAAACGGGGCAAAACAAATCAACGAAGTCGTTACGTTTTCACTTCTCCGATTGATGTTTTTGCTCGTAAGATTTTTTCTTGAAATTGCATGTTTCGTGTTACAGAAAATCTCACTATTTATGTTCTCGGTGGGTTTCAGAGCTATTTGTTTACTTATATATATGGTTAGACTGGCTTTCGGACACAGAATATCTTACCTTCTCTCGCTTCTTGGCCGTGGTCGTTTAGGTCACGCTGTTGCTCGTACTGCAGGATTTGTTGGATCCCACCTTTCGCAGGAAAAATGCTTATGACCATTCCCTAGCGAAGCGTGCCGTCTTCACACGCCGCATGACTTTCATGCGCCAGGGATGTAATAATAATAATAACAATAATATTAATAATAATAATTATTATTATCCCATTTATTTGCGCACAAAAATGTGATCCTGGAGGGTGTGCACGGCTGTGTAGAAAGGTTAACAACCGTAAGCGAGTGCGCCTGTCAGCCCGCCACCCAGGACGCCAGACGCCAGAATACACCTCAGGCGTCAACAGCAAATTCGTTTTTTGTTGTATAATTTTGTAGAGCCTAAGCCGACAGTATCCGATTGTCACCAATCCGACTCAAGTACGAGTCCCACTCTAGCGTCTTTCTCAAAAAGGGTGTTTCCCCCATCGTGAACCAAATTGTTTTCCGCGAAAGGTGCGCAAGGAAAAGAAAAGACTGGAGGACGTTTAACCTTCGTCGTTATGGTCGGAACGAGATAGCGTTATCGGACCCGGTCGCATCGCCTTCTCATTCGCCATGCACGCATGCCTCGCGTGACCCCCACTTCCGGCTGCCGAGCGCGACAGACGTGTTATCATGTGCTCTGTAGGAGTGGTGAAAACGGCCGCATCAGGCCGCGGTATTTCTGATTCTGGATCCCCCGACGATTACCAGGTTATCTTTCCTCCGCTGCCCAACGGATACGTTGTGACCAACGCGGTCTTCCTGCAATGTGATGTGAAAGGACGTCCGTACAAGATACAAAATTTCCGCCAAGAGTTACAACGGCTGGAAGTGATGAAGGCCCTGGCGGCCGCCGGGCCAATCAAATGAACCACGTGTGGTTGCTGAGGCTGCACTCGCTAGCAGTGAAGCGAAGGCTGGTCGATGCGAAAGAATTGACTGTGAAGGGGGGCCGCTGCCTCGTCACTGACCCGGCGAGCTTGGCGGTGACACTCAAGCTGCACTGGGTCCCGTACGACGTTCCCAGCGCCCTTGTGAAGAAAGAGCTGGAGCGCTACGGTAATGTCGCCGACGTCACCAGAGAGCGATTCCGGGAGAGGTGTTTGAAGCGGTCGAGTCAAACACTCGGATCCTGCGCCTTACCCTCGAGGAAGGCAACACCGCCGACAGCTTTCCCCATGAGCTCCGTCTGGAAGGGTGCAAGGTGTTGGTCGTGGTGCCAAGAAGAGCTCCGCTCTGTCTCCGCTGCCGGCGTAAGTGTCATACACGACGAGATTGCCGCATTCCTCGCTGCTCCGACTGCCACCGCTACGGCCACGACGCGAAGGACTGCGTCAAGACGTACGCAACCATGGCGCGTGACCGAAGCGAAGACGACCACTCCGACTTCCTTATGGAAGTCGCGGAGGCAGAGGAAGTTGATAGGACCAGCCGGTATTCGCCGCCTCTCTGTGCGTGCTCCTACGCCGGCTAGTCCTATCAGGCACAGAGAGCACGCCATGACGCTGCGCTTTTTGCCCTGTTTGATTGGCCCTTTGGCTCATAACATCGGCCGCGCTCGGACCGAAGCTGAAACGAAGTATAGACTCCGTTTCGCGATGACTTGGCGAAAACGGCCTCCGCAGTCCAATAAGCGCGTCGGAGAAAGTCACGTGATAAGATGGTCGAGGTCACCGAGGCCTCGTTACCGCCACAGCAACAGCGCCGTCCGCGAAAAGAAAGTAGTCCCAGGTTGATTTGTTTCTTAACGGAAATCGAACTCGCGCGTTTCCTTCTCCATCGAGAGTATATAAAAAAGAGCAATAAGTATTGATGAATTGATGCGTTTCAATTAGATTGACACACAAAAATAATCCATGCTGCGAAGGGGGTAGGCCAACGAATGGGATACGCACAATGATTATACTCTACTTCTCGAATCCTTTAGCTTACACAATATTATACGTGAACCCACTCGTATTACCAGTACTTCGAGTACGTTGATCGATCACGCGCTTTGTGACATCGATAGCGGTGTGTGTGCCGGAGTTTACTCTGATCCAATAGCGGACCATCTGCCTATTTTTGTTGTTTTGCAAAACCAGTCGTCTGTAAATGCGAATCTCTGTCCTAAAACACGCACCGAGGTAAACTATGTCCTACTTCGAAGTATATTAGAACAAACAAATTTTTATGCTTTGTATAATCATGACATCAACAATGAATATCAAAACTTTGTTCATACTCTTAAAAACGCAGCAATTCAGAGCGCTGAAAGTAGGACAAACAGCAGATATGGAGAGCCGGTCTGCCCTTGGATGACGAGTCAAATTTTAGGCGTACTGAAAGAGAAAGACAGCTGGTATCGTAAATGGAAACAAAACAAAAGCAACAAATATTATCCAGGACAATTTAAGCGATTAAGGAACGCATCTGTTTCTCTTATGCGGAAAAGGAAACGGCAATATTACTCCTCTCTTATCGAACAAGCCGACGGGAATGCACAAAAGATTTGGGATATAGTTAATCACGCACTCGGCCTTCGCTCAGATCGACGTGTGCAACCCGAACTAGCCAACCAGGAAATGGTAGACAATTTTAATGACTACTTTACGAACATAGGTCCTCTCCTAGCAGCACAGTTGCCACATGTGATAGTTTCCACGAGGTTAACGGCTTCGGTTGTTAATACCTTTGTCATACAGGAAATTGAGATGGCTGAAATTACGTCTACAATTAAAAGCCTTCGAGTAAACAAATCGGCCGGGCTCGATACCGTTCCAGTAAAATTAATAAAAGATAATATAGACATTTTAGGCGTTCATTTTCTACACTTGTTTAATCATTCATTGGGAAGCGCAATATATCCCGATAAGCTCAAAATAGCAAGGGTTGTGCCTATTTTTAAAGAGGGAGATACTTCCGAGCCGTCTAGTTATCGACTAATATCAGTATTAAGTGTAATTATTACAATTTTTGAAAAAATAATTTGTAAACACATTAAGGAATTTATAAGTAAGTACAATATTCTCTGCCCTAGTCAGCACGGATTTAGGCCGAACAGATCTACCTCTTCCGCTGTACTCGTGTTAACTCAGCTTCTTAATAAGGCTCTTCGTGAAAATAAAATTGCTGTGGTTGTTTATTTGGATATAAGTAAGGCTTTCGATACCGTTAATCACAAAATACTATTGAACAAGCTTCATGAGTACGGTTTTAGGGGAAAGATATTAGAGTTATTTCAAAGTTATCTTTCTAAACGAACACAATGTGTAACGATTAATAATTTTATCTCTACACCACAAACAGTGCTTACAGGGGTACCACAAGGCTCTGTTTTGGGGCCCATTCTTTTTTCTCTCTACGTCAATGATTTTCCTTCTGTTTTATCTCAGTCTGAAGCACTCATGTATGCAGACGATACGGCATTAGTTTTTGTCGGGGACACAATAAGTGAACTACAAGGTAAAATAAATGAAGAATTAACAAGGGTCTTAACGTGGTTCACTGGTAACCAACTCACACTTAACATAAAGAAAACTAAGTACACTGTGTTTCACTCTAGGAGAAGGCAAACAAATTCTGAAGAACTTGCTATATACTTAGATAACGTGCAGTTGCTGTATGTTTCCTGTTACAAATATTTGGGTGTCCTGTTTGAAACCGATATGCATTGGAAGAATCATATTAAAAACATAAGCACAAAACTTGCACACGGATGCTACACACTACTAAAGGCTCGGGAGTTTTTTAATTCGTCTATACTGCGCATTCTATACTTTGCATTTGTACATAGTCACTTGAATTACTGTATAGAGTCTAGGAGCGGAACATACACCACGTATTTAGAGCCACTCAGTCGATTGCAGAAAAGGGCTATGAGACTCATTACTTATTCTAGATATACCGAACCAAGTGGTCCTCTATTTCAATCAGTTGGTGTGCTGCCACTAGACCTCCTATACAACTTAAAAATAGCTGAAACAGTCTTTAAAATAATAAAAACTAACGACCCACTCCCATTACAGATATTTAAATTACCATTACGAAATACGAGAGCAGCAACAAATAATCTGTTTAATTTGCCATCTTGTCGAAATGTTTATGGAGAAAGGCTTATTGAATTCAACGGTGCCCTGGTATGGAATGATATCCCTACCGACATCAAATGTAAACCCAATATATTGCCATCCTTAAAGAAGTATTTAATTAAATTGCGAGCCAATGAATAAGTTCAATATCATGCCCTATATATTTTTTTCAATTAGTATGTATGTTGTTTTGTGAATACTTTGATGTGTGCGTACATTTGTTTTGTTTGCCTGCCGCATTGTAAAGGTTATTTCAAATGTTGGACCCGCGACTAGCCTCCACGGCTATGGGTCCAAGCAACGATTGTGTATTTAAAAAAAGAATAACAAAGGAATAATAAAGGAAAGAAAGAAACAAAGAAGCTGTGGTATCACGTGCAACGATTTTCCACTGCACTATACCAAATGATTGACGAAAGAAAAGCAAATTCCCCGTTCAAAACCTATTATTTTAAAACGACATTGATGACTGCTTCGTGATTACTGTGGTGCTCGGTGAAGTCTTTCGTTCTTAATGTAGAGAGATTCTTAGCTAACGTTAGATGAATCCATGGCCCATGCTCTGTGATTGGCTAACTTAGATTAGTTGGCTGACTTGAAAAGTTTTAGAACAGTGCATTTACTTTTCCTTCTCAATTATCGGGCATAGTGCAGTGGGCAGTCGTTGCACGTGATACAACAATTTCGCTGGCCAACCACCTTCAAGGCGTGAACTGGAGCCTCAACTTTTTGTTCTGCTCTGCTTATTCTCCGTAAAGCGCAGCACGTTTTATGCTCTTTGCACATTGCCGCGTGCGTAACCGAATAATAATAATTACAAAAAAAAAAACGCGTGTGTGGCTGAGTGGTTACTTAGCCGACTCGCACTCAGAGGCCCCCGGTTCGTTATATGAGGGCCACACAGCTTGTTTTTTTTTGTTTTTTTCGCTTAAAGTTTTACGAAATGGTTTTCTGAGAACTACTGTTCTGTCGGCGGACACGAAGAAATTCGACCAACGAGTCATATCCACCTTCGCTGTAAAAGTGACGTCACACCCGTAGGCGATCGCCGGTGTGTAATGCACCACATCCGCACGAAACAAGGCCCTGGCATTAGCATCCGCCGCAGATTTTCTGGTAAATTCAGCGTATGGTTCTCGCATAAATTGTTCCCATAAAGCTCGCTACTCCAGCGGACGGCAATGTTGCGGCGGTGGACGTTCCTCCGTAGTCGGTTGGTTTCGCAGCAGAGGACTCTTGGCCAGCAGACGACAGCCGGTTCTTCGGCGCAGTGATACACCCGCTCCCGTGAGTGCGGACACGTACCTCACTTTGGCGCTGTTATTGGTTCGCGGGAGTCGTAGCCTCCACAGTTCGCCAGGTTATTGTGAAACGGAGTATCGGCTTCTGTTTCCCGTGGGAACGTATCTTTGCGCTAGCAGTCCGGCCTCCTGTGGCCGGTGTGCGCAGCTTTCGCTTTGCCCCTGTCGTACGAGTTAAGGAAGTGTGGCGTACGAGCGTTGTGCGTTTCGGCCACGGGGGAACAGGACCGCCGGCGCAAAAATGCGCTCTTATCGAAAAGCAAAGGAGGGAAACGCATCCAAATTAATCTTTTTTTCTTAACGCCGGAAAATACTGTACGTGCCTCGCATGTTTCTAAAATGTCTTGCTTTATCGGTTATTGACGATACTCAGCTAGTTTCGAATTAAAAAAAAATATATATCTTTAAATTTCCTAATTAAAGTTAATTACCCAAAAGTACCTAATGAACTTATTATAGCGCACCATACTTATTTTTATCATATAGGCCCTATACCTTTAGCAATACCACATTAAACTTTTTTCAGTGGTATGTGGTACTTTCTGCAAGAATAACTTTTGCTCCCGTTTCGAAAAACACCCGTGTGTCTTTATACTACAGAATCAGTGAAAGGAATCAATGGCTGTATGAAGGACCCGCAGAAAGCGGTTCTGAAACGTATTAAGCTAAGATTTTTTAGAGGTGGCCGAAGAAAGTGCACTAAGGTTATAACATATCACTGAGCAAACTTACCTGAGTAAAAGTTAGTAAAAAAAAACGTCAAGTTTCTACCTACGGCGGCCCTCTGCTAAAGAAAGGCTTCAGATTGACGAAAATGCTAACAAATTATTTCTCCCCCCCCCCCCCCCCCGCCCTTGGCACCCGCCTTAGGTCGGCCATGTGTCTTGTTATTGTCTGCAACCGCTGCACGGCTGAAGCATGTCGCCTGCGACCTTACGTGCCACCATCTGTCGGCTGTTCCGCAAATCTTAAGCCTTTCATTAACAGATGGCTGCAATTAATAGGCATTTCCCGTTTTTCGTGTCTAACATGTTACTAAGGTAAGTTTGTTCAGTGCAATAGCATCCATAAAGAGTAAGACGCAATGTACTTACAAATGCAGAGCGCTAGAGACAAAATCTTTCTCATCCCTGTTCATCAAACAGTTTAATATGACAGCCAGGAGTCGTTCGAGCCTGCATCTGAGAAGATGCAATTACTTAACGGCTTACGCAAATGAGGCACCATCCTATATCGCTCGTTACTAAATGTTTTTCTTCTCTTTTTGGAATGTTTACATTTCCCAAGATTCAAACAAAGTCTTCAGGCAACACGCACAAAAAAAAAAAAAAACAGAAAGAAACAGCAAGCAGTAAAAACGACGCCATGTGAAACGCGGTAAAGGCATTTAGAGCGTAATCCGACTTGATGCATCGGAACCCTCTCTGCCTTCCTTGTCTGATGATGATAATGAGACTGATGAGGCTTTCGCCATTTTTCTCTTAGTCATTGCGCAGCACGTCGTACGTGCGACGCGTGAATCTTAATCAACGTCCCTCGCAGCTTTAGCACAAAGGACAGCGTACGACAAAGCTCCCAAAACATTTATTTTCTTATATTATTCTCATATATAGCGTCATTTCATTGTACCAAGACTACGTGACGGACGTGCAAAAAAGAAAACGGAAAAGAGCTCAATACAGAGCTTTTTCTTTTTTTTTTTTTTTTGCTTAGCCTTGTCTTCTGCCACATGGTAGGCATGCATATTCGGTATGGGAAACGAAAAAATAACAAAACATGTATGAATGCAAATAATAAAAAAAAATAGAAAGGAGGCAAAACGAGAATGGATGACGCGGTTGCGCTTATACCCCAAATTCATTCTGTTGATGAGACGACGACAAAAAAATGCTTTCGCCCATACTGGAGGTGACAACATCCAAGATGGCTGCGTCCTTGTGGAAATGGTATACAAACATTTTTTCGCTTAGCCTCGTCCCCAGGCACGTAATCGACAAACGTGGTATGCGGATGAAAAGGGTATTAAAAATGCGAGGCATTACAACCTGGAAGAAGCGAAATAATATAGAAAATACATCGATAGTCCATGAGCTGAGCAGTCCAGCCGTCCCGACTCAGTAATTGTCATCGAGTTTGTTTATAGAACATGGCTACCTTTATAGCTTCTCGTCGAGGATCGCCGAAGCTCTGCTTCGTAGGTTATATGTACACCAAGCACAGGACCGACGAGGCGATCACGGCATGGAGATGTGAGAAATTCCAGTAAGGTTGACGGGGACGAGTTGTTACTGAAGGTGAGACGACCAGTTTGACACAAGGCTATACTTCCCATCTACCGAGCCCAGAAAATGTCGCTGCGGCGCGTGTGCAAGATAATATCAAAATGCAGCCAAGCGTTTCCACGACACCCTTCGGTACGTCGTGGCCGCCTGCCTACAAGGGGCAAGACCGATGACTATCGCGAAGCACCCCAAGCTGTCACATCACTAAAAAGGGAAGTGAAAAGTGTTCACGCGAAGGCCCACAGCGCAATTGAAGTTCCCCACCAGATCGAAGACATAATTGCATCAGAACACATGCGTATAACAAGAACAGCCTCATCTGAAGTATGTTTCGCAGGGGACACAGGCTGTATTGACTCGAAAAAAATAATAATTCTCGCCTGTAACACGGACTTGTTCCTGGTTTTGCGACGACACATTTAAAGTAGCACCAGAAATGTTCTACCAGCTTTGGATTGTTCAGGGCCTCTGCAAGGGCAGGGTGCCTCTCCTTGTTAACTGCGTTTGGCAAACAAGCGCGAAGCGACTTATAAAAGAGCAATGCGCATGCTGCCTGAGGCTATTGATGATGCCACTTCTAGCCCACGACAGGTGCACACAGTAGTGATGGACTTCTAAAAGGTCGAAGAATTATTCGGAAATGTATTCATGTGTCGAGCTGCATTCAAGCTTTTTTTTCATTTCGCGTAAAGCATCTGGCGCCGAATTCAGGAGCTCGGCATGCACACGCGATTCATTAATGACTCCAGTTACCACTTCATCTATAAAGAATTCATCGCAATGTGCTTCTCAATTTTTTCCGACGTCTGCGACAGATATCACAGGTTCACGAAACAGCCTTTGGACTTCTATGAATGCGCAGAACTGCACTAAGACTTCCTAGACTACTTTGAGAATACCTGGGTCGGTCAACACCAACGAGGACCCAAGGTTTCCAATATTCAAGTGGAATTGCAAGTGCGTGACAGAGGTAAGCCTTCCCAAAAACAACAACAGCGTTGAAAGCTGGCACTGGGTACTTCGAAAGTCTATGGGTGCATCCCATCCTACAGTGTTCAAGGTGTTGAATGCGCTTCTCTCCGAACAAGTTCGTGCGAACGCGATGGCCATCCAGCTCGACGTGATTCATGAGCCACCGCTATACACGAAGAAGGTGTACGAGCAATCCAACAAGCGTCTATGCAGGTTCCTGGATGACTATAACAACAGAGTGGCAGACACCTTTCTCAATGCGTGCTCGTTCTATGTACTTAGCGATCCTTGAGTGTATTAGCCAGAATTGTGGGCTCTGAAAACAGTATTAGCGCGAACTGTGTGCTCGGAAGAGCGTATTAGTCCGAATTTTGGCCTCTGAAGGTGTGTTTAGGTTTTGCTCTTATGGGTGGCTTATTGTAAAATAAACGTTTAAAATTTTTATATTTCTGTTGAATGGTGTCTTGGCACGATACCTTTAGGCCTGTTTTCAAGTTACATGAATCCTCAGTATTGCGCTTTGTTGCAATATACAGCTTTCATAAAGTGTAAATCTGATCATTACAGCAGCACCGCAAATAGGGATCGAAGCAAGTGAAGGAATGAGAGGGGAGAATACAAAAAGAAACGGGGCTCTAAGTGGAATGCACCGACTTTCGCTAAAGTCCAGTACCGAGCCGCCTGAGGGCATTCCTATACAAACCACAAAATAACGTTCATTTAAGTGCTGCAGCGGGTGAAAAGCGACCAATTTTACATGAACACGACGACTTTGATGCTTCGCAAAGATAGCCTGTAAGATTTCTTTTTTCTCGAGCTCAGCAACATGTAGGTGCCCCAAATTATTCTGGTATAAAATGCCTGTCTATTTCATACCATTCGCATGAAATGTGTCGAGATGGAACATCTTGGGATGAAATGACTTTGGTATGAAGTCACCGGGATGAACATTCCTGGGATGTAGTATCCGAGGATGTAGTGCGGCAGAGCCACTCCATAGTAGGAAATATCCTGGCATGTAATGTACATGGGATGAAACATATTTGGTATAAAGTGTCCGGGATGAAGTGTCCTGGGATGATGTATCTTGAGATGAACTGATTGGACCTCGTTGATTTTGGCATCGCTCGTGCCGTACCCCACGGCTTTGTTGGCGGACTTCACATGAGCGCGGCACGCTTTTGAACGCCGACGCTTTGGTGTCGGGTGTTTTTGTCACCAGATGGCGTCGTTTTGTGCCACTACTGTGTTGGTGGGTGGGCGCTTCGTTGATTCAGCGGAAGAATAGAGGGTGAGCGAGGAAAAAAAAATAAAGACGGATATGCCAGAGGGCGAAGGCGCGACAAACGTTGCCAAAAAGTGGAGTCGGCTGCGCCTGCTTTTGGTTCCTATTATTGAAGTATTTAATGTGGTTGCCGGATCACACTTCTGATGAGCTCCGTCGGCGTTCGCAATGGATGCAAGCGCTCTGAAACTGAAACAGGCGCTACAAAAATGCGACAATGCTTCCTCTTGGCACGAGGTAGCGACGGGCTGCGGGTGACACATGTGTTCCTGTAAATGATGTTGATTAGCCTTCTGGGGTCTTTACCCTTTTTGATCGAGAACAAGATTTCCAGGACGTAACAATCCGTCGCACCTAAACGCTTCGGCCGCTCGCTGCCGCTAAGTGTCGCGGCTCGCGAAATGGGGAAGGGAGAGTGTTTCGGACTAGCAACACCGCCTCTTTACCAAAAAAAAAAACAACAAAAAACTTCAGGCAGTTGATAGAAATTTCATTCACATTTTAACAACTCTTTCAACTTCCTCTCCAGTACAGTCGTATCGAGAATTATCAATTTACTTTCTACAGACTTTCTTTCGAAAGAAGTCTATAGAATACGATACAAATGCTATAGCATATCTATCTCCACGTCAAAATAAACCTTTTGTCATCCTATTTCTATAAAAATGTTATAGACTACAATTGAAAGAATAATAAGATGCAGTGCGCAGAAGCGGCATCATACCCAGAAGGAACCTCATTTTTGCTTTTTTTTTTTTTTTAGTGTGTCAAACAGTTATCGCCTCTTGCGATGCTTTAGAGTTCGGAGATGCAGTTTACTAAACCTTAGAAATCAGATTTCGTGTAAATAATGTGCGAAAAAAAGCAACATACTTGCAATTTTTTTATCTTCTGGGATGGTCCTCGTTCAAGTGATGGCCTTTCAACTGTCGGGTATATATAGCGATGCAGCAGTCAACACCACTGAACCACTAGTGTTATGAGTTCTTCGTGGCGTGTTTAATTCTGATGTTTGCGTATGTGCAGACGGAAAGTGGCGAGCTCATGTTTCTATGGATGTACCGTGACAAACCGAAAATAATAGAGTATTCAAAATTTAATTGTTTTCTTTCACGAAGAACTGATTTATTGTTTTTAGAAAGGGGGTAGCAACGGTGTTAAAATCCCAATCTATTGTTTTTATACCATCTCGATGCTATTTCTATCCAAAATCTTTACACTAATTTCAATAAAACGTCTACAGAAAAGCCGCCAAAAAGCTGTAGACAGTAGACAAAAAAGTTAATACATTTTCTTTAGAATGTTTATAGCCTCTATACCCTGTTTTCTATATAAATTTTGTAGAAAGTGGATAAATATTTTTGAAAAGGCAAGTTTGCTAAAGCAATCGCCCTGAACTCGAACCGTAAAAGGCTAGGGCATAGTTTGAGGGTTCAAGTGCCAAATTAAAGAATAAAATCTAAAACGCAGCAGCGAAGAAGTTACGGTTGCCTTCGACCGCATGGTAATTTCTTGACGTGCTGTAATTTCTTGACCTTCGTCAAACTGCGCATTTTCCACAACTGTATTTATTCTTAACTTTAAGGTATAAAAAGCGCGAGCAAAAGGAGGACAACGAAGACACGAAAAGAACAGGAAAGGCGCTGGCACCAACTGATTTTATTCGAAGTAAGCATCTCATATATACACACACTTATCAAAACACGCACTTGCGGAGTTTGAAAAAAAAAAAATCAGTTGATACTTAGTGCATGTCCTGTTTTCTTCGTGTTTTCCTTGGCCTTGTTTGTTCGCGCTTTTTAAACCTTTGAATTAGTGTGGACCAGCTATTCCAAATCCCAAGTTTTAATGTCCACCTTCACATCAGCTTACGGGCACCTCGGACGGGACTCGATCTCGCATGAATGGATGGACGGGTGCTGACGGCTGTACCTTCTTTAACGGGTGAAATTATTCCCAGGGTTTGAAACATCATTCTTTCAGGTTAAATCGCTTTTGTCGCGTGCATTCCACAATTTTTCGGCGTGTGGACGTTTGGGCTCAATTTAAATGCACTAAATAAGCCGTGTTTCGGATAATCCCACTTCAGGCATCTTGTCACCTCATATAATTCTGGCCAGTTAGTTTAAGACTGGAAGCCTCATTTAGAAATCTCAGGAAAGGTTATTCCTTCCTCCATAAATGTTAAATCGTTCCGGGAAGTCAGTTGTCAGCCACGGAACGGTGCTGCTCGTACACGCAGCATTGAGGATTTAATTAAAAAGGGTCCGAGGACGTTGGAATGGGTCCGGCACGCCTTGGCTTCCGGGCTCGTGGTCCGGGCCTAATGAGAGTCCTGCTTCTAATGAATGGTAACGCTCTCCCGCACTGCCTTCGCGGAGTTTGTCGGAGGCGGACATTTTTTGTTGGGCTTCGTGATGGACTAGCTGTCAAGTGCGCCCGTGCTCCACCATTAATTGGGGAGCTCATTTCCGCGTTCCTGCTCAGTGAACTTTTAAAAGGTTCAGTTTAGCTTGAATTGAATGACATTTTAATTTAGCGTCGTCATGTTTCCAATGTTGGTCGCAATGAGATAAGTAGACGAGTATTTTTTTAAAATTATTTCTACTTGGACAGAAGTACAACTCTTGAGTCAATTGGTCAACTGCTTTTAATTTTGTTCCTTTCACACGGTGATTAGAAAAACGATTGTATAATTGTTTCTGAAAAAAAATTGCGAATTTATTGAGCCTGTACGTTCCGGTCAATAGTGAAATAATGTAAATATATTAATATAAAAAAATGCGATTGATCAGTTTTTATATAAAGCTGCACACTAGTTACAGTTTTTTTAATTGACAAAGCTGTTTTAAAAAGCTGTAAAAGTTACAGTTATGCCGTTTATGCAGGTGAGTCATACGGCCGGGGGGACGTAGTATAGGGGGCTAACCGTAACGATGAATCGGCTATTTCCTTAAACTTCATTACTTATTTTTTTAAAGAATGAAAATAGACATATGGTTTTAAATAATAAACTTGCTGAGTGTCTTAGAAAACACCTAAATCAAATGAGCGCGTGAGAAGCGTAGTAGTAGACTAAAGTTACCACTCGTGGAGCAGGTACAAGGCTAGCGATTGCGGTATGGCGCCGGCGTGGTTTTTTTCGACTCTTATCTAGCCCTAGGCTTGCACGTACTCCACGAGTGGTAACTTTAGTGCACTAAGTGTAACTCTCACGGCTTTTTTTAAACAAATCTGTTAAGCTTAAAAAACACCCTGTATATATATATATATATATATATTATGAGAAGGATGATCCTGGAGATCCTGGAGGGCGCGATGGCCTTCCAGGCGGTAGCACCATCCTTCTCTTAATAAAGTGTAACAATAACACCAATATATTCGTATATATTAGAGAAAGTTAAAAGAAACAAAATTGTTGATATATATATATATATATATATAGAGAGAGAGAGAGAGAGAGAGAGAGAGAGAGAAATAGATAGATAGATAGATAGAGAGAGAGAGAGAACAACAATTTTGTTTCTTTCAACATTCTCTAATATATACATATATATTGTTGCTGTTGTTATACTTTATTAGGAGAAGGATGGCGCGACGGCCTGGAGGGCCATCGCGTCCACCAGGAATGTTCCAAATGTGTGTTAGAAATGTTACAAATGAATGCTTCAGAAACCGGTATATGTTGTACCCTCTAAAACATAAACCAAGAACTTTCCATTCTTAGGCTTTAGGCTGTAATTTTTCATAACCGAGGAGTGTTTTTTTTCTTTTTGGTTTGTGCGTTTTTTTTGTTTTTTTTTTAAACCGAGAGTGTTGTGCCTGTACCGTATTGGAGCACCAGGTGCGTTTTCAGATGCGGCGCGCGCAATGCGCCTCCATACGGTGTATATTTAGCGCCCCACTCTGTCCAGACATCGAAAGGGTTCCTACAATATTACGACAAATGACGTCACAAAATTCGGAGTGTCATGCTGTCGGATGTCGCGAGCCTGGTGGCTGGGTGAAGAAGGTCTCTAAGAAAAAAATCAAGAGGGAACGCGGGTGTCGCTGTCGTCGTGGCGCCTCAACTAATGGCAGCCTAAGTTTCCGTGGACTGCCAAGTTGTGTAGAGCGCCCCGCAGCGGCACTGGCGTCTGCCACACCCATGCCGCTGCTGCCACACCCACCGCCAGGATCGCGAACGGCGAGAGCGTGGCACTTTTATGACATCATCGCATGGAAATCGGCGAACCAGCTTCTTATTGAACGTGGTGAACACACCAGTCGAACACGCGTTCCAGCAACCGCCATTTCAAGACGGAGGGCTCTGTTTGGCTTTGCACGTTTTATAGTCTCCGAGGATCGCTGCATTTTCCACTCTAATGATACGCTTGGCCGCTATTCGGTGGTTTTCAAAGAGTTATTACCGCACATCTCTTTTGCTGAAGTTGCAGCTGCACGCTGTTTCTTTTTTCTTTTTTTCTCAAGCTGGAAAACATACAGAATAATTGAAAACTGCGACCACCGAGAGTCTGGAGAACATTTTGCGAGTGTAGCGACCCTCGGATAACACGAGCCTCTTGGTCGTTTTGACTGAGCTAAAGTTTTGGTCGGAAACACCTTAAGCGTTCACTTTATAGTGCACGCTATCGTTCAATACAAAACGTAAAACGGTAAAAAACAAAACAAAAACAAACTTACATTTTCGAAAAACAAATATTTGAACATGGGGGGATGTATTTGAAAGCGTACGTCTTACACTCTTAGAAAAAAGGGGTATGGATAGTCCTCCCTTAGCAAAGGAACGGTCTTGTAACCTATGTTCCTTTAGAAAGGGAGAAACTTTCGTCCCTGAAGCAGGGGGGCAAAGTTCCTCCGTCGCCTGCATCTCAATAAGGCGGCCCCGAATCGAGCAAATCGAGCTCAATAAGGCTTAACGAGGACGCTACGTCTCTTGTACGGGACGAGAGGAGAAGAAAAGAAAAGCGTAACACGAGCTTTTCGCGAACTGTATTTATTTCCAAAGCCAGATTCCCCCACAAGTTCAGAAACTTGTGTTTCAAAAGCAGTTACCCAGTCCTCTCGTCGTCATCAGCACTTCGATGTTAAACAGAGACAACCGATACCCAGTTACTTCGCGCACTTCACGTCTTACCTTTGCTGTTCCTCGAGTCACAATTTCTTCGTCAGCCAAAGATCACGGAGGAAGGGCAAACCAATCCGCGAAACCAAAAGCCGCTCTCAAAAGAACTAACTCGAAGCCGCTGTACAGAATTACTATATCGACAATAGTAATTTTGTACAGTTAATATCGATGCGCAGTCTCGTTTTTGTTTTGGCTGAGAGGTAAAAACATATGGTTTCGAATAGGACGTGCCCTCAACATATCCGACATTTTTTTCTTTTTTGCAGCGGCACTCAAGCCTCAACAAACCCCGAGTATAAGACAACAATATATTTTATGCCAATGCGCGTGTCGGTTTAGAATGAAAAGAAAGCAATTATTGGAAACCGCGGATGAATAAAAAACGGACAAAGCGAAGAGGTCGCAAAATAATCAGGTATGAATAAAAACAAATTTTAAAATCATATTCGGGATAGCTCCGTGATTACTATTGATTAAAAAAAAAAACAAGATAAGGAGAGAGGCTTGGCCAGCTAGGCGGGAGCCAAACCGATATTAGTTTCTTTCTTATTCTTTATCTCTCAATATTTTTTTTTTCTTTTTCCTCAGGCAACATGTTGATTCAAAGCAATTATCTGATGCCGGAACAAGACGATATCACTTATAATAACCAGGGAAAATTAAACCTTTTCGCGTTCATGGTGCTTGGGCAACAATATTGAACCAAGCATAGTTGTAAACCTGAGACTAGGAATACGGACAAGGGACAAAACACAGAACGACACGGACGAACAATTCGTCCGTGTCGTTCTGTGATTTGTCCCTTGTCCGTATCCCCAGCTTCTAGTTTACAACTATGCTCAATTTACACCAGCTAGCCTAAGCTCTCACCATTGCTTCATTAAACCAAGTTCAAAACAAACGCAAAAGGAAAGTGTCTGATATATATATATATATATATATATATACAACACGGGCACTTCACGTCATCGTACGCGGTCTCCGAGGGGGATATAAACGAATATGTGCAGATGAATGAACCGTACTTAATCCAATGAGTTAAAGAATCCAAGTTTTTCAGGAACCCGCCGAAAGCCAAAAATTGGCGGAGCCAGGATTTGAACTCTGGGCCTCCCAATGTCCGGTCGGGTGTGCTAACCACTACACCACTCCACCTTGGCTTTCTGGCGTTTCCTACCTGTCTTATTAATGCACAAGAAACGAAATGTATCCAATCGGAGGTGTTCTGGATGCACACGCCGCCGCGTGGAACGCGGTACGACGCTTAGTGTCACGTGGTACGTGCTCGTTTGTGCTCCAGAAATCCTCCCACTGTTTGTCTCGCCCCGTGTACATGTAGTATTCTTTGTTTATGAGCTTTTTTAGAGACACGGTATCATCATCATCTGCGAGAATCAAGAGCCACGTTATTGAATATACAACACGGGCACTTCACGTCATCGTACGCGGTCTCCGAGGGGGATATAAACGAATATGTGCAGATGAATGAACCGTACTTAATCCAATGAGTTAAAGAATCCAAGTTTTTCAGGAACCCGCCGAAAGCCAAAAATTGGCGGAGCCAGGATTTGAACTCTGGGCCTCCCAATGTCCGGTCGGGTGTGCTAACCACTACACCACTCCACCTTGGCTTTCTGGCGTTTCCTACCTGTCTTATTAATGCACAAGAAACGAAATGTATCCAATCGGAGGTGTTCTGGATGCACACGCCGCCGCGTGGAACGCGGTACGACGCTTAGTGTCACGTGGTACGTGCTCGTTTGTGCTCCAGAAATCCTCCCACTGTTTGTCTCGCCCCGTGTACATGTAGTATTCTTTGTTTATGAGCTTTTTTAGAGACACGGTATCATCATCATCTGCGAGAATCAAGAGCCACGTTATTGAATATACAACACGGGCACTTCACGTCATCGTACGCGGTCTCCGAGGGGGATATAAACGAATATGTGCAGATGAATGAACCGTACTTAATCCAATGAGTTAAAGAATCCAAGTTTTTCAGGAACCCGCCGAAAGCCAAAAATTGGCGGAGCCAGGATTTGAACTCTGGGCCTCCCAATGTCCGGTCGGGTGTGCTAACCACTACATCACTCCACCTTGGCTTTCTGGCGTTTCCTACCTGTCTTATTAATGCACAAGAAACGAAATGTATCCAATCGGAGGTGTTCTGGATGCACACGCCGCCGCGTGGAACGCGGTACGACGCTTAGTGTCACGTGGTACGTGCTCGTTTGTGCTCCAGAAATCCTCCCACTGTTTGTCTCGCCCCGTGTACATGTAGTATTCTTTGTTTATGAGCTTTTTTAGAGACACGGTATCATCATCATCTGCGAGAATCAAGAGCCACGTTATTGAATATACAACACGGGCACTTCACGTCATCGTACGCGGTCTCCGAGGGGGATATAAACGAATATGTGCAGATGAATGAACCGTACTTAATCCAATGAGTTAAAGAATCCAAGTTTTTCAGGAACCCGCCGAAAGCCAAAAATTGGCGGAGCCAGGATTTGAACTCTGGGCCTCCCAATGTCCGGTCGGGTGTGCTAACCACTACACCACTCCACCTTGGCTTTCTGGCGTTTCCTACCTGTCTTATTAATGCACAAGAAACGAAATGTATCCAATCGGAGGTGTTCTGGATGCACACGCCGCCGCGTGGAACGCGGTACGACGCTTAGTGTCACGTGGTACGTGCTCGTTTGTGCTCCAGAAATCCTCCCACTGTTTGTCTCGCCCCGTGTACATGTAGTATTCTTTGTTTATGAGCTTTTTTAGAGACACGGTATCATCATCATCTGCGAGAATCAAGAGCCACGTTATTGAATATACAACACGGGCACTTCACGTCATCGTACGCGGTCTCCGAGGGGGATATAAACGAATATGTGCAGATGAATGAACCGTACTTAATCCAATGAGTTAAAGAATCCAAGTTTTTCAGGAACCCGCCGAAAGCCAAAAATTGGCGGAGCCAGGATTTGAACTCTGGGCCTCCCAATGTCCGGTCGGGTGTGCTAACCACTACACCACTCCACCTTGGCTTTCTGGCGTTTCCTACCTGTCTTATTAATGCACAAGAAACGAAATGTATCCAATCGGAGGTGTTCTGGATGCACACGCCGCCGCGTGGAACGCGGTACGACGCTTAGTGTCACGTGGTACGTGCTCGTTTGTGCTCCAGAAATCCTCCCACTGTTTGTCTCGCCCCGTGTACATGTAGTATTCTTTGTTTATGAGCTTTTTTAGAGACACGGTATCATCATCATCTGCGAGAATCAAGAGCCACGTTATTGAATATACAACACGGGCACTTCACGTCATCGTACGCGGTCTCCGAGGGGGATATAAACGAATATGTGCAGATGAATGAACCGTACTTAATCCAATGAGTTAAAGAATCCAAGTTTTTCAGGAACCCGCCGAAAGCCAAAAATTGGCGGAGCCAGGATTTGAACTCTGGGCCTCCCAATGTCCGGTCGGGTGTGCTAACCACTACACCACTCCACCTTGGCTTTCTGGCGTTTCCTACCTGTCTTATTAATGCACAAGAAACGAAATGTATCCAATCGGAGGTGTTCTGGATGCACACGCCGCCGCGTGGAACGCGGTACGACGCTTAGTGTCACGTGGTACGTGCTCGTTTGTGCTCCAGAAATCCTCCCACTGTTTGTCTCGCCCCGTGTACATGTAGTATTCTTTGTTTATGAGCTTTTTTAGAGACACGGTATCATCATCATCTGCGAGAATCAAGAGCCACGTTATTGAATATACAACACGGGCACTTCACGTCATCGTACGCGGTCTCCGAGGGGGATATAAACGAATATGTGCAGATGAATGAACCGTACTTAATCCAATGAGTTAAAGAATCCAAGTTTTTCAGGAACCCGCCGAAAGCCAAAAATTGGCGGAGCCAGGATTTGAACTCTGGGCCTCCCAATGTCCGGTCGGGTGTGCTAACCACTACACCACTCCACCTTGGCTTTCTGGCGTTTCCTACCTGTCTTATTAATGCACAAGAAACGAAATGTATCCAATCGGAGGTGTTCTGGATGCACACGCCGCCGCGTGGAACGCGGTACGACGCTTAGTGTCACGTGGTACGTGCTCGTTTGTGCTCCAGAAATCCTCCCACTGTTTGTCTCGCCCCGTGTACATGTAGTATTCTTTGTTTATGAGCTTTTTTAGAGACACGGTATCATCATCATCTGCGAGAATCAAGAGCCACGTTATTGAATATACAACACGGGCACTTCACGTCATCGTACGCGGTCTCCGAGGGGGATATAAACGAATATGTGCAGATGAATGAACCGTACTTAATCCAATGAGTTAAAGAATCCAAGTTTTTCAGGAACCCGCCGAAAGCCAAAAATTGGCGGAGCCAGGATTTGAACTCTGGGCCTCCCAATGTCCGGTCGGGTGTGCTAACCACTACACCACTATATATATATATAGTATATATATAGTGGTATATATATATATATATATATATATATATATATATATATATACAGATATATATATATATATATATATATATATATCTTATTGGTTCCAACATTTGTTTTCTTTATGACTTCAGTTGTATGTATATATTATTTCCATTGTTCAATTTTCTATCGCCTTCAGCGCCCCGGATCCCTTCTTCGTCATTCCTATTGTTTCAGTCGCTCTCGATGGTTCCACAAGGTGTCTCGCTTCAGCGGGGCAACTATAGTCGCTGTCATATAAATGAAAAAAAGCTTTGCGCATCATTCATATGTAGCACGAAGTAGATGTTACAAGGTTTGGCTGTCAAACTAAAAACAATGTTTTTGGCGTTTGAATCATGTACGCATTGATGAAAAAACGCTGAGCTAACCTAAAATTCACCCACATATTCCTTATTTCACCAGGGAGAAGGGTACATCAATATGCTCCGCAAAAAAAAAAAAAAAGAAACTTTTTTTTTGTTTTTTTAGTGTAGTGCTTGAGGTGAACACGACTTTAGTGTACTTTGATTTTAATATATTCCCAACTGCTCGCTTTGCGTCACGTGCTCTGTGGGCAGCTTTCGCAATACGAATTGTGAGGGCGGACATTTCTTAACCCTGGACATATGGGAAATAGAACGACAGGAGAAAACTAATTTCCAAACACAGCTCCAGCTTATTTCACGAAACGCGACCTACATCGGTGGTAAAGATAAGGCGCTTATCGCGTGAAAGCTTCTCCGGATCTCCACCCGCACTTAGACCAATCTGCAAACCCGCCAATCCATTGCAAACGGTCTATGTGGTTTGACCTGCTCCCTTTTTCAAAATTAGGCTATCTAGGGGCAGCCTCACAGAAAAGCGTTGCGAAATCACAACTAAAAAAAAACTCAAGTCAGTACGTACAGAAAGTGAAAAATCAAGCCAGTCTTCTTATTTGAGACTATTTTTTATTTTTACAGCTGGGCCGACTGTTTGCCCGTCTTTTTATGTTGTGCGTGTGGCGATTATACGACTCATTTTTTACTGATTTCGGCGCATATGGTGCTTCCCTCCGTTGCCTTTCATTATTTAAAAAAAAATAGAGATTAGTTTATTGTATGGCGTTAAAACTTATTAATAATGCGCCAAACCTAGGTTGCACTTAAGAATATTAATTAATTTTGATCGTCATAGCGGTGACCCGCTACCTATGTTTCCCCAGTGTTTAAGATATAATCCCTGCCGAGATGTGCACAATTTGATGAAGGTTGCCTGTCGAAAGATTATAAAATTGTCGAAATTATTCGTGAGTACTTTGCTATGTCATATTTCATTCGTCGCTCTCGCGCGTAAACAACCAAATTGAATCTAGTATGGAATATTTTTAACTACACTATTGACATTTCTGGTAAACGCAATGGCGATGAGAATCGATGATAATGACTGCTGGTTCTGCGTCTCATATTTTAGTTTTAAGCACCGCTCATTGATGTAAAATAAATTTCAACATAATGATAACCAAGAAGCTCCAAATGCTTAGAATATTGGCGTTCGTCTTAACAAAAATAACCGAATGAGAATGATAAATAGGACATTGCTAACAAGTAGAATAGGGATTATATCGTCCAAATAAGATAAGAATATTCACTTTTAAGACAATAATGACACAGGTGGCGAATGGTTCATTCCTTACTCTCTCGTGGAACAGCCATTTTATAGGCAGAGCTCTGTTGCAAATAGACTGTGGAGCCTGAATATGAAGAACTCGTGATCAGGCTACGTTAGATAAAGTAACTTTTTACGATTCAACCTTGGCGTTAACCTCGAATAGACCTCGCAGTGACCATGAATTGAACTTTTCTTCTACTCAATTTCTCTTCTGGGAAGAGCGTATGGCGCAAACTGACTTAATTATCTCTTGATGTAACTTTGATGGGGTTTGGCATTATTGCAAAGGCGTCGTTTGCATCTCTGAGCAGGACTTCGGACGAGAGAGGTGGCGTTTTACTTCTAGATCAATTGTTAGCTCGACGGGATGTCTCAATGCGTCGGCAAGCACGGAGATTTGGGAAAGACCTTGTGTTACAAAAGATGTAATGGAAAATTATACGTTATATAAGTGCGCAAAGAACAGCATGACCGGACAACGTGTTTCTATTTTCAAAATTTTTACCGCATCAATTCTTTAAAGGAAAGGCATATTGAATGCTAAAAAAAAGAAACGTCGTATTTACTTTTTTTATTTTTATAAATTTTTACTCGTGAGAAGCGTGCCACCTCCAATGTGATTGCATGTATCCTTATCAATTTCCTTCTCTTTCAAAGGCGCAGCGTTTGGCAGGTTCAGTACACACATATATTGAGGCCTCAAATGTTTTCGTTCGCGGCTTCATAAACATTGACGTCGTTTTAGAGCGCAGCTCTTAGGGGCCCGTTCCCGGCTTGAGCGGCGTCGCCGTCGCCGTCACCGTCGGCGTCGGCGTAACGAAGGTCACCCCAAGGTCACGTGACCCCCAAGGTCATCTTAAGGTCACGTGACCCCAAGATTACCAGGTCACGTGACCCCCAGAGGTCACGTGGTCACGTGGCCCACAAGGTCACGTGACACCCGAAGTCATGTGACTCCCCAAGTGACGTGACCCCCCCGAGGTCACGTGACCCCATCGAAGTCACGTGACCCCCTTCCCCGAGGTCACGTGACCACCCCGAGGTCACGTGACCCCCCCCCCCCCCCCCCCCCCCCCGAGGTCACGTGACCATCCCTCAGGGTCACGTGACCTCCCCGATGACGTCATCGTCACTGATGACGTCACCGGCATCCGCATTGTCATCGTCATCATCACTGATGACGTCATCAGTGACGTCACTGATGACCTCACCGGCATCAGCATCGTCATCGTCATTATCAATGATGACGTCATCAGTGACGTCACTGATGACGTCACCGGCATCCGCATTGTCATCATCCTCATCACGGATGACGTCATCAGTGACATCACTGATGACGTCACCAACATCCGCTTCGTTATTGTCATCATCTCCGCATCGTCATCGTCACTGATGACATCATCGGCATCGTCACGTGACCCCCAAGGTCACTTCACCCCCCCAGTACCCTTCCCTCCTCCTCCTCAAGAGCTAATTCGGTGTTACAGGGAGTTGTAAACGGCTTTCACTTTTTTTCTTGTTTTTTTTAATGATCATTTTATATTGCTCATTATCTTGTCTTTAAAGGGGGTGAAAGTGGCAAAATGGATAGTATATATTTCTATTTTTTCTTGTGTGCTTCATATTCTGTGCTTGTGTGCTTCACAAGATTGGAAGGTGGGGAAGGTGATCCCTCTCCGCAAAGGTGGCGATAAGCATAACCCTTTAAACTTTCGTCCCATTTCTTTAACGAGCATTCCTTGTAAAATCCTTGAGCACATCATTTACACTAACATTTTCAATTCTCTAGACTCAAGTTCGTTTTTAACTCAGCGCAACATGGATTTCGAAGGTTTTATTCATGTGAAACTCAACTCCTAACCTTTACTCATGACCTTCACGTAACACTTGACCTGGGTTCCAGGACTGACTGCATATTTCTTGATTTCTCAAAAGCTTTCGACAAGGTTCCTCACGCGCTGCTTCTTCATAAACTCCGTAAACTTAACATAGATCTTAATGTAATCGCTTGGATAGAATCGTTTCTATCAGACCGTTACCAATTTGTTCACGCTAACAGAACTAATTCTTCAACTTCACCTGTCAAGTCCGGTGTCCCACAAGGTTCCGTATTAGGTCCACTTCTATTTCTTATACATATTAACGATCTTCCCACGCATGTATCCTCTTCTATTAGCCTATTCGCTGACGACTGTGTCATTTATAAGGAAATCATTAACGACTCTGACATATCTGCTCTTCAGACAGATATTAAGAACGTCACCCGCTGGTGCGATAATTGGCTTATGGAACTTAACACCTTTAAACGTAAATCTATGAGAGTGTCCCGTCAAAATAACACTTGCGCCTCCTACTGTATTATTAACTCCACCTTGCTTTCTGTGTCAACCTATAAATATCGCGGTATTCATATAACTAACGATCTCTCCTGGCACATCCATGTCGAATATATCACTAACAACGCTAATCGCTTATTAGGCTATCTCAGAAGAAACTTTCCCTTGCCCCTGTTTCACTTAAACTTCTCCTATATACAACTTTAGTGCGCACCAAACTTGAGTATGTAAGCACTATCTGGATCCCTGGCGTATCCCTAGCATCATCCATTGAATCCGTTCAAAATCGCTCCGCACGTTTTATACTTTCTGACTATCACCGTACAGCCAGTGTCACCTCCATGAAAGCGTCTCTACATTTGCCCAACCTCTCCTTTCGTAGAAAAATAGCTCGCCTCTGCTTATTTCACAAAATTTATCACTCTAACTCAGCACTTCGAGCCTCATTATTTTCAGAACCATCATACATATCGCCGCGCACCGATCATCCACTAAAAGTAGGAATCCCCTACTGCATCACTTACACCATTTATGCCGCCTTCCTACCTCTGACCTCCGTCGACTGGAACCGCCTTCCCGCATCCGTAGTCTCACTTACTGACGCTGCTGATTTTAAAACCGCCATAACTGATGTTCTTAACAATGTTCCATAGCGATTCTGTACCTTGTGTTTTGTTTGTTTTTTGCGTTTTGTTTTTATTGTTCACCTTATATTGATGTATATAATTCCACTTCTCTCTGTAATGCCTTCGGGCCCTGAGATTATAATAAATGAAAAAATGAAAAAAAAAATATGTTACGAATCCTGGGCGCTATGCAAGATAATATTTTTTTTTTCTTCGACTTTCACAGCGAGAAATAAAACGAGCGACGGGGTGAACGTCTTCTATCGCTCCTTAAAATAAGGTAGACAAGCGACGTACCTTTACGTGTGAGGTTGAATAATTTAGATGTTATACGGGTAACCAACCTTCTTTTTGCTTTAACATAAAATCTCACTCAACGCACCTTTAACAAAATACCAATCATCTAAAGCAAAAAAAATAAAATAAATGAAAACATCGCGTTTTTATATTTCGAGGACCCAAATAGGGACACAACTTTTTTTTACAGGGTAAAGTGCCTCTCACTCAGGTTTTTTTTTTTTTTTTTTTTAAGAAGTGATGTATTTGTAATTTAGAGTTCATCAGGTTTTAAGGCGGCAGTGGTTCTAAAAAATGTATTAAAGGTTAAAGTGCGTTCCACTATATTCCTATCACACCTGAAGCATTCAGCGAAGCCTGGCATTTAATAATTTACCCGCAGGGTGACACCTTGAACTTTTGAAGCTGGACACAAAAAAAGGCATTCGAGGAGACTCCACTAGCCACTTAGTGGTCAGTACGGTCTGTAAAAGTTAATATATATATATATTTTTTTTCTTTTTGATGGAGTTAGAAAACGCGCTTTTGGGGCGTCTTTATGAATTGCCGTCATTCCGCCCCCTTTTATTATTTTACGTTTTACGGAAACTTTTATTATACTTTTTTTTCATACAAGCATCGCAGGTCTCCATGCCAACGCTCGAAAAGTTTGTTTCGGTCAAAGCGGACAAAAGTGCCTCGAAGAAAGCACATGTTGGTGTTCATTTTTCTTTCTTGGCTGTTCTTGACAGAAAACGAGCTTTTTTTTGTTTTGTTTTTCGTCCGCTCCCGAGTGTTTTTTTTTTTTTTTTGTATATTGCCGTTCTTTCCAATGTTTGTATGTCAAAAGCGGTGCCACCACGTCCAGAGTATCGGACGTTGCGGTGACCTGCATTCAGTGACTGTGCATTGTGTGCCTTGATGATGCCGGCGCACGAAGTTTCTTTCAGTCAGGTAGTGTTTACGTTTCTGCGCTCTCGAGAACGCCGCTATTGATGTTGGCGCGGGAGCTCTTGACTACGACATTTTTTTTTTTATACTCTTTGGTTATTCTTATTGAGGTATCTTTACGGGACCCAAAAGAAGAAACATCTTTGTTGCTAATGATTTCCCCAGAGAACGTATCGACGTTTTTTTGCTGAGGACGGATGTTTCGTCAGATCGAAATATTTTATTGAAAGCAAAAAAAAAAAATATATAAAAGATTTGTACTGGTATCAACAAGCACGCGCAGTTTGGGTTAGACTCTGCGAAAGAAATTATAGCTATGCTTTTATACCTTGCACGGTCGAATCACATTATATTGTATAGATGTTCACTTGAAGCCGGAAAGTAAGGTTCAATGGAAGTCGTATTGAATTTATAAAATTAAAACCGATAACCAACACAAGCAAAAAAAGGAAGGCGAACAGGACGAGTGCGAACTGTCAACTGAACATTTATTTAAAAAACCACTAAAGCAAACAGCCTCCGATAAAAAATACACTGAATCATTCAGTGACGTCACTCATCACCACGCGTCAATAAAATCACTCTCTTACACTTGGTCTCCCGTCCACGGCAGCCTCAGGTCTAGGAACTAGAGAAACTGGCCATCCGGGAGTTTCTGAATGAACTTTAAGCCATTTGAGTTGCCATGAAACACTTTCAACACACTTTCAACAACCTGGCGCGTCAAAAAAATGTCAGAACGTTGCCATATAGCACCAGATAGTCGTCTACAAACCGGACAACCTTACACACTTGTTTCCCTTCCAAGCCAATCTGAACATTTCGTCCACCTCATAGCTGTGTCAACATATTTCCGAGGGTAAAAGCGCGAAAAACAACGAACAACTAAAAGAAACGAGCAACACAGAGCGCTCTGTGTTGTTCGTTTCTTTCAGTTGTCCGTTGTTTTTACCGCTGTTACCCTCAGAAATGTGGATCCCCAACTAGCCCAAGTGCATACCTTTCTAATGTGTCAACATGTCGCGCTCGGTATCTTTCAACCTGCATTAAGAACGGCCAAGCAGCAGCAGAAATAACAAGCATCTTCGGCTGCCTACAACCATCAAGCGGACATACCAAGCGCATCTGCAGGATTTTGAGGTCCGACTGCTGGAGGCAAGTTCGATTCCTTCACGACTATCTAAGGCTCTGTCCCCGCAGGGGGCACCTGTGAAAGCAGGTGTTTGGAGAGTGGCGTCTCCACGGACCCCGAGCCCCGCAGGGGGCGCCTGCACCTTAGGTGCTAGGTGCTTGGTGAGTAGAGTCAGCACGGACCCCAGCCACGTGGGCCACCATACCCGCATGCAGGAGGCACCTGCTCTAGTACACTCTTAGAAAAAATGGCACGGATAGTCCTCCCTTAGGGGAGGAACGGTTTTGTAACCTATGTTCTTTAGAAAGGGAGAAACTTTCGTCCCTGAAGCAGGGGAGCAAAGTTCCTCCGTCGCTTGCATCTCAATATGGCGGCCCCGAATCGAGCAAATTGAGCCCAATAAGGCTTGACGAGGACGCTACGTCTCTCGTACAAGACGAGAGCAGCAGCAAATAAAAGCGTAACACGAGCTTTCCGCAAACTGCGTTTATTTCCGAAGCCAGATTCCCCCCACAGGTACAGAAACTTGCGTTTGGAAAGCAGTTACTCAGACTTCTCGTCGACAGCACTGCGATGTTAAACGGAGACAACCGATACCCAGTTACTTCGCGCACTTTGCGTCTTACCTTTGGTGTTCCTCGAGTCACAATTACTTCGTCGACCGCAGATCACGGACAAGGGCAAACTCTATCCGCGAAACCAAAAGCCGCCCTCAAAAGCAGTGTTGCCAGATGGTCCCACCAAAAAACCGCCAAACGGCTGAGAGGTATAGCCCAAATATAGCCAAAGCCGTAAAAAAGATATAGCCCAAATAGCCAAATCTAAAATTAATGATTTTTAAGCCTTTTATTGACAATTTTTTACATACATACAAAACACATTACGTTTTCTTTTTCAACCCTCTTTACGCCGCTTTTTGTGTACATTATGTCACTTCTTAATTAAAAAGAAAAAAAAAAGCTTCGGATGGATGGAAGTTTGTACAATGACCCATCCTTCGTAGGACTTCAGAAGTACAAAACACATGAACACAGCTGATTTGTGAAGCCTTGGAAAAACACTGAAATAACAAAATACAGAAGCAGAGAACACTGGGAGTTTAAACCAGAACCCTCAATATCTAAGGTTCTTGCCAATAACCCACCCGTCTATTTTTCTTTGTGTAGAACACGTGTGTCCCCCCGCTCCGGTTCACGCTATTTTTGATTGTGTTGTCCTTTAGTGGGGTGGGCGGTGCCTAAGAATTTTCACAATACGCACCAAAGCTGCGTTTAGAAAGTTCAGTCTAGGTCAGGGAAGAAGACGCGCTACCGGGCCTATGGGAATAGTGCAATATGTTTGTTTTATTTGTTCTACTGCGCTGTGGGGAGATCGCTTAAACACTGCAAGTATTGCTTCTCTGCGCATTATGAAAACCCCGAAGTGTGAAGCCTTTCTCCTTCATCCCTTTCGTCTGGATTAGCCGAAAGAGAAACAATTTTTTTCGATACTGATTAGAAGTTCGAAAATTAACTAGTCGAACCTGAGGTTCGACAAGAGTTCACCGCATCCTTAGGAATAGCCCAAAAATAGCCACATAGCCAACCACGAAATTTTGACGCCAACTGTAAAAATATGTAGCCCAATTTGGCTATATATAGCCCAATCTGGCAACACTGCTCAAAAGAAGAAACTCGAAGCCGCTGTTTATCGCACAGCGTGAAAGGTTAATTCGCTAGCCACCAGATGGCGGGGTCAAGCAGAGTAGTTGCAAGTAGCTAGGGTAGGTGGCGCTAGGTACCGCCTAATTCATGTTCTACAAAAAAATTATTAACTCTTCTCAGGCAACCACTGCGCTTGGGGATCCTCTACTATGCACACATTGCGCTTATTACTAACATCAGGTGAACATACATTGAGCAAATACACGGCACACACAAATATCAATATAACAGAACACCACACTAACCCGATCACTACACCAGTGCTCTGCGTTTCCGTCTTTTATACTGGTCGTTTTGAACGTACGGAACTTTTCGGTGACTCCCTAAGCAATAAAAAATATTCCCAGCATGTTGATTTTTTCCGAGCAATGTCATACCTCTCAGAGTATTTTGAATGGCTCAGGGGATTAATCTCTTATTAAAAAGTAAACGCTCGATCATGCCGTAATTATTTGAAAGCCAATAAATCAAGCCGCTCCAATGCGGTTCGAAGCCATCAGTTTGTTTCCCCACACGGCACGTCGTAGCCTGTATTTCTATTGGTTTTTCTATTTGTGCTGTTCGCGCAAAGCTGCAATTTCCGTCTTGAATTAATCTCTGCAGAGCGGATATTTACTCAGCTGGAAGTGATGTTTCACGGGCTGAGAAATCGCTTTTCAATCAACTTGAATGCAGTCAAAGCCGCGACTTGCGGCAGGTGTTAAGTGTACGGAGCTACGCCGTGGCGAGCCCGAAAACTTCTAGCGCTCATCCCAGCGCGCCACTTGTAGGGCAGTTTTTCCAGGAACCGTAGTATATTTAAACAGTAAAATAAAGGGTAGCTTTTTTTTTTTATTTTACCTACTGTTGTTTTTTAATGCCGAAATTCCATACTGTAAATATACGTACTTTCCGTCACGATTTCGTACTGTTCAGTCCTTGGCTCAGAGCTCAATCGCTCTCGGGGACAAGACAATTCCGACAGTCACATTGGCCACTGTACGATAGCGATAGGAGCTGCTACTGTTCAGACCAGCGTTCCAACATGACTATCCGCACATTGATCGATTGCACGTAACCCCTCAAGTGGTGTAAAACCCTATTTAATGTAAAGCGGAATGTCAACCTGCGACACCAAGCCCCCTCCGATCACGGCCCGACCAACGGCATCTATGCCAGACAGTTTACGATCTCATCTTGTTACACCACTGATACGCGAACACACGGTCACATCGGCGATAATTTCAGTCTTCTGTTCACAACCCACAACACTGCCATCACGATGTTGCAGCTATGTTGCTGACACGCACAAATACAGAACCGCGTTGAACGCCGGTTGCACTCGGCATTGGAAAACAGAACCGAACTCAGGAAGGAAGGCACCCAGGCAGCCGGCAGCAAAACCTGCCAGTCTTGGACGCAGTTCCTGCGGTTTCCATAACGTCGAAAACGCCGACATAGTTCCGCGTGGTTTCGCTACTGTAGTGACTGTAGTTCGTGCTGGTTCGTGCCGCGCGAGTCCCGCAATCCGGAGACGGCCATCCCCCAGTGTACGTGGCGCTGCTGGCACTGCTCCGGAACTTCGCTGTTTCTAGCGGATTCGTTTGCTTGTTTAATAAAAATAGTGATAAAAACGTCAATGCAACCGAAATGTTCTGCACGTTTAGACTAGAAGACGGAATTACAGGCGGCCTTTGCTGCCGCTGAAGCTCAATAAACTCAACAGCTATTTATTAAACAACGTGAGCGACCTGCTCGAAAAACGAAACCGAAAGAAGATGAGTCGGGAGGGCGAAAGCTTTCTCCCGTCTGCCTGGAGAAGGAGAAAAACGTTTCGTTCCTCCCCGTTTCTCGTGTCCGCTTGGGGGCGCGTCAGTAGAAGGGAGGAAGACGCGCCGTTGCTACTTTTTTCCTCCATTTTTTCTTAGAGTGTAGGTACTTGGTGGGTGGCGTCACTAGGAACCCCGAGCCATGTCGGTTCGTCCATCCACGTCTAACTGTGTGGGGCTTAACCCGTGACCGGGGAAAGGGGACCCTGGTTGTTGAGCTGAGCCCGGGGTACGTTTGGACCCTTCGGGGCCCCCCGGGCGAGGCAATACACCGCTTCGGCCCCTGCTTCTTGCAGACGAATGTCATGACTTGGCCCGACCAGGATGATTCATTCAGTACCCCTCTTCTACCCTGTTCTTCCTTCTTTCACTTCTCCTTCCCCTTCCCTTCCCTTTTCTTTCTTTTCTTCTACACTCTCTTCCTTCATTATTCACCTTCTTAGGCGGCAAAGGCTGATTTGGGTGGCGGCAGAAGCCTTTCTCGAAACACACTTGGTTATAGTTACTGGGTAGCACTGGTACTGTTGCATACCTAGCCAAGCCATACTTGCTATGGGGCTTCCTACCTACCCACTGGTTGGGTTCGGTGGTGGGCGGTGCGCGATGCTTTCTGAAAACCTCGGCATCTTTATGGGTTCGAAGCAAAACCAAGTCCACACCGAAGTTTTAATCTCAGACAAGATTCCATGTACCGATTTCTAGTACCCAAGGTTTTGGTAATTCATTTTGATAGTGACAAACAGCTGTCAAAAGTATCGACCCTCCTTGTTGCGAAAGTACTTGAAAGCGCTGTGGGAAAGAGCTTCAGAGCCAAAGAACTGACTTCTGGCGACCTTCTAGAAATTGAGACCAGCAAGCAGAGTACGACGCTCCTTGCACTGCCTTCAGTGTCCGACCATAAGGTGTCAGCCACGCCACATCGCACGGTGAATACAATCCAGGGAGTTACCCCTGAGGACAACCTTCTAGGGACAACAGGCAATAAAATTGCTGAAGGTCTTTCTGACCAAAGAGTCGTGGCCGCAAGCGTATCTGCATGCGACGTGACGGGCAGAAAATAAGAACGAAACACATCGTTCTAACATATGAAGCCACCACACTTTCTGTAGCTGTTAAGGCCGGACACCTCCACTGCAGGGTTTGACCGTATATCTCTAACCTCCAGATATGTTTTCCGTGTCAGAAGTACAGACATGTCTCCCAAAACTGCCGCGAAAAAAACTACATGCACGAAATGTAGTAAAACTGACCACAAGACCGATTTCTGCACACACAGCGCACAGTGCGCGAACTGCAATGAGGACCACCCGGCATACTCCAGATCATGTGGAGTATGGAAAGATGAAAAAGAAGTATTGACTTTAAAGCTAAAAGAAAACTTGTCATATATTAATGACACGCCGCCGTTTTGCTTTCTTGTGAAGGGGGGCTACGCGCAGGTGGTGCAGCGGGACATGCACCACTGAAGGTTGCAGTGGCTACCCAGACGTCCTTTCTAGACTACCGGAAGCCGCAGCAGTCCCCCACGCCCAAGCTGAAAATCCAGCTGCCCGGGCGTGCAGTATCGGCTGGGGTGCCTACTGCCTCCTCCAGCCAGACGATCACCCTCCCGGTCTCACGGGGCAGCACTCTGTCCCAGTTAGTGGCGAGGGAGCACAGACGGCATCCCCTTCACAAGATGGGTCGGTAACGGCCAAGCATGCACATAGCCCGCGATTTCCTTCAAAGGAGAGAGGCCTGAGCCCTCCGGAGAGGACATCCTCATTCAAGGAGTTGCATGGTTCTTATACCACCCCAACACCCAAAGGGCAGGAGCAGGAAGTCTCTGGCGCCTCCCTGCCTGGCACCTCCGCCGCCTCTTTGGCTGGAGGTGGTTGTGGCCGAGGCCTGGCGCCTCGTGGCCATAGTCTTGTCATACCTTCTGAAAAGGTATCGCCACAGGAGTCAAATCCTTTGGATGAGAGTACCCAGGCCTCCTCTCACACGTCTGACACGAACGAGATGGAGTGGCAGACTCCTAGGCCCGCTATAAAAGTAAAAAAACAAATAACACCCCCGAAGTAAGAATCTCCAACACTTGGCTGCAACATTTCTTCAATGGAATCGAAGGGGATTACTTACTAACCTTGACGACGTTGAGAATCTTCTGCAGAAATACAAACATGCGGCCCTGTTTACAAAAAAACAAAAAAAACACATAAAATGCCACACACACGCAAACTTCCTCCGAAATTTTATTGTCTTGCGGAATGACCGCCTGAATGCTTCCATTTCATAAATGCTTGTACGGCCATACCCTTGCACGCTCCTTTAGAAGTAGTGGCAGTGCGTGTTGTAGTACACAAGGCAATTTCTGTTTGTTCACTATATTTATCACCCACACAAGCTATAACAAGTGCAGAACTTCACTCTTTTTTAGACCAACTTCCAAAGTCCTTTCTTGTGATGTGGGATTTTAATGCCCACTATACCCTTTGGGGTGAGAATCGAGCTGGTGTTCGTGGGAAAATTATCGAATCAGTTTTCACTTCTGGAAACCTCTGTCTTTTTTTTTTTTTTACTGGTACTTCAACTTATTTTAGCGCCTTATCCTTATCATCGACTTCCATTGACCTCTCTATTGGTAGCGCTTCGTTGCTGCCTGACTTTTCATGGAGCGTGGATCAGAATCCCAATGGTAGCGATCACTTTCAAATTGTTTTAAAAAGCACGGTCTCCTTTAAGTCATTATAAACTCGAAATCCGCTTTGGAAGTTGGAAAAGGCTGACTTGACCACTTTTAAGAAGGAGTCAGAGTTCACTTATATACACTAGCTACCTTAGATGTTGATGAAGCCTGTGAAGTCCTGACTAATGTAATTGACAAAGCAGCACAGCGGTCAATTAAAAAAACGTCAGGACGTTTGCCATCAAAACCAAAGCCTTGATGAAATGAGGAGTGTAACCTAGCTCGTAAGCGGCAAAACTGTTCATGAACAATTGTGCGCCGTTACACGACTGTTGAAAATGTCTTTAAGTTTAAAAAGCTACGTGCTAAGGCCTGCTTTGTAAGACGCCAGTCTAAGAAAAACCCGCGGAAATTTCGTATGTTTCCTCACCCAACAGCTCCACAGGCGTAAAATTCCTAAGGGACAGGGTCCATAGACTTAGAGGGGATTACCGTGCATTTACTTTCCCTCTATTTACATTAGATGGCAGTATTGTTTCCACACAAGAAGAGCAGGCAAATATTCTTGGTGAACACTTCCAGTCTGTTTCGGGATCTGACCAATATTCAGACATCTTTCTGAAATACAAGGCTGCCAAAGAGAAAGTAACAATAAAATGTACCGGTGGCTTTAACGAGGCTTGTAATCGACCATTTACCCCTGCAGAGCTGATGATCGCCCTTGACAAGGGAAAGAATTCGTCCCCCGGGTCAGACCTTATTCACTACAGTATGCTTCAGCATTTACATCCTGCAGCAATAGATACTATTCGATTGCTTTTTAACTGTGTATGGAGCAGGGGAGCTTATCCCATTCTCTTGAAAAGGGCAATTGTGATTCCTTCGCTAAAGCCTGGAAATAATCCTTCATTATCTTCAAGCTACAGACCCATTGCACTCACCAGTTCCCTTAGAAAAACGTTTGAACGAATGGTGACCTCTAGAGTGGTGTATTTTTTAGAGCAGAAAAGCTTCTTCGACAAATTTCAGTGTGGGTATCAAACAGAGCGATTACTGCTGATCACCTCGTTCGCCTAGATAAAATGGTCAGGGACGTCTTCGATAACAAACAGCATTCTGTATCGGTGTTTTTCGATATTGAGAAGGCATACGACAATACATGGTGGTACGGAAGTGATTTACTTTCGGCTGAAATTCGCGGGAAAATGCTAGCTCTTATTAAGAGCTTCCTCGATGAGCGCTCGTTCCAATAAGGGTGTGCACGACACTTCGACAAACGTTTGTCCAGAAGAATGGTGATCCGCAAGGGTCAGTGCTGAGTGCTATTTTGTCCCTAATCGAAGTGAACTATCTTAAACAGGCTCTCCCTCGATCTCTCTCCTATGCACGAGTGGAGCCGCAGGAGCTTGTGCATAGGAGTGAGACACTGAAGGTGCGCCCGTTGAGGAACGCCCTGATATACTGGAGAGGCTTGCCGGTAAGGCCCACCGCGGATGCGGCGGCCATCACTGGTCGCCGCACAGGGGATACCCGAGGGCGGCCGAGGTCCGGCTACGCCGAATCACAACCGGCTGTACATGGACGCCGTATCGCCTGGCCCGCTTCGGGCTACGTTCGCCAGAACATGCAATATGCGACCGGTGTAGTTCGACCCCCGCATTGCCACCTCAAGCCAATCAAACCGCCGGGCTAACCCCCGATACTTCCATTAACACCCAGTCCTCAGCGCATCTCGCCACCCTGCGCCAGCTGCTCTGGGAGTGCCCGGCAAGGTGAAAGGAGAGGGACATAGCACTTGCGCAGCTCGGTCCACCACCACAAATGACGTTCGATGCCTGGACGGCACCGACAGGCCCCACAGACGTCAAGAGGGGGTCTTCAACTCACTCTTGGCCTACGTGAGGACGGCTGGTCTGGCCGGCCTTCTGTAAGCCCTCTCCCCCCCCCCCCCTCGCACCCCCTCTCCTATTCCTGCATCCTCATACCCTTCCCCTTCACGACAGGGCATGAAACCGGTCGCGTCGTACCCCTTCTAAATATGAATAAAACGTATCCAACAACAACAACTCTCCTATGCACTTTATGTTGATTATGTACAAATTTCCTGCTTTTCGTGTAATTTAGCTGTTTGTGAACGCCAAGTCCAACTAGGTATTAATAAAATGACACGTTGGGCCGATGAGAATGGTTTCCGTTTCTCAGCAGAGAAATATGTCTGGGTTCTGTCCTCTCTTCGAGGGGGCATCACTACAGGACCAAATTTAATTATGGGAGGTCAGATCCTAAATATACATCCTGAGCATAAATTCATAGGGTTTTTTTAATAAAATCTTAGCTTTCGTGTCACATCTTGCAACTAAAGCAAAAATGCCTGCCAGCATTGAATGTTTTAAAAGTTCTTTCGAACAAGTCCTGGGGTAGTGACAGAAGTTGACTGCTGCATTTCTATCAGTGCCTTGTTCGATCAAAATTTGCATTATGGTTGCATGATGTACGGCTCGGCACGGCCGTCTATTCTTCGGATCTTGGATGCTGTCCACCTCCTAGGATTACGACTTGCAACGGGGCTTTCCGGACCTCTCACTTTACAGTCTCTACGCTGAATCTAATGAATACTGTCCTTAAAAAAGACGTCCTTTCTTGGGCCTTCAGTATCACATAAGAGTTAGTTTCATGCCCCGGCATCCTGCAGTCGAAGTGTTTCAGGACACGCGGTATGAAAGGACATAGCAGAACAAACACTCCGTTGTACCTCCTTTTCCTCACCGCCTTAAGTCTGAGGCCAAGAATTTCGCAATACACTTATCGAGTCCGGTAGCAGAGTTGCTTTGCCAAGTTCAACCCTGGGACATGACACCTATTCTGAAAGATATTTCTCTCTCCAAGTATGACAAGAAGAACGTACCAGCGGAAGATCTTAGGCAAGAGTTCTTCCAAATCACCTAAAACTACAAGAACCTTGTACAGTTTTACTCGGATGAAACGAAGGGTGCAGTAGTGTTGGATGCGCTGTAGTCGGGCCGTCATGCACTATTGTAAAGCGGCTCAACAACCAAGCCACCATCATTTCTGCAGAGACCTATACCATACCGGTAGCTGTGGATTCTATCATCAAAAGGAATATCAAGTCCACCGTAATTTTCTCAGAATCTCTCAGTTCACTTTGTGCACTGAAATCTCTAGATAGATAAAAATATTTTCATTTTGCAAATTAGTAACAAGATTTTAACTGCCACAATCTCCAACATCACCATTAATTTTTGTTGGCTTCCTAGCCACGTCGGTATAGTCAGAAATGAGAAGGCCGATAAAGCTGCTAGAACATGTCAGGACGTGGACACAGAGGTTACCTGCATCTCATACCTGGATTACAGATCATTTTTGAAAAAAAGTTGATTAAAAAGAAATGTCAGGAGGAATGTGATACTGAAGTCCATAATAAACTCTATCGCATAAAACCTGCTCTTTCTGAATGTGCCAGTTGCCGACATAAAGAGCGTTTTTATGAAGTTGTTCTTTGTCGCCTGAAAATCGGTCACACGCCCCTCACACATGCCTTCCTTCCGCGAGCAGAAGATGCTCCAATGTGTAAAGAATGTGACGAAGCTTTCTCCCTCTTGCACATTTTTATTCAATGTCTTAATTATTATGAAGAGCGTCGCACCAACCTCTCACGGTTTTTTCATTAAACAGTTAATATTCCACCCTGCGCTTTTGCTGGGAGAGGAGCCTTTTGTTCCTCATACCCAAGTATTTAACATTCTAAACAGCATTGGCCTAATTTAGGGGATTTTATTTGTATTTTCTGAATTTCATGAAGCATTTTAAAATCTCATATTATGCCTCACCTATAAGTAAAAAGCACCGCAGTCTTTTTCCTTCTACCATGGTTTTTGCGCACAACGGCCTTAGCAGCCGCTGCGCCATTAAAACTGAAAATCAAATCAATCAATCAAGGCTTTGGTTTTGTGCAATAACCCTGCCACTACAGGATATCTAAAACACCAAGGAGACCTTCGACTTCTTATACAGGTAGCAGAATTCCTGTGGCAACGCGTCAGTACTAAGATATTGAGGTGGGCTAGTTGGATATGCATGATATTAAAAGTTAAAAAGCGCAAAGGAAATTTCTGGTATTTTCAACTTCTTCTTTCTTTAAGCTATAGTCGTTTTTTTTTTAAATTTCAATATATTCTCTGGAATAAATTTAGTTACGCTGTTCCCTTTCTTTTCTTTTCTTTTCTTTCCTTTTTGTTTATACCTTTCAATTTTCTCCTTTTATTATAAATAATCTTTCTTCCTTTTTTCGGTGTATTGATATGCTGCTTCCTTCTCTTATTTTCTATTAAAACGCCAGATGTGAGTTAGCGCTTTTCCTGTCTAGATGTTCTGTCCTTTGTCCTTTGTCTAACGTTAGCGTTATTTAATTTTTAGTATCAAACAACACGTCAGAATAGCAATTCCCAAAAAGCCTCAATCAACGACGTCTGGTGAAGGGCGGGCGGACAATTTTGGGAGCTGCTCAGATGCCCAAAGACGTTGTGCATACTCTTGATAGAGAACCTAAGTATAGCGTTGAACCACGTATACGAAAGTGATCTTTTTTTTACACGTGGTGATGAGTGACGTCACTGAGTGATTCAGTGTATTTTTATTGGAAGTTGTTGCTTTAGCTGTTTTTAAATAAATGTTCAGTTGAGAGTTAGCGCTCGTCCTGTTCGCCTTCCTTTTTGTCCTTGTTTTTGTTAGCGCTTTTAATTTTATAGGTCATGAACCAACTCTCTCGCTTCACCACTTTAGTCGTATTGAAATTCGCAAAGAGGTAGGGATGCATATACTTTGTTTATCCTTACGTAAGAGTGCAGTGAATGTTCCGAGCCATATGGCGTAAATCAGGTTGTGCGAAGAGTCACTGCTTTCATCATGTTTATGCGCTTGCGCTCTCATCGCTGTTACCTATGGCGGAACATAGTACAGTTATAAAAACAGTTGATAGAACGTTTATTTAATGTTTCATTTCTAATAACGTACTGCGCTGTATCCCGTAGTGCTGTACCATGTATCACCACGCTGCCTCGAAGGAACACGTTGACATAAACTCGAAAACCCCGATCACACCGCTAATACGTTGTGCAAAAGACAGTCGGCAGACGATTTCGGAGACATGTTTTTGGTTCCTCGCATGAGGTTCCTGCCATAATGGTCATACAATAACTGTCTGCAAACATCTTCGAAACATACATGTGTACAAAGCAAACCTACTTCGGATATTTTTTAGGCGTATCCGCAGGTATTTATGTCATCATGCCTGCACCGATCACTGTGTCTTTTGTGTGACAGTGTGACCAGTGTGTATGCGACTTAACGAAACAAAGACACCGCAACAAGCACCGTCAGCGTACCACGGCGGCAAAACATTAGGGAGTTGTCGTAGATCTTTTCCGCTGTCCTGCAACGGTCTCCGCTACCCCTACGAGACCAGGAACTCTGCAAGCGATGCTAGTGGCGCGCATGCGATATAGGAGCGTCTACAAAGGCTCCCTTTATTTTCACCTAATCGATGCCGGACCCAAAACACGAATCCCGCTTTGCCTCGAGGCAAGGAAGTGGAGCTCGCGGCATCGGATGCGTCGAAACAGCGAAGCCCCATGTCCCTGGTACGATATAGCAAAGAGAGTCAACGTTGAACCGGGACATGGTGCAGCAACGGTTGATGGCGCTTAATGAGATTCAGATTCGTTCAAGGCGCGGCCGGGTGAAGTCGCAACGTTCGGCGAAGGAGACTTCGTTGCATCTTTGTGCACGATGGGAACGCCCGAGGGGTTTGTATGCACAACAAAGCGGGAAAGTTAGCTGCGCCAATAACAGCATCAGAAACGACGATGCCCAAGGCGAGAACACAAAAACAATAAGTACTCTACTAAAAAAAATATGAAGCAAAGAGGCAGAATAATAAAGAACAAGAACTATTTTTGCACGATACGAGAAAAGGAACGAAAATGGCCTGTTTATTGATGCCCGTGGGCGTTTCACCTTGTTTGTTTGGTTTTGAAGCGGGGATGCGATCGGCCGTAAGATTGCTCAACTTCTCTTGATTATTCCAGCTGTGTTGGTTCAAAAAACATGTTTTAAATATTCAAGGCGGAACACAAAAAAAGAACGATAAGGCGAACAAATCAAGAACTAGAATAGCGATGACCTAAGAGTTAAAAAATATATATATATAGCGAGTGGGAAAAAGAAACAAACTTTTTGAAATAGAGAGTATCTTTAATGTCAGTTGCCGTATTCTATCTGTTCTTCTTTTTACTTGTTTTAAGTTTTATGTGGTCTTGGGTGTGCTGCAGCTCATATTGCATGCTCGCATTCTTAATGGGTCATTCCATGTCAAACGTCCCAAACGTTGTGCTCGAACCCTTCCGATTTCTAAAACCAAATTCATGGCCTTTTGCCGCAATGTCCGTAGCCATTACCTTAAATATTTTTGGCGAAATATAATATTTGATGACGTGAGCGCTCTTTTAAATTTTAAAAACAGCGTAAAACTAGGCATCACTCAATAATTGATGAAAAATTATCTTTTTGGTAAAACACCCAACAATATTTTTTTCTTAAATTTGCACGGTTTTCGACTTACAATGTGGTTGGGCGTGTAAGGTTTTGTTTAATTTAAATATTAAAAAAAATAAAAAATGCTTTGAAAATGTTAGCGTTTTCGTTATTTTATCAAAAAATATATAATTGTTCCCGGAACTTAAAGAAACGTTTTACCAGCTGCCCTGCAGGTATATAATCTATTAAAAAATCTTTAAAACAGCTCAATTGAATCTTTCTAAGTAAACAAAAATCATGAATTTGCAAAAAAGTGCGTTTTGACGCATAAACAATCGTTCATTTCACCCTGAGGTGGTCCAAGTAAAAATACAAAATATGGTTGGTTTTGAAGACCGATCGGTAATATTTTGATTCTGAAAGTGTAATCAAAGTAATTTTTCTTTAAAGCGAGAAAACAATTTTTGAAGTTGAGCCTTCGCATCACAATCCGGTGTCGCTTCTTAACGCCTCTTCGCCGCACAGCACGCAACCTGCGACGATAGCTGACACGATTAAGTCCAAAGAAAGAACGGAGTTTTCTGCCGCTTCTCTTTGTCCCTCTTTCCAGCTGCAAGGGAAGAAACGGCGGGTATCGTGTAATAATCGGAGGTGCCGCCAGCGCGTAGCAATAGCAGGCCCGCTTGTACCCGAAAACGGCTCGAAACGCGACGGCATCAGTTGACGTAGACTTCTCCTAAAATGGAAACGCGATAATATCACCACGAAGTCTAGCTGTCACGCATACTGCGGTGAAAAGCGGAACCATTCAGCGACGTAAGAATTTGCCGTTTCAAAGCCGATTTAAACACAAACGATGCGTGAGCCTCCAACTGCGCGCATTCGTTAACATCACATCGCCACGTCGTATGAGATTGCCCGTTCACGGGCCTTTTGTGTTGCTGTCTACATCTGTCCTGATGTCGAGAATAGAGAGTGATTGGGATGAGTACGTAAGGAACAACTAGCTTATTAGTTGATGCTCTTATCTGGCAGCGCTAAATATTTGCTGATATCAAGACAGTGCAAGTCCACAGGAGGACACAGCGGCACAAAACGGTCAAAATAGGAAAAGCCATTAAGGAACAAGAGTAGGAAAAAGCCTCTTCCCACCAAGATGTACCCGACAACTCGAGGTCCTGCTTTCTACCTGCGTGCGCACACCGTGACACCGCTGCACGTTTTGCCGGGCTCGACGGTGGCGCGCTGTTCAGAGAAGAGGCGCAAGGAACGACGCCAGGTTGCGGCGCGAAAGCTCGAGTTCAATTTTTCTTTTCTCATTAGAACAAAATTACTTTAATTAAACTTTCAAGAACAAAAGGAAATAAACTCTTTTGTAGAAGTCACCATGTTGCGTATTTTTCTTTGGGCCACCTCAAGGCAGAATTGACGGCTCTTTAAACGGCAAAACGCGATTTTGCAAAAATGTAGTCTTTTTTTTTTCTGAAAGATATTTAGTTGTACAGCCTGAAACCTTTTTTGTTTACAGCATACCTACAGGGCTGTGAATAAGAGTATTTACAGTCGCATGCAACAAAGCCACAGTTCGTAACAAAACTAAAAATATGCTAAAATGCTCATATATTACTCATTTTTTTAAAACTGCTTCGAGCATACCAAATTCCATGACCATGATCCTTATTGAATAGCAATCCAAACATCATAGGGTTTTTAGGCATAAATATTTCAGTGTTTTGTAAACAAATCTTACTTTTCATCAATTATTGAATGACTCGTAGTTCCACCCCCCCTTTTACTAGTTCAAACCACCATCACCCCATGAAATTTGTTTTTCGTCAAACAAATATGTTATAGAGGCACCACAAGCGTCACGGCGAAGAGCCATCAATTTTATTTTAGGAATCAGAGGTGGCCGTGGGACCTTTGGCATGGCATGGAGAAGTCCTGGTCACTTGATGCCGCCCGTCGTTTAGGCATCGCGTTCCGAGCCGCCATTGGGTACAAAGGGCACAACGGGCCTGCTATTGCTACGCTCTGGCGGCACCACCGATTATTACAGGATACCCGTCGTTTCTTCCCTTGAAGCCGGAAAGACGGACAAGGGGAAGCGGCAGAAAACTCCGTTCTTTCTTCGAACCTAATCGTGTCACCTATCGTCGCAGGTGGCGTGCTGTGCGGCGAAGAGGCGTTAAGAAGCGACGCCGGATTGTGATGCGAGGGTTCAACTTCAACATTTTTTTTTCTCGCTTTAAACAAATATGACTTTGATTGAACTTTCAGGATCAAAAGATTATTGATTGTTCTTCCAAACTCACCATATTTTGTATTTTTACTCGGACTACCTCAGGATGAAATAAACAGCTGTTAATGCGTCAAAACGCTTTTTTTTTTTGCAACTTCAATATAATTGGTTACCTCGAGATATTTAATTGAGCGCTTTTAAACATTTTTTATAGATTACATACCTGCGGGACAGCCGGTAAAAAGTTGTATTAAGCCCCGGGAGCAATTATATAATTTTAATAAAATAACAAAAATGTTAAAATTTTGAAATATTTCAGTTTTTTGAGAAACATTTAAATTAATCATAACTTCACAAGCCCAACGACATTATAAGTCGAAAGCCGTGCAAATTTAAGAAGAAAATATTGTTAACTGTTTCAATAAAAAGCTGATTTTTCATCAATTATTGAGTGAGGCCTAGTTTAAGCTGTTTTTTAAAAGTTGAAACCGCGCTCACGTCATCAAAATATTTTTCCGCCAAAAATATTTTAGGGCATGGCTACGGACATTGCGTCAAAAGGCCATGAATTTTGTTTTAGAAATCGGAAGGGGCGCCTGGGGCGTTTGACATGGAATGACCTTATATGAAACGGTGTAGTACATTCAAGTGTCGCGTATTTTGAGCTTTGTTAATTCTGTGAAATTGAGTACGAAACCATATCTTACATTAGTTGAAAAAAAAAACACAAAAGATGGATTTTCTCTTTTTAAATTTAAACATGATTATTGACGGGCTCTTTTTTTTATCGCTTTAAGATTGCGCTTTAAAACGCCAAAAAGCAAGTAGTTCTGTTTGAAAAGAACAAACAACTGGGCTATGTATTTTTGATGATAATGCAATTAATACAATTACTGTCCTTTGTCCCGCTTGTACCCCTTCTCCAGGAATTATTTTCGTCGTCACGACTTTTTGATGGGAATCTTGATGGTGAGTTTTTTCTCACTACAAAGTCTGCGCTTTTTTTTTTTTTTTTGAGGGGGGGGGGGGGGTTATTGCAAGTTTAGAAATTTAAAATCACGTTTTACGCTCGCTAGAGGAACATTCAAAAACATCATGCCCTATATTTCGCATAAACACCTCATGCTTCACTTTATGATATCTCTGTGGCACCAAGTGGATGCTTGTCAACATATAATTCTACTGTAGCACGTAAAAGTGCCAACAAAATACGTTTCTTTCCGTTGACAAAATGAAATGTATCGAACGTCTTCAAGAGAGATTAGTCTCAAAAGAGGGCCCCGATAACGTAACAAGACTTCGCCAACGTTGGAATTCCACGCCTCTGACCTAAGGTGGTCTAAGTGCTCACAATTTAATGTGGACTTGGACTAGCTCCGATAACGAAAGGTGCCAAACGGAAATACCAGTGCAAACAAATCCGGGTCGTTCGTGTTTAGAGTCATCAGGTATCTCAGCGGGTCATCGACGTTGTTTCGTTTTTTTTTTCCCCGATGATATATATCAGCACTTCTGGACACCCGCGGACAAAGTGAGACGAGTCGAATCGGAAACAGCGACAGCGCAGATTTCGGTTCCCGTCACGGCTCACGCCATCGCCTCGTTACGGGGCAACGAGAAACCCGAACCGTTAGCTTTACAGCTAGCTGCGTGATAGAACATGATTTCACGCCTAATGGGGGCTGGACACGCGCGAACGACCGCTTGGTGCGGGCGCCGGCCGTCAGAGGGCGATACAAGGCGATTCTAGCGGAAACATAATCGACCAGATAATCTTGCTTTTTTTTTCTAAAAAGAAACGTTTTCCCCCGTTAAAAATATCTCATTTTTCCCATCCAAGTTTGGGATTTCTGGTATTTACAAAGGTATGACAAATTGCGGACTAATGCCAATTCAAGTGTGCCGGAGCCAGATATGCTATCTAGTGAAATGTGAGAATGAAGGAGTGCGAAATATTTCCGTAATAGGTTTCCAGCGGCTTCGGAATTTAAAGGGCAAACTTCTAACAACATCCATGACATATCTTGACGACAAGAACACAATTTTATTCGAAAAAGGCGGACAAAAAGAAACATTTAAAAATAAAAATGTGTGTAGCCCCCTATTAGGTAGATAAATATTATTTCACACTATTTAAGTAAAGACAACAATGACCGATATAGTTATTCCGAAGGAATCATATTTTATTTCGAGTGCCTTTGCTTGAAAAGTATAATCGGTCGTTAGTGAAAGCACTGTGAACTTTCATCGTAATGGGGTGAAATATATTTTATTTCGACAGGCTACAACCATTGACAACAAAAACAACACAAGCTTCATACAAACATGTTATGTTCTGAAAACCGACATTAATAATAATCAAACCATTTTAAAGGGGAAAAAAATCTATTATGTACAACGTGGCTGCTAACATCCTATCACCCGCACAAGTGCTGCTTTGCTACCGCGTTGACTTGCTTTTGTGTTGTTTTGTCGCGTGCTGTTTTGTCGTGTGCTGTTTTGTCGCGCGCTGTTCTGTTGCGTGCTGTTTTGTCGCGAGATGTTCTGTCGCGTGCTGTCCTGTCGCGTGATGTTCTGTCGCGTGATGTTCTGTCGCGTGCTGTTTTCTCGCGTTCTCTGCAAAAATAGGCTGAGAAGACGGTGTATTTAACCAACACGCACCGGTTGGCAACTGAATACTATACGCCGCTTATACCTTTTTGATAGACGCACCTTCTCAAAATGCAATATTCACTAATGCTTAAAAGTAAGTTTTCCTATAGAAATTACAGAAATATGAAGCGAGCTGGTGAACTTTCAACATTGTAAAACCCGAGACGTAGGACGAAAGGTCTGTGTTATCCCATTTTTTCTTCTCCTTTTGTCCTACGTCTCAAGTTTTACAATGTTGTAAGTTTTCTTTTTGTTTAAGTAGGTTTCCAATACGTAAAAGATTTCTCATCTACCGTGATAAATTTCCAACTTGAAAATAATTGTTACGCATAGGGTGCATTTAAAACATTAGTACGAAATGCACCTAGTATGTTTTGCGCACGGATGTGTGATGTACGCAGATGAACTTAAAACTAAGCATATAGAAGAGCTAGTTTTGTAACGGCTATCCTGTAGCCTGACGGCGAATCGTGAATTACCAACAAATTTTATTTTAAAACATTCTGCATTAAAAAGAAAGTTTGCTCACGAGCACACGCTTCGTTTTATAATTATAACTTGGGTGTATTAATAAAAAAAAACTTCCACTCCCAACTCGCATCCCCGTATAAAACTATATTATTAAACCATAAATTGCTAATCAACGACTAAAAAAAAATCACTTTAGTTATCGGTCAATACACTGCATCAAACACAAATCAATAAATAAATAAGATTAATTAAAAAAACGTTTTTATAGGTGTTAGCGATAAAGCGAAACGATACTGAGAGGTCCTAATTGAAACAGACCCATCTTTAGAATAAAGGATATCGTTTCTCAGAAATATGTATCCTTTGGAGGACAATCATATCTAAAATGGCAGTACGGCACGGTTCTGTGCTTGGAAAGACAGTGTTTCCTCTGGGATATATTTTTATGGAAAAAAAATCATGCCTTAGAAAGCGAAACCTGAGCACAATAGAATGATTTGATTATGCCAAGCTAGACTTTATTTTATATACAGCTATATTTTGGGGAAAACAGGCTTTACAAAGCATAGTTTCGGTGACGCATTGATATTGCGAGATCTGGCAACACGGTCAATAACAGAGCTCTTGTTATCACAAGCTGTCCTTTCCAGATGGTGCTCCAATGGGTGAACGTTCTCTCTTGCGAATGTGATCTTTCCCAAAGCAAAGTAGGAATCAGTATTAATTAGGAGAGTCAGCATATAGAATTCGCCTGACACGTCGACAAATGTTAGCCCGAAATTAGATTTATTTCTAGAACTTACTATTTTCAACTCGGTTTAAAGGAAAACTCGAGCGAGCGATAAATGTTAAATGTTTTATCCGAGGGTCTATTAGCTGTAATTGTCCTGAAATTGAGCGTGGACCACCAAATCAAGACTAGCGCGTAATTATCAATAAGTTCGCAATATGCAAGCGTACAGTCTGTAAGCATGTGCTCGTAGCTATTAGAAATAAGGCCACTATTTTGATGATATTAAAATGTTCGTTAAATAATTCGTTGCAACACATATAGTGGCAATATACGTTTTAGTACCCGTAACCGTTTGCTAGAGGAAACTGTTTTCGTAAAATCAGGACTACCATCTTTTGTGGAAGTGAGCTATTGTAGATTTTTCACTGTTATATTATAGGTTGCATCAATTTTATCACATCCAGATTTTACCTTTTTTCTAGCCTCGTTCAATGCTTCACGTGAAATGTTTAAATTTCTACCGTATAAATTTGTCGATACTTTTCAAACGAGAGAGTGACTCTATACTCCCGTGTGAAATTACAAGAGTTAACAATGATGACTAGACGCGTTGTTTTACTTCGGTTTTGGTTACAAAACCTTGTACCTTACCGTAGATCAGGAGGGTGAATAGCTCTTGAAGTGACGTAGATATCCTAATCAATAATAAAGAAAAACCCGACTACTCTATTGCATACCCCTAATTGCTGCCATTTTACTGCTTACTTTTAATTCTTTGGTGCTGGTAGTGGTGATGGAAGCTCTTGAGTGACAAGTACTACGGCGTGGTGGCGGCCGCTCTGTAATCAGGGACAATAGAAGTCCGCGAGAGCTCTCTCTTGCAACACTGGTCCGCACACTCAAGAAAACCAGAAAGCAAATTAATTTCTTCAAAAGAGCAGAAAAAAAAATGAAAGAAAGACAATGATTTGTGTAAGCCTCGGGAAGCCGTGTTAATTCATTGAGTGCATATTAAAATTATCAGGAGACTCATTTTGTAAAATACTGGAGGCAATTGTTCTCACGAACTTGAGAAGACTGGCTTCATAAGATGCTAAAGAACTCGTGATTAATAGTGAGACAAAGTGAAGGGGCCGATATGTGAAATTAAATAAGTTTTTGAGATCACTTTAACACCAAATTAAAGATTATTTTTAGTTCTTAATTGGAGGGGAAAAGGCGAAAGAGAGTAAGGTATTTTTTTTCTATTCCAGTTTTCTCGCTAATACTGCTGTAACTCTGGCAATCGTCGAGTGCTGATATCCTATTTGTTCTTGTTTTATAATCTTAATTATGTCTGCGAAAAAACAATTTCGACCTGTTTGTTTGGTTTGCATTTTCTTCTTTTGAGTCTACTTATTCTAATATTTTCGTTCGTTTGGTTAGAATATACAATGAGATGCTTAAAAGTGCAGTATGGCGGTTATATTAAGCAACAGTGCTCGGATTGAGAGATTGTCGACGCAGCTTTAAGACCAGCACTGTGAACGAAAGGTGGAAACGTGGCTGGTGGTTGCAAAGTCCCATATTGACACGCAGGTCCTCTAGCCAAAACGAGTTCGTTTATTAACGGCGACAACATGTATATCCGGAGTCGAAATAAAAATAAATAAGTTAAAAAAGCTCGACTTCATGAATGCCTTTATGTAAACTTTGTTGGCGAACCAATGCGGGTTTTCGTGTGCCCACATTATACTTGGACAATTTATATATAGCCTAGGCAAATTTTGAGGCTCGGTCCCGGTAGTGTTTGCACATGCGGCAACCGTAGCGAGAACTGTGAAATCGGAAAAGGGGAGTGGAGGTTCAATTGCGAAAACCTGAACGCTACTTGTATTATGATTCGTCCTTTTATTGTTTTCAAAAGAAATATCGCCCTACCGAGAAAAGATGCTTCGTTTAACAACGCGGCGCTTGGCTTCCGTTTTCTGGTTTTCCGTGGGCTTGTCGAAGCGAAATTCCGCCGATGAGAAATAAAGCGCGCACGTTGCTGCGTAAGTATATTTCGCCATTTTGCTTTGTTCTGGAATTGCATAAAACTTTCTCAGAGCTTTTTTTAAAAATTACCCAGGTTTGTGTTTTTTTTTGCTTTTGTCTGTGTTTTTGGTAGATATTTTAAAGCCCGTGAAAACGACGCGAGGTTAAGCTTAGGCGAGGAACCCTGTGCGGATGGATCGGCTCGGTGGGAATGTTATGCAAAATTATGCTAATCTCACAACCCGCCTGCTCTGAGAATCCCGATCTCCATTTCTTTAAACTCCCACCTTTGGGCCTTTTCGTGTTTCCAAACTCACTCCGATATTTTTAGCTTTAAATGTTTTTTTTTTTAATATTTAGTTGCTTTTATTATTTTTAGCTTTGTACTTGTAACCACAAAATTGTTTACGCATGGCTTTTTTTTTATGGTGAAAGTGATTGTGTGCTGTTTTTGCCTGTATTGTTTTTTGCACATTTTGTTTCAGCGCATTTTGTGGCTCATATTTATTTTTTTTTAATTGTAATATCTTGTTCGCCTTTAATGCGGTTATGGAGTTTACCCCCATTCATGGCATAAACGTGAGCATATTTTGTTCCGGCTTTTTCGAGTTTTTTTATTATTCTTTTTAAACGTGCTCGCACAAACAGGGATCACATCTGTACGAGCAAAATAAAAGAGAAGAATAAAATTGGGCAGTATAAATAAAACAACCATAAGCTAAAGTAAAGTTGGTGCTGAAGCGATCAAGCACAGCAAAAAGAAGCCGGAGTTTTCCATCATCTGACACAAATCTGAGGCTGCGTGCAAAACCTTGCAAGAAGGCGGCGGATTTCTAAGGATCGTGCATGCGGCGTCGCTGTACGTGACACTCATAATCACTTAAGTATAAAGCCAACTAATATACAGGGCATTTCTCATACAACTAAGAGCTGTTTCAAAAATGCAAAAAAAAAAAACCTTCAAATAAAAAAACCGTTGGTTTCTTTTCAAATGTTTACTGAATACCTGTCTCGAACTTTCGCTGGCCAATATAGCAACAAGCGCCGGCTTCCGTGCGTACCTATATGTCACTACTGTTCACTTGACAACGAAAGTGGCCGGAAGCCTGTAGGACGACGTAGAAGGCACACACCTCCAAACGGCAACAGCATTCTGATGTAACAACGGCGGACATTCTACGTTGAGTCCTTCGTCCACTCTCCAAAGAATGGGAAGAAGGTTCTGTAGCGGGCGCGTTCGAGAATGGCGTGACCTGTAAAACAGAGCTCACTCCGAAACTGACAGTGCGGTAAGAGTTCCGAACTCGCCGAACCAATCACTGCCTCCATTTTATCACCCGACTCGTCTCTCTGAGCATGGGTATGAGCGGAAGCCTAGCCACGTGGCGAAATCTCAACGTATGACTGACCCTTCCGTCAGCTTAGCGTTGAACGGAGTGTATATTCCGTTCGTCCTTACATCAATAGCGTGATGAGAGGAACAGATTCGCGGGACCAATCAAATGCCTTTCCTTCATCACCTGAACCCACTATCTGATCGACGGTATAGGCTAAAGGGTGATGACGTGGCAAGAAAATCGACGTTATAATGGGTCCGAGGAGCAACGTGGCTTTCACTGCACTGTCAGCTTGAGGGTGAACGGAGAACAGACAGCCGTGGGGACCTCGCTCTCCTTTTTTTGGGCTGTGACCCTCTGGTACGTCGAGGCAATTCTCTCTGTCGCAAACAGGGAGCTTTAATTAAACGGATTCCTCAAGCTCCGAAATAATAGATAAAAATCGATGCGTCGGGTGATGACTTGCGACAGCGGTTTTCCTTCTAGGATACGACAGCTTTTTGCTGGAGTTACACTGCCTGGCGTCGTCGGAGGTCGATAGCCTGACGTGTGCTGCTCCAGAGGAATCTAATGTTGTACGCGCTATGGGAAACGAAGGCTCGTTTAATCTCGGCCGCAAAGGTCGGTGTCGGAAGAAAGTAGGTCGCCGGTGTCAGGAACACCGACACCTGAGGGGTTGTTGGAAGCCGGAGGTTTAGGCTTCCCGTGCTTCTCCCGGATTATTTAGCGCCTGTGTTTAATGTTCCCGAGTTTCTGCGGACAGTTGGTTCTCGGCGTAAGAAGAACTCATTTGATTATCAGTGTATATTTTTTTTTCGGAAAAAAAGGTAGGAGTGGATACTTCATATGTACAAATTAATTCTAGTTAATTATGCAACTTCAAAGCTGTACGCAACGATGCATAAAAACAACCGTTTTTTGGAATCTTCATATATTATAGGCGGGTATAATATTACTTAAAAAAAGGACAACACTAAACGCCTACACAAGATATGACAAAAAGTACGTAAACTGTGAATATAATTTATGAGTGCGTTAAATTTCCAAAGATTTGAGTACGCGTTTTTTTTCTCTGCGGTTCGAAGGAAGTGTTTGTCGACCATGTTCTGTGACCTACTGTTGTGTGGAAGAAAAAAAAGTGAAAGCCGTTTACAACTCCCTGTAACACCGAATTAGAGCGCAGCTCTTGAGCAGGAGGAGGGAAGGGTACTGGGAAGGGTCACGTGACGATGCCGATGATGTCATCAGTGACTTCACTGATGACGTCATCCGTGATGATGACGATGCGGATGCCGGTGAGGTCATCAGTGATGATGACGATGCGGACTCCGATGACGTCATCAGCGATGATGACGATGACGATGCGGATGTCGGTGACGTCATCAGTGACGTCACTGATGACGTAATCCGTGAGGATGACGATGACGATGCGGATGCCGGTGACGTCATCAGTGACGTAACTGATGACGTCATTAGTGATGATGACGATGACGATGCGGATGCCGGTGAGGTCATCAGTGACGTCACTGATGACGTCATCAGTGATGATGACGATGACGATGTGGATGCCGGTGACGTCATCAGTGATGATGATGTCATCGGGGAGGTCACGTGACCTCGGCGGGGGGGTCACGTGACCCTGGGGGGTGGTCACGTGACATCAGGGGGGGGTCACGTGACCTTGGGGGTCACGTGACCTTGGGGTGACCTTGGGGGCCGCGTGACCTTGGGATGACCTTGGGGGGTCGCGTGACCTTGGGGTGACCTTGGTTACGCCGACGCCGACGGCAACGCCAACGGCGACGCCGACGCCGCTCAAGCCGGGAACGGGCCCCTAAGAGCTGCGCTCTAAAAGCGAAAACCGCTTGGTTGAGCTTACACCTGTGTGGATCAACAATACATCCATCTGCGTGTAGTGTCGTCTCTCTAGACATGTTGTAAGTAACCTTTCGGCAGCGCAATATATATATATATATATAGGGTGTTTCAGAGAACGCCGGCCAAATCGCTCCTTCGAACGATACTCATCGCAACAAAAAAAGGCTTGTGGCGTTTTGATCCTGGGTCAGGGGCCTATTTAGGAAAATTATTGGAGTCCGGGATAATTAAGTTGTTAATTATTTTTGCGTAATTAACTTTTTTAATATCGCGTTTAAGGGCTGTTTTTAATTAGAAAATTGCTCAGCATCATCGAAAAAAACTAAATAAACAAATCGCAGAACAATAGAAGGCACGGGAACTATTTTATGGTTTTCTGAAAAACCGCAAAAATTCGACGGGTTTTAAGTTTCGGTTTGCTATCGGAGCGCATCTCGGCCCCAACAGCACCGCGCCCCGTGAAGAGATAGTGCAACCAGCCCAGGGTGTAAGATAGACAGGTGGGGAAACGAGAGCCAGATGAGCGACCGCATTGTGTCGTCCTCGGCTTTATCTTTTTCTGTGGCGCCATCTATGTGGAGCACCGCGAACTCTCACTCCGGGTGGGCGACCGGTGGCGACCGGCTAAACTGACGGAGAAGGTTTCTCGTGGATTTTGAATGGAGGACTGTCGTGCTCTCGGTTTATTTTGCGCACTCTCCCATAAAGTTCCACGCAAATTCGATTCCGATATTTTTCCTCTCGCCGCAGCGCCATTTGTCGCAAGTGGGAGGTACCCGCAAGCAGACGAGTACACAATCCGGTCACGGCGCTGCGGTAGGCTTCTATGGGCCGTTTCCCCACCTGTCTATCTTACACCCTGAACCAGCCTCTGCTGCATTGCGGGATGACAGCGCAGCTGTGGATGGTTGCACTATCTCTCCACAAGGCGCGGTGCCGCCGGGGCCGAGATGCGCTCCGATAGCAAACCGAAACTTAAAAACCCGTCGATTTTGTGCCGTTTTTCAGAAAGCCATAAAATGCTTCCCGTGCCTTTTATCGTCCTGCAGTTTGTTGATTTAGTGTTTTTCGATGATGCTGAGCACTTTTCTAATCTAAACCATGCCCTTAAACAAAATATTAAAACATTAATAACGCAAAAATAATTAACGACTTAATTATCCCAGACTTGAATAATTTTTTTTAAATAGGCCCCTGCTCCAGGACCAAAAGGTCACAAGCCTTTTTTCGTTGCGATGAGTAGTTTTCGGAGGAGCGATTTGGCCTGCGTTCTTTGAAACACCCTGTATACACCTACTCATGTTTACAAACAAACCGGAGCGCCCGGAGCGCCCCTAGCGGACGCCACCGGCGCCGCGCATGCGCGATGGGGGTGTGGGCAAAAAGCTCGCCGTCGCCAATAAACAAACCATTGAAAAGCGATGTTGTCGGCGCCGGTGTGAGTTCCCGCGCTCTTTTTCGCGTTGGAACTGTTGATTTTACGTTCTCCTAACGATGTCTGACTACTTGAGCAGCGTCAGCGAAATTAACGAGTCTCGTTACACCGCAAAACTTCGCGTGAATAATCTGACATGCGGCGATTCATTCCGCGTGGACGCCGCAGAACGTACGCTAAAGCCTGATTCACATGATGAGATTTCGCTTGCAATTTTCAGTAGCGACGTCGCTCGGACTACAAAAACGTGAACCGTAGCTGAGATGGTCGACGTCGATACTGAAAATCGCAAGCAGAATCTAACCAAGTGAATCAGGCATAACAAGTCGGTGATGGCCACTGGTAACAATGGTCAACATCTCCTTGTATCTACTATTTACGTCGAGCCTGCTTACCAACCTTCAAACTTAAGTCTTTTAAGGCCTGCACTTAATTCTTATCGCAAGTACCGGGCCCACGTTTGGTCTACGCGCCGGGGTCCTCTAAAAGAGCAGACCACAAGCAGATACGTTTGAAAGAGCAGACGACAGTAAGAACGATCAGGCGACCGTTTGAACTTGAAGACGCACTAAACGTAGTCCGCAGGTGGTCCGTACAACTTTGCGGTTTTCCGGCGTTCATTTTGGAACCAAACAAATAAATTTGATGGCCTGTAGGATCCGTGAATTTAACCCAAAATGCTTCCCGCCCAAGCAATCGTGGTCCGACGGCGTCTGGTTTTCCCTTTTCACGGCACATATCCGCGTTCTCGGACGAACCGAGCGCATGAAAACTGACCTTGAAATCTTTCTCGACTCTCTTGGTACTGCCCCAATCGCAGCATTTTGACGAGAAGGCAGGTTTTTGACTGGTTCCTTTCAAAACAACGCAGGAATACACGTCTCAAATGGGCACTTCCGCCCACAGCCCCAGACCGGAAGTGCGTCCGACGCGCCACCACCGCGCCGTGACGTAGCAGAGATGAGTTCGTGTATAGGTTTAAGCTTAAGTCCAGATACAGACGACGCAACGAGCTAATGATACCAATCACGCAGCGTCA